>NC_141694.1:403749950-404378476 GCF_964263255.1 Lissotriton vulgaris | reverse complement strand
CCGGCGCCTGCCTCATTGCTTGGTAATTTGAATGGTACAGAGGCGGTTAGCGCCGGGCAAATCCTGAAAAAGGTCATAGCCCTACCCTTTTTCCACAATTGGCGCCCAATGTGGGGCCCATCAGCGACACGTGGATCCAGTGGGAGAGGTCCCGACGACAGAGTGAACGACTGCAACGATCGGGAGAGCTCGTGTCCGATAGACCCTCGTCTGACAGCCGATCATCCGACCTTCACTAGTTCCGAACAGACCTCTCTCGAGTGATCTACGGTCCTGACTGGGAACCATCAGGAGTGCCACGAACATCACGAAGAAGAGAGGACGATCGGGCGCTGGATTCAGAAGACAGGAAACCGTCCATGCGGTCCGGGTAAGGTCGTGTAGACACGACAAACTGAGAAATGATTGTTTGGTTTGGATAATACTAGTATTACGCTTTGTTGAACCCTCTGGAGATTCACCGTCTGCAAACGGAGAAAACAACAGGCTCTCTCTTTGCAAGCAGTGAAGGATAGGTAACGCAGACTTTTGTCCCCGTTGTAATCCGTCGTGCCTATCTTCCTCCCCCACTGTTTTCCCGAACTATCGTTCGTGGATTATTGTCTGGAGATTCTTTGTCTGCAAACAGGGAAGAACAAGGTCTCTCTTTGCAGGTAGAGAAAGAGTGGGTAACGCAAACTTTTCGTACCCACTTATTCTCCCCACTGATTGTTTGATTGACCGAACACTGATTGTTCGGTATTGGTTCTTTTTGAGGTATTCACCGCCGGCAAACAACGGAGAATAGAAATATTCTGTCTAGTCTTTGCCCGCCGTGATAAGATAGGTAGTGCAGACCTTTGTCCCCGTTGTAACCCGTCATGCCTATCTTCTCCCCACTGATTGGTAGCCTGTACAGCCCGGACCGCTTATTAGAGATGAACCATCCGGCTCCACTGGAGGGCACCCCTAATAAGGACATGTTCACTAAGCATGGACTAGTCGCTATAGCTTATACTAAGCTATGGCATAAATATACAAAGAAGAACCCTGAAAGTCAGTGGCCACTGATAGGTTCCTTCGATGAAAACAAAATAAAAACATTGGAAATAGCGCTCCAGAAAAATAAGACCACGCCCACTATGCTCGATAGTATAGGCATGTGGCGCAAAGAAACGGAACAACGAAAGAAAAAAGAAGAAGCAAAAATAGGGAAAGAGTTACGAAAGGCAGCCCACCTAGCCGCTAAGCAACTAGAAGAAGAAATAAAAGAAAGAAAGGAAGCTACACAAAACCAAGAATCAGGGCCGACAGGTCAATGTCCTGTTAGGACCCCCTCTGCGCTCTACCCTGAATTGCCCTCCAAACAACGGGCGAACGATGAGTTACTGCTAGGTCCCCCAATCATCTACATGCCCCCTCCATATGCCCCCTGCCAACAAAGCTTGCAAACCCCGAGTGCGAGCGAAAGTGACCTTAGTGCTAGTGCACCAGCCCTCTCGGCCTCCGCACCAGCCACATTAACAACATCGTCAGACGACCCTGAGGCTAGCAAACAACCACCAGCCAGACCAAATAGGTTGAGCAAAGATGAGCGGGATGGGATCGACAAAATAGCAAAGACATTAGTAGAACGAAGGGAGAGTGAAGAGTACACAATGAGCATATATAATTCACATGCCGACAGCCACAGACGGCATTTCGTTTTACGATTCAGCTACCACATCCTGAACGCATATGAGGATAGGTATCAAAGTAAGGGCCCCGCTAAACTAACAACGCTGTATAGGAAGATTGATGTTGGAGATGGGACTGAATGTGAGGCGACAGAGCTCTTCATGCAGATGCTTGAGGTCCTTCGCCACCTCACGGAACAAAAACCAGAAGCCAAGGTTACAGTCCCTGAAACGACCTCAGTAGAAGTAGCCAATACTATGATGCCCATCAGAGAGGCGGCCCCTTATTGGATCCCGCCACGTGGCCTGGGAACAAGCGACGATATTAATCACGCAGATGCAAAAGGGAGAGTTGTGTATAATTGGGTTTACCAACCATGGGACCGACAAGATATCCTAACCTTTAAACAAACTCTGCCCGATTTGAGAAAGAACCCGACAGCATTCTATACCGAATTAGGCACAGCCTTGGGTTCGACGATAATGACTTTAGCGGACATTGACTTGTTCTTCGGGTTATGCCTGCCAGCTGACGTGTGGAAGCAAATCCGGAAGGCTGACCACACGGATCTGTTTGGACATACCTGGGACCAACTCGGTAAACTAGATAGACAGCGAGAGCCAGGAAGGAAACCAGTAAAGGACATACTGGAACTCCCAGACAAACTAGTTCAGAAGTTAAAGACACTGATCCCAGAAAGAAAGGTAGACTGGTCGATAGTCACGGCCTGTCGACAGAAACCCCAGGAAGACGTGTCAGAATACTTCTCCCGATTCGAGACAGTGTTCTCCGACTACAGTGGCCAAGACATGACCACTGCAACCGGACAGCACCTGTTTGTACAAAATTATGTAAAGGGCCTAACACAAGAGGTCTCCCAAAAGCTGCAGACGAGTGAGAGTAGTTGGGGGGGCTCCAAACCCGCAGCTATCCTTCAGATGGCTCAGTATTACGAGCACCAAAAGAATGAGAATGATAGGGCGTCCGAGAAAAAGAAGAAAGATTTAAAAGAAAGGGTAATGATAGCCCAGATACAAGGTATAGCGATAGGACGGGAACACCAAAGGGGGAACTACCAATCGACCACCCCCAGAAATCTACCTCCTAAAGATCACTCCCCAACACCACACACTGGACGTAGAGACATTAGCAATGACCAATGCTCCTTCTGCAAAGGATTCGGCCACTGGAAATCCGAGTGTCCGGTTCTGCTAGAGATGAATAGAAATAGGGACCCCAGGGATGTGGCAGGTGGACAAAGAAACAGAGGACAAGGACGAGGGCACACAAACGACACCAACAATGACAGATCAGGGAGATTGAACACATTTGACCGCCCCCGACAGAACCAATATCAACTATCTGATGGTGAGAATGCCCCCGATTTTGCATAGGACTGCCAGGGGCAAGGGAGGGATCCAGTCGAGCTCTGTGTTGACCAGCAAGGTCCTTATGTCACCGCTAAGGTCCTGGGTACAGAGTCTCCATTTTTGGTAGACACTGGGGCGACACGTAGTGTGTTATCGAAACGACTGATTCCATGGGCACCCTTGTCTGGCTCACACATTACATCGATAGGTTTCGATGGGACGCCCTCCACTAACCCCCTGTCCGTACCTATCACCTTTGACCTAGAAAGCAACACCACTGACGCGACATTTCTGCTCTCCTCCAATTCCCCTGACGCCATTATGGGCATTGACTTACTGAAACATTTTCGAGCTACCATTAGGTGTTCCCCAGATGGAATCCGAGTCATCCTGTACGACAACCCAGGCATGCCCAGATCCTGCCCCTTACGACACATGTGCTCCATAACTGACGCTGACCTGTCCTTGCTTGACACCCTGCCTCCGTACCTGTGGGCCAAAAATGACTCTGATGTGGGACGAATGATGATTGACCCTATTCATATAACTGTAAGACAGGACGCTATGCTCCCGAAACTCCCGCAATATCGGATATCCCCAGAGGGCGAGAAGGCACTGGTAGCGATCATTCAGTCTCTGATAGATGCAGGAGTGGTTGAAGAGGTGGTTAGCAACGTCTGCAACAGCCCAATCCTACCTATTGTTAAGAAGCAAGGCGAAGGAGATGAGAAAGCATACCGCTTCATCATCGACTTGCGAGAAATTAACAAAGTGGTTGTACCCCAATACCCTGTAGTCTCCGATATCACCACCATTCTGACCCTCATCCCGTCCACTGCCACCACCTTCACTGTTATCGACCTTAAGAATGCGTTTTTCTCTATCCCCATCCATCCAGACAGCCGTTATCTCTTCGGCTTCACTTTAAAATCCCGCTCGTACCGATTCTGTAGAGCTCCCCAGGGGTACACTGAAAGCCCCAGCATTTACAGCCAGGCCCTCAAAAGACAGCTGGATGCCTTCCAGCTACCAGATGGAGTGGTGTTGATCCAATATGTCGATGATATCCTTTTGGCGGCCGACACCACCCCACTTGCAATCACAGCCACTATCCAACTCCTACACTTTCTTGCAGAGAATGGCCATAAAGTTTCCAAAAAGAAATTACAGTTCTGCCAGCCACAAGTGACATACCTAGGCCATCTCCTGTCCAAAGAAGGGAGGAAACTCACGCCCGACCGAATCCAAACCATCCTAGACACCCCCGTCCCAAAAACACAAAAGCAAGTCCGCTCTTTGGTTGGCCTAACCTCTTTTTGCAGACAGTGGTTACCTAATTTCAGCCTCATTGTAAAGCCCCTACTTGCCCTGCTGGCCAAAGATGTCCCCTCCCCGCTCCCTTGGACCCCTGAGTGTCAAACGTCCTTTTGTGAATTACGAAATGCACTCTGTTCAGCACCCGTCCTAGGAACCCCGGATTACTCCAAACCCTTCTCCCTCTTCACCCACGAAAGGGAGGGGTGTGCATTGTCTGTCCTGACTCAATCAATTGGTCCTAAGCAGCGCCCTTGTGCCTACTTCTCCGCCACTCTTGATCCTGTAGCAAGAGCTTTGCCTGCCTGCCTTCGAGCAGTAGCTGCCGCTGCTGTCTCTATCCGTCAGAGCGAAGGAATCGTACTTTCCAACTCCCTCACTGTGCTAGTACCGCATGCTGTCGACACCCTTCTGAACCAAACCAAGACTCAACATCTGACTAGCGCACGACTGACAGGGTACGAACTGACACTACTTGCACCCCACATCACACTAAAGAGATGCACGACTTTGAATCCTGCCACATTGTTGCCCCTGCCTGAAAATGACCCCGACGTTCCTCTCATACACGACTGTGTGACCCTCACGGATGAACAAACTAGGAGTAGGGTTGACCTCCGAGACACTGCTTTCACTGACCCCGATGGAGAGCTATGGGTAGACGGCTCATGCATCAAACTCCCAGATGGCACCACTTCAGCTGCCTATGCAGTTACGACAGCCCGAACAGTAGTTGAGACAGCCTGCATCACACAACAATCTGCCCAGGCAGCAGAACTGATAGCCCTCACACGAGCATGCATCATAGCCACGGGGACCACTGCGAACGTATATACAGACAGCCAGTATGCCTTCGGGGTGGTTCACCATTTTGGGCTCCTGTGGAGGGAGAGGGGATTCCTGACGTCCCACGGCACCCCTATCCTCCACGGAGATCTAGTCTCCGCCCTGATTGATGCAGTTCTCCTCCCCAAACGATTAGCGGTGATCAAATGTCAGGCACACAAAAGGGTGACAGACATAGTCGGACAAGGGAATGCACTGGCCGACATCACTGCACGAACCACAGCTGAGAATAGGACGGTGACACGCATGTATGTGACCAGGTCACAAGCAGAGAACTGGACTGACACAAGGGAAATGATCAGAGATATCCAGTCGGCCAGCACCCCTCACGAACTGATTAAATGGGCAGGGGTGGGTTTGAAGGATGATGAGGGCTGCTGGCGAACAAAGGATGCCAACAGATGGTTGCTACCTGACTCATATCTGATCCCCATACTGACGATGGCTCATTCCCCCGCACACATAGGATCTGCACCCATGATCGAACTCATTTCCAAAGTCTGGCACAACGACAAAATCCCCGACTCAGCCAGACGCCTAGTCCAACAGTGCCTTATCTGTCTGCAACACAACCCCGGGAAAGGAACTGTGGTACCGCGGGCAGGGTTTGGGACCCCCAATCACCCCTTTGAGGTCCTGCAGATGGACTACATCCAACTAGAGAGATGCCAAAGCTTGAAGTATGTACTAGTCATCGTATGTGCCTTCAGCAAATGGGTAGAGGCCTATCCAACCCGTGACAACACCGCCATGACTACTGCCAAAGTACTACTGAAAGAATTCTTCCCTCGCTATGGCCTTTGTCGAATTTTATGGAGCGACAATGGCCCCCACTTCATAGCTGAGGTTATCCAATTAATCTTAAAGGGGTTGGGGGTGAAGCAAAGGTTTCATGCGGTCTTCCACCCCCAATCCGCCGGCCTGGTGGAACGCCATAATGCCACACTGAAGCTGAAATTGTCAAAAATAGTGGCCACCACTGGACTTAAATGGCCGGATGCCCTTCCACTGGCATTGTTATCGATGCGCTCCACTCCCACCAAACATCATTTGACCCCCTACGAGGTTGTATTCGGGCGACCGATGAACCTCTGGACTGCTCCCAAACCAACCTCCATTCATGACGTCCCGGACGTCCTACTGTCTGATTATTTGTGCAAATTAACTAAAACGTTGTCTGTCATTCATCAACAGGTGCAGCAGGCCATCCCCGATGCTTCCAGGGGCCCCGGCCACGACATCCAGCCGGGAGATTTCGTGCTAATACGAAATTTCCAATGGACCAAGAGTCTGGAACCCCGGTGGACGGGCCCCTGGCAAGTGCTGATTACCACACGGACGGCGCTTCGAGTGGAGGGGAAGAGGCACTGGCTGCACGCGCATCACTGCCGGAAGGTCTCTGCAAACCTGGCCACGACAGAAAACGTCAACACCCAAGAAGAGCTCCTGAACAAAGACCGACCGACATTGAACTGTTATCCCGATACTGAGGCACTCGAACTTGCAAAATTCTCTGATCCCACTGTGCCATCCAGAGAAGGGTATTTCCTGCTTCGAAAGGAGGGAGCTTCGGCTAAGTAGGCCTCCAACTAAGTTGAATCTCAGAACGGTGACCTAAGCACAACCAAGGGTTGCCGGGAGAGAAGCTAAACGAAGTCTGTGGTTCTGCCCGCTACCGAGCCCCTTGAAGGTGATGGAAGCGCCAGATAAGAAGATGATGGAAGCGCCAGATAAGAAGATGATGGAAGCAACAGGAAATACCCACTATAGAAACCCAAAGACTGACAATTTGCACAAATCAAAGACAATCGCCCTCTTTATTGTCTTCCTCTTCTGCCTCCTCATCATGACCTCCTTCTGGATTCTGGAGGAAAGCACACCGGCTCATGAAGCATTGCTACCTACTGCACAACCAACACCCCTGAAAGAGCATCACCTAATCTCTCTGTCGCCTCAGCTCCGAGAAAGGCGCAGGGAATTCTGGAACAATTCCTTTGTGCAACTGTTGCACCAACACAACCTTGCTGCAAATGCTACGAACTGCTGGATCTGCGGGTTGCTCCCGCATGCCACTGGACACTCCATCCCCTTCATCCCTTCTCCTTTCTCAGTTCACGGCTCTTGCCTCGCCTGGTTGATCCTCATGCAAGAGAGCCACAAGGACAACGCCACCTCCAGCCAGACAGTGTCGCACTTCTACTCTGGTTTCTGGCTGAACAAAACCGGAAAGACCTCTGCTGCCCTGTGTCCTGCGCTCACGGGCGCCACCTTCCTTAAAGACATTCCAGCCAAAGAACGAGTCGAAGTACAGGTGCTCCACAATCCAGCCAGAACCACCTTCTCTCATCTGCAAAAACAAACTACCGCCACTCTGACTGTGGCTCTGTCTGTTATCAATGTCACAGGTCTTGTGTGTCTCGAAGGCCAGGGAACACAGCCGGTGGGTCGCAGTTCCTGCCGAATCATTAGAACATTGGACTCAGCCGACCCCCCTTCCTTTGTTGCTTCTCCAAACATGTACTTTGTGTGTGGCACCAAAGCTTACACCTGGCTCCTGAAAGGTTGGAAGGGTGTCTGTTACATTGCCTTCGTTCTCCCCCCCACGTATGTAGCCCCTGCCAACCATCACCGGCAGAGGCGTGCAGATGACATTGGACAAGCCGACTCCACTGGAGCACAGTTCCTAGATGCAGCAAAGGGACTTGTTCCTCTGTGGGGCCCAATGGCAAATAGCCGCGCTATCCGACACCTAACCCAGGCAGTAGAAACAACGATCAACATCACGGCTGGCATCCTCGCTAACAACACGGCTGAGCTTCAGGCGGTCCGCCTTGTGACCCTACAAAACCGCCTTGTCCTAGACGTGGTCCTAGCCGACCGAGGAGGAGCATGCCGCATCATCGGATCTAGCTGCTGCACCTACGTGCCTGACAACTCGCCTTCAGTCTACAAGGCAATTGAACACCTCCACAGACTTTCCTCAGAGGTTCACCAAGAACAAGAAGGATGGTCGCTTGGAAGCTGGTTTTGGGACACTTTGAAGGACTGGGGTTGGAAGTTATTTTCTTTCGTACTGATACCTGTTGTCATATTATGTGGGTGTTGTTTAGGTATTCAATGTCTACCCTCCTTGTGCAGCTTCGTTTCTAACTGTATGTGCCCAAAGACTTTGGACTTCCGAACTGAGCACATGAGTCCCCTCTACGAAGTAGAAATACGTGGCCTTATGGGGATAAATCCGAACTGACAAGTTGGCGAGACATGTTAAAAGGGAGGACTGTGGAATTTTAGTTTACGAGCTGAACATCATCTGCGCCAGCTTGTCACCCATGTACAACGTGCACGACAACCATTTTAGGTATCATGATCTCCCTGTCCACGATCGATCACCAGCGCGCCCCTCTGACCCAGCAGGCATCCTCCGCGCACCCTGGCTCCCCCTCCCTCCCTCTCATGAGCATAACCCTTCTGCATGACCCTGTCCTTGGGATTCACGCCTGCGCCTGACCAGCATCTCCTCTCCTCCCATGAATGCCCCTCTGTTGATAAACCTTCCCTCCGCGCTCGATTGTCCATGCGGCATGAATACCACTCCTTTGATGACCCCTTCCCCCGTGTCCAGCTGTCCACACAGGTCCGAGGCCATCGCCTAAGCCGGGAGATATCTTTTACTGCCCCTTATTGTATGAAGTCATTCTTCTTCAAAGGACCCTCTATTGATCAAGACCTCCCCACCCCCGGGATATGATCAGGCGCACACATCCTAAGAATCGGCAGAACACTCAGCTGCGCGATGACCCCCTCCTCTTATCAGCAGGTTGAGGATCTCTATTGTAGAGGCATGTGGGGTGGGATTGACACGAGGATTACGGGGATGTCTTTTTCCTTACTTCACAATGTTCTGATTGTAATAAAGAAAGGTCACATGCCATAAACCAGTGTATAAGAGGCCAGGCCTCCGAGAGGCTGTTAGAGCACCTCGAGACGATACCTTGTTGTCTGATCTGATGTGTTCTGCTCCGTCGGAATAAAAACTTCTGTTTCCTGCCTTCTGGTCTCCGGCGCCTGCCTCATTGCTTGGTAATTTGAATGGTACAGAGGCGGTTAGCGCCGGGCAAATCCTGAAAAAGGTCATAGCCCTACCCTTTTTCCACAGGGTTATGTCTGATTTTATATCCAGGAGGGCAAGCTAGCCCCAATTCCACCGCGCTATTTGCTCTAGTCCAAGTCTCTGTCATGAAGAGTACGTCCAACTCAAGAGACTCAATGAGTAGCGCAATTTCTTCAGAATACTTGCTGAGAGATCTCACATCCAGCAAGCCACATGACAGAGAATCTTCATGCTTACTGATGGCAGAAGGCAGGGGATTGGGAGTAATGCCGGGGTTTAATCTTAAAAGATCATCACGGGAATAAGAGAGAACAGCTTGGCGCAAAGAAGCATCATTATCGGCGTCCGGCGCGCCCTGTGTGCAAACGGGGGCAAACGGGCTTACCTCTGGCACACCTCCGGCGCGCCATCGCTGCGCACTGATTGACTATCCATCTTAAATAGCCGTACACGTAGGAGTCGTGCAGGGGAAACAACTAGTCCCCCAATAAAGATGGCGCTCGTAGATCAGCAGCCCCAGATTCTGAAAACGCCGCGAAGCGATGGATGTCGGTGCCTAACTGCCCTGAGTCCTGCCAAGGGCAGGGTGAGCCCAACAATTATTGTGCAGGTAAGAGCTACTGCTATATTGTTGCCCCTGGACAGTCCTATACAATACAGCAAGCGCAGGTATGCAGCTCGATCTATTAAAAAGTCTAGCGCAGGTATGCGGCGCGGTTAAATCATAAGTATAAGGTTTTTTAAATCTGTAAGCAACAGAGAGCGCGCTGCGGTAGACCAACGTATGCTAGATTTCTGAGTTAGGATTTATTGTGTTTGATACTTTGGCTTTTCTGTATAAATAATGTTGCTGGAGAATTATAAACATTTTCATTTCATTACTTTGTACCCCCTGTAGTGAACGAGAAGAGGTTTCGCCTCATACATTTTTTTTCTCCCTAGTGACACAAAAATAGATTAATCAGTGAGAGTACACTTGTTTGTGACATTTTGGCCCGCGGAAATGTAGACTTGCCGCACCCCCACACATGGAAATCATTACGCATTTGTTTGCACCTGAAAAGACCTGCAAATGTTGCAGATTTACGGGACAATATATTAAATTGTATGGGAATTCCTAGAACATATATAATGCGCTTCAAATGTAGGAGTAATCTCCTGGAAACACATTTTGTATTTTCTCAGAAGCCTCTTTGTGAATCGGGCCCTATGTGAGCTAAAATTCATTGACTGCATAACAGTAGGATTTTATTTCCAGTCTGAAATATGTGTCATAGAGATCTCAGCCAGGCTACCACCATGGGTTTACTGATGTTAGTATTATAAATGGCAGCGTTTATTTGAAATTAAAATGAAGGCCAACATCGAAGGAAAATACATGGAGCTGCTGTGGAAAGGGATATATGTTATCAAAAAAACTATATTTATACTCTGCAAGAAACAATATACTCAAGCAGCGGCAGATGCCCCGGGATTATTTAGCTAAGCAAAGAGTATTAAGTAGGATCTCAAGCATCGGCATGTTTTTATATGCAATCATAACATTTTTATTAGGAAGAAAATAGCTCGTGAATGACTTCTTTCCCATCACTGCGTGTAGCACGCTATTGTAGTCAGCAATAGACTCACTAACAGTACAGAACATATACAATCTGTCTAATTTCCGTTGAAGGCAACGTGAACTAAATTGTAGAAGGGGAAAACAAATGTGCTGTCAGTTCTACAAACTGTCTTAAACTCCAACTACCAGTATAATTCATGGCAAAAGGATTGTGCTAACTGCTGTTGAACGAGAATGGCAACTAAACACATTATTTATTTACTCAGGGTGCTCCATTGGTTCCTAGCGTAGGCTAATCCGGTTTTACTCATACCCAATGTATATATGGTCCGTTCTTTTATTTTATGTTTATTTAATGCGATTTTATATACCGCAAACTTAACGCGAAGGTGTCAGAGCGCTTTACATAAGAACCAGTTGCAAAACATAAGGACTTAGGATTACATGTGTTACATAAAAGATACAAACAGAAACAATTGCAAATTGCAAATGTACAAGATGTAAAGTCACACAAGGAAGAGATACAAACAGAAAGAAAAATTGCAAACGTACAAATAGTAAAGTCACTCAAGGAAGAGATACAAATGGATATACTCTAAGAGTCACATAGGAATGGTAGAGAGTACAAAGGTCTACTGCATATACTAGTGATTAGAGTTATCTCTATATACATAAGGAAGGGATACGAATGGAAATACTCTAAGAGTCACATAGGAATGGTAGAGAGTACAAAGGTCTACTGCATATACTAGCGATTAGAGTTATCTCTATGTACATAAGGAAGGGATACAAATTGATATACTCTAAGAGTCACATAGGAATGGTAGAGAGTACAATGGTCTACAGCATATACTAGTGATTAGAGGGTTCTATGATGGAACAACTACCACTTGAACAACTACAGTCTAAACAACTACTCTTTAACCACTACTTAGTCTAAACCACTAAAGTTTTAACAACAACTATCTTTTACAACTACTATGCATTTACCTCGCTTGCCTTTACCCCATTAATGTATATATTTTACTGGTAAGTATAAACCCATATGTATGTATATATATATATTCACTGAAAAAACCATAGGTTTCACACCAGTTATAGTTAGCTGAACATTTTACTCATACAAAACCGTTGAAGTTCCCACGTTATAGTTAGTTGGACTCACTATAACTCGCGCGCCCGAAATCCACTGCTGATGATGTCACATATTCATGACATGGTCAGTGACATCACTGATGACATCTCAAATGGCATCACTGATGACATCACTGATGACATCATCCAGTGTCTGTGTGTTTCTGTAAAGTTTTATACATCATTTGTGTGTTACTGTAAAGTTTAAATATCTTTCAAATATTCAAGAATGAGTGGGTGTAGAAGTGTCTGGATGAAGGATTTAGTTGGTGCATGACTGACTGTATGAGTGAGTGATTAAATGTGTCTTACTGAATGCATTGTTTAGTGACTAAACTGTCTGTATGTGTGCATCATTATGTCTGTTGTTGTGTAAGGGGCTGCCTGTGTTGGTTAGTATAAGTGGCTAAATGGGTTATTGATTGGTTGCCCAAGTATTTGTATGTGAGGGTGAGTGTGTGTGGGAGTGGCTGGGAGGTATGTGACTCTGTGCATATATGTGTGAGCAGTTGATTCACTTGGTGTATGGGTTCAAGAGTGCATGTGGAAACAGCTGTATGAGCGGTAGACTGTGTGCATGGATGTGTTGGTCAGTGAATGGATATCTCAGTGCTACATGTCCAAGTAAGTACATATGTAAAACACAGTGCATGTGAGAGTTTGGCATATATCAATGACTATACATGAGAGTCTGTGATTGCGTAAGTGACTGTATGGATCAATGTGTACTTGTATCAGTGATTGTAAAAGAGAGTAAGTATGTGTTAGTATATGTTTGAAAAAGTAAGGTTATGTGTGTATAACTGTATAGATGAGGAAATTGGAGTGTGATTGATTCTTTGCATGACTGACTAGGTTTGTGAGTAACTCCATGGATGAGTGGCAGTGTGTCAGTGTCTGTATAGGTGTATGAGTGCATATGATAGTGTTGTATTGATGAGTGACTGTATGTATGAGTGATTGTATGGATGAATGAGTGGATGTGTGTGTAGACCTAGGAATCAGTGAGTGTGTATGTAGTAACTAACATTGGTGTGTCAATGGTTTCAGGAATGGTAGTCTGTATTCAACACTGGATGTATCAACGGTTAGATTAGAGTGTGTGGAGGTGCATTATATTATCACATGGAGGATGCCATCTGTGATGTCATCAGTGATGTAATTTGAGATGTCATCATTGATGTCATCAGTGATGTCACTGACCATGTCATGAATGATGGCGTGCGAGTTATAGTGAGTCCAACTACCTATAACGTGGGAATTTCAATGGTTTTGTATGAGTAAAATGTTCAGCTATCTATAACTGGTGTGAAACCTATGGTTTTTTCAGTGAATTTCAAAGGTTTTTTAAATGCTAATTCCTAACTATAACAAATGTGAAACCTATGGTTTTTTCAGTGAATTTCAAAGGTTTTTTAAAAGCTAATTCTGTTGTATGTCGAGTTTGTAACCTACGATTTTTAAATTTAATTTTTTTTTATTAGCTGTTTTTTTAACTATTAATTATTAATATTTTTTTTCTCCCGAATATTCAATGTATTTTTCATTTAGTTTTTTTTAAAATCAATTAGTCTTGTAGAGCTCAGGGTGCGCGCACCGGTAAGCTCACCGATAGCGCAGCAAGAGCGCTATTTCCGCGTGCGAAAAAAAAGTATGTATTTATACTAAATATTAATGCAAGATATTCAGTGGCATACTTATACAATTTGTAGTTTTGATTTTACATAACCGTATTTTAACATTAAATGCATTTCCGAAAAGCTAGCAAAACGTCATTCAGGCGCGCCGCGTAGGTGCCCCCGGAAGCTCCTACGTTCGCGCCACCTAAACGACCCCGGAAGCGCCTACGTTTGCGCCGCGTAAGCGCCCCCGGAAGTTGTTAACAGTTTCTTTACAACTAATGAAAACCCCACCCATTTCCTTCACTTCTTCTTTCACTTTGGAGACAGCAAGACCTCTTCCTTTCTGTTCTTCTATTTAGTGAAAAGAATGGCTGCCAGACCACCCAGCAGCAGTGAGGACTCAGATGACTTCATTGAGGAGCAGCCTCCTCAGCCCAAGGTGAAGAAGCACTTTATTTGGAAATTTTTCACCATACCACCAGGTGAAAAAAAGGTTAATTCTCCAAAGGTGGAGTGTAAAATTTGCCAAACAGTTCTTTCACGGGGTGACCCTAGAAGAAAGTACAGTTTTGGCAACTCCACAATGATTCGCCATGTCCAACGGAGGCACCCCCAGAACTATGCCCGGGAGAGTGTCAGAGACCTGGCACGTAATCCCCCAAGAGATAGCGCCTCAACATCCACTGGAGGAGCAATAACATCATCCGTGAGAGGAAGTCCTGAACAGCTGATCCCCAATATTCAGCCTGTTTTCAATGATATCACTATCAAGTGTAAGCAGTGTGATGAACTGCTTTGCTACGGAGAACAGAGTATAATGAACATTGTACGCACAAGGGAAAACCACAGCTGCCGTCCCCAGCCCTAACTTTTCCCCTTTTTTTGCTCCTGTTGAGCAGTTTGGCATTCCCTAGTTTTTTTTTTGTTTTGAAAAAAAAAACAAAAAATTAAAAACGTTTGGAAAAAGTAAAAAAATAAAATAAAACTAAAAAAGAAGAAAAAAACCAGTCATTTTTAGAACTACCTCCAATTCTCCAAAAAGAGCTATGTTCTTTATATATTGTAAAGGAGTGAGTAAAGTGGTGAGCTCAGGGTGCGCGTATCGGTGAGCGTACATTTTCCTTAATTTGTATTTGATTCTGATTTCCTAATTTGTTCTTTTAGAAGTTGGTCTCGAGGGATTCTTTCCACTCTTTTCAGAGTGTTTTCCAGAAGTATTTTATTGTATCCTCTGGCTTGGAATCTATCCATGCTTTCTCTTGCGGCTTTTGCAAAGTCTACATCTCTGGAAGCAGTCATCCCCCGACCCTAATCAGAAGTATCCCTTACGGAGAACTTCTCAGGATAAAGAGATCAAATACAAATGAAGGAAAATTCAGACTGATAACCACCTTCTCAGAAGATTCTAATCATCTGAGAACCATCCTAAAGAGGAGATGGCACATCCTAAAAACGGATCAGATCATTGGAAAAGAGATTCCAGCTTTTCCCTTAATCACCTTTAGAAAAGGAAGATCCATCAGGGATAAAATTGTACACAGTCACCTGCCAGACAGAATCACAATGACAGGCAGAATCAGGGACATGCCAGGATTCTACCCTTGCGGCAAATGCAAAGCCTGCGAGAGGAGCAAGAAGAGAACAACATTCGAAATACCAGGGTCAGGACATAGTAAGAAAATATCTAAGTTTCTCACTTGTAACACCACCCATGTTGTTTACTGCCTATTGTGCCCATGTGGACTGAAGTACATAGGCAGCACAGTAAAAAATGTCAAGTTACGTGTACTGGAGCACCAACGTGCTATCATGAATAAGGATTTCAACCATCCCGTAGCAAAACACTTTGCCCTTAGGCACAACAGCAATAGGAAACTTTTGCAATTTTTTGCACTAGATCACATACCAGTGGACCCAAGGGGCGGAGACAGGTTGCGGAAATTAAGAAGGCTTGAATCCCGCTACATAATAGACCTCCAAACAAAGGCCCCTTTGGGATTAAACAGGAATGAGGAATTAGCTTCCCACTTAGGAAAAGCATAAACTCTGTAATTAACTTTTATGAGATTTATCACACCCCGTGAGCAATGCCGATCCACGGCTGAATAACTCACACCACACAACAAAGGCAAATAAACTTTACACATAATGTAAGTAATTTTGGAAATAGGAAATGTAAAGCGCCCGAAATTATTGTTTGAAATGTATTTCACAGTGCCTTTTTTTAATGTGATTCTTGAATGCTAAAGTAAAAAGTAATTCACTATGTAATACTGTTTCTCACGGAGGCAAACGTCAGTCCTCTTTCTATGTACATGCAATAATGTGATGAAGAGCTTTTAAACTTGCTTCCTTCCGTGTCAATGGTAGACACTGACGAAGGAAAACCGAAACGCGTTTGTCTGCTGAGTGGTTCTGATTAAAAACATATCGAACACTTCCCTGCGAGTGCCGCAATTTCTTTCTGTGAATTCCGAGAGAAAACGGAGCTGCAATATATATATATATATATATATATATATATATATATATATATATATATATATATATATATATATATATATATATATATATATATATATATATATATATACATGCATGTATGCGTAATGGGTTTGTATGTAATTGTAAAACACTTGGAATCCGTGGTAAAGGCATGCATGCTAAAAACATATGCGTTGTACAGTGAATATTTGTAAGTATTAACACTATATATAGACACACACACACACTTATACTCACTATTAAGGTTATAAAATCTCTTTCCACCCTAAAACCCTACACCCACCCCGCACCTTAAAATTCCTTTTCCACCCAAAAACCTATACCCACTTTAAACCCTACAAATTCCTTTTCCACCCAAAAGCCCACACCCACCATAAACTCTAAAAATACCCTTGCAATCCCAAAAACCATACCAACCCTAAACCCTAAAATTACCCTTGCCACCCAAAATCCATACCCACCCTAAAATTACCCTTGTTACCTAAAAGCCCATACCCACCCTTAACCCTAAAATTATAGTTATCACCCAAAAACCCATACCCACCCTAAAATTACCCTTACCACCCAAAAACCCATACCCACCCAGAACCATAAAATTACCCTTGCCACCCAACATCCCACACCCACCGAATCCCTAAAAAAATCCCTTTCCAGCCAAAAACCCATCCCTACCCTAAACCCTAAAAATACCCTTGCAATCTCAAAAATCCATACCCACCCTAAATCCTAAAATTAGCCTTGCCACCCAAAAACCATGTCCACCCTAAACTCTAAAGTTACCCTTGCAATCCCAAAAACCCACACCCATCCTAAATCCTAAAATTACCTTTCCAACCCAAAAACCATACCCACCTTAAACCCCAAAAATACCTGTGCCCACCCAAACCGTAAAAAGTACCTTTGCCACCCAAAACCCCATACCCACCTTAAATCCCAATATTACCCTTGCCACGCAAAACCCCATACTCACCCTAAACCCTTAAAAATACACTAGCAACCCTAAATATACATATAAATATTTTACACGTAATAGTTACCAAAATAATTACATTTTAAAGTCATTATTTTTCAGTGAGTATGCCTTTACCTTTAATGCATTTACAACAAAATTCAAACACGTTTTCACATAGTAAACACTATTTTAGAAAACGGTTTCCTAAACTTATTCTGTTAAGAAACAAAACATCCACTTTACAAAACCATATAAAATACAGCCATCCATCATTTTAGCAAAATAGTAATACATCTTTCATATACAATCCAAGAGTGCCATCTACTGGCTAGAGGTAGTTGTAAATGCATTAGTGATTCAGGTTCAGTCGTTGTTAAGGAGTCGTGGTTCAGGCCCTTCATTGTGAATGAGTCGTTTCCCGATTAGAGTTATCTCTACATACCTATATATACAAATAGTAGAATTGGGTGGGAGTACGTAGGGTGGGAGGGATACGGGGGCATGGAAAAACGGCTGATCAGAAACATTTGAGTATCGTCAATGGGGAAACGAAGGAGAAGGGTAAAGGCCGATGGAATGGACAAGATGGTGGGCCAGGGTCAGGAGAAAGAAGGGGCTAGTAGCAGCAGCAAAATGGCAGCCATAGAGGAGCAGAGCAGAGGGGGGTAGCCACAGGAGCAAGGAGGGAAAGGGATTGGGGGACCACCGAAGCCAAAACGAGCCAATTAGATGGGCAAACGCTCAGGGGCAACTGGGCAGCAAAGTTGCCGAGGATGTTCAAAGGCACAGTCTCTGGGTCGCAAGGGCAGCAGTGCCCCTCAGGTTGCACGCAACACGCCAAATGTTTGTGGAAGTCCGCGAGGGTGCCAGAGATTCAGTCCAGGAAGGCGCGCACCCCCAGGTTAAGACCGCAAAGAAAAGCCCGGGGGCGTCACGCTGTAGTGTCGAGATTCCCCCCGAAATTGCACCCCTGTACCTGGCAATACAGAAAGGCAACATCAGCGGATTGGCTGTAAGAAGAAGGGTCCTCATATCGCCTCCTGGTTATTTGGCATCCCTATGCTGAGTGCGAGATGGCTGGAATTAAAGTAGTACACGGGTTAGTGCTGCAATGCAGGGCCCACCAGTTGATGCAAAGGTTCAGCAGTGCGCAGATCGATCTGGCAGAGTCAGTGGTACCGGTGGTCTGTAGTCGCCCCCATCTTGGAACCAGGCAGGCCACGAGTTAGAGCCATATGGTGAGTTCCGCAGAGGAGAACAGGGGTACGCGTTGTTACTTGCGCTGGTGCCCATGGATCCGACCATACACTGCCAGAATCCAGGAGTTTATCAGGCGAACAGTGGGAGTCAGGGGCTCAATGTCGCAAGGGCGCCACCATCTTTGGATCAGGCAATGGATCGCATGGTGTCACTGCCAGGGAAGCCTCTTGCCGAAGAGCAGGGAACTCTTCTCTACACCTGCGCTGGTAACCGGCTCACCTTGGGTGCGAGAGTCGGCGAGGAGAAACCCAGGTCATGGGAGCACCATCCTCACCAGATCCAATGCTTGGGGTCGATCGGCAGCCGCCATTTTAGCCTGCGGCCCGAGAGCCTCACTGGGCTGGGACAGGGACACTCCTGCCGATGGAAGAGCAGGTAAGCACCACCAAACTGTGCGCTATATGTTCCACTGTGGAATATTGCCAATTTCAAACCCCGGGCCACTGAGGAGCCTGCGCTGGAAACTCCTCGCAGCAATCTGGTGACACCTTGCTAAATGGGCTACATGATTTAAAAGAGAAAAGAATATGATAGCAGTGTATTTACCACGCTAAGCTCCTACACTACTATGTGTCACAGTAACAGACTTTGCGGGGGTTATTTACAAGCCCCTTGTGCCACTTTTACGTCATTTTTAACATGGGAAAAGTGAAGTACGGGTGGCGCAAGGGGCTTGTAAATCTGCCCCTTAGAACGCTGATATACAGGTGCAGCTCCTCTGCTAAGGAGGAGAAGCTTTGCCCTATGCTTTAAAGCAGTGCAAACAAAAAATAAAATGGAAAAAAACAATGGAACTTTATTAACATTTTATTTTTAGTATTGCAGTTGCACTGAAGCCAGGTTGTTAGCGTGGGGTGGTGCCGGGCTCCCCTGACGCCATGGGAGGAGGACTGGTGGCTGCACCTCAAGTGCACTTGAAGGTTGCACTTGAAGGCCGGCCAAACCACCATGCGTACTTTGCATGTTCTCCACAGGCTGTATTGTACAGCCTGGGTGGAGAGCATGCACAGCCTCCTAGTCCCTCTCTGCTCGCTGAACAATGGTGCTCAGACCAATCACAACGCTGCAGTACAGCAGCATTCTGGGAGGCGGTGTGCTTCCTGGTTCCTGATGGAGGAGAGACAGCAGCTGGCAATGGCAACCAGCAATTACATTTTCTTTGCTTTTCTTTCCCAAATCTCTCCACATTCTCCATCCCCCATGAACGTTCCCTACCAGCCACCACTGCTGTCATGCCCGTGCCTGATTTCTGCTGCAATGCTGCAACGAGTAAAGAGACTGGATCCAGACCCGGGTGAAGCCAAGAAAAGCTGATAGGCAGTTCTCCATTAGTAAACCTAATACTGTAAACCGAAAAACTCAATAAGTAAGAAGGAGTTGGAGTTGATGCCTCGGATAGTCCCAGGTGAGGCACTGAAAGTAGTGTTCTGGTGCCTCCTTGTGTTACTTGTTCCCCACTGTGAGTGCTGCACCACTACTGAGCTTACTACTCTTGGGGAGCCAATAGGTAGGGGGGTGGGTGGTGGAAAGAGGCTGCTGTTGGAGCAACTACCTGGAATATCTTTCTGAAGAAGCCACAGGAAGGTGGGGGATATTTTTCCCTTGTTAAACCTTAAAAAGCATTCTGTGATGTAGATGAGTGGTAGTGGCAGTGGCAGTGATAACAGCAGGTCAATGCCAGGGAAGTTGGGAATTGTTTGACTCTGTGAAATTGGGCTAAATGTACGAAGCATTTTTGCTGTCACAAATGGCCCGATTCACAGAAAAATGCTTTACAGGGTGTTACCAAATCGCAATTTGAGTTTTGAGATTCGGTATTTGGATGGGGTGTGTTTAGGCATATTTACTGCCATTTGAAAAATTGTGGTAACCCATTTGCAAAAGAGAGGGGTTCTCAAGGGACCCTTTCTCTTTGAGAATAGTTGGCAAAATAATTAGTGAGAGCTAAAAATCAAACTTCAAAGTTTCATTTATTTCTTTTTGAACTCATTATGCCTTTCTTTAAGGAAAAATGCCTGCGTTTCAAATAAAGACTTTTATTTAAAAGCAATCACAGACATGGTGGTCTGCTTACCTTCTGCCTGCCACCATCTCTGGGATTACTGTGATTTCTAATGGGTAGCAAACTGCAACCTACCTTATTGATATTCATGAGGTAGGTCGATTTGTGACTCCCAAGGAATCCCTAAATGAGTTTCTTACATTAGGAATACAGATTTCCTAATTGTGATTCAGGGAGAATTGCAGTTAGGAAATTGGCATTCCTAATGTTTGTACATGTGGCCTTTAGTGACCTGTGATTGTACTAAATTGGAGAAGATACTTTATTTAGGGCAAGCCACCAAATGCTCAGTACGGGTGGCGCAAGGGGCTTGTAAATCTGCCCCTTAGAACGCTGATATACAGGTGCAGCTCCTCTGCTAAGGAGGAGAAGCTTTGCCCTATGCTTTAAAGCAGTGCAAACAAAAAATAAAATGGAAAAAAACAATGGAACTTTATTAACATTTTATTTTTAGTATTGCAGTTGCACTGACGCCAGGTTGTTAGCGTGGGGTGGTGCCGGGCTCCCCTGACGCCATGGGAGGAGGACTGGTGGCTGCACCTCAAGTGCACTTGAAGGTTGCACTTGAAGGCCGGCCAAACCACCATGCGTACTTTGCATGTTCTCCACAGGCTGTATTGTACAGCCTGGGTGGAGAGCATGCACAGCCTCCTAGTCCCTCTCTGAGCGCTGAACAATGGTGCTCAGACCAATCACAACGCTGCAGTACAGCAGCATTCTGGGAGGCGGTGTGCTTCCTGGTTCCTGATGGAGGAGAGACAGCAGCTGGCAATGGCAACCAGCAATTACATTTTCTTTGCTTTTCTTTCCCAAATCTCTCCACATTCTCCATCCCCCATGAACGTTCCCTACCAGCCACCACTGCTGTCATGCCCGTGCCTGATTTCTGCTGCAATGCTGCAACGAGTAAAGAGACTGGATCCAGACCCGGGTGAAGCCAAGAAAAGCTGATAGGCAGTTCTCCATTAGTAAACCTAATACTGTAAACCGAAAAACTCAATAAGTAAGAAGGAGTTGGAGTTGATGCCTCGGATAGTCCCAGGTGAGGCACTGAAAGTAGTGTTCTGGTGCCTCCTCGTGTTACTTGTTCCCCACTGTGAGTGCTGCACCACTACTGAGCTTACTACTCTTGGGGAGCCAATAGGTAGGGGGGTGGGTGGTGGAAAGAGGCTGCTGTTGGAGCAACTACCTGGAATATCTTTCTGAAGAAGCCACAGGAAGGTGGGGGATATTTTTCCCTTGTTAAACCTTAAAAAGCATTCTGTGATGTAGATGAGTGGTAGTGGCAGTGGCAGTGATAACAGCAGGTCAATGCCAGGGAAGTTGGGAATTGTTTGACTCTGTGAAATTGGGCTAAATGTACGAAGCATTTTTGCTGTCACAAATGGCCCGATTCACAGAAAAATGCTTTACAGGGTGTTACCAAATCGCAATTTGAGTTTTGAGATTCGGTATTTGGATGGGGTGTGTTTAGGCATCCCTTCCTAATACCGAATTGAATTGGTATGTACTAATGTTTGCACCAGCAATGTGGTCGCAAAACATTTGAAATTTACTGCCATTTGAAAAATGGTGGTAACCCATTTGCAAAAGAGAGGGGTTCTCAAGGGACCCTTTCTCTTTGAGAATAGTTGGCAAAATAATTAGTGAGAGCTAAAAATCAAACTTCAAAGTTTCATTTATTTCTTTTTGAACTCATTATGCCTTTCTTTAAGGAAAAATGCCTGCGTTTCAAATAAAGACTTTTATTTAAAAGCAATCACAGACATGGTGGTCTGCTTACCTTCTGCCTGCCACCATCTCTGGGATTACTGTGATTTCTAATGGGTAGCAAACTGCAACCTACCTTATTGATATTCATGAGGTAGGTCGATTTGTGACTCCCAAGGAATCCCTAAATGAGTTTCTTACATTAGGAATACAGATTTCCTAATTGTGATTCAGGGAGAATTGCAGTTAGGAAATTGGCATTCCTAATGTTTGTACATGTGGCCTTTAGTGACCTGTGATTGTACTAAATTGGAGAAGATACTTTATTTAGGGCAAGCCACCAAATACTCATCAATGAATCTTTGTACTCTTGTGTTCCTGTGTTCTCTGATCTACATTGCTCTTAAGAGCTCTATAAGCTCTTGCTGTGTCCATGTCTATTTTGCCATACATGGTACTATATGCTACGTTACGAGCCTTTGCACAGTTGAAGTGGTACTATTATCAGCATTGGATCTTGAGTTGGGATAGAGCAAAGCCAAGTTGAGCCAAGCCTGCACATTGTTTTCTTTAGTCTTTTGTTTTCTGGGTGCATGATTGTAAAGTGCAATATTAGCAACCTTCATTTAGTAGAGATTGATCATCGATCAGGCACAGAGCAGCAGTGGCCTATCCTTTGCATGATTTTCCTAAGGACCAGAGTATGAATACCCAGCTTGGTATTTTTTGAGGGCCTGCTCAACCTCAAACCCATTGCATGTTCTGAGGCCTCAAGTGGTTAAAAGAAGGGACACAATGAAAATGTGACATGCATCAAAGGCCTCTGTCTATTTGTTAAATATCTCCATGTAATCTATATTAAAAGAGTGATAACTTCCAATACCAGGGTGCAAGATTCAGTAGGATTGTGAGAATGCAGCAGACCTTAGTATAACTAAGAAATGTTTGCCAATGTATTCACTGGTTTTCATGTTGTACCCCATATTTCTGGGGAAATGTTTAAGTAGTCCATTGTTAGTTGGTGGTTCAAATAAAAGTGGTGACAAGATCAAGGGTGTAGTTAAAGTAAAGGCAGTAGTCCATAACAATGCGTATAGTGAGTCATGTCCTGAAGTATGTTCTGCTGTGGGTACCCAAGGTATGACGTCAAGTCATGGGGGTGTGCACAGATGTTTACTGGTGATAACTCCAATCAGCTCCTGTCCTACTATAAGTTACACTTCAAGGGGAAAAAGACTGTAGCCATCAGTCCACCATGAAAATGAGTTTGAAAGGGGGCAAGGTACATTTGAAGTGGAATAGTGATCCTAGATGCTGACATAAATGTATTATGTGAGAAACTAAGTGATACGTCCATTCTAGATAGTTTAGAATGAAACTTAGAATGAAAGGAGGGCAAGTGGAGGAGTCTGACATGGCCCTGTCCTCTTTGCATTTGGGCAATGTGAGGTTATGAGATATTAATCAGTCGAACCTATAGACAAGTCACAAATAACGAACCTGGAGCAAAATAAAATATGGAATTTTCTCACCCATATGTAATAGACATATCATCCAAACAAGATGTCAGAGACCTGGTATTAAATTAAATGCAGTCTTTGAACCCTGAACCCCTGTTAGATAATGTTTACCAGTCCAACTAAATCATTCTCTGAAAGAGCATGTCCCACATAATTCAATCTGGATGGCATCAATGAATAAAATATTGGAGTTTGGTGTCCATGAATTGGCCAAACTAGTAAAAGACAAGAGTATGCTGTGGACACTAACTTGGTGCAATTCATATCAGAATTATGAATGAAGGAGCATAAATATAGGTGTAAGGAAATCTTGGTCCCTTAAATAAGAGCCTCCCACAAGTCAACCCAGACGGAAGTTGTAGAGTGTACCCATCTCAGTGAGCTGTTAAGGTATTATGGGGAGCCTGTAAATCTGGTTGGTGTCTTTTCTTCGCAAGTTGCTGAAAATGATTCCATCAAGGCAGTAGTGGCCATAGAGTGTGTTTGGGGAGGGGTAGAGATTGTGAATGAGATGAAAAAGATAGATAAAGTGTTCCCACTATTCCAGAATAAAATGCGGCAAATAAGGTCTAAAAGAATTCAGAAACGCAGGATTACAAAAAAAGGGAAAAGGGTACTGTGACTCGAGTTCAATCCCACCAAATGTAACAGTGGAACTTGGGCTTGAAGGGCAGCAGGGAGACCTTTAACTCCGGAGAATATGGAGAAAAAGAGGTTGATTTTAAGGATTGTCTTGAGTTTACACTGTTTGTAAGTTAATTTGCTGGTATTAGTTGTAGAGATTCAGCACACCAGTCAATGGTTCAAAATAGTTTACAGAGATGTTGCCCTGACCATGGCAATCCAGGCAGTGTACCATAGAAGACATTGTGTAGTGTAGTTCCTATATTCCCAATAGGCTCTGCGCATTGGAATAATATATCCTATAGACGTGACGTAGGACTTATGTCTACAAGGTCTCTATTAAATATATTAGACTTAATTGTGAGTGCCAGCTAGCTCAGAGGTCACTAGAAACGTTCTCGAATTCACAAGAAGGGATTAGTTTCTGACAACTGCATAAACATGACAACTTTGTTTCCTCAAGATAAAACTAATCTTCAGAGTCGTGGAAACAATAGATAGATATTTTACTCAGTCATGCGTGCATGCTTCGTTTCACCAGAGGTACAGAGTAATAGAAAGACGGGCATTTTCAATAAAAAGTATTTATTGAACGAACAGTCTTATTTCTCAAGCAGAAGAAATGAACTGCTACAATCGTAATACTAGCTGTAAAGTATAATGCATACAGCAAGAAGAGTATTATAAATTAATACTGTAAAAGCATGGTATGGTTTCTAAGCCATTAAATACATGTCTCGGGCAAGTAGATAGTCGAAATGCTCCAAACCACTGTGTGTTTGCTTGGGCAAGTGTGGGCATATTTATACCTTGAAGGTGCCGAGTTTGACGTAAAGGTGGACATAATAAGGTCATCAAAGAGTCTTAGTTCTTTGAAAACTCCATGAGTTCTTGGACAAATCAATATTCAAGCAAGGGGAAGTCCCTAACTGCTGAAGCCAAGTTTTCCAAGAAATCGTTGTGGATTTCTGAACTAGTAGAACTAGCCATGCCTATTTGGACTGCATTAGCTATGTCTAAATATGGTTACAGTTTCCATGCCTATATAAGGACATGGTGATTTATACCTATATAAGGGCAGGAATCGGGAAAATTACACTAGGGTCCTTAAATGCTATACAACAATCAGACAACCATTTCAATGTATGTTTAAAGGATGGAGGGGTGTGAGGGTTTCTCAGCTGGGCATGCTTTGCATAGGGAGTGGAGAATTGCCACTTAATCCTTGTAATACATCTTAATAGGTTATTCAATAGGCAGATTATTTTCCAGATCATGATTCAGAAGGCACCCTCAGTAGAGCCAAGATATTAGCCCTCTTTAACACAATACTAAAGTTGTTCAATGTTGTTTCTATGGACATTGCCTTGGTATCTTTTCCAAAGGCAACTGAATTTTTCAGCATTCTGGTCATATATTATGGTTAATTTCCCCTTTAGGTTAGTTGTTGAGAAAGTTCTTAATTCATTTGAAGAATTACGACAAGCAGATTATAACTTTTATATAAAATTTCCTTCCCCTTTAGTTCCATTTGACAGTGAGGGGAGGCTTAAACCTACCGGTTGAGTTTCAATGATGTACTGATTGTGGCACAGCCAAACAAAACATTTTGTCATTAGACCAATGTTAAATAGCTAGGTGTTGGGGAGGCTGAGAGAAAGTCAGTGAATGGAAGGCACATTAAAACAAAATGTGATTAATCATATGTAAATTGTAAATATGACTGTAGTTGGGTGACAGAAGCAATGAAAGCTGAAAAGTGGCTGTAAGATCTCCATTTTGGAGGCAATGATGATGATAACAGTGTTTATATTGTATCAAGGAACATAGCAGGCTTGAAGAGGAATCTGAAATAGGTATTGCTTATTTTAGACTTTTCAATACATAGGAAACTGAAGAAATTGTTATGAATGATTTTATGGTCTGTAGTGTGAATACAGTAACGAGACAATACAGGTGTACAGCTGGGGGTTTAGAATTCTTTGTTTCTGTAAAACACAATTTAAAGGTTTATTTTTTTTTAAATTAAATTAACTTAACTTTTCAATCATTACATTTCTGGTTTGAAAAAAGAATGCAAATGCAGGTGAAAAATGTATGCATAGACCAAGTTATAGGAAATACTTATTTAATACTGAACATTGTTGAGGTAAACAGTTAAAAGATTTGTTAATTTAAATCTTGGAACTCCACAAAATCTCGATCTCATTAGCAGGAGACTTTAATGCAAAAATCCCCTGTAAAACAACAGATGATTACTCTCAGGGGGAAAATGGTAATGTATTGTAAATCACGGGTTAGTTTCTTATTGAAAACCTCAGGGTAGGTGTTAGAAATGGGATCTCTGGTTGGCTAAGGCTTGCGTCAAAGCCAGGCAGAGACCACCACTCTAGTCATGGTAAGGGAGTTACACGCCAAAGATAACCCCTGCTCACCCCCTTGGTAGCTTGGCACGAGCAGTCAGGCTTATCCCGGTGGCCATGTGCAAAGCACTTGCACAAGCACACAGCAACAACACCCCAGGCACACTACAAAAGGAACTCCACTCAAGGTTATATAACAAATAGCCTTGTATTCTCATAAAACATTAGAATAGCAAACACATAATATACATGGTGCCACATGTCACTGGGTCATATCTACAAGGGATTATATACACCCAACAGGGCCCACTGAACCACTGCCAGAGCCATCCCAAAGTGAACTTAGTAAAAGTAAAACATGTCATAAACGTACAACCAATAACCACTGATAATCACTGTACTTAGTATCAGCCTGCAACATAAACTCCATTATGCAGAGCATCACATCAGGCGCAAATGACATTCTGCGCCAACCTCACCAGCATAAGCAACTTATGAAATGTTCTCATAAATCTAAACACATTAGACCCTAATCTCCTAAACATAACTCATGTTTAGGAAATAAAACACAGGAGAGAATATCTCAAACCTAACCACCGTAGGTACAGCATCATAAAAGACCACATTTAGAGGTATAACACAGGGTGCATAAAACATAGTACAAACATTACATTTCCTAGAACCACATAATCACATTAGGGCCTGGCACCCTACAACCCTAATAGTCCCCCTGGCCAACAGGCAATCTCAAAAAGAGCTCAAATGCCCTATGTCCAACAGTCAGGGCGTGCTGCCAATGCAGCAGAAGTCAAAGGTGCACACTTTGCTCAGGCCTAAACGTAGCAGCTGGCACTAAGTACTGCGCAGCTGTGAATGTAGGGGGCTAAGGAGTGCCTCTCACTCCTAACTTCCAAGACATATCCCCCTAAAAAAGAATAACCTAAACAGTGCAGCTGCCCACTACTTGCTGGGCAGCTAGGAATATAAAATGAGGCCTGGCACAGACGTGCCCTTCAATGCAATGTGCCAACGCTAGAGACACTTGGGGCTCTAAAACAATCATGCCCCTCCTGGTGGAGAGGCCCACTGTCAGACAGAGTCGCTCTAACTCTGTTCCTCTCTCGGTACCCCCACAGGACTTTTAAATCACCTTACCACCATCGTTGGAGCAGCCCTCAACGGCGGGTCCTCTCAGCGAATGATGTGGCCATGTTCCCCGCCCAGCCCTCACTCACAAGGCTCCTGTGCAGGGGGGATCTTGCATTCTTCTGTCTCCTCTGGGGCTACCAACAGCTCACAGGAGCCCTACTGGGCATTTCCTGCCTACCCGGCGTTCGTGGCCGGCCACGCTGCTATTGGCGGCCGCGGCCGCCACTTTTTTCTCTTCACCCGGGCCCCCTCCTTGGGCCTGGAGACCGGAACCTTTTACTGGAGTGCATGGAGGTGGGGTAGGATCCCGTCCTCCTTAGTACGTCACGGAACTGGGTAAGCTCCTCCCCGGGTTTCAGACTGCCACTCACGCTCCTGGCCTCTTCTGCTTCCGTCTGCTGTACTCGCGCACAACCAGGCGTGGAGCGGATCGTGGCAGCAGGGGTCTTTCCTTGGTGGCAATGAGGGGTAGACTCCCTATAATAAACATACAAAAGCGGGATGGGCACTTGCGTTTCTCAACCCAAAAAGGGGGGTGGGCACCGGCAAGCATGATCTCTCAACGGGATGGGCTCCTGCTTGGCAGCCATCACGGGGAATCCCTAATCTGGGGATTCCCTCTCTCTCCCCCAAGCAGCACGACAGTGCGGAGATCTCTTGCTCCTGCTTGGGAGAATAATTAAAATAAAAGTAAAGAGCTCACAGGGTGCAAAAAAATGCAGCAAGGTCCTGGAGTGAAAAAAAAATAAGTCCTTAGAGGAAGGGGCAATGCAGGGCCCAGGGACGCAAGCTCTCCTGGTAGCACCCCCTGGGCCCCAGCAGCAACACACCCCCAGGTTTAGGATCCAAAAACGGAACAATTTCATGGGTTCTCAGCCCCTATATGTATACTACATAATCCTTTGTGTCAAAGTGCAGGGCATGGGAGAACCAGATTCAACTGGTTCAGGGGAGCTTTGGTGCACTTTGTTTTGCTCAGCTCCATTCTCCTTTGTCAGGTGGGAGCTCAGTGCTCAGACGCACCACAGGGGGTGGTGCCTGCATTATGGAGGGAAATCACAGTCAGCTCCTGTCAATCACAAGCCAGGCATGCAATTCACATCAGGTTGTCAGACACACAGTACACAGAAATGCCAACTTCTAAAAGTGGAATTTCTCCACCAGTCACCATAAATCTGCGCACACCATTGCGCAGCATTTATCCTCATGAATTCATACATTCTAAACTCGCCCCTGCACTCCTCTCATACCAGGAATTACCATGGACACACATATCCCCCATACATTCCTATGGGAGGGCAGGCCAGTCTCACCACAGAGACACAGAGAGCGAGTGTACTTTACACTGGACCACAGTGCTAAAGTGCTCAGCAGCCTAAAATCACCAATACCAGGTTACAGAAAAAGGCTTGGAGAACGCAAAAAGTTTTGGGGTGAACCTGCCAAAAGGGCCAAGTCCAACAGTAGGAAACTACATTGCATTAATATGACAATACTAAACAGTAGGTGCAAGGGTGATCCACCAAGGAAAATTATTTTTGATAATGGGACATCAGCCACTCTCATTGACTAGGCTGTAACTTCCTCTGGAGATTTCAGCTTGGTAGAAGATTGTGAGATAGGGAAGTCTACAGGTAGTGATCATAAGCCTCTTTTTCTCAAATTGCACAGTTGGGTATGTTTAAGGAATCATTGGCAGAGTAGCAGACCAATATTTTGGAAGAATAATGATAATGTGTTCTGCAAAACTGAAATGTCAGACTGTGAATGAGCTCAGGAAACTTTTGAGGGATCAGCTTAATGAAATGTTGTAATGTTGTAAGTTATTCAGGAACTCCTGTGTATGAGTAGATGTATTAATGTCCCTATAGAATGAAATGGGTTGTAGGGGTAAATAAAGATATCCCAACGGGTCAGCAACGTTTGAGCTTAATAAGAAAATAAGTTTTGCTTATAAATTAGGTGGTGCTAATAGAGAGACTCTAATTAGATAATAATGGGAGGAGTATTTGATTCAGGCTATATAGGAGAAACACAAATATTGATAATGATCTGCTCCTTTGCACGTTTTAGGGTATTGTTTTATGTGGTAATCAGGATACCTTCACTATATAAGTGAAATTGAATTGTCTCTCTTTATTGAATGTGTTTTATGTACTGAAATATCTGTAGGGAATTGTGGAGGTTTTTAATTGTTTGATGTATTAATGTGTAATGTTTGTGTTGTTTTTCTGGCACAATAACAATTAAATAAATACAAAATAGGAATAGTTTTTAACACTGTTCACAAGTCCAGACTGGGAGCCAAAATCTGCCTTGGAACATGTTATCCTATCAGTCCACACAGTGCTCAAAGAGAGCACAGTGAACAAGAAGACCACTTCGAGAGGGTTTTAGGGAGAATCTGACCCAGAGAATATTTGAAAGCAATTTGAACAGTTGTTTATTCTACTTTACATTTTTATCAATGCTCCATGCCATTTCTCCTCAATTCTCCAATGCATTGTTATACTTTCTCTTGGCCCCTTTTCAATTTTCACACTACCACCTTGCTTTTAAAATATTTTATTTCATTTTTAAGAGACATGTACAAATATCACCTATAACAAAAGATACAAACCTTTAACAATGTACATTTCTTGTAGCATATGTAGCATAAATAATTAATAAATGATCCATAAAATGTGAGCTAAAATAAATTACAAATATTAATGAATAGTAATAACACCTAAAATAGCATATACACAAGGAAAACAGACAATGCATTATATAGTAGTGAATTAATGGTTAACAACGTGTGTATAACGAGTATCACAAATCAAAGAATTTGTTGAAAGAGGCTCAGAGTTATTAGCTAAAGAGGAGTCATCTCCAATAATATCCAAGCCCATTATGTCTGAATTGATAAATGTTTGGCTTCTTTCCAATTCACTGTAAAAGATTTGATTGCCAAGGAAATAAGAGATGCTAAATCTTCCAAAATGTAATGAAAATAAATAGACCAGTGAGGTTTATTTTGTAATTACACATTGGACCAATACTTAAAGCTACTTAAAAACTCATAAAGTGATTGCTTCAGTGAACTAACCCTACAATTAAAGTGCCAACAATTAGGTGTATCAAGCCATATTGCCTTAGGTATTTCAAGGCAGTCAAAAGCCAGTTATATACAATAAACATATAGTTCTGATACAAAGTAACTGGTTAGATAAATTAACAAAAGAGGGAGGTAGAGTAACACAGAAGGATTCTTACTCCTCAAACATATTCATATAAACAACAGGAATCCTACTGGGGTAAGGAAAGAGTGTTCTTCACAGGTGTGGGAGCACTCAGTGTTTGATAAAATACCCCTCACACACCAAAAGGCTCGTTGGTGTCATGCTTCATTATTGGGGTCTTCGCACCCTTCTAACGGGATGCGGCGTGCTGCGACCTACGACTACGCAGGAGCACTTATAGTAATGACTATATGTGGTGCAAGTAGGTGGGTATATTATATGTGAGTGGTGGGTTGAGGTGAAAAAATTAAAAAGCACCTGGCTCGTGGGTAGGCTAGAAAAAAGTTTTATTCAAGACCCCGGGCTGGTACTGTTAAAAGAGGTGCAGTGTGAGGTAATCTGTCGTGATTGTGGACAGTACCTCGGGTGTGCGTCAACATGTTTCGGAGGCAAAGCTCCTTCTTCAGGACGGGGGCACAACTTCCCCACCTTACTCACGTTTCACTTAGTTATAGAAAAAAGTGTGTTATATGTTAACAAAAAGTGAAAAAAACTATATATACAAGTGTATGTAATTTAAAGGCTACTATGTGCCTACAGCGGATTGGTTCAAGTAAATGCGATTTGCATCACCTGAAAAAAGAAAAGAAAAGACTGATTGTTAAGACCGAACCATTTATTTTCCATTCTGACATGCAATTTAAAAAGGAATGGTCGCTGATCTCTTGGCACTGTACAAGGGATTGGCTGGTCCTGATAGTTAAAACAGCAGCAAGAATCACACAAGAACTCAAAATAGAAATTCAAAAAATTGAGGTGCAACTGAGCACCTACATAACCCCAGCCGAATTAAAAACCAGATTGGATGAGCTGAATCAGCAGATGACCGATTTGAGTACACATTAAAACAGTGCAAATTCAACAAACTACGTAAGGGTAAGGACAAGTTCACTCCAGAGGTGGCATATCCGTAAACCAAGATCGATTATGTCTCTAAGAACACAAATTGTGACATTGACAGTGATGGCTCGGACAATGGTTCGTCGGGCTCGAACTCAAGCAGCAACCAAAGATATAGGCCCCAAAGAGGTAATTGGAGAAAAAGACAGCAACTCCTGAGACAACTAGGATGGTGAGGATTTCAGGCCTCGCCTCAATTCCCACAATACATGGGTCTCCCACCATTCACCCCTTTCCAATATGCCCCCCCCCCCCCCAGCTGTCGGATTTCCACAATGGAATCCTGAATACGATGGCGGCTTCTATGGTCCACAGCCTTTTTTAGGTCCCCACCCAGGATCATGGGGGAGGAACAGAGAGGGCAACAATCATAGAACAATAAACCTCATAGTGGCTCTCTACCCCGTAGTCCTCTGAGAGGCGATACGAAATCTAGAGTCCAGACCAGTATCATGTTCCTGACACACATTCTTCTCATTCCTTCAAGTGTTGTCTGACCAGCAGTATAACTGTGGGGGGAGATCTGAATGCAGTCAAGAAGAGTACATGAAACCAAAAAGGGAGACACAATGCTCGTCCGACATGAAGATAAAGAGGACACACCTCCTCAACATAAAGGATGCCAGGAACAATAAGAACTCTCCTCCTTAACAGGAGTTTGGCAGTGACTCTCCTTGACAGCGTGGCAAAAGTCACCATATGGCACCAGAATCTCCAGCAGGCTCTGGCAGTGAGAGCAACTGATACTTTAGTCACAGTTGAGATCCCAGAGAGAAGCATAGCCCCTCCTGAAAGATTATATAAATATATTGGATATTTAAATCGAGCGTGACGTACAATACACCATTGAAGCAATATTCTGGGAAAATGTAACTCTGTCTTAAGACATCCTGTTGACGGAGGTCAAGTGGCCCCCACAGTTTGTACAGACATCCCCCCAAGGAGAGGATGTTATACTTCCTTTATTTTCTTCTCTTGTCCCTGAATAAGTAAAACACACATATTCGAAAGAGTTGGGCACTTGTACTAGCCCCTGTGCTCTATCGCTATCATGTGGGCTGGGATAAGGATTCTACTTATCATGTTATACCCTTACGGTCCAGCCCGCAAGGGCAACCACAATACCACATAAAATGGGATGTCAAAGCATCAGGGAGTAATTGAACAAAGAATAATCTTCTTTTTCCTCCTTTAAAACCGGATCATTCCCATCGTATTGTCTTAGACTACAGACATTTAAATAATCATACACACACATTTGCAGTGCGAAACACACATAGTATGGCAGTAATTAACAATATTGTCTGTAAAAAATACAAGACCACATTGAACATTTTCAATGGTTTCTTAAGCCGCAATCAATTGCCTGAAAGCTTAGATTGGACCGCCTTTAGTATGCTTGGTTTTCCAATGTGACATGGACTAGCCCTAATGGGCTATAAGAAGGGCCCAGGTCTGTTTGCTACACACATAATATAAGTTCTACACAATATTGACAAAGATGCATTGTCCTTTGTAGATGACATATACCTCATGGACGATTAATTAAATCCACACTTGGCCAGAGTAGATCGCATAATATTGGGATTTGCTACACTCTGCTATTAGTTGAACTTCATCAAATCTTATAGGGCTTTTCTGAGCACCCTTTTCCCAGGATACAAAATTACAATTGAGGGAAAGAACCTTGCCCCTCTTTTTTGAAGAAGTGTGCACAACTGCAGCCTCCAAATACTTTAAGTAAATTACTGTCCCTGCTAGGATTTGTTAATGTTGGCAGAACATATACACCTCATTATGCACAACGCATAAACAACTTCATGAATTCATTTGCAGTGAACTTTCAACTACACGTTGGACATCAGAACATCCAGAGACACCTAGGGGCTCATTACGATGGCGGGCGGACCTGAGTCCGCCCGACATCATTGAGGTGTTTGGGACTGCCCGCCAGACTTGCGGCGGTCCCACCCCTGCAATTAGGATGCGCCTGCCATACTGGCTCGCGCATCCAGGGCGGTTACCATTGCGGACGGTGCTGATGCAGCACCATACGCAATGTTAAATGATAATGCTGTGCATTTGCCTGCACTACGTGGCAGGCACCAGACAGTGCCAGCCACGCAGTGCAGGTAAATATAGGGGGTACTATTGGTACCCCCCTCCTGTGCATAGCTACCTCCACCCAACACAAGGGGTGCCCGCTACGGGCCGCCAAATCCGTTTCCACCTGTCTTTTCGCAGTGGGATGACCGCTGTGAAAAGAGAGGCGGAAAGGGATATCATAATCCTATGCAAGGCACTGCCGCATTATTGCCGGGTGTTTGGTTCTGCAAGGAGGGCAGAAGCAGACTACCTTGCAGAACTGTGGCCTGACGGTCATTGTGTCTGCCGTGCTACCCTGAGGTTCCCCCCGGCCATCACAATCTGGCGGGGGAAAAATGCTGTCAGATGGCAGAAGGACCACCACCACTGGCACTGTGATGGTGGTCCTTCCGCCATCCTAATTGGCCCCTTGGATCTTTGCAATCTGATTCACTAGCTATGGGACACTTACATACACGTGTCAATACCACAAACCTTGTCATCCAGATATTACCGGGTGCAATTGGATTTACCTACATTACTTTTAATGAATGTGAAACTGTGTCAATTGCATATAAATCGCATTGATATTTCAATGCATTTTGCTTCCACTGAAGAAATACTGATTGTCCTGCAGATGGTCATCCTTAAAGTACAGCCACTTGCACAAGGGAAACGCAGTCTTGTTGTTACTTCAAATCCGGCCTTAGAGGCTGTCACTAAAGCTAGCGTTCCAAAAGCTAAAACCCTCCATCCTAGATGGATACAGTGGACAGCATCCCTAACAGCTGTTGCTGTAGACTTTGTCTTTGACCCATCTTTACAGACAAGGAATTTCTATAGTATGAGCATATTTATCCCATGGCCCTTTCTATTTTGCCTCTTTTCCCATATAAATATATTATTTACACTGATGGTTCAGCTTAACCTGCTAGAAATTCTAGGTAGCAATATTTAGCTGCATGTACCACTGTTATTGGTGTTATGTTGGATGGCAAATTCCAACCTAAAAAAACTTGCACGCAGTCTTTAGGTGACTGCACTGTCCAGTTTGTCGAACTTTTAGTGTGTGATTCATATTACTGTGTACACTCCTTAAATTGATAATTTACATTATTGGCAGCAAATGGATTCAAAGATTCCAAAAGCAACACAATAAATTATTGTTTGGTTAAGGTGGCACATTTCAAAGACAGGTTGCCACAGATTCATGCAATGCATGTGTTGAGTCATCAACATTGGGGACCACACAATTAATGGAATGCCTTGACTGATAAAGCAGCCAAATCTGGAGTAGCCACAGCTACTGTTGCTGCAATTACTTGTTTTCAAACATGGATAGATAGTGATATCTTGGCTGCCTTTAATGCAAGTAAAGACGACACCCTTTACCTAAAGTCTTCCCATCTAAATATTCTTATCACTTAAGTGAAAAAAACTTCCCTTTTGTTACAATTCATGGGCTTGGTGACCGTTTGATTCCCAACCAAGACTGCTGACTTGCTTTAGTTATAGCTGTACACGAAGGTGTTGTTTCTGCCATGCAGGCTGTTGCAGTTATATTATCCTTGCTACAGCAAAGTTATTGGTTGCATGGCCTTTATCAGCAGGCCCAAAAATATGTCCTGTGATAAATAAAACTTCCACCCTGGCCCGTCCACCGCAGACACACCAGGTGATCTACAATAAAGCTTTGGACTGCTTTTATTTGGACCATTGTGGTCCTCTTATTTCGGATACTACATTTACATTTATTTCAGTTGCAGTTGGTTCCTACCCTAAGTTCCTCTGGGTTTGGCCACAGCATTCGCCTGACACTCAGACTGTTATTAAAGACATGCAAGTCTTTATCGGGATGCATGCATGCAGTGCACTCTACTCAGACAGGGCCGGGATTTCACTTCTAAAGCTTACTGGAATTCTAAGGTATCCCTGGGTGTATAGGTGCATTACTCTTCTCCATACTGACCCAAGGGCCATTCTGTTGAGGATAGGATGAACGGTGACTTAAAGCAGCCCTTAACAGCTAGAGTATTAGGCACAGGGCGTAGTTGGATCCACCACCTATACAGGGTTCAGAGGGTTCTTAATTAATAGCCTCCATAAAAGATCTCTGGGTGGACGGACCCCATACAAAGTGCTTTTTGTCATTACAATGTTTGTTCTGGACATTAACAGTCCTGACATTGTGGTGGCAGTTGCAACCTTTGACATGGATAATTGCTTGGATCTCTTATAGGATCGCCAAATGTTCTGTGATGCCCAATCAAATGAATATTTGAAGTTGTCCCCCTTTTTGAATAGTAATGTAAAACCATAACATTCCAGCTGGATTCCAAAAATTAGGGATCTCTTTTCAAAAAAGGTGGTGATTAAAAAGAAATTTTCTCCATCACACCATGGGGTGCTGCCACAGGGTGCAGGGTTTTCTGCAACCACTCCTATTTTCAATGGGACCCTGTGTTGTTGGTCAGAACACAGGCTCTCATTGAAGTCAATGGGAAACTTTCCAAACAGCGTTCTGAAGCATCATAATCCGTCAGTCAGAATCAATTCCAAAAAGGAGTTGTTCGGTTTGCTTTCCGACTGACATCATAATGAGGTCCTTTGTCTCCTTTGAATAGGCCAAATTAAACAATGTGGCCAATTCTAAACAGTAGGGCATGGGGTTATCTGAAGTTAGTGAGCTCCAACTAAGCGGTTTCTCTGCAGCTGAGGGGGTGAGAATGTTTCCGGAACCAGCGACACAACTGAAATGAGTGCTGCTCATACTACTGCGTCTTCTGCAGCTGACATTGTGTATACTGATTCCCCCATCTGTGGATCCACCACTTTTGGATTTTTTGAGTACCGCATTAAACTTGTGCCTCCTGTTTTTCATCTAAGTTCTTCAGGTACCTTATGGATGAAGACGATTTTTCCTCAGACAGTTCTTCTGTTTTAGACACTACTTCAGCATGGATTTGTGTTTTCTTCTCATGGTTGAAACACACATTGAACTGGGAATGAGTCCATTACCCACCCATTTTCAAGACGGTCCCTCTGGTTTGTGGCTTCTCCACAATGCAAAGTATGAGCCACTCTTTTTTGAGGAGATGTGTGCAATGAAACAGGGATCACTAAATATTGGCTCTTCTAACACAGATGCAGGTTACCTGGTAACGAACTTAGCATCAGCTGAGACTGAAGATCATGTCAGTTCCCTGGAACATGTGACCTGGGCTGTCGAAGACAGATTTCTGTGAGACAGACTCCTTTTTGGAGTACCTGGTCTTTGAATTTGCAAATGACATCTACATTTAGTTATTGTTGTCTAAATTGACATGGTAGTTTTCCATATAATTATATAATTATAATCTTTCAAACAACATGCTCAGTAGACCTGCTTTGAATTTGCTTATCTTCTTATCAAATTTATATTATGTAATTACTTGTGGTGCTATTTCCCTGACCTATGTTTTCCCTATATAGCCCATTGTCGTTTTCCTTATTTTAGCCTAACTATCCCCATTGTAGGCCACATTTGCTTTGCACAAGTTACCAAAAATCACAATTGTTTTTGTGCCACATTGTATTTTCACATAGGCAGCATATGTTTTTGTATTTTGTTCTCTTCCTGGAATTTAATCAGACCAGCCCATGCAAGGACAAACGACATTGCTCCTTGTTATTCTCTTTGATGGGACACAAGCACCTAGATGGTTTCAAAAATATTGTAAGATTACTTTGTATGTCTTTTCTATTTATTGTGAGCATGTATGAGTGACAGAATGAAAGGGGATGACATGCTACCATGATCCCTGAGAGGTTCGAGAGTGTTGTGTTCTGGAATGCCATGTCACTTGTCTCTATGGGAAGGTTGGAAGGGCAAGTAAGCCCCACGATAACCTTTGGTGTAAGTCACACTGTATCAACATAATTAATAATACCTATTAATATTAAGAACATAAACTTGTCAGATTTTGGTCCATAGGTGCTTACTTTGTAAGGTGACTCAGTCATGACATACAGATATTCTATCAATGCAACAGGGTAAAAGATCATTGTCCATGTTATTACTCGGAATGAGCAGCAGGCAGCACCAGTGTTGGTACAAACCCCTCCCTCCATCGCGATCATGAAGTCACATACCAACGCTGCATTAACATGAGGCAGATGGCTCTCATTTCTTCCTTAATCCAATTGAGGCCAAATTCAGTGCTGTTCATCATATTATGCAAATCTCACCTGGTTATCTGCAACCAGCATATGTATTAGCTTTTTTTCTGTATGGTGAAGAGGGGTTTCAACATCAGCAAGAAAGACCCCCTACTACTAATAAAGATTGCAAGGCCAGGAACAATTCAAGAATGGAGAAAAATATCCCTAGGCAACACTTTGTCTAAACAATATCTAACTCATGTATTATGTAGGAGACTCAGTGTACACAAGAATCCATTAAAACTTCATTTTATTAGTATAAATTAATTCGATATTATCATAAAAGTTATATAAATATTTCCACATATATAGAGTACTGAACAGTATCATACCAACATTCTTCACAAAATAAACACAACAGTAAAATACAATAAACAAACATGTGCATATTGACTGAACATGACAAAAAAACTAATATTTTTTAATACACGATTAAGTCGAATTAGATGTTTAATATTTCTAATGAAAGTCCTCTGCCCGATTGATCATCACGTTCTTCTTGCTGAAACCAACCAAGCGAGACGGTCGTTCAGGGATCTTCAAGAACTATCCTTGACTGCTATCAAAATATTGCAAGCATATGAGGTAGTACCCTCATTGTGTCAACTTATCCCTCAGTGGAGAAGGACTGTATGTCTATTGCAGATACAGTGACCGCATTTAAATACAGTTTTATTGGATAATACCTTTAACCTAAGCATAGATTCGACTTCAGGCAGCTTGGGCTCAAGCGCCTTAAGATATCATTAGAGAGTTCATACATAACATTATACCCCATCCACATATCTAACCTATATTCTATATGGTTACATCCCATTATTTTGATGGAATTGTTGTGGCTTTCTTGAGAAAGGCGTCCTGCATGCCGAAACGCGCGTAGAAGATCCATCACTTAAGCCACTGGATGAAAAAATGGTTCATTTGAAAGTTTGGACATATATTTTGACTTAATAATATATTATAAAAATATTTGTGTTTTTTGTCATGTTCAATCAATATGCACGTTTTTCTATTGTATTTTACTGTTGTGTTCATTTTGTCGTGAACGTTGGCATGATACTGTTCAGTACTCTAAATATGTGGAATTATTTATATAACTATTATGATTGGATCAAATAAATGTATACTAATTAAATGGAGTTTAAATGGATTCTTGTGTATACTGAGTCTCTTACATTATAAATGTGCTAGATTAGGTCTTAATATTGCTCAGACCAAGTGTTGCCTAGAGATGTTTTTCTCCAATGAAGAAGGGTATCAACTCCCCTTCCCCCATTAATGACTCTAAACTCTTCTGGGATGTCCTTGAACTAAGCCTAGCCAAAATAGTCAGCCGCTCTCTTGTTGCAAACTTGGTACAGAAAGATGGTCTTTTTCTTTGACGAGTGCTAGTACAGTTCTGTTGGTTTTTTTCTGGGAATGACCAGGGTCAGGGTGTGCACGGTCACCAAGGAGCACTGCCCTCTCCAACTGGGAACCAGTTGGGTGTAGGTATGTTTGTCGCACTGCCACTAGGAATACATAGGTAAGGAGGTGCCCCATTGCATATCCAGAAACGTTCCTTTTCCTCTGAAACATAAGGAATACAGAGTAAGTTTCTATACAATTAGGGATTTAACTTTCCCTTCTAGCCAAGTGTATCCACCCACCTCGGTGTATAAAATGTAATCACTTGAGTAAGCCATAATTATGTTAAAACCTCCCCTATGCGACTTGTTCCACTTTTTATCTCTAAGCTGGAGGACCTATAAAGGGAATTCATGTCGAGAGATTACTTGTTGTTAAAGAAAATCATCTCAGATATGCTAAGGGACACCCATAGACAGTAGCAGAAGCGGACATATTTATGCATTGCTTTGTGCGTTTTGCTGCCTTCAAGAATCTGTTCTCTGGGGAGTCTCGGGGCCAAACAGTATTCTCCCCTATGGCCCCCTTTCTACACATCCTGTCCAGCTAGGTTAGGATATCATCATGTTCAGTGAAAAGGTATTACACTGTTTGTTTGTTGTCTTATTGGGTTAGGTTCACAACTACCTTGTGGGGTTTAATCTTGTTGGGTTGGGTTGGAACAGGACTCTTATCCTGCATAGATAAAGGTGAATAAGGCACTTTGTTTTTTCAAGGGATACCATGTGGGACAAGTAAATCCTATCTACGCTTACCACATGTGGGATTAGCGAACAGACATATCATTATCTGGCAGATGCTTGGGAGTCAACTGAGGTCATGTGTTGATACCAAGTTTTATGCAAGAGTGCTTGTGGGATGCTAGTGTTCCATTTAGAGTACCTATAGGTGACATACAAAAGTTCTCTACTTGGGTGCAGTATTTCCCCATTTTGACCCTCTTATGACTCAGAAGTTCTTTAATGGTAAGTAAGAGTGGGATTACCCATAGTAAACAGAAGGTACAGATCTACAGAAAGATACATAACTTTTATCATGATATGGTTGTTTGAGGTTGGGTTTCTTTAGAAGAAGCCTTTGCTCCTACGGCGGCTGTGTTTCTTCTGTCCAATTGGAAAAAGTTTGCAAAGTTTAGTTCATTGATGTCACCACCATGAAAGGGTTTGACTACTCAAGGTACAGTGCACCCAATCAAGTGTTAAGCAGGCTGGGGGATTTTCCTTCTTACATTGGCGTATGTGCTGAAATTTTCCTTATTCTCTTTTCTTGGTTAGTAAAAGTTGGTGACACGTTAAGTTGGTGCACTTTGCTGTTTTCTCTGTTACCTGGTGTTAAAAGAGCTCTGCTGGTTGTTAACTCAGACACATTACACATGTTGGTAATGAATCATTTTCAGAGTTCCTGATTTTTTTTATCCTAGGCTGTGATTTTCCTCGCTCCTTCATTGACAATCTAGTGTGGCAGCAGAATGTGACCCCTTGTTGGGTGTATTTTAGTAATTTCAGGGAATTAGGGTGATAATTAGTCATCAAGATGGAACAAGTCTGTTTATAAGCTATTAAGGGCCAGATGTAGGTAATTCTATTTTACCGATTCATAAATACCGAATTTTACTGATTCGGTATTTATGAATCGGTAAAGTAGAAGGTGGGAGATGTAGGTAAAATTTAATTTTTTACCGAATCGGTTACATTCGGTATTTACCGATTCGGTAAATACCGAATCGGTATTGCCCATTGATTCCTATGGGCCTTGAAGCCCATAGGAATCAATGGGCAATACCGATTCGGTATTTACCGAATCGGTAAAGACCGAATCCTGCAAGGGGGCACCCTCTAGCACCCCAAATACAGGCATGTGTGCCATGTGACACACAGACATGCCCTTAGGGCATGTCTGTGTGCCACATGGCACAGGTGTGCATGCACAGATGTGCATGCACACCTGCATTCGGTATTTTACCATCCAATAGGACTGGGTGGTAAAATACAGACTCTAAAGGGCCTGTGGCACTCTTAGGAGTGCCACCTACATGTGGAATTACCGAATCGGTAAAATTACCGATTCTGTATTTTACAGAATCGGTAAATTTATCGAATCGGTAAATTTACTGATTCTGTAAAATACTGGCCCCTACATGCCGATTCCTAAATACCGGTCGGTAACGGCCGAATTCGGCCATCACCGACCAGTATTTCCTCTCCTACATCTGGCCCCCAGACCCTTTTTCCAATGCTGTATGTTTATGGGGTGTTCTCATGCTCATGAGCATAGGGAGGGCTGTATTTGTGGCTAATATTCAGAGTCATACCGCAGTGATAGATTTTGTCATAGGCAGTTTGCCCGGGGACTAAGGGTTCGGTTGCTGTGCAGCTCCTTCCAGTTCTATTTCTTTCAGCTGGGGGCTAATGAGCACAACTGAGCTGAGTATCGCTATAGATGAGTGGAATGCATGGGAAGAGCGGGTATGTTGCCAACATCTGCCTCGTGCCATGAGCACATTTTGGTGCGTGTGCACCTTTCTGTTCTCGGCATGTGGTATATAACATGAGATGGCCCTCTCTCATGTCTTCCAGATACCTGGCTGTGACTGACAACGATCTCATCTTTGGGTTAGCTTTTGGGCATTTTTACTTTAGTCTCAATAATTTCCCTGAATCTCGTGTGATCCATTGCTTCACTTGTACTGCTAGAGACAGGGTAATGGGCTGTTCCGTGGCCCCTTTTTTTCCCATCCATGCTGCTTTGAGGTGTCCGAGATCAGGGACAACTGTTTTACTTGGATGTTGCCTGCAAGGCTGGAGCACAATTAAACCATATGCTTGATATCAGGGTGTGTGCACCCAGTGCCCTACATTTGTCTGGAGCCGGACTGAAGATTTGTGATGCCCTCCTGGACACCTTCTCTCCTTTGGACCACACCCTGCTAACTTCAAGCGCACTAGTGGGGCCTTCTCTCCCTGGTGTGTGGCTGAGGTCTCCATGGTCTTGTGTGATCCAATGAACTGGTGCATCTCTTGTTGAATATTCGAAGGATTGTGGCAGGGTGACCAGAGTTTGGAAAGAAAAACAAAAAACTGGACTTTTGATCACAAATTTCAAATGTTTACTGGGTGACGGTAAAAAATGGGACAACCTAAGTAAATCTGGAATGCCTGGTCACCCTGGCAATACCCCCAAACTTGAGGCTTGAACTCAACATCATGCTGGGTCCTCACAGCTTTCTGGCTCTTTGTGTGGCTTTTTAGGGTGTTACCTCAGACACATAGGAACCCAGGTTCCTGCTACCAAGGCTAGCTTCATTTTAGAATTGAAATGGCGCCTCCATTTGTGCAGTGGATTTGAGTTTTTGGAGGCACTGTTGGGACTACACATCATAAAGGATATATAGTCCCAAGGCAGACAAGGTGCCCAAGAATGGGGACCTTTTGACTTGGTAATCAGAATGCACCCCTTTTGACTTTGGCCACAGGACCTGGGTGTCTCTTTTTTAACAGTTCTTCATGCCCCCTCATCAGACTGCCCTCCCCCTATGGTGGGGTTGTTCAACCCCACCCTGGGGGATCTGCAGCAGAGTATGGTCCAAGTGAGATCACCCCTTGATGACGATCTTGGTGTCAGCCCCAGATCGACACAGCATTCAGCCGCTCAGATTCTTTGGACCAAATTAAAAATGTTGACCTCCCACTACTGTCTTTAGTCGTTTTTGATCTGGTAATGGTTTGGGGGAAGAGTGTGAGTGGGTGAACCATTGGGTGTTAATTTGTTGGGATCATTCCTACTTGTGCTTGGGGGTTTTATTTTTATTGCAGTTAGACTTGCATAAAGCTGCTGCCTCCCCACACTGTCACCCCCCTTGTGGGTGTTGTGACCCCCGATCCAGTTATGCAGGATCCCCTATCTTTGTCTGCTGCTGCTCGCCCAAATGCTGGATTGCTGCTGTGGTTGAGTGGTGACTGACGGACCTACCTGCTGGATTTGGGTTACATTTGGATTCCCCTAAGTTTGATGTGTTCAGGAGGGACGTTGGTGAGTATTGTGGTGGCTGGCCCTGGCTCATTGATCTGAACTGTTTTTGCTGTTCATGTTATGCCTTTGACAGGCATCTCTGCCAGGTGCTCTGGCCTATGGCAATGGTAGCACTCGCTCGGGTCTGGGTGTTGTCATCCTCCCTGGCCTCTACTGCCATACCCTTTTTGGGATTCTCTGGGGTTTTGCGGTAGAGCACCTATCAAGACTGGTGCCACCTGCATGGTTGCGACCATTGCTAACCCCTCTAGGGCAGTCTGTTTCAAATTTGTGTTGAGCCAGTATTGGAGTGTCTTTTTCGGCCTGCTCCAGTTTTCTCTCTCATTTTCTTTCTACTTTTAGTGGTGGAGGAGGATGTGAGTCTGCATCTCCCACCAGGGTTTGGTATCTAATCCCACTACACTGTCCAGCCCGGTTTGTATCTACGTGGATAGGCCCTTTTTACGGATGCTGTAGAAAAACTTGACATGTGTGTCCATGTCAGTCCCCGGCTGTCCTGTCTCTTGTCTCTATTCTTCCATCATTCTATTCAGGAACTCACTTATGCTTTCCTTGAGTTTCATAGTCTGCCATTGGCCCTCTTACATCTGGGCAGTCAGGAAATATTTCTCTCAGGGCGGTCCATATCCAGCACGATTATGAGCTAAATGTTGCCCCATCATGTAGGGTCTCTGTTAGCATTATTGCTGGATTGCCGGCTTGGGAAAACATTGGGACTAATTCACAAAAGTACTCTGAGACAAACTCCTAACTTTATGTCTTTTGGTATTCTCAAAAGACATTTAGCACTGGTAAAGTTAGGAATCCTAACTGTACTACTCCTAAATGCCTTTTGTGAATACAAGAAGTTGTCAAGTCGTTAAAAGTGTTTATTTGTTTTTAGTTTAGTTTGGTGCCTACGTGTACACAGGAGATGACAAAACCACATATGGTATGTTATTCAGAGAAGGAATAGGGGCTGAAACGAGGAATCGACTCAATTCAAGAATAAATACTGTGTTGTTTGGGAGATAATCAATCAATCAATCATCGCATTTATATAGCGCACTACTTACCCAGAGGGTCTCAAGGCGCTGGGAGAGGGGGGGTCTGCTACTGCTCGAACAACCAGGTCTTGAGTTGCTTCCTGAAGGCGAGGTGGTCCTGGGTCAGGCGGAGGTGGGTGAATGATGGAGTTCCATGTCTTGGCGGCGAGGTAGGAGAAGTACCGTCCCCCTGTGGTGGCTCTTCGGATGCGGGGGACGGCGGCGAGGGCGTGGCTGGTCGATCGAAGCTGGCGTTTGGGAGCGTAGAAGTTGAGGCTGCTGTTGAGGTATCCTGGGCCTTGGCTGTGTAGGGCTTTGTGTGCGTGGGTGAGGAGACGGAAGGTGATTTTCTTGTTGACCGGGAGCCAGTGCAGGTCTCTCAGGTGTCCGGAGATGTGGCTGCGACGGGGGATGTCCAGGATGAGTCGTGCTGAGGCGTTCTGGATCCGCTGGAGTATCTTCTGGAGTTTGGCGGTGGTTCCGGCATAGAGGGTGTTGCCGTAGTCCAGACGGCTGGTAACGAGGGCCTGGGTGACCGTCTTCCTGGTCTCGGTGGGGATCCACCGGAAGATCTTACGTAGCATGCGCAGGATGTTGAAGCACGACGAGGAGACAGCGTTGACTTGTCTGGTCATGGAGAGGGAGGAGTCCAGGATGAAGCCCAGGTTGCGTGCGTGGTCTGTTGGTCTGGGTGCGCTGCCTAGGGCGGGGGGCCACCAGGAGTCGTCCCAAGCGGCGGGTGAGGATCCCAGGATGAGGACTTCCGTCTTATCTGAGTTCAGTTTCAGGCGGCTGTTCTTCATCCATTCGGCTACCTCTTGCATCCCTTCGTGAAGGTTGGCTCTGGCGGTGGCGGGGTCGATCAGCTGGGTGTCGTCGGCGTAGGAGATGATGTTGAGGTTGTACTGGCGTGCGATGTCTGCGAGGGGGCTCATGTAGATGTTGAAGAGGGTTGGACAGAGTGAGGAGCCTTGAGGGACGCCGCAGATGACTTCGGTGGCTTCAAATCTGAACGGAGGGAGGCGGACTCTCTGTGTCCTTCCGGCGAGGAAGGAGATGATCCACTCCAGTGCCTTCTCCTGGACTCCGACATTGCTGAGGCGTTGTACTAGGGTACGATGGCAGACAGTGTCGAAGGCCGCGGAGAGGTCGAGGAGGATGAGGGCCGCTGTTTCTCCGTTGTCGAGCAGCGCTCGGATGTCATCGGTGACTGCGATCAGGGCGGTCTCTGTGCTGTGGTTTGCCCGGAAGCCAGACTGTGAGGGGTCGAGGGATCCGTTCGTCTCGAGGAAGGCGGCCAGCTGCTTGTTGACGGTCTTCTCGATGACTTTTGCAGGAAACGGGAGCAGCGAGATGGGGCGGTAGTTTTTGAGGTCGGTGGGGTCAGCCGATGGCTTCTTGAGTAGAGCGCTGAGTTCGGCGTGCTTCCAGCTCTCCGGGAAGGTAGCGGTGTCGAAGGAGGTGTTGATGATGTCCCGCAGGTGGGGTGCGATGACAGCATCTGCCTTGTTTAAGACGTGGTGAGGGCAGGGGTCGGTCGGAGATCCGGAGTGGATGGAGTTCATCGTGCGGACGGTGTCTTCGGTGCTGATCGGAGTCCAGGCGCGGAGGGTGGTGGTGGGGGGCGGTGGTTCGGTCGTGGTGTTTGTCGGTTGAGTGCTGAAGCTGTTGTGTATGTCTGCGATCTTGTTGTGGAAGTAGGAGGCGAGGGAGTTGCAGAGGTCTTGCGAAGGGGTGATGTCGTTGTTTCCGGTGTTGGGGTTGGAGAGCTCTTTGACGATGTTGAAGAGTTCTTTGCTGTTGTGTGCGTTGTTGTCCAGTCGTTCCTTGAATGCAGTTTTCTTGGTGGCGCGGATGAGTTGGTGGTGTTTTCGGGTGGCGAGCTTGAGGGCAGTCATGTTGTCCGGTGTTGGGTCTCTGCGCCAGGTTCTCTCGAGGGCTCGGCAGTTCTTCTTGGAGCTCTTGAGTTCGTCGGTGAACCATGGTGCTTTCTTGCTACCGGGTCTGCTGGGCGGGGTCCTCAGGGGGGCGAGCTCGTCTGCGCAGTCGCTGATCCACTTCATGAGGTTGGTGGCCGCCTGGCTAGGGTTCGTTGTGCTGGTGGGAGGGTTCATGCTCAGGGAGGACGCGAGCTGGTCGGCTGTGATCTTGTTCCAGCTCCTGCGTGCAGCCTGTTGTTGGTGGTGGTGGATCGTGGTCCTTGCAAAGCTGAAGTGGATGCAGTTGTGGTCCGTCCAGTGGAGTCCGGTGGCGTGGCTGAAGGCGATGTCCTTGCTGGATGAGAAGATACACATGCAAAAATTGCTTAGGGGGTGTTGTGAATACCCCATGTCTATACAGGATTGCCTCACAGTGTATTGCCATTAATGAGGTGCGAGCACTGACATTAACTGATTAGGGTTCAGGAGACAACATATACATGATGACATGGTTTATCTACAGTTGATGTGCTCCTTATTTGGCTAAGATGGCTTATGTATGTACATTTGTAAATGTTTTCTACCTTCTTTTTCTGCTTTTTTTTTGTCCATATTCAAGTTTGTCTCAATATAATGAAGAACTATTCCAACAAGGAAGTCTGAGTGGTTTGTGGTTATTAATGAACTTGAAATTGGGAAGGGACGATGTGCCTGGAATAAGGTAATTAATTGTACCCTATAGGTAATATTGAGATATTCATTCCTCCACGCTACCATGTTTTATATTGTGATACACTCTTTGTCATGGCACGCCCTTGATGGCCGTTCTACCGAACGACCTCAAAGAAATACGGAATGAGCATGAGGTAGGTCCTGCACTCAATCTGGGGAAGAAACTTATGGGGCATTTCCCTGTCATCTCTGAAATGATTCTTTCTAATGTTAAAGGTGAAGCAGCGTCTTTGGCCCTACACCAGCGACTTGCAGCAGTGGCAGACCGTGAACGCGAGATGCCAGTCTTTATTGCTAATGTATATATGTCTTTGGGATGTAATAGTTTTGGAACCAGACCTTCAGGAACACTCTTTGGCAAACCTAGCACTGACAAGAATGGCTGGCCTACCTAGGAGTTTCCTAAGAAACTTTTGAATAAATCTAAACAACAACTAAATATTGGACGATGAGGAGGCGCTCTGACCTAAGAATCCTCTCAGAGGTGATACTATTTTCGTGATCACACAAAAATGAAAACTCCTTAAAGGTATCAGATTCCTGGCCCCCGTTCTTCTAGTTTCTTTGAGGTCTCGTCTGACCAAAAGTAGGATAAGGGAGGGCGATCAGATCAGATTACAGATAGGGAGAGTACATGCAACCGAAATGGGAAACACAACACTTGTCTGACATGAAGAGAAAGAAGAATGATAGGCCTTCTCCTTACAAATCCTAAATATGCCACAGATGGTGGGAACCCTACTCCAGAACAGGAGCTGGGTGCGACTCTCCTTGACAGCGTTTGCAGAAGTCACCCTAGTATGCCGGAATCTGCACCAAATTCTGGTAGCGAAAGCAACTGAAACATTCATTACAGTTAAAACCACAGATACCCGCTTAGCCCCACCGGACAGGCTATATCTTTTTGATATTTGAATTGAAGGTGATAAACACACCTTTAAAGCAATCTTCTAGGACAATTTAACTACATCGACTGACCCCCTCCATTTGTTCTGAGATGTCCCCAGGGAGAGGATGTCATTCTCTCTTCCTTTTCAACTCTGTGCCTGACTAAGTTAAACAAGATTATGCTTCATAATGGGCCCTTTCCTTAGCCCCCAACACTTAATCGTAACCACACTGGTTGTGATAAAGATTCTCCTTACCATATTATTCCTATATGGTCCACTCATCATGTACAACCACAGTATCCTATTAAACGGAATGCAAAGACACCTGTTAAATACATTATTTCCCAACTGGAGTCCCAGGAATGATTGCTCCCTGTGTCTTTCAAATAAATAATCCTAATCATTCCTATCGCATTGTCTTAGATTATAGACATTTGAATAGCCATACTCGCATGTTTGAGGTGCAAAATACACGTAGTACTGCAATAATAAATATTATCATATTAAAAAAAATATTAAACCACTATAGATATTTCAAATAAGTTTTTCAGTCATAATTTTGCTCTTTAGAAACACAATAAGGCTCTGTTTTCAGAGACACATTTAAATGCACATGTCAATACTACGAACGTGGTCATTCGGGTCCTGCCGGATGCGAATGGATTTATTTATGTGACCAATAATTCCCCACACCCACCCCTGCAGCTCGTAATCTAGGGGTAATACTTGACACTACACTCTCCCTTGACAAGCAAGTAAATAGAACTGTTTCCACCTGCTGCGGAGTCCTAAGGATTTTGCGAAAACTCTCGAACTACCTTTCCCTGGACTCTAGAAAACAACTTGCGGTTGCCCTTATTTCTTCACGCCTAGATTACTGTAATGCCCTTTATCTAGTCATAAATAAGAGGCTGGTTCAACGTCTGAAAGTTGTGCAGAACGCAGCAGCCAGGTTCGTTGTCAACGCCCCTAGACGATCCTCAGACTCAGCTATAAGAAAACAGCTTCACTGGCTCCTGATGCAGTCCAGGATAGACTTTAAGGTTCTCTGTCTCACCCACTGTGCCCTTTATGGATCCGGTGCAGAAGACATTAGGTCTCTTGTGTCCTTCTATACCCCTGGCAGGGCCTTGTGCTCTGCCAACAAGAACCTTCTGTCAGTTCCGCACACGGTGAAGGCCAGATGGGGAGGGAAGGCCTTTTTTGCCCTTGCCCCGAAGCTCTGGAACCTACTGCCTAATGAGCTCAAGGGTCTTGTGTCTCTTGCTCCATTCCGTAAAGCCTTAAAGACCTGGCTCTACACAGTAGCCTACCTATAGACCTCCCCTTGGTTTTTGCACTGTTTTCAGCTTTTCCATCCTATGCGCCTTGATGCCTCTTGGCAAAGTTTGCGCAATATAAATCTAACTTCATTCATTCATTCATTCATTCATTCACTTATTCATTCATTCATTCCTTCCTTCATTCATTCATTCATTCATTCATTCATTCATCTAACTTCATTCAAGGTGACATGGTACCCATTGCAAATAAATCACATGTATATTCTTCTGTAGAACTATATTTTGCTTCTACTGAATAAATTCTCACTGCTATCCAAATGCCCATCCTGACGAACGGCCACTTGCTCAAGGTAAATGCATTATGGCCATTTCTCCAGTGCCTTCTCTCAAGGCAATCAAAAAAGCCAGCATTCCTAATGCAAAAGCCCTTCAACCTCGTTGGATACAATGGGCTATGACCTTATCAGCCGTGGATGTCTAGTTCTTACTTTGACCCTTCTTTGCAAACACAAGCATTTTTGCACAATAAACCTGTTTACCCTTTCCCCTCTTCAATTCTACCTCTTGACCAATATAAATCATTTATACGGTTAGATCTGCACAACTGGCTGTGAGGCATAGCAGCACAATTCTGCTACATGCACCATCCTTCTTGGCACTAACTCTGATGGCATCTTTCATCTACAAACTACTCACATCCAGTCCCTTGGAGACTGCACTCAGCAGCTGGCGGAATTGAAGGCCTTACTTTTTGCTCTTGAAAATACAGATCTGAGATTCCCCATGCTTACAATGTTTGATTCATATTATTTCATGCGATCTATTAACAAATTGATTTTAGAGATTTTGAAGCTAGAACAATCAAGAACAAACTGCTTTGGCTTAAAGTGGCAGGTTTTAAGGATAGCTTGCTCATGTAATACATACATTGAGTCATTGACATGTGGGACACATACCTGAGGTAATTCTTTGGCTGAAAAAGGAGCCAAATATGCAGTAGCCACAGCTAGAATTGCAGTGGTAACCCACAATAAATCTCAACTTCAGGACTGATATTTTGGTTTCAATGAATGCTTTCTAAAATGGCACCCCTTTACCAAAGTCATTTCCTTCTAAATATTCCTATCACTTAAATGACCAAGATGTTCCTTTTACAAATATTCCTGGCATTGGTGATCGTATTACTCCCAACCCATAGATTCTGCCTATGCCAGTGTGGTTGCCACTATTTTGCTTTAAAAATAATGCTATTCGTGTCAGGGGTTATACCGACAAACTAGAACATTTTTCTTAACTTGACACTCGTCAACAGATCCAACCTGCCTTTTGGCTGCATGTCTGAGATCACTGTGGTCCTTTGATATCTAATGCTGCATTCAAATATATTTTGGTTATAGTGGACTCTTGCTCTAGATTCCTCTGGGTTTGGCCACAGCACTTGATTGACGCTCAAACTGTCTTTAAAGACTTGCAGGTCTCCCTCAAGACATATGTCTGTGGCATATGCCACTGGGACCAAGGTCTAACTTTCGCTTCTAAAGAGTACTATAATTTGATGAAGTTTATGGGTGTGCACGTGCATTTTTAATCTCTGAATAGACATGATGGTAATTCTATGATGGAGATATTGAACCACGATTGAAAGCAGTTCTTGACAGCTAGACTATTAGGCACATTGCGTAGGGGGTAATTTACAAAGAGTGAGGTTTGGGGCTATGCACAGAGTACCTTTTTCATGCATAGATCATTGATTTTTCTTTTTAACTTCGTAGACAATCCTCACAAACTATGTATACTCTAATGACTCAACATAATATCAAACATTCGTCCAAAGTAATTAGCCAATAAATTCTTTAAGTAAACATCAACAATAATGTATCATGAATGTACAGACTCCTTCTTCTTCATTAATTACTTTATTGATAGTTATTTGAAAACATCTTCTCATGTCTTGGTGTATCCAATGCGTTTCATCCTTATCGACTTCTTCAGGGCTTTGTTTGGTCTTTCTATTTCCAGCATCAAAATGTTTTATATATAATGCACCAATATCCCATAATTCGGTTTCCAGATACCCTGATTCCACATTGCAATGAATCAAGCTTCTTTTCCTATATTGAAGACAACTATCACATATATCCTCAAATTAAAATGCCATGGTAGCCCCACATCAAATGGTCGTACATCTAGCCCCTGTACCTTAATCCCACAAAACTGTGCTAATATGTTCTGCTACCATCAAGGACACCATATCCTACATTGAATGGGTAGAAAGCGTTCCCAATAGGAACCTTGTCCAGCTCCCCCTCTAGGAAGTTCCAGAAAGCACAGGATATGATGGTTCAAAACCCATGTCATATTATTTTAAATTAACTCCAACACCACCAAAAAAATATATGCTTACTCAAATGAAGCTTATATATACTACTATGTTCCTTAGTCATTTGTCCCTTAAAGGTTATGATTACTGGAAGGACACCTTTGAGTTGTACTCAGTTTGGGGTACAAAGTCCTAACAGGTTCAAGCCACAGGAACTTTATTTTGAGCCTGGTTAATTCCCAGACAAATTGGCTAAAATTAAATAAATTAATGCCCAACCATTTCCACTTTTGCCTGTTTTGATAATTAGCAGAATTTTGCAAATTACACAGAAGAACAATTAAATAGCATGGTGCATAACTGTACATTGAATTCTTCATTTTCGAGTCCTAGCGGGTGAATTTGTGGGCTGTAAACATAAATCATTGTCATGCACATTTTCTCAATTCTACATGTGGGTTTAAGTCACTCAGACCTGATCCCTGATATCCTCAGTCTCAACACATTTTGGTACTATTACCATTTAGGATCACTGACATAATATCGACAGTCAAAATATCGACTGTCAAAAATATCGAGGTAAAAATATAGAATGCCAGAATATCGAATTCCTATCTACAAACAGGTAAGTACAAAAATATCGACTCCAACACATCGATAGGAAAAAATATAGACAGTCAAAATATCGCATTTTTTAAATATCTTAAAAGTAATTGAAAAGTAATATAATAATAAATATAATTAATTTAAACATACTTAAAATACTTAAAAAAACTTAAAATAATAAATAATTAATGTAACTTAAATAAAAAAAAAAAATTAATTTTAAAACATATATATATATATATATATATATATATATATATATATATATATATATATATATATATATATATATATATATATATATATTCACAGAAAAAAACCATAGGTTATAGTCCATATATAGTTAGGAATTTGCATTTACAAAACCTTGAAAATTCAATGAAAAAACCATTGGTTATAGAACATATATAGTTAGGAATTTGCATTTAAAAAACCTTATTTTACTCGCATAAAACCATTGAAATTCCATATATAGTTAGATGCGCTAACTATATATCGCGCACCCGCAATCCACTGCTGATGATGTCACATATTACATCATTCATGACATGGTTAGTGACATCACTGATGACATCACTGATGACATCTCAAATGACATCACTGATGACAACATCCAGTGACTGTATGTTTCTGTAAAGTTAAAATGTGTCTTACATATTGAAGAATGAGTGGATGTATAAGTGTCTGGAAGAAGGATTTAGTAGGTGCATGACTGACTGTATGAGAGAATGATTAAATGTGTCTTAATGAGTGCATGGGTTAGTGACTAAACTATCTTGATTCGTGCATCATTATATCTGTTGTTCTACAAACTGCTGCATGTGTTGATCAGTAGCTATATGAATAACTGTATGGGTTATTGATTGGTTGTCCAAGTATTTGTATGGGACACTGAGTGTGTGTGTATGGGTAGCTGGGAGGTGTGTGACTCTGTACATAGATGTGTGAGTAGTTGATTCACTATATGTATGGGTTCAAAACTGCATGTGGAAACAGCTGTATGGGCGGATGACTGTGTGCATTAGTGTATTAGTGAGTGAATGGATATCTCAGTGCTACATGTCAAAGTAAGTACATATGTAAAACACAGTACATGTGAGAGTTGACATATATAAATAACTGTGCAGAAGAGCCAGTGAATGTGTGAGTGGCTGTATGGATCATTGTGAACTTGTATCAGGGATTGTATAACAGAGTAAATATGTGTTAGTATATGTTTGAATAAGTAAGGTGTGTATAACTGTATAGTTGAGGAAATGGAAGTGTGATTGATTGTTTGCATGACTGACTAGGTGTGTAAGTAACTCCATGGATGAGTGACAGTCTGTGACTGTCTGTTTACACTGATTGTATCTAAGGTTATATTAGAGTCTGAAGAGGTTCATGGTATTATCACATGAATGATATCATCAGTGATGTGATCAGTAATGTCAAATGAGATGTTATCAGTGATTTTATCAGTGCTGTCATTTGAGATGTCATCAGTGATGTCATCAGTGATGTCACTAACCATGTCATGAATGATGTAATATGTGACATCATCAGCAGTGGATTGCGGGTGCACGATATATAGTTAGCGCATCTAACTATATATGGAATTTCAATGGTTTTATGCGAGTAAAATAAGGTTTTGTAAATGCAAATTCCTAACTATATATGTTCTATAACCAATGGTTTTTTCATTGAATTTTCAAGGTTTTGTAAATGCAAATTCCTAACTATATATGGACTATAACCTATGGTTTTTTCTGTGAATTTCAATGGTTTTTTAATAGCAAATATCAAAAGCTGTCAAATGTCAAGTACGTGATAGGTAAAAACGTTTTCGTGTTTATGCACGCTGATGTGCTTTGAACGCTGCCCCCCCCCCTCCCCTCTTTTCTCTTAGTAGTACTCTCTCTTTGCAGATAGTGAAGGGTAGTTAACGCAGACCTTTACCCCCGTTGTAATCCGTCGTACCTCCTTGTCTCTCCATTTGATTGATTGTTATCCAAGCATTTACTGTTTTAGAATTGGTTCTCTTTGGATCATTCTCTATTTACAAACAAGCACAAAGTCGCAATACTCTGTTTAGTCTTTGCAGATAGTGAAAAATCGTGTAAAAAAATAAAAGTATTCGAGCAAAATCAGTAGACCACTAATTGAATCTCTTTTTGACCTCGCTAAAATACAAACATTAGGAACAACCCTTCATGAGAAATACGAAAATAGTGAAATGAACTGAGCTCCACACCATGAGGGCTGCAAGACAGCTTGACTCCGCCACCCACCCCGCCCAAAATAACGACAAACCCTATGCAAATAATATAAATATAGACAACACACCAGCAAAGAAACAGGGTAAAACATTTTATTAAATAACTATTTACATAACTATTTTATACTTTTTGTTGCCCGATCCGGCTAGCTCAATCGATCGAGCATGAAACTCATGCACTGATAGCAAGCGTTGAGAGTTTGTAGAACGATGGCTTCAGATTTTCTACATACGGTGTAGTGGCGCGAACTGAGAGGGGGCGTTTGGATCCTGCCCCTTCCCCAAATAAGATTTTCATACGTGAGTGTTCGTTCATGCTTTTGGTCCCTGAGTTGCTTCGATGTCACTGCCTTACACAAATGGCATAAGTCCTGGATGTTGAGTGCCATACTTCAGAGTTCTAAGCAACGCTTGTAACACTGTCTAAACCTTATTTGCACCTGCTGCAGCTTCACTATTCAAAGTAAGTGGTGTCCGTTTGTGGACCTGACTGCATTGGAAAACAATGTGATACAGTGCCTCCCTAAACCGCTTGACGGAGGCCCCCGAGGGGCGGTGAGATGGCGCGGACTGGGAGGGGGCGCTTGGCTCCTGCCCCCTCCCCAAGTCGTGTTGCCCTGGTGTGGCCTGAGATCGCCCCCGACATAGGCGGCCGGCTCCCGGGGTCCGGCGGAATTTTTTGCCTTTTGATGACTCTTCCATTCTGGACCTTGTCCCACAATCCGTTTGACCTGAAGACACGCTGTAGTGGGGCGCCCCTTTACCGTTTTAGTTGCCATTCCGCCCGCTTTTGGTACTCTGTGCCTCTTCCGCCATTCAGCTGTTTACCGCCTGCTCTTGCGACTACAGCGTCTCGCTCACCATGTAGTTGAGTTGCTCCCGCTCTTAAGATTTAACAGAACTTTTTGGACTGCTGAAAGCGGTTGTATTCCGACCGCTGGTTGGTGGAGACATTTTGACTATATTCTGGACCTGCGTTGTCGCGTAATGCGTCATATGACGCGCCGCGTTAGCGCACCCGGAAGTGCTCCGGTGCGCAAGGCGCAGCTTCCCGGAAACGATCCAGAGCGCGCCGCGCAGCGCGTAACGTAAGCATAACAGGTCATGTGACTTGTTAATAAAACTTTTCATTGGTTCATTTTACTTTTGTTTTCCTAATGATGTAAGACTAGGTCATGTGACCTAAAAATAACACTTTTCATTGGATTAAAACATTTTTTTTCCCAAACGATGAAAGCCCCACCTTGTTTCTGGATGTTTCAGACTGAAGCTGGCGTCACCATGAGAGCACCACCATCTCGTAGCTCCGTCGTGGCCATTCCGCAAGCAATCATGGCAGCCGCTCCCCACCGGAAGCCTGCGGGAGTCGAGGGCCCCCAAGACTTTTGTAGAATCTTCAAGGCTGAGGGGACGCTTTCGAGAATGGGACCCAAGCCCTGGCAGACAAGCGTCCGAATTCCAAGGTGTCCCAGGGCCATTTTACTGGACCAGGCCCAAATCCGAAGAGCCGGCCACCATTTTAAGAGTCCTGTGGCAGCCGCCTATCGCTGCACCGCAAGAGTGGGAGCAACTCAACTACATGGTGAGCGAGACGCTGTAGCTGTAAGAGCGGGCGGTAAACAGCTGAATGGCGGAAAAGGCACAGTGTAGCAAAAGCGGGCGGAATGGCAACTGAAACGATAAAGGGGCGCCCCACTACAGCAGACGAGCCTCCGCCATGTGCTTCAAAACTGCATACGTATCTAGTGATATCAAAGTTGGGCAACCAGTACACAACAAGCAGTTACGAGTCCCATTTACACCGGCGCCATTTTGGGCGCGGCCGGGCAGGTCCAGGATCTAGTCAAACATAACAAATGAGGCTGACGTCTCTGAAGCAGTTGACGCACAGCAGGACATAGCAAATAAACATGAAGTCTCTAAAGCTGTTAACTCACTGCAGGACCAAACAAGTGAACCTGAAACCTCTGGAATAATTGTCGCTCAAAAGAACAACACACAAAACTCTGTAGAGCCTGAAGAAAGAAAAACAGAAGGGCACTGTAGTTTCAGACACACTTAACACTAATGACTTAACAAAGATATCGTCTGTTTATGAAGCAGTTATCATGTTCACAGAATTGACAAAGAAGTGTGCAGACACCAATGCTATTAAGAAACACAAGGAAATCCCTAACGCATCAGCATTCTCGGAAGAGGTTGACACAGATAACATCTTAAGGAACAAAGAAAGACAAAATAAGGATGAGGAAGTTATCACTTTAGTTTTTTCATCAGCTAGCGACAGCAAGAAACATATTGTAATGGAGATTAGAGAGGCTACGGATGGATGAATAAATTATCCAAAGAAATGGCGACTCCCCCCTTTAGCAGATTAGCTAAATGTTTGCGTAATTTGAGCATAAAAGTTATATTATTGTTGTTGTTGTTGTTATCGTTATAGTTCTGGTTAATTTCCATTCAGAGTGTCCTACACAGCACCACTCTAGGTAAACAGTACACTACTTTATGTAAAACGTGGGACATAGCACTCATTGAAACTATAGTTGGTCACCATGGGGTTTAAAGAAGGGATGGTTCTTCACCTGGGTGCCTTCCACAGCTCAGCACGTTGTGCTGCCTTGGGACTATTCGCACAAAAGACAGCTTCTGACCATTGTTGTTTTTTTTTATCAAAAAAAGTTTAAATATATTTACAGTTTTTGTTGCGTTCGTTATATTTAAAAGTTAATAAAGTTTTATAATCCTACTTTCTTGGAGTACTATATTTTTTTTAAAAATCGGGTGAATGGGGCCTTGAATCGGGTTATTGTCATGTGTGGGCTTTGCAAGTGTACTGCTACAGGATGGGGCATTTCAAACTCAAATGCACGTTCTTTTTCTTACCTTTCCGAAGCATGGAGCGCAATAGCAGGCAGACAAAGGGTGATGCACGTGTTGAACACTGCCTGGCCTGGCAAGTTGCTGGCAGTGCCCCCCCCCGCCCGCTCCTGAAAGAGGGCACACACACACCGCTGCCCCGAGTACTTCACAAATCTTTAAAAGACCATGCGCTTGTTCATGAGGCTTAAATGGTTTATCACCCCTTCTAGAACCCCTGCATCGACTCTCTGACGTTTCGTGGAAGAATTAGCACGTAACACAATACCAAGCCCTGTCAGCTGAAACCCCCGAGGAATCGTGGGGCATATTATCAAGGGGGTTTATTTCCGCTTTTTTGGCTTTAAAAGCCAAAAAAAAGGAGATAAAATTATCTCCCTATTACCAAGCTGTCGCTAACACCAGTTAGTGACAGCTAAAAGGAGATAGCGACCATCTTGGGCCCCGCTTTGCATGTCAGTGATATTTATCACTAATGACATGCAAAGTGGGCGTGCCAAGATGTTAGCGACTGGAAACAGTCCCTAACATCGCTATCTCCTATTACCAACTTTTGGAGATATTCGCGCTAAGCGCGAATATCTCCAAAAGCTAACACCTGCCCTGAGCAGTTTTTAGCCATGTTATCCAATGGAAGGTGGATAACATGGCTAAGAGCATTTGCTGGATAATGCATGAATATCGCTGACTTTTCAGCGATATTCATGCATTGCGGCCGTTTTTTATCGCATTTGCGATAAACCTTGCTAATAGCAAGGTTTATCTGTGATAAAATTCGCCGATGTGCGGCGATAATTTTTGTCTCTAAACAAGTTAGAGACAAAAATTATCGCTAGTTGTTGGTAATATGCCCCCGGGTTTTTCCTTGCAGGAATCGGGAGGCGGAAGACTAGCACTGAAATCAGTAGTCTCACGCCTGAATCGGGAGGATTCGTATGTCTGGATTCTCTACAGCTGGGGCCATAAACTACATCCGCAGGGCTAGGTGATAGCCTGGGTCCGGCCTGGACAATCGGACACAGAGGAAGAGGAGTGTCAGAGGGTGCGGTAGTGAATAGGGTGAAAGGGAGGTATCGGGCGGGCACAGGGTGTGATTCTCAGGGAAGAGCAGCGCAGATGGGGGGAAGTATATGGCCCATGCATGAGAGAGAGAGCGGGGGTGACCAGTGCGTGGAGGAGATGCTTGCGAGGGTGGGGAGCCGTGCTGAGAATCGACGGCGTGCAGAGAGTGGGTCTGGTCAAGGCATCTAAAATGGCTGCCGTGCACGACAAAATTGTGGCATTGGACAAAAAGGCAAGATGGCGCAGACAATGTTTATCAATAAGGATTCATTTATAACAAAATATTTACTCGCAGTGACAAAATGGTGGTCAACACTTCCTGATTTCCATCGAATCGAACGTTAACAGACGTCACGCAGCAAAAAAAAAAAAAAAGCTCACGCACAGCCACTGGAAGACATGTATCAACATATATGAGCCTCCTCAGCCACCCTCAGAAAACATAAGGGGTCAGGATACGTCTCCCGCACCCCCTTATACCTAGTAATTTAATTAAAACGAAACACAAAATGGCGAATTCCGGTTTCGCTACCAGTTTGCGGCCCAGTTCGCGGCCCGGGAAGCGCTTCTACCGTGAAAAATAATTTTTTTTTTATTTTCCCCACGGAACCCTTTAATAACCCCAACATCATTCCTAGGGGGTCAAGAGGGGTATACCTTGCCCCCTTTCATTAAATTCCCCCTTCGTTTTTCACCTCTTCTTCTCTCTCGATCCTACCGAGAGATCAGATGGCGGCCGCTCCGGACTGTTTAGAATGTTGACAGACACCGGAGAGCCAATCAGCTTTCTGCGCGCAAAGTTCCGTTTCGCGAAAAGTAAGCGGACCGGAGCGCAGCCCGGAGCGCTGTTACAGATATATATCTTGTTTTGAACGTTAATTTATCAAAAACCACTGGAGCACATATATTGAGACCTAGCAAAGGCACATCGGGCTAACAGTCCCTACAATTTTGCCAAGTTTCGTGCAAATCCATTCAGCCGTTCGAGCTAAAAGTGAGGCCAAAGGCCCTATGGAAAAATGAATGGGAAAAACGTGTTTTGAGACCCCCCTTTTTTCTTGGCCCCCCCTTGATGAAACCCCCCCGAATTTTCAGGGGCTGCTCAGAAACAAAATGTGCCATTTTCCGGAAAATTTCAGCCGATTCCGTCCACAAACGCTAAAGTTATTAGACATAGAATTTTCAAAAGTTCCATAGACAAATAATCCTAACTATATATACCTACTGGCGACACGCCAGTAGGTAATATATATGTATATATATCTGCAATACTTCGCAGCAGCTACGCTTTCCCAGTGAAATATGAGGCAAGGACCACCTTTTTCCCAGCATTCTTTATTTAGCCAACAAACAGGGTGTCATGACGCGTTTCGGCCGTCCCAGCGGCCTTGGTCACATGGCATTACAGAGTGCTTTGACCCCTTTTAAAGTGAAAACGTGCAATCACATGTCAAATTGATGGACATAGAAAAAATACTTAGGGCCCCATTAGGATGGCGGGCGGATTGCCCCCGCCAGGCTGGCGGTAGCCACCGCCAGCCTGGCGGGGGAAATCCGCCCGCCATCCTTCCCTGTATTCCCCCCCGCCATATTAGAATGGCGGGGGGGGACCACGGCGGTGCAAAACACCGCCCGCCACTTTTCCGCCTCGGTCGCCTTACGGCCGGGGCGGAAAACGAGTTACATGCAGGCGGTGTCTTTCAGACACCGCCCGCAGTATTACTATATGCATTTCACAATGCCTTTCCGTGGCAAAGGCATGCGGTGTTCACTCTGGGGGCCCCCTGTGTGCCCCCAGAGTGAAGTAAAGGTGGGGTGCACATGGGGGGGTACCTATGGTACCCCCCTTCATTTGCATATACAAAGCGGCAGGCACCGCGCGGTGCCTGCCGCTTTGCATATGCAAATGCTGAAAAGCATTTCTAGCATTGTGGCCGGCGGTGCTGAGCGCTCCGCCCGCCACAATGCTAGAAATGCAGGATGTGCCCGCCACAGTGGCGGGCAGATCCTAATGCCACCCCCGGGACCCCCCCCCCTTATGGCGGGCGGTCCCATTCCCCGCTATGATGACGGGCGGACAAAGTCCGCCCGTCATCCTAATAGGCCCCTAAGTGTATAAATACATATATTTTCACAATGGTAATATCATTACTAGCTGTATAAATACATAAAACAACCTTGTATTATTTACCCGACATTATAAATAACCATGTCTCTAATGTATTTTGGAAAAAGATTAGCATAGTGCAATCAAATATCAGCATAAATGCTGGTTCCCCCATCCAAATCACATATTAATTATTACAGCCTCATCCATCTGACATTGCATAACTAGAATTCAAATACTAGTGCTCACCAACGAGTACTAAATCATAAACAAAATTATAAAAATGTATATTATTACATAATAATAGAAAAGATCAAAAAATATAATCAACAATATCAAAAGACCATACAGAGGAAATGCTCAACTGTGGGATATTGTCCAGCCACTGAGTATACTTAATTAGAAAGTGTTGCAAATAATTATCATTTTGCATATATATATATTCTAATTTTATATTCATTATTGCACATCCTATATTACCACGGGAATGACTTATAATATAAAGTGACCTCGTGCTATTTAGTGCAATATAATCAAAGTGACTGGTGCATTGAGATTTCAAGGACTTAGTGTTGAGGGGGAGAAAGTTAACGGGATATATACAGGGAGGGAATAATTTCATAGATGTTAATAAAAAATTATTGATCATTTGATTCAAGACTCATTTTGGCATACTAAAACCATACAGTACTAATTAAATAGACAATATATTCTTACTCACTAAAACAGCGCATAATTGATTACGCCATTAAAATGAATTGCATCAACACTATAAAACCAGCCTGTAAAAAAGGGAATCAGTGACATGACTAAATTCAGCTATCATAAAAAACACTAGGATAAAACTACCCTAATATCTAAAAGACGGCTAAAATCAATCATATCATAAATATACATCACAGTTATAAATATCCTTTCGATATGAAAAACAGACAGTATATTTTACACAGTATAAATACAAAGATGTGCAAATTGTGCAATGTATAATCCAACTCCTCTTTTACTCTGACTAAAGTGCTGTTTGATATATGTCTATGATCCATTTATCTTACTTGATGTACATATTTCCAGCTTATAGATATGTGTGGAGGTCCTCCGTGGTGTTGAGGCCTCCAGGCCATTTGGAATTAAACTCAAGGATATATTTTGTTTCCAACCTACGCATACAAGCCTCTCTATCACCCCCTCTTTTAGTTAACGGGACCAATTCAATAGCAAAGTATTTAAGGCACTGAGGTCTACTGTTGTGACATGCCTCAAAGTGCCTGGCAACCGGGTAACTTTGATCTTTATTGGTGATAGCGCGTAGTTGCTGTAAAATTATCTTGTGGATTTGCAGTTTACTACTTCCAATATACCTAAGTTTGCAATCGCATTCCAATATGTACACACAATACTCTCTTCTACAGGTTAGATGTTGTTTTATTTCTCTGGTGATTTTAGGAATTACTGTATTATATTTCTTGGTGTTCACACCATGTTGGCATGCCTTACATTCCAAACACTTGTAGAAACCCCTACTGATTGGCCGCCATGGTTCCTTGCCAAGATGTTCCTCACTATTTTTCGAGAGAATAGTGCCCATACTCCAACCTTTGAGGTAAGTTATCAACGGATTTGGGGGCATAAATTCTCCAATTAGTGGGTCATCTCGAACAAAATGCCAATTTCTTCTGAAAATACTCCTAAGTTCTTTTTCCTGCTTTGAGTATGTCATTATTATTCTTACAGGGTTGGCATTGCCACTTTGCAGTATATTGGGTTTCTCTTTGTAAGTTAACAGTTCACCTCTGGCTTTGAGCCGTGACTTTCTTATGGCGGTTTGTATTATCTTGGCACTGTAACCCCTATCCACAAATCTCATAAAGCTTTCTTGTTGCTTGATGATCATGTCTTCATTATTACTACAAATACGGCGGATGCGTAGCATCTCACCGTATGGTATAGATTTGATCAAATGTTGTGGATGGGCACTCGTTGCATGTAAAAGAGTGTTACCTGCCATCGGTTTTCTAAAAAGGGTACTGATAAGAACCTTATTTGATAATAAAACCTGCACATCTAAGAATGTCACCGATTCCCTACTTATACTAGAGGTAAAATGCAGATTAAGATCATTTTCATTAATTTCCTGTATGAAATTTAAAATACTTTCTTCAGAACCATGCCACACAATAAATACATCATCAATAAAACGAAGCCAACAAGTTATATTAGAAGTGCAGTATTTTTCAAATTTACGTTTGAGGACCAATTCCTCCCACCACCCCATAAACAGGCACGCGTAACTTGGGGAGAAACTTGCCCCCATTGCTACACCCTGGACTTGTTGGTACATTTGTCCATTGAACATGAAGTAATTATTGTCAAGGCAGAATGTCAGCATTTCCAAAAGCATCTTAGTGTGATGGGCTAATTCCATTGGCCTGCGGCTAAGATAGTACTCACATGCACGCAGGCCATCCCTATGCTTTATACATGTATATAATGAGCTGACATCCAATGTGACTAGCAACAAATCTGGTGTCCACACAATCTCCTCTATTTTTCGCAAGAAATCGCTTGTGTCCTGCACATACGATTTCAAGGATTTCATATGTGGCTGCAAAAAATAGTCAATATATCTTGAGAGGTTTTTCCAAGGGACCGCCACATGCTGCAATGATTGGCCTGCCTGGTTGCGCGGTGATATTTTTATGGACTTTAGGTATAAAGTATATATATGGAACCAGTGGGTGGTCCTTCTTTAAGTATTTGAACTCATCTCCACTTAGCATACCAAGTCCCTTCCACGCCACCAGATTCCTGCACAGATTTTCCAGCATAATCCTGTATTTCTGTGGGTTGCTTTCATTGTAACATTGGATGTCATCCAATTGTCTGTGCGCCTCCTCAAGATAATCTGTGATAGGCCACAAGACAATGTTTGCGGCTTTATCAGAGTTTCGTACTATTACTTCAGCATCCTTTAACTTTATTGACAATTGATTGAGTTTTCTCTCTTTGTTTGTATATTGTCATTTATTTTCCTTGTTGTTTAAGGCCATCATTTTAATTTGTAGTACAATCGCATCACTGAAAGCATCAAGTCCATCACGAGCAGCCAGGGGTATGTTCTTGGATTTGGGCTTGAATTGGGTGATTGGCTTCTTCTGTCCACTGGCCGCCATTATTTCTTGTGTCCCCATACTTTCCTTATTTCCCAACTGGCACATGTCATGGAACAGATTTAGATCGCTAACTGCCAGTTCAGAAGTGCTTGTCCCAGATTTAGTTGGTGCCACATTTGGGCCAGCTGTTTTATGCACAAATTGCTTTTTTAGTTTTAATTTCCGTATGTACTGGTAAATATCAGCCCTTGTTCTAGTATATGAGAAGTTCGATTTGGGGCAGAAGCTTAGACCTAAGCTTAAAAGCTGCCGTTCTGCACCTGATAAAACCACGTTGCTCAGGTTTATTATGGATTTAGCTTGTTGTTGGTCGATAACTTGCTGTCTTTCCAAGCTCTCAACACTTGGTAAATCCACTACAGTATCTGTGACTAAGGCTGGGTTTTCCTGGTCCCTCCATGCCCCCGGCCTCGTCCGCGCTTGGTCGTCTCTCCTTTGTTTGGCAGCTTTTCTCCTGCCCCTCCTGCGCTGGGATTTGGTTGTGTTATTTTTTCCTGGAAGCGCGGTCTTAGGGTTGCTTTTCTGCTGTCTTTTAAAACCGCCAACTCTTCCCCCAAGGTTAACACAACATTACTCTTGCTTCTAGCATTCTCATTATCATATCATATATATATATACACACACATCAGCTGCAGTCTCCCACCACGCCGCCGACGCGATAGAGAAACCACACAAATCCAGCGTTTCTTTTGGGCACAGGTATTTATTAAGGTCGAGTTACCAAAATCTGACGCATTTCGGGCATCCGCCCTTGCTCACAGATCGTCAGTCAATAAACTGTTCACCATTTAAATAACAGCTGTTCGGAGGGGGCGTGGCCAAGATGGCGGGGTGAGCGGACGCTTCTTCCCGCAGCTCCTCCGGCCCGACTAGGCCCGAGCCCTTTTTCGTCAGCTTCTCTCCCCCCGCTGAAGCTCAGCGACCGAGGGACGAGTGGCTGAGACCCTGGGGCACATATTGATGCAACTTTGGCCCCGAACGATCCGGCGGAGGTACGCTCAGAGACGATAAACGACCTGCGGATTGCTTCGGGGGCGGAGCGAAGCGGAGCACTGGCCTGGTGGCTTGGACAGATCCTGGTGCTGACAACTGGTGGCCTGGCATGGACTTCGCTTGGGTGCCCGCATCAGACGGTGCCCGATCGGGAACGACGGAGGCTCGCTGCCACGGGCTACCACAAAGAGTGGACCCTGTTGTGTGATCGTGGTGGCCCCTGGATCTGCAGCGGTGGCTTACGACATTGAATGAACCCTGGCCCGTCGCACGTTTGAGACACTGCTTAGAATCTGAGGCCAGGTTTATTGTTTCTCTCCGTTGGTCGATCGGCCTTGGCTGGGACTCCTAACAGTGACACTGTTTCCTGGTGCGACTTTGGTGGCGCCGTCGGGCTCGGACGATGTACCCGGCTACGCCCACCCGCCATCTTGTCTTCCAGGCGACGGTGACGAAGCCCTCATATAGTGTCGCCTGGAGACGACTCCTGCACCTCTGGCCCAGCAAAGCTCTTCCTCCCTGAGGGACGTGGCAGCCTGGGTCCCCCTGGTGGGGGCCAGCGTCTGACTTTAGGCTGGGCTGTGAGTTGCCTTCTACGACAGGACTGGCCCGCCATTTTGTCCTCTGTGGCGCAGATCCCTTGATGTCCCTACTATCACGGGCGTTCCCCCTGGCGGCGCTCTGCCGGCTGTTGGAGACTCATCGGAACCGAGGCCTGCTGCTAGTGACCCGAGCTCGCATTCCCGACTGAGTGGAGTGTGGCGGCTTACGGGGCACGAATGTCTGGGAACCGAGGAGCAAGGAAGGGGGACTGCACCCTGCCGGACATGCTTGGCAGGGCCCAGCAGCAGCGGGACAGGGCGCAACCGTCCCCAAGCTCTTCGAGGGCTGCAGCGGACCCGACTGGAGGCGAACCCCCGTCACAAGATCCTTCATGGAAGATCTGTTCAGCTCGCTTAAGGCCGACTTCCAGACGCTGAAGCAGGAGGTGGCCAGCGAAGTGCGCGAGGTCCGTAGAGAGGTGGAGGGCCTGAGCGAAAGGATGGAGTCGGCGGAGGCAGCGGCTCAATGAAGGGACGAAGAGATTGTCCATTTGCAGCAAGACGTTCTCCACCTCAGGGAGCAACATGTCGAGCTCCAAGCGCACAATGAGGACCTGGAGAACAGGTCGAGAAGGAACAACATCCGAGTTCGGGGTGTGCCGTCCGCGGATGAGGGGACAGATCTGATAGGCTACCTGAAGGACTTGTTTCGAGAGATTCTGGGAGAACCCGCAGATTTCCCGATCCGAATTGACAGAGCCCACAGAGTCGGCCGACAGCGTCAGTCGACGGCACCTCCACCAGACATCTTGGCCTACCTCCCGGATTTCCCGGTGAAGGAGCGCATCATGGCCGAAGCCCGCAGAAAGCAACCATTGACCTTCCGCGATCGCCCTGTGGACTGTATCAGGACCTGTCCGCTATCACGCTACAGAAGCGCAGGTCCTTCAAACTTGCAACAGATTTCCTGCGAGAACATGAGACGCCGTACTCTTGGGGGCACCCCTTCTGCCTGATATTCCGCTGGAACGGAGTGCTCCACCAGCTGCGTTCCTTGCAAGATGTCTGCGGTGTCCTGGGCCTCACGACCACGGAAGAAGGAGAAGCAACACCGAGCTGGAGGCGTTCGGATAGAGGAGGACGGCGGCGATCAGCGAGGAGGAGGTCGGCGGCGAGTGCTGGACGGCCGGACTCGCCCACTATCAGGGCAGATATGGCCAGTGCACTGAGGGAAGCGGCCAGGGACTCAGTCGCCACGAACGGTGTCGCCTTGACGGCGTAAACTCACTCCGGGGGGAGATGGACATAGCTTCTTCATTGCCAGGTTTGGGGGCTGGAGGGAGGGTCGGGGGGAGGCGGGGAGAACGAGTGGCTGGACGTCCACTTTTGCTACTTTCCACGGACTTGTCCGTTTTGGGACTTGACTGGGACAATGGGTTGTTTGTGCATGGGTGGGGAGTTGGCCAGTTGCCATGGGTCTGTTTTGGGGGGGTTGGGAGTTGTTCAGGGGTTGAGGGGGTACCGTCCAATGTCTCACATGTTATTGCTTGGCTCTATTTTGCTTGTCCTGCGCTGCTGGCCCGTGCCCCTCTTTCGCTTATAGTCTGCCCGTGGCTTGGCGTTTCCGGTTCCCCAGGGATATGTCGTCATTGAAGGTAGTGACCCTTAATGTTAAGGGTCTGAATAATCCTGTGAAGCGAAGGGCGATCTTATCTCTGCTGGAGGGGACACAGGCCGATATATGCCTTCTGCAGGAAACCCATTTACTATCACGGGACTGTCATAGGATGCGCTCTGCTAAGTTCCCAACTCAGTTTTTCTCCTCTGCTGCATCTAAGACCGCGGGGGTAGCCATCCTGCTAGCGAGTTCCTTCAGGGGGGAGGTATTGTACAAATTTGAGGAACAGAAGGAGAGGCTATTGGCATACCGCCTCCGCCTGGGGGAAACGACGTTCACTATCGGCTCCTTATATAGCCCAAATGACCACCAAGAGCGCTTTCTGGACTCCGTGCTGGTAGATGTGACTGCCTCCCCCGATTGCCATATTATACTGGGGGGTGATTTGAATATTGTCTTTGATTCTACACTAGACAGGTCAGCGCAGCGATACCCGCAGACTGGGGAACTTTCACAGGCTGGGAAGGCCCGAATCACTGACATGGATTTGCATGACCTTTGGCGCACCCTCCACCCCACAGACAGGGACTACTCTTACTACTCCCATGCGCACTGGACCTACGCACGGCTGGACTACTTATTGGTTAGTGGACCGATGCGTGCCGCTGCTACGGCGGCGGACATAGGGGTCCTCTCGCTATCTGACCATGCGCCGGTCGTGGGCTCATTTGCATTGCCGACGCCCTCCCCCTCCCGGGGGGTGTGGCGCCTCAGGGACACCCTCCTACACAAAAAAACAGTGGTGAAGCATATTGAGGAAGCGATTCGGGAATACCAGGCACACAATGATAACTCGGACACCTCGCCAGCAACACAGTGGGCGGCACTGAAGGCGGTTCTTAGGGGGGAATTCATATCCATCTCCTCCGCAGAGAATAGGGAGAGACAGCTCAAGAGGTAGGAGTTGACTGCCCAGGTCCGGGAATTGGAACAGGTCCATTGCCGTACCGGAGCTCCAAGGGTTTGGAGGTAGCTGAAGGCTGCTAGGAAGCTCCTGTCGGCGTTGGACATGGATAGAGCGGAATACGCAGCGCTGCGCCTAAAACATGCATTTTATACAGGAGGGGATAGGTGTGGCAAACTCTTCGCAAATAGGCTTCGTATCGCGCACCAACGTAATGTGGTGAAGGAGCTACTCGGTGCTGACGGGGTGGCGGTCTCTGATGACGCCGCGGTGGCAGAAACGTTCTGTAGTTTCTATGAAGCGTTGTACACGGGGCAACCCCCCTCGATGCAGGATGCCTCGGAATATTTAGAGTCAGTGATCCTTCCGGCGCTGGATTCTGCTCAGGCGGAACATCTCGAACGTAGCATCCACGTTGAGGAGGTAGTATCGGCGATAGCGAGGCTCAAACACGGGAAAGCTCCAGGCCCGGAGGGTTACACGTCCTTGTTCTATAAAACCTTTTGCCCGATCGTGGCCCCTATTCTCACCCGCCTGTTTAACTCCTTCTCGGAGCCGGGAGCCATCCCACCGGACCTGTTAAGAGCAACGGTATCAATGATCCCGAAACCTGGGAAGGACCGGGCCCTGTGCGGCTCGTACAGGCCTATCTCACTCCTGAATGTCGACCTTAAATTGTACACGGGGATTTTAGCGTCTAGGCTGGCCCTGCACCTGCCGGGCCTGGTTGATGCTGATCAAGCAGGCTTTGTGCCTGGCAGACAGACGGTCGATAACACCAAGAGAGTGGCTCACATTCTGGAGAAGGCTTCGCGGATCCCGGGCGAGCGGATGCTGCTGGCGGTGGATGCCGAGAAGGTATTCGACCGGGTTCACTGGCCTTATCTCGAGCAGGTGCTCCGGAAACTGGGTATTGGAGACAAATTCTGCTCGATGGTCTTCAACTGCTACAAGCATCCGTCGGCGATAGTAAGAGTCAATGGATGCAGCTCCCGTAGCTTTGCAATCGAACGGGGCACTAGGCAGGGGTGCCCACTCTCCCCTCTCCTCTTTGCTCTTTAGATGGAGCCGTTTGCCCAGAGAATTCGTCAGAACCCAATGCGGTCGGGATCAAGATGGGGCAGTATATCCACACGGTCAGTCTTTATGCAGACGACGTCCTGTTAACTTTGGACGATCCTCGACGGGCCCTCCCGGCTTGTATTCATGAACTAGACGCTTTTTCGAAAGTGGCTGGTTTTAAGATGAACATGGGCAAGTCGGTGGCTTTGGATGTGTCCCTGGCCGCAGATACTAGACGAGATCTGCAGTGGCTTTTTCCCATGCAATGGTCGTCATCTCTGGTGCCGTACCTGGGGATTCTGCTAGCGCCAACGTTGCCAGCGATGGTAACGGCCAACTATGCCTCTCTCAGCGGGAAAATCAGGGAGGAACTGGGCCGCTGGAGTAAGAGCCTATTGTCTTGGCTCGGCAGAATTGCTGCGGTCAAGATGACGGTTCTGCCCCAGATTCTATACCTCTTCCGAGCCTTGCCGCTCCAGCCTCCCGTGGGCTGGATTAGACAGACACAAGCTGACATCGCGCGCTTCGTCTGGCAAGGCCGCAAACCGAGGATGAAGAGGGTTCTCTCCACGCTGGCTCCGGAGGCAGGGGGCCTTGGCATCCCGGACCTCCGGAAATACTTCCAGGCGGCGCAGTTGCGCTACCTAGTGGAGTGGAGCAGGTGGGAATCCGACAAGCATTGGCTTTTTCAGGACCAGGCAGTGGCGGGGCGCACCCTCCAGGAGGTTCCATTCATGCGCCGGGCTCACCGCCCCCGTAATCTCTACGCTTCCTTCGTTACGCGAGTTCCCTTAAAGGTATGGGACACAGTCAGCGAGGTTCGTGAACTCACTACGTTCCCCTCGCCTTTCACACCGATAGAGGACAATCCTGACTTCTCCACCGGGATGGAGCCAGGAGCTTTCTCTCACTGGAGGGCGGCGGGCTACCGAGCGCTCTTCCAGATCTATGGGCCGGAGGGGGTAGTCCCCTTTCAGCAACTGAAACAGGAGTTCCATTTGTCTGAGTCGGACAGGCTGCGATATATGCAGGTCAGGCACTGGGCGCTTCAACCCCAGGTGCGGGACACTGCTGATCGCCAGATAACGCCATACGAACGGTGGTTGGTGACACGTGCCTCTGACGCTAAGCTGATCACTTATCTTTATAAATTCCTACAGCCCCCTCCGTTTCACTTCTATAATCCGGGCAGGGAACGTTGGAATAGAGAACTGGGAAGGACGCTTAGCCTTAAGGAATGGGATCAAATTGCGCACCGTGCGAGACACTCTACATATCATACAGGCCTCACGGAAACACTCACCAAGGTGTCTACGTACTGGTATTACAACCCGGAGAGGCTCCATGAAATGAACAGGCATATTGAGAAGGCGTGCTGGAGGGGTTGTGGTCAGGTGGGGACCCTTACACATATACTTTGGGATTGTCCTTTGTTAGAAGCTTACTGGAAGGAAGTTCTTGATGAGATTGATGTTCATTTTGCAACTGAATTGCCGCGCTTCCCGGCGTATGTATTGCTAGGCCTTCCTAATGGCCTGATGTACCCGCTGAAGTCCCGTAGGGGCAGGCAAATTGCGATAGCGCTGGGTTCAGCGATTCAGAACATCTTGATCCACTGGCGTACCACCACGGTCCCCTCAATCACAGGCTGGCTGCACAGGCTTTGGCACATGCTAGGTATGGAGAAATTATCGCCTATGGTGGCGGGGGACGTGGACCAATTTGATGAGCTATGGCAACCCTTCCACGCGCTTCTGACTACTGAATTCAGGGAACTCACTTGCCCGAGATACCTCAGACTTCTGAGATTAACACCGCCGGTGATTTCAACCGACTAAGGAGACACAAGATCTGGGCTCACCGGGAGGGGGGCGTGGCGGGAGGGCAGGTTGTGTTATCAGCCGAGTATTGGACGGGGGGGAGGCGGGGGGGTGTTGGGATGAGTTGGGTTGTTTGGGGGGGGGGTTCTGGGGGTGGTGGGGTTGGTCTCCTGCATTATTGCTTTTCCTTTTCTGGTCTGCTTGAAGGTGTCGACTGTATTCAGCTTTTATCATTCGCCATTGTTTTGTTTCTTTGCAGTAGCTTTGTCCACCATTGCACTCATAAATTTATGCTCAGCTTTCCTCACCTGATTCTATGTAACCCTACCCCTCATGTTCCCTTGCCTCCTATTTTTTGTCTTAATAAAATGCTTTAAACCTAAATAACAGCTGTTCCATAGTTTTTTTCAGGCACACATTTTTTTCTCTGACCACGTGATAGTAAAGAGTTAGGACATCCTACTCAGTAAAAAACATATAAAGTATGTCTTCCAAAGATTTCAAAAATTTTCACAGGTTGATGCTTAATGTAAAATGGATAAAAACAAAAAACAGTTAAACCCATATTGACATTAGTCTGAGCAATATATATATACATTAAAAATAAGTAGAAAAATGTATATTTCAAATATGTAAAAGCATGAATGCAATGACCAAAAAATTATTATTTCATTACTGTAGTTAGTCCATACTGCAAGTGCAAATAACGCATAAAGAACAAATGTCCAAATAACGCATTGAGCTTAAATGTGCAAAATTCCGCATTAAAGTGCCACAAAGTTTTTGCAAAATGCCAAGAGATTGAGGTGCAAGATTGCAATATGTAAACAACAATCAGATCTGGAAACCTATTTAGTATAAATACCAAAATAGAGTGCAAATCTTGTTGTGCAAAGTACGCAATATTGTATGGACATAGGAATAAATATATAAATATATAAAATAAATAACTAAATTCATATTATTCAGATTTGACTTAAACTCAGTACATGATATATATATATATACATATTATTAACAAAACATATACAATATTTTTTCCGTAGGATAGCGAGAGAGTTAAATTTACTATTCACACTCCAGAGAGTGCAACAGTAGGAAAAGCGTTGGATAGCGTAGGGGTAAAAATTTGTATTCCCACTCCAGAGAGCGAAACAGTAGGGAAAGCATTGGATAGCGTAGGAGTAAAAATAACTATTCCCACTCCAGTTATCGCAACAGTAGGTAAAGTGTCGGATAGCGTAGGAGTAAAAATTACTATTCCCACTCCAGTGAGTGCAACAGTAGGGAAAGCATTGAATAGCGTAGGGATAAAAATTACTATTCCCACTCCAGTGAGTGCAACAGTAGGGAAAGCGCTGGATAGCGTAGGGGTAAAAATTACTATTCCCACTCCAGTGAGTGCAACAGTAGGGAAAGCGTTGGATAACGTAGGGGTAAAAATGACTATTCCCATTCCAGTGAGTGCAACAGTAGGGAAAGCATTGAATAGCGTAGGGATACAAATTACTATTCCCACTCCAGTGAGTGCAACAGTAGGGAAAGTAAATACTTCATATAAAAATATAAATAACTTAAATATTAATACCAATTACAAAATAATTAAAATATTTTACAATTGTATCAAACATATTAATTAATCAATTAAAATTTCAAATACAAATTAAATAATAATAAAAATTACCTACTAATACTAATTATTTACCAATTACCAATAAATTGATTTACAATATAAAAATAAATAAAAATTATACACAAAAAATATTTAAAAAATGTAATTACTTACAATTAAATTACTTCCCAAGCTATTCCCCTATAAACACACAACCCACTACAGAAAATAATGTAATAAAAGTAACATATTTATCAATCAATCAATTACTATAAATTACCAATTATATTTCAATTAATTACCAACTATTAATTAATTAACAATTAATTCTAAATAAATACCAATAAATGAATTAACATATTTAATTAATTATAATTAAATTACTTCCCACCCTATTCCCCTATAAACCCACAACCCGCTACAGAAAACAAATTACTAAAATTAACATATTTATCAAGTAATCAAATAACATTAATTACCAATTATATTTTAATTATTCACCAACTAATAATTAATTAACAATTAATTCTAAATAAATACCAATAAATAAATTAACATATTTAATTAATTATAATTAAATTACTTCCCACCCTATTCCCCTATAAACCCACAACCCACTACAGAAAATAAAATACTAAAATTAACATATTTATCAATTATTCAATTACAATTAATTACCAATTATATTTTAATTAATTACCAATTAATAATTAACAATTAATTCTAAATAAATAACAATAAATAAAATAACATATTTAATTAATTATAATTAAATTACTTCCCACCCCATTCCCTTATAAACCCACAACCCGCTACAGAATTATATTACACAAAAATTAAAAATTAACATTAACTTACCTTAAATTCGATATTTTTGTTGTCTATATTATGTCTAGTCGATATTATGTCCATTCTATATTTTTGATTCAATATTATGCCCATTCTATTCGATATTAAAATTTTCTAGTCGATATTTTGGTAGTCTATATTATGTCTAGTTGATATTTTGTCTATTCTATATTTTTTACTCAACATTATGTCTAGTCGATAATTAAAAGTCGATATTTTGTCTCCATACCTACCATTTATTCTGTAGGAAAGTTATGTCAACAATGGTTGGAGCATTCCACACTGTCTGCAGTACAACAATATCTTTCTCTCCTGTCCGTGGACATTAATTTATCAGATTTTCTTTTGGGTCCCTAATCCTCATGTTCTAAAACATTTAAAAAGGCTACTTATAATGAAATTTTAAATTCTCATAAAAGGAAGCTGCTGCACGCTTGAGAGAAATAGACCAAGATCACTTGTGCAATCTGTTTTCGATAATAGTATTAATACGTTGTCATCTTGTATTTACAAATTAAACAACATTGTGTCTTCTGTTATGGATATTGTGCAGAGTGAAATGTTAAAGCTGTATCATGGGCACAGTTAGCTTAGATCTATCATGTAGTTTAGCTTGAGGTTTCAGACATTTAAGAATGGGCTGAGACCAAAGAGCATGTTTGTTCTTTGGAGCTCATGCTTGGCCTGTGGAACAATCATTGTGTGTGTAGTAAGAATACTTCATGGAGTCTTTGGCCTATGAATTGGCAAGTAACATTATGGATTCCTCTGGATCTACTTTATTTGATCATTTTTCCAGATTGAAATTAATTTCTAATTTTATTTTTTGTCATTTATATTTTTGGAAACAGGAGTTTAGTGTGCTTTCTTCATGATTACATTCATCATATTTAGTATGTTTCTTAGTGGTATTGTTCTGACCAAGGGGAGGGTGTTGTGTGCTTCCTGCACCCTTTGTAGTTTTCCCTATGTTGTCCTAACTTTGCATCTTTTAGGCCTCATTCTGTTTTGTACACACTACTATATAAACATGTTTTGCTTTTGTGCCACATTGTAGTTTCACACAAAACCTGCATATGTTTTCCAGATCAGTTGTTTTCCTGGTATTTAGTCTGAGCAACATAGAAATGGTCATACAATATTAGGACGTGCAGGAAACACACAACAGTGGACAGGGAATCAAACTTTGGTAATCCTCCCTAGGAACTTGGGCTGCGTTGGAGGTGTCTGGGCCCGCTTAGTTTTACTTCCCTCTGACTTCTCTCCGATTGACCTTCTTTCGGTGGGGTGCTTGCGGATTTTATTACTACTGGGTTTGAGAAACCTAATGCAGGGTGAGGGGATGTGAGCACGTCCATCCCTGAATATGGCAGGGAACATTCTGATGGTTTATTTGCTAACAGAATTGTAGGGCTATGGCTGTTGGGATCCTTGAAGATGGCCCATATTTTGCTAATGCTACTCTCTTGTCTTTCTTTGACCTGTATATTTGATTTTTATGTTTGTTTTAGTGTGCTCAATTAAGTTTTTGTAAAAATGTTCTCTCCTTAGGCTGGGGAAATGTGAGTGCCACTCTGGGCAAAACTTATTTAGCCTTATCCTCTTTCCCATGCGTTTTAGTGGGAAATCCATGGCAATGTAATAATTTGGCTAATATAATCCAAACGATATTTGCTTAGTTTGGTTTGCCAAATCATAGGGGCAATTTGTACATGGTGCTTTTTTTAAATTTTACATACCATGAGATCAGCACCTTCAATTCCTTAATAAAAAAACGAAAAAGTTAGCATTTATGAGCATTTACATGAGACAGGACAAGACTGTATATGTAGAATTACATTACAGGGCAAATATGCAATGGGTTAGCATAGAATCTGCATGAACTCAATGTCCATTCAATGTATTTTCAACAACAGCCAATTCCATAACATTTACATACAGCAATGCATTTCGTCAATGATCAACAGAAAGAATTTACTGTCAAAACTAACTCAGTGGTTCATTGCAATGCATCCTCTAGAAGTCAGCTGGATAGTCTGCCACTATCCGCTCCTAGGCAAAGTTGGTATTCACAGATACCAAAAAGTAGTAACTTGGGAATCACCAGCCCTTCTTGGTCTCACGCAAGTTACACCCTGGGTCAAAGTTTTTCCTAAACACCGAAATACACCCTGTTTCACACCCGGGGGCCAAGCGTACACCCAGAGGTCCAAACGACCTACACCTCTTACACCTTACAGATACAGTGTTAAGAGACCCTAAGCACTGAGAAATCCTTTTTGACCAAAACACTATAAGACCAAGGTGCCAACTTTACCCATAACAGATAGCTGTATCACAAAAATAGTGTCCTGGGAGCCATAAAGGGCTATATCATAAATGTTCACCTTTCCTAATGTGCTGACCACAGACATAAGTTGATTTCTGTGAGATGGCCTCCAAGGTCGCATTATGACTGATACAGTTGGGACCTATAAAATAGGTAATATGTCAGACTCTGTCAGTGGCAGGGTGCTTTAATTATCTTTTTATGCTTTTCGCTAGTTTGCCATATTCCAAAATGCCTTAAACAAAAACAATTCAGGTTCGGATGTAGTCTCTTACCCTCTTAGAGGGATGCTTCTGGAAAGATCTCCACCCGGCGGATTTAGCAGAACTTCCAATCAATGGCGTTATGTGCCCAATGTGAATCCGTGTTGGTGGGGTCACCTTTCTTCGGCTGTAGTCGGGTATGAGGTCCCAATTCTTTTTGCTGACTCAACAATATGTTGCTGGTGTTAAAATTCCCTAATAAAGCAGAACACAAGAGGCACTGGAAAAAACAGGAACAGTTTTTTAAAAATAAACAATTCAGCTGGGAAACAGATACAGGCTCGAGGTCTGAGGTCTCTCTCAATTTACATTGGGTTCACATTAGTCTCTTTTTTTTGCATGGACACGGTGTGGCTAGTGCTGAATGTAGTTAAATACAAAGGTGGTTCTGTTGGGTAAAGACAATCTCTTTGACAAAAGCTTTTAAAAGCTCAATACACGTGTAAACAACCTCTCTGAAACAAAACACAATGTGAAATTTCATAAAGACAAATAGTGATTTTAAACGATTTTTTATATTCAGAATTCATTCATGTTACATCTGAATTAATTCATTCAATGATGCCATTAGATTCCAAAAATGATAAGACAGTCAAGCACAAGTGTATATTATGTGACAGTTGGTGAATAAAGTGCTCAGTGCATGAAGTAATGTACAGTGAAATACAGTAACACATATATACAAATTATATACAGGGATTAAGCTTGCCAGAGTCTTCTTTCATCTCCAAGGAGTCATAGGGTTCATATAAATGTTCCTGGAGTTTCTGGACCACAGGTGAGCGTCGACTTTTCGACCCTGGTGCGCCCCAGTTAGTGGTTATCTAGACAAGGGGGGGACAGTCTGAAAGGTAAAAGGGGGTGTTTCAGAGAGGTATTCAGGTGTACTAAAGTCACTTATGATGAGAGTGAGCAAATGTACTCACATGTATAACAGGATGAATAGTCTCAGCCTAAACACAGGGGAGAGAACGGGGATCAGAGCCAGAGACTAGTGCTGAATGTATCCAGACGTCCAGCATGGGGAGTGTCTGATCACTATGTGTGCTAGGCCCTGATTGACTGTGTGTTCCTAACTCTTGTTGCATCTTCCTTTATTGTGTTTTCCGAAGCATGCATATCCCCTTGGGCCATATATGCTTTATTGGGGACAATTTCCCCTGACCATTGTGATGTCGCTGTGCCTATTTGTGGGATCAATGAACACTTTCCTACCCCTTTTTTTGTCTGCCAGCCATGCACCTCCCACCTATGACCCATCAAGCTGGAATCTCAGGCCTAGGTTGCAGGGCCTGCCCGACTACATATTTGCGTACCGACAAAGATGTGGAGTTTTGGACAGGTGCTTTTGTTAATAGGAATGATATTTCATTTTTACTGTTGAAAACGTTTATGATGGATTTGAATATGTGTTGGATCTGACAAGATTTTAGACTTATTACTTGGGAAGGACTCACATCCTTCACTAGCAAATAGGTCCATAAATCCTGACAGGTCTGACGTACAAGTTCAACATATAACCATAAGCTCAACTCCTGATAGCTATGGCGCATAGCAGACACATTTAACTTAGGGTATAGTGTGTAAAGTATTTAGAAGTACCAAAACAATTAAAAAGTCAAATACAACGCAATAAGGGCCAGATGTACAACCAATTTTAGCATGCACAAACAGGTTAGCAACCCGTTTGCGCATGCTAAAATTGGTATGGTCATGTACCAACACAATTTTGAATGAATTGCGACTCATAAAAGGTGTTTAGAGACTCGCTATTTGGAAGTGGCGTTCCATTCCAAATAGCGACTCTCTAACCCATGTATGAATGTTTTGCGACCGCAATTGCAGTTGCAAAACACTCACAAATTACCACCCTCTTCAAGTAAGTGTTAATGTAGTCGCAATTTGGAAGGGGTCCCCAGGGGACCCCTTCCACTTTGTGAATGTCTGTAAAAACATTTTTTAAGGCAGGTTTACTTAAGTGGGTGGCAGAACGAGTACTTCAGGTCCACTAGTAGCATTTAATGCACATGCCCTCAGGACATGCTATACCACTCTACATTGCACTTGTAAGTAAATGTGCCAATTCGGTGTAAGCAAATTTGGCCATGTCTATGAGAGTGAGCAAAAGCACATTAGGACTGGTTAGCAAAGGTAAAGGGCACAGAGTCATATGGCCAACAACACCAAATTCAGAAAAAATAGAACCGGTGAAGGCAAAAACGTTAGTGGTGACCCAGCAGAGAGGGCCAGTTCCAAAATGGATCACTCCAAGCAAAAAGTTAAAAATTAAATTAGATTAAAAATATATTTATAACAGTGCACTGCTACCCTAGGGTGTCTAGGTGCTGTTGCTTAGCAAGGAAAAGAAAAGTAACCCTAAGCAGAACAAAGCAGATCAGTTGCAAAGAGAATCAAAGATTAAAAGACTAAGGGCTAGATGTAGGTAAATCAGATTTACCGATTCATAAATACCGAATTTTACCGATTCGGTATTTAAAGCCTTGAAGCCCATAGGAATCAATGGCAAATACTGATTCGGTAAAAATACCGAATTGCCAAGGGGGACAGGGTGTCACGTTGACACCCTGTTGCACCCCTGTTTCTGGCAATAGTATTGAGTGGTAAATAACGAATTCTTAAGGGCCTGTGGTACTGTTTACTGTGCCACCTACATATTGATTTACAGAATCGGTAAATTTACCGATTCAGTATTTTACCGATTCTGTAAAGTTACCGAATCAGTAAATGTACCGATTCTGTAAATCAAAGGCCCCCTACAATACCAGTCGGTAACTGCCGAAATCGGCCGTTACCGACCGGTATTTGGTCTCCTACATCTAGCCCTAGGTTGTAAAGGCTTTATGGAAGGAAAGTAAATCTCACTTGTTTTTAAGATGTCAAGGCAGAGAATTCCACACTGTTTCAAGTAGATGGGTCCTGAGTCATGCAGGGCTTTAAAAGCAAAATAGATGGCTCTAAATGTAATCCTTCTCTTAACCAGTAGACAATGTAGGATTGGGAGAGCATGGTATACAGCATGGTATTTGGGAATGGCCAAAAGTAGTCAGGCAGCTATATTTAGAAAGATCTGCAGTTTGTTTAAAAATCTTTTCTGAATATTGGTAAGGAGAGAACTGCAGTAATCAATTTTCCCAGAATGAGAGCAGAAATCACTGCCTTCTTCGATTCGGGGGGGAATGTAGGGAAAGATTTTTCCTAAATTTCCCTTCTTACTCTCTGAAATTGAAATTAAAACTCACATAGAGCATGGTTGAAGGTTGTAACCTACAAGGACCTTTCAGATTGCACTGAAGCCATTGGTGTAGGTGAGGAAAGCATTGAGCGGAAAATTAAATTCTCACACCTGCTAAAGTCCTCTCTTTGGTCGTATGCCCTCTACATTATCACCCAGTTAAGATATCTATCTTTAGACTTCTGGCCTTATTTAGAGTTTGGTGGATGCAATACTTCATTTCAAATACACAGCTATCCAGTCCGCCATATTATATTGGCAAATGTCCTATGGCACTTGTAATACGACGGATGGATATTCATCACATTTGCAACATAATACCATATCCGCCAGACTCAATTTCTGGCCCCCTTGTGTCTTTTTTTTGGATCTCAAAATCCTTCATTTGGACAGGTCTGGAAGCTGTATACAATGACGTCCTCTCAAAAATTGGAGTTCTTTGCAGCAAAGTATTACTGAAGTTCTGGGGGTTTTGGAAGTCCAAACTTGATTTAAGGCGCATCTTTTCAGACTTTCTGAAGAAGTTCCTCACTCCACACAGGTCACAGACAATGGATTCAATCGCCTTCTGTTCATTCACAGTTTCAGATGTGTTATTATGAGCTGGGTGTAATGTACCATTTTTATACGATTCACTACCCAGTAGATGGGGATGACACCTAGACATTCCATACCCATTGAGAAAAATCTTTCAAGAGAGTCCTGTCTCATTATGCAGGATTTCCTAACTACAAACTTTGCCACAGCGTACTTTCTTGGTTGGATCCATCCTTGCATACCCCTCCTGCTCAAGGAGGTGGCTAGTGTCCCAGCCAAAGGCGTATCAATGGAAAAGAGCAGTCATCTCATCCTTAATTACAGTCACTTTGAACCATGACCCCGACTGATCCCGGTCCAATCCGCCTAATTTAATTGACTGCCGCGATCTACCTAGACGCCCGCAACTTAACGCTCCGGGTCCCAGCAAATTTCACATCACCTGCGGTTATACGCCTTCCCTCGCCGGATCCTACCGACTGGACCGAGGCATTTCACCCCTACAGCACTGAAAACGAGATAACCATATCCAGACGATGGTCCCAATTGATCAAGGACCGAAACGTCGTAGACTCTACAGCGCTACTATAGGCGCATCCTTCATCGTGGCTCTATTGAGATTGTGAATTGTGATATAAAGTCACTATAACTTTGTCGCACACTGAGCCACTCACTGTATAATTACTTCACCTTGTTCACATTGCGCCATTCACGCTGTCCACTCTTTCACTTGTGTCGCCACAGACCACTTGTATATATTGAGCATCAAGTTTTTTCAGTTGTCATGTGAATCTTTCAACTTTGTGCTGTTCAAACTGTTTGAATATGACCTTACCCTCTTTTAAATACTAGAATTCAAGAGTAATTACTATATCGAAGTAATCTGAATAACTGTCTCCTTTTTTCATGTCAGTGTAATGCTTTATGCATATAAGAACAATTCTCTTTTGAATTTCACCTGTTGGGATATTGTATTTTCTTTACAGCTTTGAACCCTAATCCTGACTAGGTTTATGGGTCACACTCCTGTTATCCCTTACAAGGCTTATAAATTCAGCCACACTGAGTACATGAATGTTATACAACATTAAAACATAGGCCTTCAAAGATAACAATTTGAGTTGATGCAGCAATATGGTTTGTTCGTAGGCAAAAGGGAAAGATCGTCGATGTTTTGAGCCCCCTAAATCTAGGTAGCAGTGTGACTTTAGTATGGGGTCTTCAGGAACCTGTAGGGTGGTGGGGGCAGAGAGTAAATACAATATAAAGCATACTTGAAAACAAATCATATGTGGTTCAAACACATAAACAGAAATGATTACCAAGATTGAAAAATCATCACGGTTCTACGATTTCATGGTGGATACGGGCCAAAGGCTCCAAGCGAGACGACAATATAAAACTGTTTCTGAAAATTGAAAAAAGGGTGTGAGCGAGTACACCGAAACTCGCAGTTTAGATGGGCACAATAATGCACAAGTGCGCATTAGGAACATAGAGCCAACTCACTTGATCTAGTAGGATATTAGGATCCCATCAATTCAATGACGCCTCCAGAGACTGGTCGCCACAAACCAAAACCTGAGAGGATAAGAATAACCAACACTTAGGGGTCGATTAGGATCGCGGACGGACTTGCGTCCGTCCGCTACCCCAGAGCAGGAGGGAACCTCCGCATGGCATGCGGAGTTCCCTCCTGTGCAATTAGGATGTGACCGCCACCCTGGCGGTCACATCCTCTATTTTTAACATTGCGGCGGGTGCAGCTTCAAGCTGTTAAAAATGCACGCATTGCATTTGCATGCAGAAAGAGGCAGGCACCGCCCGGTGCCTGCCGCTTTCTGCATGCAAATGCAGGGGGGTACCATAGGTACCCCCCATGTGCACCCCCCACACCCCCTTCACCTAGGGGGCCCGCAACGGGCCCCTGCAGTGAAGTTCCGTATGCTTTTCCACGGCGGAAAACCCGCCGTGGAAAAGCATAATTTACTGGCCATCCTAATATGGTGGACGGTGTCTGGAAGACACCGTCACCATATTAGAGCTTTTCCGCCGCGGTTGTAATCTGACCGCAGCGGAAAAGCTGCGGACGGAAACCAGGACCCACCAGCCATCCTAATGTGGTGGTGGGTCTTTGGTCAGTCCGCTGCGGTTTTTCCGCATCCTCGGGGCCGGCGGTGGCTTCCGCCGGCACCGAGGATGCGGAAAAACCGCAATCATAATGACCCCCTTAGTGTGCGCACAGTAGTCCTAGGACTCAAACACCACATGGTTATGATCAATAGATAAAGGAAAATTTGAAAAGTGCGTGGTCGAACGGACCAGTACCTGTATGCCAAAACACAATAACAAACCATGTGCCAGGAAAACGGGAGGGAAAACAAGACACTGCATACCTCATTCAATTCTGGCTAATGGTCACACAGAGTAATCGACCGGTTGTAGAGACGTCACGGCATCTCTGATTTAAACATGGCTAGATGTAGCCCACTGTGATCGTCCGGTATGGAGGGTTGCGAGCGGGAGTAATGAATGATAGAGAGTTGATTAGTGAGATGCAAACAATCAGACCCGGTGTTAGGCAGCTCAAGGACGAAAAATGCATGGTAAAAGGAGCGCGATAAAATGAACCCACCGGTTCTTTGTCGTGTATAATGTGAGTCGGGCTGGGTTTAGTTACCGTGTCAAACCTGAAATGGCAGAGACCCCCTAGACACCCAGCTCAAACAGTGAACATGGACGGATAAATACACCACACCAAATACTTACAGAAAGCATCCAAACGTGGTGCAATTTATTTAGAAACGTACGGGGTTGCCGCCTGTCAAGGTTGGGACTCGCGTTCTAAAAAGGGGGGCGAGAAAGGAAATTGTCATTAATGGTTGGAATGCATACATGGCCGCGAGGACTCGCTGGGGGGGAGGAGAGAAAGGAGGAAATGTAGCCGTTGCATCGCTTACCAGAGCGCCGAAAGGGGCCGCAATTAAGTCAGTCACATTGGTTCTGGGGCCGAATCGAAATAGTTGGTTACATGAACGCTGTCACAGGGTGAATCACGTGCGTGCATCAGGGTGACGAACGGAGGCCCGATCAGATTGAATCGGTTTTACAGGGAAACCAGTCAACAAGGAACGCTAGTGAGGCGTGCCGGATTACGGGGAGAATGTTAAAACCTAATGTATGCGAAAAAATATTTTGGACATGAGTGCAGAGACAATTCAAAATTAACATGAATGCATCTCTGAACATACGGAAGGGTAAGACACTACGTAGAAAAAATAAAAAATAAATGAAACAATACATATATACACAGTGCTGTCGTGGGATACTCAATCGTTGTTGAAGCTGAAATAAGTAGGGCAGCGCCTCACAGTGCAAGAGGGCGAAATGACCTCAACAGGTGCCTTACATAGAAATCACATCAAACAGCCAGCACAATATTATTGGGTTGTGTACCAGGTAGAGGCCCGCACCTCTCAACACAGGAGGACGGGGGGCCTCCCGAATGGAGCACTGGTCACAATGTCACACCTGCATTGGTAGAGAGAATGAGTGCAACACCAGAGCCTTTCAGCACAGGAGGGCATAGGTGTGTGTAGAAAGAAGACTTTGGAAAGGAAATTGAGAAAAAGGCTTTAGGAGACAGAGTCTATCCCCACAAAGGTCTATTCTCCAGACAGTTAAGAGGAGAAGGAGGTATGGAATCACAGTATAGCTAATTGGGCTTGGCAGCTGTCCATTTCATTCAGACAATTCTCGACCAAGTCAAAAAGAGACATCCACTTGGAGTCCCTAATATTGAGTATAGTACGTATGTCACTGCCCCGGGGCCCCAGGGTAGCTTTTTCAAGGACAAGGCAGCGTACTGAATTGGGAGCATGTCCTTTGGCCTTAAAATGTTCGACAAGGGGTGTGTCAACCACTTCACAGCGAATCCTGCTGCAGTGCTGTAATATTCTGTTCTTGACTTTCTATTGCGTCTGGCATATGTATGCCAGATCGCAAGGACAGAGGATCAGGCATATCACCTTTTCCGTGTTACAGTTTGTAAAAGATTTGAGTTTCACCCTGAGTTGTTTGTACCCAAGGTCTTTTGCTTGCATAGTCATTCCACAGGCTTTGCTGCTTCCGCATCAGTGATGACCCTGAATAGGTGGAAGGTCCCACATAGACTATATTGAGGGCGGATCCGGAATGTCCAGAAATGAGTGAACTACGTGATCACGGATACTCTTGGCTTTCTTAAAAGAGTGCATGGGAGGGACTGGTTGGTCTATGTCATCCGACACCAAATTCCAATGTTTATTAACAACTTTTTTGTTGGCATTACTACAAGTGGAGAAGGTCGATACGCAGATCATTCTCAGGTTGGTAGTATTATCACAAGCCTTAGGTTGTAGAAGGGAATTAAACCATGCTCGTTTTCGATCCCTTTTGACTAGTCTCCCCAGGTAGCCATGCTCGATCAAACGGGCCATGAGATCCTCTGATTCCTTCATGAAGTTGTTTTTATCAAAGCAGTTCCTCCAGATCCTGAGAAACTTCCCGAAGGGAAGGTTATCTCTGAGCCCTCGGGTGATGGCTGGTGTACTGTAAGAGTGATTTACGTTCGGCTGTCTTCCGATACAGTGTGGTGTGTAAACAGTCATTCTTGGCATAAATGGTGATATCAAGAAAGGCAATTCTGCGTGGGTCAGATTGTATAGTGAATTGAATATCCAAGTTACATTGATTGAGCCACAAATGGAAGAATTTTAGTTCTACCTCTGTACCTGTACAGATGATGAGAATATCGTCTATATAACATCTTCAGAGATTCAGCTGAAATACAAAAGGATTGGCTGCGCTGAGCACACGGGTGCGTTCAAAATGGTCCATGTATATTATGGCCAGATCTGGAGCAAAGGTAGCACCCAAGGCTACTCCTTTCGTCTGCAAGTAAAAGGTTCCCTGGAAGACAAAAAAGTTTTGCATCATAGCAATTTGTAGGAGGGTAATAATGAACTTCGTGGGTACCGCACAAGGGGCTGGTCTCTGGTTGAGGACTTGCTCCATGACATCCAATGCAGATCGTTGGTGGATGCTGGTATACAGCGAAACAATATCGCATGTAGCCAATAACTGTTTGGTGGTATCAAATGGCTGGCCATCCACCAAGTTGATGGTTTGCATAGTGTCACGAAGGCAGATTAATGTACACTCAGCAATCGGTTTCAGGAAATAGTCAATGTACCTGCATAGAGGCGCAAGAATTTCAGCTGGGCATTGCAGGAGATGTGTTTCACCTGCTCCAGTGAATTGGTCCACTGCTTGAGTTTAACACTTTATTAGTCACTTCGCCTATATATTTAGGAAAAATCCAGCTATGCCATTTAATTGGAATGTTAATGCATAGTAAAATAGTGGTTGGATTTCTGTATTTTATCCAGAATCAGCAAAATAGTATTTTAAGTCCACTTTAGATTTTCTCATAGGATGAGTTATTACCCTTTACAGTGAAAATAGCTTCTGGGGGCTGGTCTCTGTAGGATCCTTCCCAGATGTTATTCTTGCTTATACCCCTTTTAAATACTAAGCAGGGGACCACAAGGCCTAAGTAGGTGTGATCTTTTTAAAATGTAAAAGTGGAGCCATTTCTGTTAAAAAGGGTTATTCTGATAGGTTCACCTGCAAGTTGCAATGCAACACACATGTGAGATTTAACTTTCCCTGACATTGGGGTATTGTCCTGCACCACGTACTTCAGCCTTACTGGAAAGTTAGATATTGCAACTGTGAATAATCCCATTTGCCCCTTTTTAGGGGTCAGTGGACTTACACAGGGGACTAAGAAGCAGTGCCCCAGTGTGCAGAGTTCATAAACAAGGTGCAAAAGTCCACAAACACTGGGGGTGATCAAGTAAAGGGGTAACTTATTACATCATTTTAAAAACCTGATTTATTAGTGAAATTGGGTGGTAAATGGAAACAGAAGTCAGGTCATGATCACACTTGGGTAACATAATAACTACTACTTCTTTAAAAGAACCTTCAAAAGTAAAATATTTATTGTGAGAACCTGCATTATTAGTTGGAGGGTATGACAGTCACCAAATAATAATGTCAATATTTTTTGTTTGGTGTTGTAAGGGTTTTAGTTTTTAAACCAGAGCACATCTCCTGGTAGCTATGGCATATAGCAGCAAGGCTAAACTTAACAAAATGTATATAGTATTTGAAGTACCAAAGCACAATAAAACCCATTTATATGATAGTAAATATTCACATAGTAAAGCGCACATCAAGAGTATCTGGTCAAGCTAGACTGGGTGAAAGTAAAAGGTTAAGACCGACTGAGAGGAATTGTTGGTTGCATACAGGAACAGGTTTGTCCTTGTGGAAAGTTCATCTACTTTCTTAGAAACGTTTATGGAGAAAAAGTGGTTGTCGATCAGTCATCAGTGTGGCACAGTGAGTCTCAACAACGGTGGCTGCTGTAGAGCTGGGTGTTGGTGCAGTCGTCAATGCAGGTGAGGAAGCTCCCAGTGGGCAGGGTCTGAAATCCATGCTCAGAAAGGCCTTGATGTTGATTGAATGCTGCTCTATGTTGGTGCCTCTAGGTTTGGACTTAGAAACTTTTCTGGAAGTGGGATCTCCTTCAGTGGGCAAGCCATCATGTTAAGGCTGTCCAGTGATTTAATACTGATGGCTGCAGCTTTGATGGCAAACCCCGTCTTCATCAGTCTCCTGGCAGAAAGTTTGCTAAAGGATTCTAAGTCCCACTTCTTACAGTTTTGGAACTGGGAATACACTCTAACACCAGCCAAATCTCCATCTGGAGGATCCCGCCTATACTATCAGCAACATATTTATTTCTGACTTGGCAGCTATGAACAATTTGCTCCACAACGCTGGTCCCACCCATAAAGCGGGCCATCTACTAGACCCCATATTTTCTAATTTATCTGATCTTGAATGTTCTGCAGCTACTCCACTGTGCTGGACTGATCACTTCTTGGTACCCACCAGGCTTGTAGTTTCACAATTGTCTCACGCAGCATATGATAGTGTCACAAAAGTAACTAGGAACTGGAAAAACTTGAATATTGCCAGCCAATTTTTATAATTTTCTTTCTATTAATGCCCCCATTTTAAAAAATACTTTTGTGTTGGATCTCTAGTGGCTTTTCAAAACTGGACACTTGTCTTCCTATCTCTGTCAGGAAGATAAATAATCCCCGTCCTCCTGCCCCTTGGTTTTCCGCAGAGTTAAAAAGTGAGAAAATGAAATGTAAGAATATGGAAAGACGGTGGTGAAGGGCTTATGCGCATGAAGGTAAAATTGCCTATCTTCGTACTAAAAGGGCCAATCATTCTCTTTGTAGGTCTGCTCGCTCAAACTATGTCTCTTTGAGCATTACAGATGCTAAAAATTGCCCTAAAGCATTATTCAAGGTGGTCAAAGAACTAGCTGGTTCTGCATCTTCACCGGCTCCCCCCAGTCTGAATGAAAGCAATGTGACGGCCTTGCCCAATTTTTTACAAATAAAGTGGAAGCAATATACTCCGCCTTGGCTGGCAATAAATCATCTTCTCCTGACATGCCAATTTCTTCTCATGTTCAACCTGGCTCTCTGTTTGACTGCAGAGATGCACATGTTATAAACCCCATTAATAAATTGGAAACCTGGTCATTTTTAGATATTACTACTCTCAAACAACCCTTAAGTAGTATTAAATCTGGATCTCCTTGTGACCTCCTTCCTATTACAGTATTGCATCAGCTTGAACCACCAGCACTTTTAAATATCATGGAACTTCTAAATGTATCCCTAAAGGAGTCCTTTGTTCCTTGGGAATGGAAGCATGCAATGGCCGTTCCACTGCTGAAAAAAGCCAATTCTGATCCTGCGCTGTCTTCAAAATATCGGCCAATCTCTCTGCTTCCCGCTTTCTCTAAAATTTTAGAAAGGCACATCAACAGCCAATTATCCAAGTTTATAGAAACTCATAGGCTCCATCATCCATCTCAGCCTGGCTTTAGGACCGGCTATTCTACTGAGACTATGCTTCTAGACGTCACAGAAATATTGCGTCAGAATCTGGATGCAGGGGACATGATGGCCCTTATTTTATTAGATTTAAGCATGGCCTTTGATACGGTATCTCATGCCGTGCTAATACAGGCCCTACAATCCATAGGGGTCACTGGCTCTGCTATGAGCTGGCTATCTTCTTTCCTTACGAATCGTACTTTTCAGGTCTTCTCTTCCTCAGCCAATTCTAAGACCTATTCTTCACCTTATGGAGTTCCCCAGGGGTCTATCCTTAGCCCTCTACTATTTAACATTTATGTTAGACCCCTGGCAGCAATCGTTCAAGAGTCTGGGTTGTCGTTCTTCTCATATGCTAACGACACTCAGATTATTTTTTCTCTCTCTGCTGGAAAGACTGCAGAGCTTTCAGCTCTTAGGACTGGGCTCAGCAAAGTGGCTTCATTGATGCATGCTAACTTTCTCAAGCTCAATGGTGACTAAACTGAGGTTCTGGTTCTGGGTAAAGATAAAAATCTCTGGGGCCTGCAATATTGGCCTACAGAAATGGGTGCGTTCCCACAACCTTAAAATCATGTTCGTAACATTTGCTTAATTATTGACGACTCACTATCCATGCGTCAACAAGCCATGAAGGTTACTGCGACATGTTTCACCATCTTGCAATGGGTGAGGAAGATTATGCAGATGTTGCCTAGCTCTATCCGGAGAACCGTAGTCTAGGCCCTTGTAACATCTAGGCTGGACTACGGCAACATCCTCTACCTGGGAGCAAATAAAGACGTAATACGTAAGCTGCAGCGGGTACTTAACTCTGCTGCCAGATTACTCTGTTGAGATTCTAGAACCGCCTCAATCTCCAGTTATTTGAGGAGCCTCCATTGGCTTACAATTGAAAACCGGGTCAAGTTTAAAGCTTTTACTTATATGTTTCGAATTGAGCATGAAAGAGCCCCCCCACTTACTTGCAAAACTTGGCTCGTGCCTACGTGCCTTCTTGTACTCTTAAGTCTATCACTCAGGCCAAATTTCAGGTGCCAAAGGTTAGACTATCCGGTACGGGTGGCTTTTCTTTCTCGTATTTAGGCCCTGTACTGTGGAATGCTCTCCCTTTGTCTCTTCGCACCCAGTCCAACTACATATTTTTTCAAAAGTCACTCAAAACCTGGCTTTTTAATTATAAGGTCTCTCTCTCTGCAATGCTGTTTCCTGATGGCACGGGGAAACACTTTTTGGGTAGCTGTTACACCGATATATAAATTTAAATAATAAATATATAAATAACAAATAATAAATAACATTTACATTTAAAAGTTCCATTGTAAAATATGCGCTACAAATCAAACTTTAACTGTGAACGCCTCATAATAAATATTTTAAAAAGTTCAAACATATTTTTTATCTGATTCCTAGGTTGATATAACTTTATTAACCTTCATAAGGTGTCCTACTGCTTTCCAAGGGAACAGCTAACCAAGTTGCAGTGAAAATAGCTTTTAGGGCATTGTCACTCTTAGAACATATTTAACATTAAGGGGCTGATTCCAATGCGGTTTGGAAGGCCTCCTAACTACATTTGCTCCGTCCATATCGGATTGGGAAAGTGTCTTTCTGACTGACTGATTACGATGCGAGTCAGGCGTTAGGAATATCCTAATCCAAACACAATGGAATTCGGAATGACCAAGCCTTATGGAGCAGACTAATATGTCTCTACAGGCAGCCTTTCCGAACAATCGATTGCAATGCTGGATTTGGACAGCCTTTCTGAATCCTGCCATCCGACTCAAATTGGCAGTTGTAATCAGACTTTGGGGACCAGGAGCAGTCCCCCCCAGTACCCAGAGCCTTCCCAATCAGGCCCATGGGGGTACCCATGGTTCCCCTCTACTAGCCATGCACAGTGTGGCAGGCACTAGGGGGTGCCCGCCACAGGGTGCCCGATTTTCCCCATCCAAACCTTTCTTAAATGGGATCCTATGCATTCAGTCGAAATATAGGCTCCCATTTAAGTCAATGGGAGTCCAAATGAATCATATCTGGAAGCATCTGGATGCATTATAATCGGTCGGTTAGACTCTCCCGGAGTCTCCTCGGCTCCGTCTCTCGACGCTACCACCCTTACTTTCGTATATTGTTTTTCGTCGTCTTCAGGGTGTAATGCTGGCAGATCCAGTCCGTGTTTTCACGCTACCCGATAGAGCTGCAAGGAGCTAGGAGGACGCCGAGCAAGGACGCCGAGACTGTTGCCTTCTTCTCCCGGCTCTCGCCCCCCTGCTCACGTCCCATTGCTCACGTCCCTGTGGCGTGAAGTTGTGACTGGTGCCGTGTTGAGCGAGTAAAAGTAAAAGTGAGTAAAGCGAGTTGAGGCAAACACAATCTTTTACCAATAGAAGGTGCAGAGCGGAGTTGAGTTGTCAGAGGTGCCAGAGTCAGAGCCTGGTTGTCGTGACAAACTTAACAAACAACCTGGACCGAGGAGCGGATGGTGCTTCCCCGCTGGATTACCTCGGAATCCATGAAGCGATGCAGTGACTCTCTTTGAGCCTTTTGCCCAGTGAAGCCGACTTTGCCATTTGCGTGTCACCACCTCAAGCGAGACGAGCGCATGAGAAAACGGCGTCCTCCTTTCAGCCTGCTTCGGTGAGCGGGTAGAGATTTCCAGCATTTGCCGAAGGAAGCCCCTTTGAGATGCAGGTATTTGTTAGTTCCCCCGGCGAGTGGAAGACTGCGCCTGGAGGCGCTCTCCTCCCGGGGACCCGACTGTGCACATTGTTCATCTTCTGTAATCCTTGAAAACATCACCGAGCGTTCTTGGGGGCTACTACCTGGACATTTGGCGAAGCCGTGAGGGAAACGGCACCAGCAGCATCAAAGTCCACCACTGCGGGCCATAAACGGAACGCCGTGAGGGCAACGGCTGTAGCGGACCACACTACCCAGCAGCCCCAGCGAGGTCGCAGGCCTGTGATGCTCCCAACGCGGCCAGAGGCGCCATAACATCACCGAAAGCCTCCCTCCCTCCCGCCCCGTGGGACGTGCACGGGCAGCGCCGGGCGAAGCCCCGGCAATGGGCGGGCCGTCTGTGGCCGACCGGGTATGGCCTGGGATTGGACGGGCCACATCTCTAACATCCTCCCCAAAAAAGGATCGTAGACACCAGCAAAAACCGTAAGAGGAACTTATTATTGTACCGTGACTGTTTTACCTTACACATTGTATTCTCTGTAAAGACGATCCCCCGTATACCCTAGTTACATGGGGAAAAAAAAATCGATGGAGGGGGGAACGGAGCAGGCAATGCACCAAAGCTTCACAAGGGGAAGAGAGCATCTAAAAAGGCATGCCAAGCAGCAGATAGTGATGTTATGGATCGTATCAACACCCTTGTGAATGAGTGTAGAGAAATCCTTGATGATGAGCAAATAGAGAACTTTGTTACCGATAATGGTGGGGACACTTTGAATCTATCAAATGCTCTAAATGATCATCCTAAAATACCAGCCATGTTCAAGGCAAAAAGGAAATGTAAACCCAAGAACAGTATGGCAAACCCTACTGAGGACTGTATAATTGCACCAAGCGAGTCTGCTAGCGCAGCAGGCAGGATTACTCCCCCTGATTTTGAGAGTGAGACTGAGCCATTGGTCTCAGCCCCACAGGTTCTTTTGGGAAATAGGTTTGCAGTTTTGGCTGAGGTCCATGAAGAGCCTCCTTCTCACTCTAGCAATAATAGTACCAGGGATAAGATACTGCCCATGGACGTTGGTACTCTGTCCAATTTAGTTATTCTACTAAGGGACGAAATAGAGGCCCTGAGGTCATTGATCGTAAATTTAACCTCTATGATCACTGACAAACGTGAAGGTGTACCAAAAATAATAAGCAAAGTGGCGCCCAAACTCGTACTGACGTTGCAAGCAAAGCAAAGCACCCATTGTTAAAACCCCGAACCAATCAAATACCCAGAGACAGGGTAAAACAGTAGGATCAAACTCCGGGTGCCTAGCCACAAAACTGAGGAACACAGACCAGCCTTCCCGAAACCTTAGAGGAGGGGGGTGCAGCCAAATAAGAATCCAAACTGTTAATGGGCCAACTGGTCCCCATTTATACTCGGCCAAAGTCTCTGAGAGTTTACCAACCTTAGGGACAAATAACCTGGATCCCAAACCAAGCAGCCTCTACAATAAATTATACTCCTCTAAGAATAAAATATACATGACCAATGTTCCGAAATTAACGAAGGGAAAGCCTGGTAATAGCGAGCCCCCGGATTCTCTAACAAACAAAGCAATCCACTGGCTGCGCCATGTTAGAGGATGCCATTCGGTGATTAGGGAGGATATTGTAGAGGCGAAGAGATTGAGTTCCCCAAATCTTGTAGGTGACTTCGTAGAGTTAACTTTGAAATCCCCATCCCTTGCAGAAAACCTTTTCGCACTGGAGTTTAGAAGTAGTGCCCCATCTCCTTCTCAGATTCAGCTAAGGAAAACATGCCCCCACACCTTGGTGTTAACCCCTGCACCCCCTGTAAGACTAGGTAGTAGGTTTACCTCTGGGCTAGACAATAATGACTGACAATCATTGGACTCACAGATAGAAGGCAGTGTGAACTGGATGGGAGCCAATGAAAGGGAGGGTATGCTCAGCCTGGTAAGAAACGACCCACCTAGTCCTGAAGTGTGTGATGTTACCACCATAGTAAGTCCTAATATTGAGCCGGTCCTTGGGAGTGGGGTTGATACTGCTTCTGATCAACTTCAAGGTCTGCTAAAGGAAATGGAACAAGATTTGTCTCTCGTGAACCATGTGAACTCTTTACTGAAGCTCCCAGCTGGTATTGTGGATAATGTGGGCAAACTATTCTCATGGAACATTGCTGGGTTGGGTTCTAAACTGGACTCTGGCGACTGGCTTTTCTTAGTCAATTCTTACGATTTATGTATATTCCAGGAGACATGGTTATGTGATCCATCCTTTGCACAGGGATACCTGAATTACTCTGTGCCTGCACCAAAGGGTCCAAAGGGGAGACCTATGGGTGGTTTAACCATTTGGGTCCGACAGACTCTAAAATTAGCTGTCAAGGTAATAGATACCTCCCATAGAGACATATAATTAATCAGAATGAGCTCTGCCACTCTGGGGTCGCTTGACATCTACAATGTTTATGTGAGGAGTAATAAGGGTGGGAGGTCAGAGGTTTTAGCGGCCTTGGGTTCTCTCCTTGAAACTCATTCACAAGATCATACATTGTCATTGCAGGTGATTTTAATCGAACATTTGAACCCCTAGCCATAGATGATGATTTTCTTGGGGACGAAGAAGATATGCAATGGGGAGTCCCCAAATTAGAGCTGAACCCAGTTGTACGCTGGACCGAGGATGTCATTAGTATGAATGCCTTATGCTATGAAAAAGGATTAAGAGCGTTAAATGGGAGGACATTGAGTGACAAAAATGGGTCTAGTACATTTGATAACGGGCGCCATAAAAGCAGAATTGACTATGTCTTATGTAGCCTGAAATTATGGCCGTTGGTCTGTGACATGGAGGTTGTGTGGAGGAGCGAGAGTGACCACAATCCTCTGTGCACAGAGCATAAATGGTGGACTTCCACCAATGGGCCCATAGGCTCTAATGCCCTTATTCCTCCCCTAATTGTCCCTACAAATGACATGCGCAGGCTAAGGTGGGTAAATGTAGCAACCAACCAGCAGGCCATAGCCAACATTAACTGTGAGGCAGATAAAGCAATACTAGCCCTAGATCACATCAACTCCTCTAGTATTGGGTCGAGTACTGTGGTAGAAATTCATGATACTCTCTTTTGTGTAATTAAAAACCACTTTCTGAAGCCCATAAAAGTCACTAGAGCGAGAGCCCCATAACAAGCAAAATCGTTTAATGCCCATTGCAGGGAAGCACGACTGGCCCTTGGAGCTGCCATAAAAGGGAGACAGCCCACTACTATTAAATCTGCAAGAAAGGAGTATAAGGCTAGTATAGCGAAGGCAAAGAAAGCCTGGGATGAGCACCACTGGTCTGAGTTAAAAGTAGCCTGTGATAGAAATGATTCTAGGTTATTCTGGAGCATTGTTAAGTGGGGTAGTGAGGGGCAACGGAGCCCCGAGGTAACAACGATCCAGAAGAGGAGTGGGTAAAATACTTTAAAACACAGTATGCTGAGCCTAAACAGGTCACCACATTAGTGGGTATAAGTTCAACCCACTTTAAAGATAAAACCTTTAGCTCAAAAGAGATAATGACGGCCTTGAGCTCTGTGTCCAGTGGGCACGCTCCTGGACTAGATGGAGTTCCAGCGGATGTCTTTATCAACGATAAGGAACACTGGTGTAAGTACATCTACCTTCTTATTAACGCTATTGCCCAGGGTGTAGAGGTACCAACTTCCTGGCAGGGTGCGGTAATTATACCAGTGTTCAAGAATGGTGACCGATCACAGCCTGGCAATTACAGGCCGATAAGCCTTATTGACACCATCCAAAAGGTAATGGGGCGTGTGATTGTGAACCGGCTGCTTGACTGGGCAGAGGAGAACAACGCTCTGTCACCTTTCCAAGCCGGATTCCGTAGGTCCACAAGTAGGGTGGACCAGGTTTTCCGCTTTACCTTGTTGCAATGGAGGACCGTGGTACTGGGCGGGGGCAGTTTATACGCAGCCTTTGTCGATTTGCGGGCTGCCTTCAACCTAGTGCCACGGTCCAAGCTGTGGTCAGTCCTCAAGACTATGAGTGTTCCTCCAGAATTGCTGTCATTAATAATAAGACTTCACGAAACAAACTTTGCTAGGATTCAGTGGGGGGGACATCGTAAGGTGACTGAGGATTTCCCTGTCAAGTGGGGCGTCCAGCAAGGTTGCTCAATGGCACCCACCCTCTTTACACTATTCATTAATGGCGTTGTAGCTCGTATGTTGTCTGCGAAGGTGGATGCTCCTTCACTATCTGGCATAAAAATGCCTATTTTAATGTTCGCAGGCGACACGCTCATCCTATCAAAGACTCCGAGCGGACTCCAAAGCTCTTTTTCCATCTTTGATTCATTCTGTGAGCAGCATGGCCTGGAGGTCAATGTGGCCAAAACAAAACTTATGGTTTTCAACCCCCACCGCAGTTGGAAATCTAAAATTACTATGAATGGCCGCCCCCTAGAGATGGTGAAAGCTTTCACATATTTGGGGATTTATATATCGAACAAGAACAGATGGAGCCAGCACATAAATCTTGCCACACTGAGACACAGACAACTGTCAGGTGCTATCAGTTCAGAGCATAGAAAATCCCTGACTAAACCCGTAAAGCCTGCTCTCCAGGTATATGAAGCAAAGGCTCTCAGCTCAGCACTTTATGGTGCTGAGCTATGGGGGTTTGAGAAGGTAGCTGCACTTCAAACCTCGGAAAATAAGTTCTTCCGGGCAATAACTTGTGTACCTAAAAGTACTCCCTTGCTGCCCCTGAGGTATGATCTGGGCAGAAAAGCTGTCACAGACTTGGTCAGGCTTCGACTGATTCTGTATTGGCGAAGGCTCTGGACGACTCCTGAGCTTTCCCATTATGCCGAGGGGTTTCAAGACATTATTAAGGCAGATGTATTTCACAAAATTGAGTGGCTCAAATCACTCAGTGCAATTTTGACTGAGCTTGGTCTGGGTTCACTTTGTGAAGACCCAGCGGGAACTCCTTTTCCGACTAAAAGAGTCTTAAAAGAAATTTACTGGGAGAAGGTAGCCTCTAGGGGCTGGGGTACTTCGAATACAGGATCTATGGCCGGAACATTCCTAGAAGCTAAACTTTACCCCTGCCTAGAACCCTATTGGGAAATCATAACAAGGCCCGGTGATAGAAAGCTCCTTTTCCAATTAAGAGCAGGTGCACTCCCCCTTAGAGTTTTGACAGCAAAATGTGACGCTCGAGCGTTCGACAGTTGTCCTGCTTGTGGTATCGTCAAAGAAACAACTTGTCATTTTTTATTTTCTTGCACAGCCTATTCTGATCCACGGCGTATCTGGTTAACACCGATGTGCAAGAACTTGGGAACCACTAGCAGTACTGCTGCCTTGACAGTCTGACATGGCTATTAATAGCTACTGCCAAGTATCTTGGATGGGCATGGTCGATCAGACAGAGACTGCTAGTCATTTGACTATTCTCTGACCAATTGACTTATCTGTATTCTATGCCTATGTTTTTACCTATATAACTGTTTTAAACAGGTAAATTTTAACTTTTGTACTAATTTTAACAAATTGCTTATCTTGCACTGTTCTAAATTCCTAAAATTGGAATTGCAATCCAAGTCAAATAACTGTCAAATGAATGCTTTAGTTCTTAACATAGTTAACTGTAAATTTATTTGTATTTTTAAAATGTTGAATGTATCTGCTTTTATGAGTGAAACCTCGAATAAAGCATATTTTGACTTGACTTGACTCTCCCGGAAACCATTCTCAAACTGATTTGGTCGAAATGATTTCCAAACCGCATCAGAATCGAAATGTAAGTGTCTACATGACTTGTGGGAATTTAAGACATGCTCAGGAGTGATGTGCTAATATTTAAAAGGAGGCTTTAGGCAGGTTGAATATGCAGTTTAATCTGTACGTTCAAGTTACTGGTGGTAGGTCTGCCGTCATATTTTTTATTGTCACTTTAGTGTCGCCACAAATAGTACTGTAGTCCACTGCTGTTATTTAACTTACATGCCCTATGTACACTTTGTACCATATACTTCAGACTTATAGGCAACGTAAATATGCCTGTTAGGTTATACCAATTCAACATGTTTTTAGGGGTTTGAGCATATACACTGGGCAATGGACAGCAGTGTCCCAGTGTGCAGAAACCAAAAACCAGAGAAAAAATGTGGCAACAAGTTGGGGTGACTACACAAAAAGGGGCCTTTTTGAGCACTTAGGTCCAGATTCTGATCACGTTCGGAAAGCATACTGACCGAATCAGTTCCGGAATGCTTTCCGTATGACTCGTGCTCGGAGAAGTACAATGCATCTGTATGAATCCGGATACGATTCAGTCAGACTCCCATTGACTTCAATGGTAGCCTCTGTTCAGAACATGAACACAGGTTCCCATTGAAGAAAGGGGTGGTTGGAGAAAATCTTGCACCCTGTGGCGCGCACCACATGTTGCCTGCCACAGTGTGTATGATTGGGAAAAGGGCACTCATGGGTACCTCCTATGGGCCCTCAAATACCGATTCCAGTAGCCGCTGAGTGTAGATTGCATTTCAGTAAAAATGTTTCATTATAAACATTCTGAACATTAAGTAATGTTTTCATATAAGTTAATAAAATATTCTAAATTCTCTGGCTATTTCAGTAGCAATAAAAAGTATGTACCCACAGACTTGACTGCACAAATTCGATTTTTGTATTTTTGAATATGTAAATAATTACCAAAAATGTTTACTGCAATTAAAGTGATCATTTACTTTCTCTTGAGAATTATACATCTCAGCTCCCTTAAGGAGTTCAATTCCTAAATAAATTGTTTAGTATGCATTATTATCACAGCAGCATGTGATTAGTTTCCCGAATTGTCATTCTGATTTTCTATAGAAGACAATCTAAAATTAAAAACGTTGTTCTCCTGCCCCATTATAGAAGTTGTGGCACCTCTTTTTAATGTTTAATGTCATCCCAAAGTCTTTTATTTGATATCTCCTTTGGTTTTTTATTTTTTAGGTAATTAGAAAGAACAGATAAGTGTGTGTTACAATACTCTATTAACACAATATCTGCATTTATTCTCTACCTAGGGACATCCTCAAGAAAGTCTTCTAAAGTAAGGGGAAAACATTTAAAGCATGATACAAGGTTAAATTAGGTTTAGTCTTAGGGTCAGTGATCATATGACAAACGATGCTAGTGAAAATTATAAGATGAGCATTTGAGAAAAAAAATAATTATTTTACTATCTCCAAAGTCTACAAAGTTAAATTTACAATAAACATCCTTAACTAAAGCAAAGTATTGTGTAGAATGAAATATAATGGGAAGTAATCTGTCTACTAGTAGATCAGAAATCAAGTTAGTATCACTATTGGTAATAAAAGGCTTATTAGAATTAACAATATCTAGGAAAAATCTCCCCCATTGAAATTATGGTCATGCATATGACCATAAACATTAACTAAATTAGGATCATATTTTTCTACTTGAAATTGAACAGAAAGAAATCTTCTGTCAGGGTCACTGTCATTGTTTACAAAGTTAAACTGTATAGCAATTGGATTTACTCCTGACTACCTCCTTTTTTAGCCTTTACTATGGTTGAGTTTTACTACCTGAGTTCCGCTTGTGGTAAACTCATGGCAAATTGGGAATTATCATGTTCAACGCCAATGTCCGCCATTTAAGATACGTCTGCTGTAGCACAGTATGAGTAAAGACACACAAACACATATTATTAAACCTGTCAGACTTAGGGTAGTCTTCCCTTAAACGTTTCACCTACTTACCTCAATTTTTGTGCTGACATTAATTTTTGTTGACCATAGGGCTCTGTACACTCTGTACACTCTGTACACTTTTCTACTGCTAACTGGAGCTAAAGGTCTTGTGCTCACTCCCCTAAACAGGGTTGGATTGGCTTACACCTGATTGGCATATTTAATTTACTAAGTCCCTTGTAGAGTGGTATACCATATATACCACATAACTAGGGCATCTAAACTAAATTCTACGAGTTGGCCTACAGCACTTATTGTGCCCACCACTTCACTAGCACCTTAAAACATTTCCCAGTCCTGCTATTGCGGTCTGAATGCAGTTTTAAACTGTCCATTTGATGTGGCAGTATAACCACCTTGAAAGCCTTAAACTCCCCTTTTATTGCATATATCACCACTAAGGTAGGCCCTAGGTAGCCCAAAGGACAAGGTGCAGTGTAATTAAAAGGCTTGACATGTATTTTCAGGTTTTACATGTCCTTGTAGTGAAAAACTCCTAACTTCTATTTTATTGTGAGACCTACCTGTCCCATAGGATAACATTGGGCTGCCTTATTACATTTATTAAGTTGCATTTTTGTATTGGGAGCAGAAAAGCAGGGGGGCTGGGCCCTTCTACACACAGTCAAATTGGACCTAGAGAGAGTTTCACAAAATGAAAAACATTTCTGTGATTATTTGAGCTTCCTCTTTAGAAAAACCAGGTCAAGTAAATCTATTTTCTTGGCCTGTGTATTTATTTTGCGATGTAATCCATATTATTTTCAGAAAGCATCTTATGAACTTTCAATGTGTCATGAAAAAGAACACTTCTAAGCTTTTTCATTAATCAAATATACTCCATATGACAAGACAGTTCACTCATGATACCATACATAACAAAACATGAATTTAACTAATGTGAATTTGTGCATCAAAACAATAAACGTTAAGCTAAGCGGTGGTTCCATCTACAAAATACATTATCAACAAAGACTTGAAGAAAATAATCAGAACCAGTCCAACTATTCAAAACCAGAGGTGCCTATCACAGTTGTTCTCAATGTGATGACCCTCTTGGAAAAAGCTTGGGGGTTTCGAAGTTATTTAGCAATTTTCGTTTGAGGTATTTTCCCAAAGTCCAAATTGATTTGGATGAAGGAGTCCCCAAGGATTTAGTGTCAATAAGTTCCAAACAACTATGGGTTTAGGGTTCCCATAAGGACATTGACTGGTCAATTTCTGTAAAGGAATATTATGTAGAACGTTTTTAATTGTTGCCCACCATCACTCTCATCTACTTGGCTCCATTACGACTCTAAGCACAAAAAAGTGTGCCTCACATCCTCTGAGATTAACAGATTCCATGAGTTGTTCCTGAATCCCTTGTTACTTCTTATCAGCAACCATACAACTTTTATTGGCTGGCATCCAATCTAAAAAAGGAAGAGTGGAATTCACTGGAACTAGTTTTGAATATGTTGAATTGGTATTTATATTTAGAAGCTAAAACCATATCCTTGTGTAGAACACGTTAATTCCTACAAGGGAATGCCAGGACTTGTCTTTTTACCTAATGAAGAGGGGAATAGAAATTTGAAGTTTTATCATGCAGTACAGAATTGCTCTGGATCGTAGACTAGCGTGAACGCAAGATAGGCTTTCATTTACATCAAGCGTGGTTCAATCCATTGCGCTGCAACAAACAATGTGTAATGCCATCTTTTGTCTCAACTTCACTCTGTATGTTTGAATTTCTATTTTAACTCTTTTTTATGCATGTGGTCCACTTTTGTTGTCAGGCTATATTATAACTGACATTCAACTGGATTGTGCAAGGAGCCTTTTATTAAGGGTAACTGCGTCTTCGAAAAAGACGCTCTGTTGTTTCTTCGGTAGTTGGCAATGTTGTTTATTTCAAATGCAAAGCAAAATGGGGCCACGGGGATTGACTAAGATGGGTAGCATTTGTTATGGCAGTAAGCGCCCATAAAAAAGTATAATAAATGCGAGGCTTGTGTGCCTAGTTTGTTTCCTTAGTCTACAAGCTAGCATTTACTATTGATTCCTAACAGTTTTAGTGCTTTTGTCTCTGTCGTCATTACTCCACGATGAGTGCAGGTAGGGATGGCCTCGTCCTCTTCAGCTAATATAGTCATATCTGAGTAGTCAAACAATGTTCTGGCTTCCCATTGCTTGTAGCTGTTTCCCAGGAAGCTCATGCTGTTATAGGTTATTGTCTTCAGTCACTTCATCGAGACCCTGGTTAACAGTATTGAATTTCAAAATTAGATATGCTTCTTTTTTCATTATCTTTACCTCTGAGTCACCTCCTCTAGGATTAGGCTGGATGACACTTGGCACTGCCCGAGAGAAATGTTTTTCTGTATATCCTTTCCTGATAAAGCGACTTACCAGGGGGGTTGAAACCGTTTCAGTTTTTATGCAAGATCTGTGTTGCAAAATTCATTGTTTGATCTCCTGATTATTTTTTCCAATGTACATTTTTGTAGCGGGACTCATTATCACATGCACAACATATTTCGTACTGCAGTTGGAAAACTCACTGTTCTTCAATTGTATTTGACCTTTTGAAAACATCGAACCTTGTATTATCTGTCCACATTGATGATGCCCTTAAATAGGTTTCTAGTTCCACTGTCAGATAAGGTCTCCTTCTTTTGTTTGTTGGTTGCTGCATGCTCGTACTAACTGTGTGCCTATACTGGTCTTTTTCTACAGTGCAAATATTGTAAGATCAAAACAGCACTCTGGTTTTTTGTTGCTGGTGATCTTTTTTAAAGTTGGTGGTCTGGGGACAGTATGCTGCACTTCATACCAATTTTTTAAATAGTTCCTTCTGTTTCTTGACTAGTAAACACTCTTGTGGGATAAAGCAAGCTCTTTTCATCGAGTGCTTGAGAAGCTTATGCAGATAGCCTCTTTCTTTCAATTTGTCCAGTAGAGTAGCAGCATGGAGGAAGTAATCTTCTTTTCTGCTACAGTTTCTTCTGATTCTTAGAAATTGCCATTAGGGCATGTTATCTCATAAGTTCTGAGGGTGGAAACTTCTGTAGTGAAGAGCATTGTACTGGTCAGTTGGTTTTATATTTAAAATTGTTAGCAGTGTATTTTCTGCAGTCCTCACTTCTACATCTAAGAATGTCAAACAGGTTTTGTTTTTAGTAATGCTGGTTTGATGTCAGTGTCCTTGCTGTTAAGCCAGTCATAGAATGCAGTTAACTCTTCTTCATTGCCACTCCATAAACACCACATATCATCTAAATTGCACAGCCATTGTGAAATATGAATGGAGAACGGGTTGTTGTTGTGAATGAGCCTTTTTTCAAACATGGCCATGAAGAGTACCACCATCTCCGGCACAAAGGGACAGCCCTGGTGGACCCTTTTATCTGGAGAAAAATCCATCTTCAAATTTGAAATAATTCCGTTTGAGATCTTTAGTTGCCAACTTGAGTAGAAATTGTGTTGGAACTCAATGTAGACGAGGTCTTGTTTCTAAAAGGTATTCCATAGCCTCCAAATCATCATCTAGGGGGATCTCTGTGTACAGGAAAAGAACATCAAATTTCACCATCCATTGATTTTGCAAGAAGAATTGATGCCCTTCAACCTAATTATTAAACCCCATTGTGTCCTAAAGGTATTAGCGGACTTCTTGAAGGAAAATGTTTTAAAAAGATGTCTACCTTGTGTGAAATCGGCTCAAACACAGAGTCACAACCTGATACAATCAATCTTCTAGGGAGGGTTTATCATCTTTATGAGGTTTAGGCAGGAAATAAATGCTGGAATCCTTGGGTAAATTTTTATCAGATATTCAAATTCTTGGAACGTAGGATATCCTCATTAAATCTTTCTTGTAGAGCGTTGAAAATCTCATCTTGGATTTCTCATGTTGGGTCATTCATAATAGGACGGTACCAGTTGGTAATGTGAACATGTCTTTTCCCTTCATCGAGGTACAGGTCTTCAGCCCATAACACCATTTAGCCTCTAATATAAATACCGATTTAACATATTCAGAGCTAGTACCAATGAATTCCACTGTTCATTTTTCAGATTGGATGCCAGCAAATAAAAGTTGTTTGGTTGCTGATAGTAAGTAACAATGAATTCACGAACATCTCATGGAATCTCTTCATTTTAGTGGATGTAAGGTAGACTTCTTTGTGCTTAGAATCATAATGAAGTCAAGCATATCAAAGTGATGGTAGGCAACAGTTAATACAATCTACTTATTACTCCTCCACAGAATTTGACCAACAAAGGTTCTGAGGGGAACCCTAAACAGATAGTGGTTGGAAATGCATCAAAGATAAATCCTTGGGGACTCCTTGATCAAAATCAGTTTGGAAAGTGGAAAAACACCTTAAACAATAATCCCACCCTTGTTAAATAACTTTAAAACCCTCAACCTTTTTCCAAGAAGGTAACGACATTGAGAAAAAACTGTGATAGGCACCTCTGGTTTTGAATCGTAGGTCCGGTTCTGATTATTTTATTCAAGTCGTTGTTGGTACTGTTTATTGTATATGGAATCACCACTTTGGTTGATATTTATTGTTTTGATGCACAAATTCACAGGCATTCGTTATATTATTTTTTTGCAATATATGGTATCATGATAGAACTGTCTTTTCCTGTGGGGTATATTTGATCAATGAATAAGCTGAGAAGTGACACATTGAAAGTTCATAATATGCTTTTAAAAATATTATTGATTAAATTGTGAAATAAGTACATGGGCCAAGAAAATTGATTTATTTGACCTGATTTTTCAAAAAAGGAAGCTTGAATAACCATAGCCATTTTTTCTGTTTTGTGAAACTTTTAGAAAGTTGGCATTTTCCTACCTTACCCATTTGGTATGTGCAGCCTACCCTGGATCACATGGCTAGGTTTAGTTGGCAGTTAAGACTTTGTGAATTCCTCCCAGACAGTCACACTATAGATTGATTAGATTTGCCTGAATATGACATCTGCTGGCAGGATGGGAGTAGCTGAGCATAGCCCTACTTGCAACTAAACAGATTGTGCTCTGCCTCTACACAAACGTGTTATTAGCTTCAGATTGTCACAGCAGCCAGCTACAAGCCAGGGCAGGGGTGTCAGGATGTTCCATGCAATTCAAAAGAACCTTCTAGAAGCTTTTCCCACCTTCCAGGGGAAGGCAATCTTAGAGGCATGTGCCACTACAATCCTGCATCTCAATCAGCAAGTGTTGCTGTAATTACTGTGATAACCGGCTACATGATTTGTTATAAAGGAAGTTTCACCAATTACTGATGGTGAACATCAAACAATCAATCAGCATTTGTATTGTGTGGTATTGTCACCACTGGGGGTATCAGGGTAGGTCTTGAGGAAACTGAGGGAAGAAATGAGCAGAAGAGGTCAAAACTGAGGGCATACAAATTTGTAGATAAGGCAAAACGGTGGGGAGGGCAGACAAACTAGCAGGAAATGCAAAGCAGAAGGCAGAAAAGTAAGCAGAAAAGGCAAAAAAGAGGACAGAAAAATGAGCAGAAAAGGCAAAACAGAGCATGAAATGAGCAGACTAAGCACAAACAGAGGGCAGGTAGACAGGCAGCAGAGGGTAGTGGACTGCGGGCATGTTGGACAAGAAAACTGCCACGGAGGAGCTTTCACGAGGGTCTGCTCATAAACTGCACCCCTCAAGCACCCATACAAAATAATATACTGCACATGCCATGTTGCTTCTGCTCTTTAACTCTTCAGGTGCACACTCACAACTCCTGCACTCAGCTATTACAGTGAAGACATCCATTCCAGCCAGGAACATGTTGACAACTTTGGACTCTGCCAAAAAACACATTGCCAAGACTGGACTTGCTTGGTCTATCATTCATCTACCCTCTGGAATCACTGGCCCTCAGGTCTGGCAGTGACATTGGACTTTTCTGGTAAGAATAGCTGGATGACTTTGACAGATTCATGAAGGGGTCACATGTCACTGACCTATATGAACTACTCCTTTATTTGAGAAACCTAATAGGCAAAGATGTTTGACGAATTTTAAAAGAGGTACCAGCAGATGCAGCAACATCCTATTCTGTCGTGCATGAGGCACTCAACAGAAACTTTCTCCACAAAAGAGCGATTGACTATGAAAGATACTTCTTCAATCTAGCCTTGCAGGAAAATGATGAAAGCATGTGGAAGTTCATCACTCATCTCAAACGACTAGCGTGCTACTGTGCCTTTGACATCCTCACAACTGAAGATTCCCTCCGTTTGTGGATCATAGAGGGATGCCAATCATAGTCCCTGCATCAACGTCTCTTAAAGAAAAGCTAATTTCTGGATGAAATAGAAGAAATGACCAGGGGCAAGTTCAAACAGAAAAGCTTGCAAAAAAATGGAGGCGGGAAACTCAGAAAAATGAGAACAAGCATTCCGACTCCAAACTCGTCACAAAGAACAATTTCCGTCTGAGTGCCAGCAGTCTTCCAGATCTATAGAGCATCTCAAACCAACATATTGTTGTCACAGTCCCAAACATATCTGAAACCGAAGAGAGCACCAGCTGGAAACTGCTTTAGACATAAATATTCACATGTACGATCATGCCCTGCCATGGGCCAAAGATGTTGATGTTGCGGAAAGTTCAATAATCTTGAGAAAGTGTGTAGAGCATCTCAAAAAGACATACAAAACTCCTCCGGGGAATCCAGATCTCAACACCATGTAAAGGCAGTATGTGACTGGCAAGAGCACTCCATCAGCTCTTCACAATCAAGTATATGCAACATGTTATATAAACATCTCAACACTCCGTGTCTCATGTGTCAAGATCCCTCACTCCAATTTCCCAAGACAGTGATGAATATGTATGCATGTTTGCTGAACATAATAGACTAAAGAAATGCCTGAGACTGCACATCCAAATAAGGGAGTACCCGGCAACAATACCTTTAGACAATGGAGCATCACTCTCCTATATCTCTGTGTCATTGAGTATAACAAAATGAACCCAAAACCCACGTTTAAAAAGCTGACATGCATGTATACACCTGGATATCCAAAGAATAACTGCCATGCCTGGGACAATTTCAAACATCCCTCACAAACTAGTACAGAAGTGTACAAGCTCAAATTTGCAATCATTCATGGACCTGAAGCAGAAGATTGTCTCCTCAGCCTTCCCACTAAAGAACGCCTGAAATTAGTAGAAATACTACACTGGGTAGATAACGAGCCAGACAATGTGAACAAGTTTCCAAAACTGTTCATGGTACTCGGAAAAATGGCTCATTTTGAAGTTTGTTTACTCATCAATGAACAAGTAACACTTGTGGCTCAACATTCCCGGAGAGCGCCATTTCACTTACAAAAGGAAGTGGATGATGAATTACGGGACCTAATCAGAGTGGATATCATCAAGAGATCGTCCGTACCTACTCCGTGGGTATCCCCAGTGGTTGTAGTGCCCAAAATTCAGAAGGAGAAGTGTGTGTATGTGTAAACATGAGAGCACCAAACACTGCTATTGAATAAGAAAGGCACACAGGATCTCACATAAGTGATAGGATCATGCTGTTGAATGGGGGGAAAGTTTTCACCTAATGGGACCTTAACAAGAGCTGTCCATCAATTGCTCTTTTTGCATTTGTCACCCCGAGTGGGACAGGTATACCCAGACATGGGTCCCGTGCTCTCCATACCACTGGGGTCAAGCTATCCTGGCTGATGAGGGGTGAAACCACAAAATTGGTCCTAGGATGCTTGTTTCCAGTCCAGGGAGGACCTGGCCTGGCAGTGTTGGGGCTTGTTAGGGTCATCCGGGGGTTGAAGCTATCGTGGATGTCGGCGATCTTGCAGTGGAAGAAGGTGGCGAGGGAGTCCACAGGGCTTGCGACGGCGGGATGTCGTTGGCTTTGGAGCTGGCGTTGGAGAGTTCCTTCACGATGTTGAAGAGATCCTTGCTGTTGTGTGCATTGTTTTTGAGGCGGTCTTTGAAGGAGATCCTCTTGGCGGTCCTGATGAGGTGGTGGTGGTTGCGGATGGCGTCTTTGTGGGCTGCGCGGCTACCCGGCGACTTCTCGTTGTGCCATATGTTCTCCAACTTCTGGCAGGTGCGCTTTGACGCTAGGAGTTCAGGGGTAAACCAGTTGGCTCTCTTGCTGGTGTCTTTGAGAGTTTGTTTTTTCAGCGGGGCTAAGGTGTCGCCGCAGTCTGCCATCCATCATCTGAGGGTGTGCGCACCATCGTCGGAGTTGGAGGGGTTGGTCGGTGGGTTGAGTGCAAGGTTTGTCTGTAGTTGTACTTCGGGGATTTTGCCCTAGCAGCGATGGGGGATCTGCAGGGTGCGGTGATGTGCAACGGGTTTCCAAACGGTGAAGTGGATGCAGTGGTGGTCGGTCCAGGTGGGTTCAGAGATGTGGCTGAAGGAGACGTGGGGGCTTGAGGAGAAGATGGCGTCAAGCGTGTGTCTGGCGATGTGGGTCCGCATCGTGACGAGCTGTTCCAGTCCGAGGTCGGCGAGGTTGTCTATCAGGACTGAGGCGTTGCTGTCGCTGTTGTTCTCCAGATGGAAGTTCAGGTCTTCGAGGAGGATGTAGTCGGTGGAGGTCACTGCGTGCATGCTGATGAAGTCGGCGATGGCGTCGCGGAATTGTGGTCGGGCCTGGTGGGTCTGTATGTGAGTGTGCCTCTTAGGGTGGTCATGGGGTCCGTGCGAATCTGGAAGTGCATGTGTTCAGCGGTGCTGAGAGTGTCGTCGGTGTTTGTTGAGACCCTGATGGTCTTTTTGTGGATGATGGCGATTCCTCCTCCGACTCCGTTGGTGCGGTCTCTGCGGGCAATCTTGTATCCGTGGGGATGGCTATGGCGATGTCTGGAGAGGAGGCTTCATTCATCCAGGTCTCGGTCAGGAAGGCGACGTCTGGTGCTGCGGTGTCGAGTAGGTCCAAGAGCTCGATGGCGTGTTTGCGTGCGGATTGGGTGTCGATCAGGATGCATCAGAGCTGGTTGTGTTCTGTCGTGGCGGGTTGTTCTACATTGTCGATGCAGGAGAAGCTGCAGTTCTGGCAGGCGAAGGGACCGTGGGTGCACCTCGGGCTAGCCCTGCAGCAGGTGGGAGCCCGTCCCGGGTTGAGAGTGATGAGGGTGCTGGCGTCGTATCGGAGGTGGTCTTCATGGCTGGTGCTGGGGTCAGGGGTTCTGGCGCAGGGCGAGGTCCAGGCACGGACGGACGCAGACGGGCTTGCCGAAGGCGCGCCTTCGGCCCGGCCGCGGAGTGGCCGCCATTTTAAGGGGAGGTGGGAGGGAGGAGCAGCTGGGTGGCGGGCGGCGGGTGACAGGGGACAGCGAATGGGCACGGGGTGGGCCACAGGAGATTCAGCTGCGGGAATGCACATAAAGCAAAAATGGGCAGCGGGGCACAGGGGAACAACGGCACACAAGAGCGGGATAACAAAAGAAAAATGGGCAGCGGGGAACACAAGAATGGGGAAACAAAAAGTAGGATGGGCAGCGGGGCACACAAGAGCAGGTAAGCAAAACCAAGATGGGCAGCGGGGCACACAAGAGCGGGGAAACAGAAGCAAGATGGGCAGCTGGGCACAGAGGATCAAAAGGGCACAGGACACTCGAAGAGCGCAGGTGGAGCTGCAGCGGGGGGTGACCTACCTGGCAAGGTCAAGGGACGCTCTCCTCACCGCGCAGCAGGCGCCATTTTAAGGGGAGGTGGGAGGGAGGAGCAGCTGGGTGGCGGCAGGCGGGTGGCAGGGGTCAGCGAATGGGTGTGGGGGCAGGGCTGCAGGGGATGCAGCGGCGGGAATGCACAGAAGGCAAAAATGGCCAGCGGGGCACAGGGGAACAAAGGCACACAAGAGTGGGGAAACAAAAAGAAAAATGGGCTATGGGGCACACGAGAACGGAGAAACAAAAGCAGGATGGGCAGTGGGGCACACAAAAGTGTGGAAGCAAAAGTAAGATGGGCAGCGGGGCACACAAGAGTGGGGAAACAGACGCCAGATTGGCAGCGGGGCACAGATGATCAAAAGGGCACAGGACACTCGGAGAGTGCAGGTGGAGCTGCAGCGGGGGCGGGGTGACCTACCTGACAAAACCATGCTACAAGCCAAACTAACAAGGTGAGATGTCCAGGTGGCTCTGAATGGAGTGCTGCAAGCTTATTTGACAACGCCTCATAGCACCACAGAAAAATGTCTGGCTGATGCTGGGCCATTTTATTCGCATGATAATCTGCACCTGGGACAATACAGCAGCTGTGCCTATCTGGCTCCTGGTCACGAAGAACTGGCAGAGTTTGACTGGAATAAGAAGGCCAAAATGAAGGAATATGCAGACACTTGTCGGAAAGCAAGAACATCCCCTTCCAGGAAGGAGAATGGGTACTAGTCAGGCAAGAACAAAGAAAAAGCAGGCAGTAGGCTATTATGAACATCCACTGCAAGTGAACAATCTAAAAGGAACTATGGTCACAGCTACCACTGATGACAAGAGAATAAAATGAAACATCTCTCACTTTGAAAAGTGTGACCTAAAACCAAGTTGGTGGTAAGCTCAAAACAACGACGGCCTGGATGCTAATCGGATTTCCAACCAGCTGTCATGAACCTCATGCCTCTTCTGTTTCAGTGGAGCTGACAGAACCAAGTTCTTTATATAATTTATATTGTAACTGAGCAATACTAGGATCCTGGTGTTGAAAGTAAACCTGGGAGAGGAAAGTAGCAAGGGAACTAGAAAGGGAGGATTTGGAAGGGCAGATAGAGATAGGTAGGGAACAGTGAAGGGTGGACCTGTGTAAGCTCTCATAACTGTAGATTAATATAGTAAGTTCAAACACAATATTGTGTTGTCCATTATTTGCTACATCGAGACACAAAACAGGGCTGAAGATACTAATTGTTAAAGATTTGCCCTTTAGCCCCAAAGGACAAATAAACATGTGTGATGATCCACCATACTTTAATGTTTATTCCCTATGGTGGGCATGGGCTCAGGGGTCAGCACATGGATAATGTGTTTATTTTTGTGGGAAGGATCATGCATGAGGCTCCCTCCCCAAGCCAACTTGGGCCAACCACAAAAGAAATACTTGACTGAGTTCCCCATCCCTCAGGGCAGCTGCATTGTGAGTTTGGGCCCTTTGCTACCCGTGTCAGTGTCTGAGGAGAAGTTCGTGCAAAACCAAATTCCGCCCTGCCCACACTCCTCACAGGCAGGCGACTGAACCGCTGCTACCCAGGGGATGAAGCAGAAAAGAAACTTTTCCTTCTAGGTGGAGGCACACTAAAGTGGATGCCAACTACTGCACAACACAGAAGCTGCATGTGCAGGGTCTGTGGAGTCATGGGTACCTTGGGGCTCCCATGCAACAATCTCAATGATGTGTAAAGCTGTGGTTTAGTTGTAGAAGTTGATTGGGGGATGCAGAACTTTCTTGCCATTATCATTGGGAAGGCAGATCTCCCATGTGGGAACCCACATTGAGTCCTTCTTTTTGCAGAGATTTTCCCACCATTGGCACTATGCAAAAACCACCAGAAGGATGGGGTGGGAGAGAACCCAGAAGTTAATGGCAACCCACGGGGCTTCCACAAGGGGGAGTATGTTGTCCCTGAAGAATTTTCTCAATGTTGGGTGCCAGAAAATGTGGTTACATGACCCTCATAGATTATCTGTCAGGGTTTTCAAATGGTTTCCCAGGGTTGCAGGTGGCTCAGTAAGGGGATGGTTCCTGATGCTGGAGGTATAGTGGTGGACCCAAAGGAGTTAAGAGATGGCTAGTTAGTCCCCTTATTTCCAAAGGTGGGCTAAAGACCCTAAAGACTAACCCTGATTAGATCTGAGAAGGGATTGCAGACTTCCTGGGTTTCCAGGATGGGTTTATGGTGGACCCTCAGATGTCAGGGTAGGGTAGGTGACTGCCCGATTACAGTAAAGGATATCATCCTAAAGACTGTTTTACCCAGATCCTGAGGCAGTGGTTTTCATGCAGCCCAGCCTGGTATCTAATCAGGTAGGCCTGATTGGGTCAGACCCCACGACAAGGGGCATAGGCCCACGACAAGGGGCATAGGCCCTGTAGATGGAATGTGTGCAGGCACTATGACCTACTCAGATGGACAGATAGTGCCTATTCCTGAGGGAGAGAACATTGAGCATTAGTCTGGTTGAGGGAACCACATGTGTGCCGAGTGGTACATGTTAGGTTTACCAGCCTAGCGGTGCATACCTGAGGTCTCTTGAATTCCAATTTTGCCAGGCATTGGGTTGGATGGTGGTTTCAGCAGAAGTCAGGTGAGCTCAAAGTGACACACCCAGGTGGACAGGTGGTGCCTGATTCTGAGTGAGGGAGCCCAGTGTGCCAATTTGGGTTGCTGTTAAACACTTCTATCCAAGACTATTGCTCTGAACTGTCAGAAGGGCTGGCTGCAGAAGACTTTCCCAGGCAGATTTTCGACGTGTGCACTTTAGGTATACCTGTTATGGAGTTGATTCCCAGGAGAAGAAGTTAGCATTGGAGGTGGTACTCCGGTATAGGCATAGCCAGGTCGCCAGGTGGTACCTGCCCCTGGCGGAGAGAACCCTGTATACCAGTATGGATGGGTTTTACACAACTCTGTTAGGGATTTCTGGTCTGAATTTTCAGGAGAACAACCAGCAAAAGCTGTGCCTTAGCACAATCTAGTGCACTATATGTGTACTGGCCTTAAGGTGCAGGCTCATGGCCCCTTGTAAGTTCTGGTTTCCAAGTCATGGACTCAGCAGGAGGAGACAGCCCATCAGCTAAGTGAGGTGGAAGGTGGAAATGTGTGCCTTCAGCTTGACCTGTAAATTTAACTAGAGTATATTTAGAACCTGTTGGAAATGGCCCTTTTTGCAGGGTTATCCCTAAACTTTTCGCTTTTTCCTCCTATTTTTTCCTGACCTGTTTGTGTTGGTTCTAGGACTCTGGACACTTTACCACTGCTAAACAGTGCTAAAGTGCATATGCTCTCTGTATAAACTGTGTTATGGATTGGTATTGCCATGATGGGCTTATTTGATTTATGTGTCAGTCCCTAGTAAAGTGCACTTCTAGTGACAGGGCCTATAAATCAAATGCTGTAGGTAGGCTGTGGCACTGGATTGTGCCACTCAAGCAAAAAGCCAATAAAGTGTAACACTGGCCTGCCATTGCGGAGCCTGTGCGCAGCCTTGGGCTGCCATGTCGACTTGGCAAGTGCACACACTTGCAAGTCCGTAAACCTTCCCTTTTCTACATGTAAGTCACCCCTAACGTAAGCCCACGGTGACCCCATGGGCAGGGTGCATTGTATGTAAAAGGTAGGACATGCCCTGGTGTGTGTGGCATGTCATGAAAGTGAATTACAGCCTACTTTGTTTTTCACTTTTGCAAGGCTAGCTGTTCTCCACAGGCCAGAATGGGCAGTTTGATCATTAATTTCTATGATCCTTACTGCCTCAGAAAACATGGTAGAAATTCAAGTTTAGTATGCCTGAACTCAGAATGATAAAATACATATATTAGTGAAGTTGGTTTTAACATTCTGTGTTTGAAAATAATTTTTTTTAGAAAGTAGGTATTTTCTGAAATAACCATCCAGCCCGCCACTGCTAGCATGTGTATTAGCTGTCTGGTTTGTGAGTGACAAGGGCTGGGGGAGATTCCAGGAAACAGGGTGAGTCAGCAGGGCTGAATAGACCCATATACACATAGATGGGTGGGAGGAGTCAAACCTGGGTCTGAATAGAGCTGGGATTGCTTCCACCAATGCTGGCTCCACCTCCTGTGGTGAGTCTGATGACCCTGGTCCACACTAACAAAGGAAGAAGGTGTATAGAATGCACTCCGAATTGATTTGAACTAGGTATAGGACCCTCTGCTCTCACAGGACAAAGGATTTGCAGGTATAAATACTGGGGCCCAGACCCCAGAGATTTAGATTACTTCTGAACTAAGGAACGTGCTAGGAAGAAGGACCGGGAAAGCTAGAGGAGGAGTATTGCCCCTATGCTGCATGTTGAGGGGTTGGCCTGCAGTGATTGTTTCTGTCTTGGGTAGGGAACGGACTGGACTGTGCTGTCATCATCCTGCTGTTCAAGATTTCTCTAAGGGCTTTAAGTAGAGCTTGCCTACTGTTGGAAGTCTCAGGGATAGACAAGACTTCAGATAACTCATTTGAATCAAGGAACCTGCCAAAAAGAAGAGCTGGTGGACCCTCAGATGTCAGGGTAGGGTAGGTGACTGCCCGATTACAGTAAAGGACATCATCCTAAAGACTGTTTTACCCAGAACCTGAGGCAGTGGTTTTCATGCAGCCCAGCCTGGTATCTAATCAGGTAGGCCTGATTGGGTCAGACCCCACGACAAGGGGCATAGGCCCACGACAAGGGGCATAGGCCCTGTAGATGGAATGTGTGCAGGCACTATGACCCACTCAGATGGACAGATAGTGCCTATTCCTGAGGGAGAGAACATTGAGCATTAGTCTGGTTGAGGGAACCACATGTGTTAGGGACATTGCTCTGAGGTGTTGGAATGACAGGCTGTAGAGGCTCTGCCTTAGCACACTGCTGAGTGGTACATGTTAGGTTTACCAGCCTAGCGGTGCATACCTGAGGTCTCTTGAATTCCAATTTTGTCAGGCATTGGGTTGGATGGTGGTTTCAGCTCTCAGTGTGATTGTGCAGAAGTCAGGTGAGCTCAAAGTGACACACCCAGGTGGACAGGTGGTGCCTGATTCTGAGTGAGGGAGCCCAGTGTGCCAATTTGGGTTGATGTTAAACACTTCTATCCAAGACTATTGCTCTGAGCTGTCAGAAGGGCTGGCTGCAGAAGACTTTCCCAGGCAGATTTTCGACGTGTGCCCTTTAGGTATACCTGTTATGGAGTTGATTCCCAGGAGAAGAAGGTAGCATTGGAGGTGGTACTCCCGCATAGGCATAGCCGGGTCGCCAGGTGGTACCTGCCCCTGGCGGAGAGAACCCTGTATACCAGTATGGGTGGGTTTTACACAACTCTGTTAGGGATTTCTGGTCTGAATTTTCAGGAGAACAACCAGCAAAAGCTGTGCCTTAGCACAATCTAGTGCACTATATGTGTACTGGCCTTAAGATGCAGGCTCATGGCCCCTTGTAAGTTCTGGTTTCCAAGACATGGGCTCAGCAGGAGGAGACAGCCCATCAGCTAAGTGAGGTGGAAGGTGGAAATGTGTGCCTTCAGCTTGACCTGTAAATTTAACTAGAGGATATTTAGAACCTGTTGGAAATGGCCCTTTTTGCAGGGTTATCCCTAAACTTTTCGCTTTTTCCTCCTATTTTTTCCTGACCCGTTTGTGTTGGTTCTAGGACTCTGGACACTTTACCACTGCTAAACAGTGCTAAAGTGCATATGCTCTCTGTATAAACTGTGTTATGGATTGGTATTGCCATGATGGGCTTATTTGATTTATGTGTCAGTCCCTAGTAAAGTGCACTTCTAGTGCCAGGGCCTATAAATCAAATGCTGCAGGTAGGCTGCGGCACTGGATTGTGCCACTCAAGCAAAAAGCCAATAAATTGTAACACTGGCCTGCCATTGCGGAGCCTGTGCGCAGCCTGGGGCTGCCATGTCGACTTGGCAAGTGCACACACTTGCAAGACCTTAAACCTTCCCTTTTCTACATGTAAGTCACCCCTAACGTAAGCCCATGGTGACCCCATGGGCAGGGTGCATTGTATGTTAAAGGTAGGACATGCCCTGGTGTGTGTGGCATGTCATGAAATTGAATTACAGCCTACTTTGTTTTTCACTTTTGCAAGGCTAGCTGTTCTCCACAGGCCAGAATGGGCAGTTTGATCATTAATTTCTATGATCCTTACTGCCTCAGAACACATGGTAGAAATTCAAGTTTAGTATGCCTGAACTCAGAATGATAAAATACATATATTAGTGAAGTTGGTTTTAACATTCTGTGTTTGAAAATAAATTTTTTAGAAAGTAGGTATTTTCTGAAATAACCATCCAGCCCGCTTCTGCTAGCATGTGTATTAGCTGTCTGGTTTGTGAGTGACAAGGGCTGGGGGAGATTCCAGGAAACAGGGTGAGTCAGCAGGGATGAATAGACCCATCTACACCTAGATGGGTGGGAGGAGTCAAACCTGGGTCTGAATAGGGCTGGGCTCGCTTCCACCAATGCTGGCTCCACCTCCTGTGGTGCGTCTGATGACCCTGGCCCACACTAACAAAGGAAGAAGGTGTACAAAATGCACTCAGAACTGATTTGAACTAGGTACAGGACCCTCTGCCCTCACAGGACAAAGGATTTGCAGGTATAAATACTGGAGCCCAGACCACAGAGATTTAGATTACTTCTGAACTAAGGAACCTGCCAGGAAGAAGGACCGGGAAAGCTAGAGGAGGAGTACTGCCCCTATGCTGCGTGTTGAGGGGTTGGCCTGCAGTGATTGTTTCTGTCTTGGGTAGGGAAAGGACTGGACTGTGCTGTTATCATCCTGATGTTCAAGATTTCTCTAAGGGCTTTAAGTAGAGCTTGCCTCCTGTTGGAAGCCTCAGGGATAGAAAAGACTTCAGATAACTCATTTGAATCAAGGAACCTGCCAAAATGAAGAGCTGCCTAGAGGAGTACTGCCCCTTTGCTGTGTTGTTGCGTTGTTGGGTTGGCCTGCATCTGCTGCTTCTGCCTTGGGCAGTGAAAGGACTGGACTGAACTTTCTCTACTTGTGCTGAGTATCTCCAAGCGATACAAAAGAGGATGATAGACGGAGCGTTTGAGCAAATCAAACACTCATCCCCAGTCAACTGATCTGGGTTTAATACATCACCATTCTTTAGCTCACTCCGCCACCCCAGTTAAGACATGGCCATATGCAATTCAGTCTGACCCTGTGCCTCATGGGAACAACCCAGCCCGAACTGCCAAGCCATGCCTTCCCTGGACTGGAAACAAGCATCCTGGGATCGGTTTTGAGTTCATAACCCTCATCAGCCAGGCTATCTTGAATCCAGTGGCAAAGTGAGCAAGGGACTCACGTCTGAGCATACCCTGCCAACTTAGGGTGAACAAAGCGATACAAAAGGGGATGATGGACGGAGCATTTGAGCAAATCGAACACTCACCCCCAGTCAACTGATCTGGGTTTAATCCATCACCATTCTTTAGCTCACTCCACCACCCCAGTTCAGACGTGGCCATTCGCAAATCAGTCTGACCCTGTGCCCATGGGAACAGTCCAGCCCGAACTGCCAAGCCATGTCTTCCCTGGACCGGAAACAAGCATCATGGGGCAGGTTTCGGGTTCATAACCATCATCAGCCAGGTTATTTTGAATACAGTGGCAAAGTGAGCAACGCATTCACGTCTGAGCATACCCTGCCAACTTAGGGCGAAGAAAGAGATACAAAAGGGGATACCCCGAGTGGGACGAGTATGCTCAGACGTGAGTCCCGTGCTCTCCATGCCACTGGAATTAAGATATCCTGGCTGAAGAGGGGTGAAAGCCCAAAACTGGTCCTACGATGCTTGTTTGCGGTCCAGGGAGGACCGGGCTTGGCAGTTCGGGCTGGACTGTTCCCATGACTTACAGGGTCAAGGCTGATTATTTATGGCTGGGTTCAAACTGGAATGGCATGATGAGCAAACAAACAATGGATTTAGGCCCAGATCTCTGCACTGAGGTGAATGTATGACATTATTCTGCATTCTGTCCATCAACTGTTGTTTTTGCATTTGTCACCCGAGTGCGACAGGTATGCTCAGACGTGAGTCCTGTGCTCTCCGTGCCACTGGAATCAAGCTATCCTGGCTGAAGAGGGGTGAAACCCCAAAACTGGTCCTAGGTTGCTTGTTTCCAGTCCAGGGAGGACCTGGCTTAGCAGTTCGGGCTGTACTGTTCCCATAAGGCACAGGGTCACGGCTGATTTGCATATCACTGGGTTCCAACTGGAATGGAATGGTGAGCAAAAAAACAATGGATTTATTCCCAGATCTCTGCACTGGGGTAAATGTATGACATTGTTCTGCATTCTGTCCATCAACTGTTGTTTTAACTTTTGTCACCCGGAGTGGGACAGGTATGCTCAGACATGAGTCCCGTGCTCTCCATGCCACTGGAATCTAGCTATCCTGGCTGAAGAGGGGTAAAACCCAGAAACCGGTCCTAGGATGCTTGTTTCCAGTCCAGGGAGGACCTGGCTTGGCAGTTCGGGCTGAACTGTTCCCATGAGGCACAGGGTCAAGGCTGATTTGCATATGGCTGGGTTCAAACTGGAATGGCATGGTGAGCAAAAAAACAATGGATTTAGGCCCAGATCTCTGTACTGGGGTGAATGTATGACATAGTTCTGCATTCTGTCCATCAACTGTTGTTTTCGCATTTGTCACCCCGAGTGGGACGGGTATGCTCAGAAGTGAGTCCTGTGCTCTTAATGCCACTGGAATCAAGCTATCCTGGCTGAAGAGTGGTAATACCCCAAAACAGGTCCTAGGAAGATTGTTTCCTGTCCAGGGAGGACCTGGCTTGGCAGTTCATGCTGGACTGTTCCCATGAGGCACAGGGTTAAGGCTGATTTGCATATGGCTGGGTTCCAACTGGAATGGAATCGTGAGCAAATAAACGATGGATTTAGGCCCAGATCTCTGTACTGGGGTGAATGTATGACATTGTTCTGCATTCTGTCCATCAACTGTTGTTTTTCCATTTGTCACCCCGAGTGGGACGGGTATGCTCAGATGTGAGTCCTGTGCTCTCCATGCCACTGGAATCAAGCTATCCTGGCTGAAGTGGGTTGAAACCCCAAAACCGGTCCTAGGATGCTTGTTTCCAGGTCAGGGAGGACCTGGCTTGGCAGTTCGGGCTGGACTGTTGCCATGAGGCACAGGGTCAAGGCTCATTTGCATATGGCTGGGTTAAAACTGGAATGGCATGGTGAGCATAAAAACGATGGATTTAGGCCCAGATCTCTGTACTGGGGTGAATGTATGACATTGTTCTGCATTCTGTCCATCAACTGTTGTTTTTGCGAGTATCTCCATGGGCTTGAGGTAGAGATTGCCCCCTGTTCAAGAAGTCTCAGGAACAGCAAAGACTTGAAGCATGACGCAGAGAGCCCCGCCGCAACGCCACATCGCGACCCTGGTCTCACTGACGACGCCTGCTGACGCTGCCACAGAGCCGCTGCTCGCACCGTGACCTGTGGGCACTGCACTCCGCACCGCCTGGCTTCATGAAGACACCTTGGTATCCCCGACAACGTAGCTCCATGCCAGACTCGACGCCGCTGCTTGCACCGTGGTTCAGGCGCACCGCAGCCTCGGCCTACCGACGCCGATACCACCGACTCCAGTTGTCATCTGGCAACAGCACTTCAGCGAAAGCGACGCTGCTGCTGCACCGTGACCTGACAGCACCGTGACGAGCACCACCTTCATCTCACACCGCGACCTTGAACTCACTGACAACGCTATCTGACGCCGCCACTGAGCTGCTGCTCGCACCGCGACCTGAGGGTACCGTAAGCCGCACCACTGCACTATGCACCACAGCACCCGACACCAGCCAACGCCAGCGCTCCTGATTCCATCAGAGAAGAGATCAACCTGCAAAGGGCGTGACAACGAGAGGTCATCGACAATCTACACCTTCGAAAGGTACTGTTGGCGGGTCTTCCCGACACCGCAGCTGACCCGCGACGCCGCAGTCAGCCAGAACTGTTTGGATTTGGTTGTTTACTATGCTGTGCTAGCCCGGACGGAGCTATTGACATCAACGAACTGTGTTTTCAACGTATCTTTGCGATTTAAAGACATCTGGCAACGCATCTATTCCTAAAAGTACTGTATGGTGGATTTTTATCGTATTTGATCTTGTTTAACTGTATAAAAATATTGGATATTTTTCTAAGCTGGTGTGGTGTTTGTTTGTAGTGCTTACACTGTGTTACTGTTGGTTACCAACAACGGGTCAACAAAGCCTGGAACCTTGGTTTTATATTTGACAAAGACCTTACCTGGGCCCCTCATATTAATCAAGTTTCATCCGCTTGTTTTTTTATGTTAAAAGGCCTGAGGAAGATTCTTACATTCATCCCCTTTTGTTTGAGGAAAACAGTGGTAGTAGCCCCGATTCTGTCTAGAGTTGACTATTGTAACGTTCTATACTTGCCAAACTTCAGTCAATCCAGAACGTGGCAGCTAGAGTCTTGCTCAAATTACCTAAACATCACCCTACATCGAACAGTATTAAACAACTTCACTGGCTCCCAGTCCGCCGACGTGCTGACTTTAAGATGCTAATTGCAAAAACAACAAGTGATGGACCGAATGTGGATCAATGTCACACATTCCCCCAGTCAAAAGATCTGGGGCCAAATCCATCGTTTTTTTGCACTCCACACCACCCTGGGTTAGACAATGGCGATATGCAAATCAGCTCTGACCCTGTTGCCCCATGGGAACAGTCCAGTCCGAACTACAAAAGCCATGTCCTTCCCAGAACGGAATCAAGCATCCGAGGACCGGACCGGTTTCGAGGTAACACCTCTCATCAGCCCGGCTAGCTTGACTCCAAGTGGTGTGGAGTGCCTGGGACCCACGTCTGGGCATCCCCAGCGCACTTAGGGCGGCAATTGCAAAAACAACAAGTGATGGACCGAATGTGGATCAATGTCACACATTCCCCCAGTCAAAAGATCTGGGCCCAAATCCATCATTTTTTTGCACTCCACACCACCCTGGGTTAGACAATGGCGATATGCAAATCAGCTCTGACCCTGTTGCCCCATGTGAACAGTCCAGTCCGAACTACAAAAGCCATGTCCTTCCCAGAACGGAATCAAGCATTCGAGGACCGGACCGGTTTCGAGGTAACACCTCTCATCAGCCCGGCTAGCTTGACTCCAAGTGGTGTGGAGTGCCTGGGACCCACGTCTGGGCATCCCCAGCGCACTTAGGGCGGCAATTGCAAAAACAACAAGTGATGGACCGAATGCGGATCAATGTCACACATTCCCCCAGTCAAAAGATCTGGGCCCAAATCCATCATTTTTTTGCACTCCACACCACCCTGGGTTAGACAATGGCGATATGCAAATCAGCTCTGACCCTGTTGCCCCATGGGAACAGTCCAGTCCGAACTACAAAAGCCATGTCCTTCCCAGAACGGAATCAAGCATCCGAGGACCAGACCGGTTTCGAGGTAACACCTCTCATCAGCCCGGCTAGCTTGACTCCAAGTGGTGTGGAGTGCCTGGGACCCACGTCTGGGCATCCCCAGCGCACTTAGGGCGGCAATTGCAAAAACAACAAGTGATGGACCGAATGTGGATCAATGTCACACATTCCCCCAGTCAAAAGATCTGGGCCCAAATCCATCGTTTTTTTGCACTCCACACCACCCTGGGTTAGACAATGGCGATATGCAAATCAGCTCTGACCCTGTTGCCCCATGGGAACAGTCCAGTCCGAACTACAAAAGCCATGTCCTTCCCAGAACGGAATCAAGCATCCGAGGACCGGACCGGTTTCGAGGTAACACCTCTCATCAGCCCGGCTAGCTTGACTCCAAGTGGTGTGGAGTGCCTGGGACCCACGTCTGGGCATCCCCAGCGCACTTAGGGCGGCAATTGCAAAAACAACAAGTGATGGACCGAATGTGGATCAATGTCACACATTCCCCCAGTCAAAAGATCTGGGCCCAAATCCATCGTTTTTTTGCACTCCACACCACCCTGGGTTAGACAATGGTGATATGCAAATCAGCTCTGACCCTGTTGCCCCATGGGAACAGTCCAGTCCGAACTACAAAAGCCATGTCCTTCCCAGAACGGAATCAAGCATCCGAGGACCGGACCGGTTTCGAGGTAACACCTCTCATCAGCCCGGCTAGCTTGACTCCAAGTGGTGTGGAGTGCCTGGGACCCACGTCTGGGCATCCCCAGCGCACTTAGGGCGGCATTGCAAAAACAACAAGTGATGGACCGAATGTGGATCAATGTCACACATTCCCCCAGTCAAAAGATCTGGGCCCAAATCCATCGTTTTTTTGCACTCCACACCACCCTGGGTTAGACAATGGCGATATGCAAATCAGCTCTGACCCAGTTGCCCCATGGGAACAGTCCAGTCCAAACTACAAAAGCCATGTCCTTCCCAGAACGGAATCAAGCATCCGAGGACCGGACCGGTTTCGAGGTAACACCTCTCATCAGCCCGGCTAGCTTGACTCCAAGTGGTGTGGAGTGCCTGGGACCCACGTCTGGGCATCCCCAGCGCACTTAGGGCGGCATTGCAAAAACAACAAGTGATGGACCGAATGTGGATCAATGTCACACATTCCCCCAGTCAAAAGATCTGGGCCCAAATCCATCGTTTTTTTGCACTCCACACCACCCTGGGTTAGACAATGGCGATATGCAAATCAGCTCTGACCCAGTTGCCCCATGGGAACAGTCCAGTCCGAACTACAAAAGCCATGTCCTTCCCAGAACGGAATCAAGCATCCGAGGACCGGACCGGTTTCGAGGTAACACCTCTCATCAGCCCGGCTAGCTTGACTCCAAGTGGTGTGGAGTGCCTGGGACCCACGTCTGGGCATCCCCAGCGCACTTTAAGACGCTATGCCTCGTGCATAAAGCCTTTCTGGTGCTGAGAATGTGCAAACCCTGTTTTCCCGTTACGTACCATCACGGTCTTTAAGGTCGGCCACCCTTGGCCTGGTACAACTCCCTAAGATAAAGAGAGTAAGGTGTGGAGGAAAACGCTTTTCTTTCTTAGCATCCAAACTTTGGAAATCATTGCCTACACACTTGAGACTCTTACCAAATAGATCTGTCTTCAGGAAGGAAATAAAACATGGCTCTTTTCCCAATCCTGAACATGCTGGCCGTTATGTTTAATCACATTACCCAGTCCCAAGACGCCTCGCAGTAGTGCGCTCTATAAATACATTCAGTCAGTCATTCAGTCAGTCAGTTATGTGCAAATACTTTACACACTACCCTAAGATAAGACTGACTGCTCCTGCCAAGCTACCAAGGGGGTGAGCAGGGTTATTTTTGGAGTGTAACTCCCTTATCCTGACTAGAGTGGTGATTTCTGCCTGGCTTTGGTGCAAACCTTAGCCAAACAGAAATTCTTTTTCTAACAGGACCTCTGGTTAGTCTACAGCTTGAATGCTCGAATAAATGAATCAAAAATAGTAACTGTGTTCTACAGTCAGGTCAGCCACAAGTATAACTATATATATATTCAATGAAAAAAACATAGGTTATAGACCATATATAGTTAGGAATTAGCATTTTCAAAACCATATTTTACTCGCATAAAACCATTGAAATTCCATATATAGTTAGTTGCCCTAACTATATATCGCGCACCCGCAATCCACTGCTGATGATGTCACATATTACATCATTCATGACATGGTCAGTGACATCACTGATGACATCACTGATGACATCTCAAATGACATCACTGATGATATCTCAAATGACATCACTGATGACATCGCTGATGAAATCTCATTTGACATTACTGATCACATCACTGATTATATCATTCATGTGATAATACGATGAACCTCTTCAGACTCTAATATAACCTTAGATAGAATCAGTGTAAACAGACACTCACAGACTGTCACTCATCCAAGGAGTTACTCACACACCTAGTCAGTCATGCAAAGAATCTATCACACCTCCATTTCCTCAACTATACAGTTATACAAACTTTACTTATTCAAACATATACTAACACATATTTACTCTCTTATACAATCCCTGATACAAGTTCACAATGATCCATACAGCCGCTCACACATTCACTGGCTCTTATGTACAGTTATTTATATATGTCAACTCTCACATGTACTGTGTTTTACATATGTACTTACTTTGACATGTAGCACTGAGATATCCATTCACTCACCAATACACTCATGCACACAGTCAACCGCTCATACAGCTGTTTCCACATGCACTTTTGAACCCATACATCTAGTGAATCAACTGCTCACACATCAATGCACAGAGTCATACCCCTCCCAGCCACCCACACACACACTCAGTCTCCCATACAAATACTTGGGCAACCAATCAATAACCCATATACTTAATCATAAAGCTACTGATCAACACATACAGTACAACAGACATAATGATGCACAAATTAAGACTGTTTAGTCACTAACCCATGCACTCAGTGAGACACATTTAATCACTCACTCATACAGTCAGTGATACACCTACTAAATCCTTCATCCAGACACTTATACATCCACTCATTCTTCAATATGTAAGACATATTTTAACTTTACAGAAACATACAGTCACTGGATGTTGTCATCAGTGATGTCATCAGTGATGCCATTTGAGATGTCATCAGTGATGTCATCAGTGATGTCACTGACCATGTCATGAATGATGTAATATGTGACATCATCAGCAGTGGATTGCGGGTGCGCGATATATAGTTAGGGCAACTAACTATATATGGAATTTCAATGGTTTTATGCGAGTAAAATATGGTTTTGAAAATGCTAATTCCTAACTATATATGGTCTATAACCTATGGTTTTTTCATTGAATTTCAATGGTTTTTTAAAAGCTAATATCTGTAGCTGTAAAATGTCTTTTTCTTTATATCCCAAATTATATTTTATATGTTTATGATTATTTTTGTAAAAAATATTTTTTGGGTTCGCTCCTTTTTCGCGTACCGGGAAGCTTTCCGTTAGCTCAATTTGATGCCGCGACCCGGTCCGCTAACCGGTAAACGTTCCGTTCACGCAACTACCGCATCAGAAATCAACATTGTGACGCGTCGCGGAAACGCGACATATCACGTTGTCGCGTAATACGTCTTATGACGCGCCGCGTTAGCGCTCCCGGAAGTGCTCCGGAACGCGAACCGGAAGCGATTCGAAGCGCGGCGCGCTCCGCGTAACGTGAGCGGAACAGGTCATGTGACTTATTCATTAAAGTTTTCATTGGTTCATTTCACTTTTGGTTTCCTAATGATGTAACACTAGGTCATGTGACCTAAAAATAACACTTTTCATTGGTTTAGAACTATTTCTTTTCCCAAATGATGAAAGCCCCCACCTTTTTTCTCACTCTGACTTTCAACTTTGAGAAAGGAAGACCTGAAAATTTTCTCTGATGGCTTCAATAGTAGCTTCAGCTTCTGCACCCCCACCACCACCACCCCCATCTCCTAATAGGAAGAGAGGACCCCCTGCTCAATTTATTGGAAACATAGAGGAGGAAGAGGAAGAAGAAGACGGAGAGGAAGAAGAGGGACCACAATTTCTCCAAGAGTTACCCCGGGTATCTCATCGGAAAGAAAGCTTCATCTGGCAATTTTTTAGCATTCCTTCTGGAGAAAAAAAAGTCAATGCACGGTATGCTACGTGCCTTATCTGCAAAGAGAAGTTATCCAGGGGAACAAATAAAAAATACAGTTTTGGAAATCACACGATGCACCGACATATGCAGAGGTGGCATCCAATTAACTATAGTCGTGCAGAGATGCGCGAACTACAACAAAACCCCCCAACTTCAGTGGCTAGAACATCTTCTGATCTCTCTTTGACAGTGGCAGAGGCGAACGAAACAGTGCCAAACATACAAAAAAATTTTGTGCATATGAAGCTGACATGCTTGTATTGTGGAACACTAATTTCATGCGCTAACATGAGTGTGAAATTGATTAATCTGGCTAATGAGAAACACCAATGTTCCAAACGCAAGAAGTTTTAATTTTTTTTTTTGCTCCTGTTGAGCCATTTTCAATGCCTCTTTCTGTTCTTTCCCTTTAAAAAAAATGAAATAATGTTCAAAAAAGTAAAAAAAAATATAAAAGAAAAAAATAAAAAAAAGTTCTTTTCAGAACTACCTCCCCTTTTTACAAAAATTGCTAGAAAGTGTAACACTCTGGCAAGCTGTTTTTTTTAGTTCGCTTTCCGGTTAGCTCGCCGGTACGCGAACCGGGAGCTAACCCCAAATTTTATTTAAAAAAAAAATAAAGGAGTAAGTACAAGAGAAGAAAACAGAGAGTGATGTAAAAAGAAAGACAGCTATAGGATTTAAACCAGAAATGGTGTTTAATAGATTTATTTACCTAAGAAGAGAAGTAAAAGGATATAATTGTGGAAAACAAAATACATAAGGAAGTGAAAGAATGAAGCATTGAAAATGCAATAGGTTTCACAATAGAAGAGTTTGTTCGTTTGGTTTTGCAAATGGATGAGTGGCGTTGTGTGGATGAGAGGCATTGCGTGGATAATTGGCGTTGTGTGGATTATTGGTATTGCGTCGATGAGTGGTATTGCGTGGATTAGTGGCATTGCGTGGATGAATTGCGTGTGTGAATGGCATAGTGTGTGTGAGTGACGTTGTATGTGTGAGTGGCGTTGTGTGTGTGAGTGGCGTTGCATGTGTGAATGGTGTTGCGTGTGTGAATGGCGTTGCGTGTGTGTGTGTGACGTTACTGTGATGGGGGGGAGAGGAGAAATGCACACGGCAGACAGGAGAGGGGACGAAGCAAGGACAGTAGAATGAGAAGGTAAAGCAGCCGGGGCGTTTATAGTGAAGCTAAACTTCACTTCAAAGGTGTGGGAGGAGTATGCCTGAGGAAACAGACGGCGATTTGGTAATGTGCACACACATTTTACGTCAATGCACTTGTGTATTGAACCAAAACCCACGGGCACAGCTCCAAATTTGCACATTTAAATACTCTTTGTTTTAAGCTCTATAGTCTGAAGCCCTAAAGTAGGTGAATGTGATTGAAATGTAACAAAAAGAGTAGAAAGCATTTACCTTATAATTCTTGTTAATTTTTTCAATTCTTTTTTCATACTTTCAATCTGTGAAAGAGAGAACAAACATTTCCAAAAATATTAAAACATGTATTTAAAAATTAGAAAAGAGAAGGGAAAAGGTTCAAAAACAAACAGTTTTTCCACAACTTTGACATTTACAGAAGCCTCTGCTTCTCTACGTCCCCTACACAATCCTAAAGATATATATTTTAAACAAACAGTATCTTCATGCTGATGAAGTGAGGCCTTTTTTGGAACACTGCTGATGTCTCACAATAGTGATGCAATAGCAGCGCAAAAGAGATGTAAAGCCATCATAAAATTGTGTTTAACATTGTAAATGATTGTTTCATGATGCAAATAAGATGTGTCCTTTCAAGAGGTTTCTTTGAGGTGAGGCCTATTCAGTTTTTTTAAAAAAAACAGTACCCAGAAGTGCAGCACTGTAAGCATTAACTTTGACACTTACAGAAGCCTCAGTTTCTCCATATCTACCTCACATTTCTAAATGTATATCATAAGTACAAAAAGTAGAACATTAATTATACATGTTAAATGGTTTATTTTTGCTGTTCTCAGAATGTATCAAATTTCACTTAAATCAGTGACTTGAAGGTATTCATCATGTAACAGCGGGGAAAAAAAAACACAATCAAAATGATTGTGTTTAAAAAACCCATAAAACCTAAGAAATCTGAATTCAAAACTCCTTAAAATTAACTTACTTTCCATAACGTCGAAGGATGTCCTATGAACAGCGTCCACTCTGTTGTGCTATAAATATTTTCAGCCCGCCACTTTCTGAAAGAAAACCTCCATCGTTTCGAAAAATATGTTACATACGATAAAAGACTTCTCACATTCTACCACATGTTTCCACTTGGCCAAATCATGTTGCAGCGATTCACAACTCTTGTAATTCTTCCAATCAAATCCCGTCATTTTCTATTTTCGCAACTTTCAAAAAGAAAACATTTAAGATTATTTTCACAATCCTGGACTACTAATATCTTACCCTTCTTTCTCACTCATGTTCTCCTTTTCCTATGACACTGATACTGCTTACTAAGAAGCAGACTTACTTGCATCAGGTTTATATAGTTGGATTTTTAAATTGACATTATAATTAAAAGTTTTGGACCAATAATCTAGATAGTATTGCAGACTTACATTCCCTCTACTGCATGAACCTTTTGCAATTCCTCAGAGGAAATCCCGAGATTCTTTCCTTAAAATTTTGGTTTTAAAAACACCAGGTAAGAATTTTTAAGGTCAAACGGCAATTTTTTTTTGAAAGTTACAACAGAATCGTTGCAGAATGACCAGCCGTTTCGAGACTTTAAATAAGCTGTGTAATGTCCTGATGTTGTTGAAGGACCATCGTGATAGATAATTGCTAGAGTTACAAAAGTCCTTCCTGATATTGACAGCTGAGAACCCACAAATTTTTTTATTAAAGTTGACAATTTTGATCCATCAGGCCTACATCGTTGGATCATTAAAATGACATACTGGCCATATCTACGTATAAATAATGTTGACATCATTTTAGATTTACATTGGCTACACTCCATGTTGTGATCCGCTGCATTTACTAGCTTATTAAAGGAGACTGATTTACTGTCTGGCAAAGTTAAATATATAAATCTTTCTGAGTCTACACTAGTAGTACTTGATACCATACAGTTCTCGCAGTCATGCTGCCATTGATAAGAAAGCCCAAACAGGTGATCTACATCTACACCCTCATCTTGCAATACATCAAGCATATACATTAAAAACTCCTGACAATCCTGCTGATTATTTTCAGAGAAGTCTGTTTGACCTGAACATTCATCTAACAGATAACGAACTTCAGACACACTTTTTACTTTTGTTTGATCAGTGCTACATTTCTCTAACACAGAATTCAACAAGCAGCATAAACTTTGTTCCGAATTGAACACAATCTGTTCTTTTAAAGTCTCTAGTGGAAAGAGACCATTAACCACTACATTTGCATAGCAGTTGACACCAGAACTGTTTTCAAATTGAAAACCGACAACATCTTCAACAGAATCCACTTTCTTTCTGCTTACAATTTTCGGCTCATCGACTTTTGGGCTTTTTGCTACAACCTCCCTACTATTACTGATATTTCTTCGTTTCAGGCCTACCACACGTTTCTCAAACAAAGGATATTGAGGCAAATGTGGCGCATACTCTTTTCTTAACCTATTGTATTCCTTAACACAATCTAGATCCGCACAAATGTTTGTGACATCACAGTCAATCAGGTACAATCCCGATAAAGTTCTAACTCGTGACAATGCCACATATGCCATACCCTCCTTGAACACAGAACTGCCAATATTCACCAATGCAGTATCTACACTTAAACCTTGCGATTTATGGATTGTCACCGCATATGCCAAGCAAACAGGAAACTGTTTACGGCGAACATATAAATCTTTAACAAGCAAAAACCTAGCAGAACAACAACCAATTAGCTGTACTTCCTCAATGCCATCAAATTTAATTTTTAAAAATTCAATACCATCTCTACTTCTGTATTTCTCAAAATCAACAACATTACCCATTGATCCATTTACCAGACCTCTTTCAACATGTAAATTCCTTCTCAAAATGATTCGGCAATTTAAACACACATTCAAAGTCTTTTCAAAACCCGCTGTTTTAGATATAGTCTTCTCTAATGAATCCAATTTTGATTTCAAATTCTCAGACAAAATAATTGTTGATCCCATATGCTCTATTTTGTCAATAGCTTCAAGTTTTACAATCTCTTGCTTTTCTAAATTCAACATTTTGTTGTTGAAGATGGAACATTCTGCAAGAGTTGGCATCAAACATATTCCGGATTTCTTCTCAGTAATTTTCTGAAAAATATTCTCAGGCACAATGTCTTGTTCGGGATATAAATTTGACAGTAATCGTGCATTTAAAGCTTCTTTCCCATGCTCGGTCACTTTTCCAATTCTAATATCTTTGTAGAATATTCTTGTAATCTTCATCCTTCGCCTGACGCATATTTTCATGCAGTTTAGCATAATTGAAATTTAACCATATATTAACGTTGCCAATGCTCCCTAGGCACTTCCTGGTATCTTCATGCGTGAGTATTTTGAACACAGGTTGTCCTTTCACTGGTGTCAGCTGCAGAAGATCTCCAAAAACAATGATGTGTTTGCCACCAAATAACACATCATATTCAGTTTTAAGAACTTCTTGCATTCTCAAATGCACAAAGGCAAGCATGACATTGGAAACCATGCTTACTTCGTCAATGATAAGAAGTTTCATTTTCCTCAAGATTCTTGAAACTTCACAACAAGCATCTCCAGATAACTTGTGGTATTGTAATTTGTTGTCATGCTCCACCGGCAGCATCAGTAGACGATGCAAAGTAATCCCTTTAATGTTATGTGCTGCCAATCCAGTAGGAGCAGTAACAACACAAGACAACGATGTCTCAGTCCTTTCCTGCAAATAACAAGAAATTGCTTTAATGAGGAAACTTTTTCCAGTTCCCGCTTCTCCACTCACGTACAGTCGGACAGGCTTCAACGATGTACATGAGCACTCTTTCTTCTCATGACTTAATCCATGCTCAATTTGCTTGGTAACTTCTTCATATATTTTCCTCTGCTCAACGTTGAGTTGTTTTTCCAAGTCTTCTAAGTTAACTGCATCCTCCTGAGCATGTGCCATGGCTCTTTCCACTTCATTCATAGCAGTGGCAGCTTCATTTTCGATAATAGGTCCTCCTAGTGGATCCTGACTCAATGAAACAGAACTCTGACTGTCCTGAGAACTGTCTCTGGCAATCTCGGCTGCAATCGTTGCTTCCTGCTCAATTTCCAAAGTCAACATTTCTTGATATTTGGGAAAAGCAGGACATTCTATGGTCTCCTTAGCAGCAATGAAAGAGTCTTCGTAACAGAGGAAATCTCCAAGCAGTTCCTCTTCTGCACGCCAAGGCTTGAAAAGTTGCAAAAGTGCTAAATAGAAGAACTCCTTTTTTTCTGAAGATTCGCCACTCAATTTTCGATGGTTTACTAATTGGCATTTTCTTTGCTTGACCAGACATCCCTCACTTCCAATTACAGCATACACTCCTTTCTCAATATCTTCTTTGATGTTCCTCTTGAATATATAATTTTGTAGAACCTCATATAGACAAACATTCTCAAGGTGACTGCTTCGATTTGGATAATATGTATCCAACATGTTGGTCTTCAAAATGTCGGTACTGTTTGGTTCCTTTTCTGCCAAATACTCAATTTCCCGGACAGGTTTTAGAACTCGATTTCGCGTTGCAGCAAGACCAAGACTCGCCCAAACGATACTCCTGGATTTGGCATAGAGACTTGCTGAAGACAACCGGTCACAACATTCGTAAGCTCCGATTTCTCGATGCGACAACATCTTCAGACTGAAACTGTACAACTTCTTGCTGAGGCTCTTTTCATGGGAAATGTCCTCCCACATATCCTTCAGTTCTGTCTTTTCTTTTTTGGTGATGTAAGATGTCACATACCGAGCCACAGCCATACAGTTGTCAGCCACAAACTGTATATCCATGTTAGCATTCCACATGGACAAAATCACTGGGTTGTAGTCGTTGATGTACATGGACTCTTCGTTCCTTTTAAAATTGTATGTATTTTTGGGTGATTTCCTCGTCACATTATGTCGCAGTGAAGACATCAAACTGTTCACTCTTCCTTTTGAAATCACCGGTCGTGGAAAGTTGAAACGACATTTGGTGTAGAACTTGTCCTTGTTTCTGAATTTACGACGACAGTACTTTCCACAACGATGGCTTTGGAAACGTAGAACTTGTTCTCTTAGGCTTTTCTTCTCCGTTGTGTTTGGAACAGCACACGTAGAATACTGTTCTATGAAATTCATCACTAAGTCATCCGGATCTGTTCCAAATTTAGGTGCATCCTTGATCCACAACAACATATGTATATGAGGAGCACCTCTTGCTTGGTACTCCTTTCTCCAGAAGAAATCCAACACCTCTCCAAGAGGTGGATTCTTCTTATTTGTGATGAAAGACATCATAGCTTCAAATCTATGATTGAAGTACCTGCATACATTCACTGGATCCAAAGAACACAGTTCTCCAGGTGTCTTGAATTCAATGTTTTCAATATTTCCATTTGCCTCTCGTAGAAATTCAAGTAAGTCTTCCCAGCCATACTCGGCACAGCTCAGAGTAAGGAACCATGTTGAAGTTCCTAAGTTCCTCAGCATACATTTTAAATCACCATGACGACGGTACCAGTACTCATTAGTACCACGCTGACACGCCATGAGATTAATTAAGTGAGAATCCAAAATACTGTCTTGGACATTGACTTTATGCATAAAGTCACTTGCCGAGATGTTTCGCATCTGTATACCACTTTTTAAGATGTGGTTCACTGCATATGACAGTCCAGACAGATCGCTTTCAAACAGGAGATGAAACAAATAGGGAATGCATTGACGAAACCTAGGATCTTCTGCATACAATCGTAAAGTCCGGTATTCAGACGCAGGAATTTGATGAGGTCGCTCATCATATCTTCCTCCTCGACCTGTGGGAAATAGCTGTGGGAAACACCGAGCTTCCAAACTTTCCTCCCAAACACTAATGGGACTCCCTTTGGCTTGTTTCATTTGAAACAACTCAATTGCATTCCCCATGACTTCCTTGGAATGCAAAGGATCGTATCGTATCGTAGGGGGAACTTATAAAGCGCGCTGACACCATGGGTTTCCTGGCGCTGGTAAAGAATACAGAAAGCAGAGAGACTAGACAGATTGGGGGAAGAGCCAAGTTTTTAAAGACTTACGAAAGAGGGTTAGGGAGTTGGAAATTTTGAGGGGGAGAGGGAAAGAGTTCCAAAGCTTGGGATGAACACTATAATGTTCATATATTTTTTCACTTTTAGAGGCCTCTACTTTCTCAATTTGGCCAGCACACAAATCGCTATCCTCTTCATCACTTACTTCCTCTTCTGCAACATATACATTTATATAGTACTTATTATTTTTCTTCAAATACAATGTTGCCTTTTTGACTTTCCTAACATCCACTAAATCTTGCCATATTTTCTTATTCTTTGTCGGAACACCATTAACCAAGATAACCAAAGGTTCCTCTTCCACTTTTTCTACTCCAATTGTGTTAATGTTTTTGTTCAAATCTAGAGGCAAATAAACAACTCTTCCCTTTAATCCTCTCTGTAAATCTGCTGGAGGCAACTTCCCTGTCTTTGGCTCCATTCTTACAATAGCCTGAAAGGGATGGATACTTTGAATCAAAATAGATTCATAAGTATTTAATTCCTTCAATTCAGAAGGAATCTCAACCAATTCAAGATTATTATGAACCGCCCTAGCAGGCATCTGGTTTTTGTTTAATTTGTTACAACAATAAGTACACACACGTTGATCCGATCCCAAATTAAAAGAATTTTCTACCATCAAGTATGTGGCAAAATCCTTCCATTCACTATTATTTTCCCTTTCACTTTTTGCATATAAATCCACTAACTTAATCTGATTCTTGTAATAAGTGCGTCGACAACACACACAAGTGAAATTAGGCCTCTCACTTGATTTCATCTGAAACGTGGCAATTTCCTTCTGAAAATTATCTGTACTGGAAACCTGTACATTATCTTCAACATTACCCTCTACTTCTGGGTCAATTTGAACATTCTCATCTTTACTACCAAAGTAACAAAACTCAATTTCTTCACAAATATTCTTCACATCTATTTCAGAACCATGCAAAAGAGCAGCACATAATTGTTTAAGCATAATTGCTGGACTCTTAGCATAATACAACATTCTCACTAATTTTCTCACTTTATTATGATGCACTGCTAGCATCCTGAAATGATGAAAAACACTCTGGCATACTCTCCTGGAAAGACAAGCCAGTGAATGACCACGCAAACCTGTCATTTGTCTCACTCTGCAAGGATCTAAATCTTGCAACAACTTCATTTTCTGCTTCAAACTTTTCGTATTAAATGTCCGTATAAAATCACAAAGCAAATTGATGGAAACCTGTCGCACACTGCAAATAGAACTACACTTCCAAATGTACACAGGACCCTTAGGACGTCTTCCTAAAACCTCATCACTTAGCGCCTCTTCTGTCTCTGTTGTCACAAGTTTTTCTTTTTCAACTGGACAACCATCCTTCACTTCATAAGCTCGACCACTGGTGTCAACTGCAAACACCAAATCGTTATCCTGAAAATAACTCTCCTCATTAAAAAATGCCTCACAACTTGAACTATGCATCCATTCTCCGGAAAAAACTTCACAAAAGTTACTCCGATTTACTACTCTCTTCCATCTACTTTTTGTTTTGAAATCAGAAATTACCTTGCTTAGTTTCCTAATTCTATTGATTACCAAAATAAACAACTTTCGCTTAATTTCAAAAGCATGATCAATAATTTTCTCTACATTTTTCTTCTTCTTATAAAATGCCACTTTCTGTTGGCCTTTCTTAATATTTTTTAATAAATTAACTATTATCCTATTGCGGAACATTCGTTTTCGAATGTCCCTAAACTGTTGTTTCCTTCTACTATCATGCACAGAGTTATCTCTTGCTCTACCAGTAACATTTTTGATTGGTCTTTCCTTACCATTTAAATTGCTTTTCTTTTTCTGAACTGAAACATTTTTTGGATAAATACTTTTTTGACTACAAATATTTCTTAAGAATGATTTTGTGCTCTTACCCGGAGCTTTCTTGGTGATTTCAAAAGTATTTTGGGAAGAGGACTGCTGCAATAAAAGATCATCCTGCTGTCTTTGACGTTTTCTAGCCTTTCTAATTCGATTTTTAGTTGGCATTTTTCAAATTTAGAAAAGATCTGCAGTTGAATCTGTGGAAAAATATAATAAAAAATGTTATTAACCACTATTACCAAACAGTAAATGAATAACAGTCATCAAAAACTTAACACCCTACTTATTATTTAACATAGCAAATCTTTTGCACCAGCACTGCGTCACAAAAATGACACACAGTGTTACAAAACAGGCATACACCTATCATAAATCTCTCCCTAACATTTTAAATGATTAATTCAGGATGATGAAAAGGTGTGGCCTATCTAAAGGTTTGTTTAGGCCCAGATCTTTGGACTGGGGTGAATGTGTGTCATTGATCCACATTCGGTCCATCACCTGTTTTGTTTGTTTGAGGTGAGGCCAACACATGGTTGCAGATAAGATTTTCACTGAAGAAAACAAAGGAGATAATACATGTGAAGGCCTACCAATGAAGTAAGTCATGTCCTCTTCACTCTTGAACAAAGGGCAGACCTCTTTTGAATCTGTGGTCACACCTAAACTTCATCTGCACAATGTCATTCATAAACTTAGGAAACACTAGTGATGTAATTGAAAAATGTGGAGTTTCTTTTCCTCATTTCAGAATTACATCACCTGTGTTTCCTCATTGACTTAAAATATCCTTAATACACATGAAAACGTTTTTTGGAATGCCCTAGCACCATTTTTGGGACATTATTAAAAAGGCTATGTAACTCCCATAATCAAAATCTAAATTTGCCAACCACAGGTGGGAGCGTATTTACAAGAAACTTGCCCCATGAGGAACGCTTTCCATTTAAAAAGGGTAAAATAACATAATAGACACTGAAATGCCTTATAAATATGACCCAAAACAACCTATGAAGCTCTAGCAGTACATATCCAGAAATGTAATTGATTTCAAAAAATCGTTTTTAAACACAGCATATAAATCAATTGTATACCTGCATTCAAGAGGAAATGACTGAAAATGTCCTTGAGACACATGAAAGCGTTTTTTGGAATGCCCTAGCACCATTTTTGGGACATTATTAACATGGCTATGTAACTCCCATAATCAAAATCTAAATTTGCCAAGCACAGGTGGGAGCGTATTTACAAGAAACTTGCCCCATGAGGAACGCTTTCCATTTAGAAAGGGAAAAATAACATCATAGACACTCAAATGCCTTATATATGACCCAAAACAACCTATGAAGCTCTAGCAGTACATATCCCGAAATGTAATTGTTTTCAAAAATCGTTTTTAAAAACAACATATCTGTTTCAGCTTACATAAGAGACCATGGAATGGGCTCCATGTACAACAATAACTTGTGTTACTGCATGCCAGAATGCTACACCGAATATGCAATTAAAATTTAAAACCAAAATCTATTTGTATATCACTAGAGACAAAGTCACATTTTAAAAACACAGCTTTCTTCATCATTTTCTCCTTAAATCATACTATTCTCTATCTAAATTAAATAAATCTTTTCTCACCTTAGCAAATACTTTTTGAGTTTTGAAAACAGTCTCAGAAATACACCAAATTGTCTTCAGCAGAAGAAAGAGGATGCACTCCAGAGGCTGCAGCTATTGAAAGCACAGAAATACAGATATTCATTTCACATATCTCTCATATTAGCCAATCATAACACTTCCCTCACTTTTTTCAAATCAAAACCCTTCCCCCCTCTGCCCTCTCTGCCTTTTTTTTCCATAGCAACCACCTCCTGGAAGACCTCTCATGTTTGCAAGTTCACACAACAATGTTTCAATTGAACTCTGAACTCTCAGTGCACCTGCATATCCAGTGCAATCTTTCATTAAATGTTTCTTCCTTGACCATTCAAATTACATCTTTCAAAGAACACATCCATGCACCCTAACTTTCTGTTTTCAGAAATGGAAATGCACCAATCACTGCTAATGAATCATTAGCACTGGAAATCCACAGTTTTCTTTCTTTACAAACTCCTACTGTTTCAACTGCCCTTTCATTACCACACTTCATCTGACTGCAGCACAACCTTCTCCCACAATGTTTAAGGTCTGGATTGTTGGACATAGTTACATCCACTGGGCTCAAAGGTATGCTGAGAACAGAAATTTACCTAACCTCAATTTACAAGATGTGGAAATTAAATGGTTGGGCCAAAGAGGATTAAAATGTCACCAATTGATACTATTGGTGAAAACCTTTATGCATTTGCCAAAACCTGACCTGTTAATAGTGCACTGTGGAGGTAATGATTTGGGCACTTTGACTGGGGTAGGTCTGGAAATGCTTTTAAAGGACACCTTTGAGCAATTAATGGCACTTTTCCTCAAACTGCCTTGGTATATTCCAATATATGCCAAAGACAGAAATGGAGGTGGTCCAACCAATTTTGTCCACAAATTGAGAAAGCGAGGAAGCATGTAAACAAATCTGTTTCAGCTTACATGAGAGACCATGGAATGGGCTCCTTGTACAACAATAACTTGCGTTACTACATGCAAGATATCTACAGAGGAGATGGAGTTCACTTCTCAGATGAGGGCAACAGAATTTTCATTCTGAATTTAAGACTGTTCATTGGTACCTACTTATAAGTACCTAAATGTACCATAAACCCAAAAGCTCTTCTCAGAGCTACCCTTCATCTGATCACTCACAATTATTATTTTTCTCTAACTTTTTTCTGTAATTTTCAACAAACTACGCTCAAAGAGCGCTACCCGGTACGCGAACTGGAAGCTAACCGCGCAAAATTTCAAATTTTTTTTTTTTTCTCCGCACATATGGTCCTCCTCAGCCACCCTCAGAAAACCTAGGGGGTCAAAATACTTGTACTGTGCCCCCTTCTACCCATTCTGAACATTATTTGCCCTCCATTTTATATTTTAATTCGACCGAAACACAAAATGGTGGACTCCCGTTACGCTCCTAGTTCGCGGACCGGACCGCTTCCCGGGAAGCGGTCCAAAAAAAAAGGTGGGAAAGTAATTCACAGAAAAACGACTGGAGACACTCTCACCAAATATAGATTAGCTTATACTACATAACAATCCCTTTCATTTTCACAAATTTGATTGAAATTCCATTTAGCCATTAAGTCTGTAGACCTCTCTAAATACCGTGAGGTAAATTACTTCACAAAACACATCTGAAGTGTTAGAATTGACAACCAATGAAAATGTTACTTTCATTTTCTACTTATATTACCTGACATTTGATTGGTTATATACCTTAATATATATAAAGGAAGAGAAGAAAACACAGCCATTTTGACTACTACTTCTTGTTGTACATCACATTTGAATAGCTACCAAACACTTCAACTTGTTTGTGAAGGTAAGTTGTTATTTTTAAAACTGAAGTATATTGTGCACTATAACTTAATATGGTAGACTTTTTCTGATAGATATACACTATCCCTCTGTAGTAGTTATGGATTTAGATAGATTTCTCTGTTATAGTTATGAATGGAATTAGGCTTGTCTTGGTTAAATCACATACACTTTTTTATAGTCCTATTTCCACTCTGATACTATACACTGCCAAAAGAAAAATTCACTGATAAAAACTGCCTATCTAAAATTAATCCCAACAGTGCCCTATCTCTACTAATATATATTTTGTTAATCATAATTTCAGGCAAAATGTAAGGCGAGCAACAAGTTAAATTTACAATTGTACTGGAGGAGAGCAGCCAAGACAAAATTGATGATTTTATGGATCAAAGTAGAGACCAGGAACTACTACAATGTGTTGAAGCAGTGGATAACCTGCTTCAAAATGAGGACATGTTACACCCTATATTCAATTTTTTAATTTCTGACACTGAAATGTTAGAAAGTTTAATGAATTATGAAACACAATCAAAATAAAAAAAAAATACTTTAAAAATAAAGAAAGCAAAAAAAAAAAACAAAAACAACAAACAATTAACATACAGTATTTGAAAAGTCTATCATTCTTTTTTCCTTATAGTACGCTGCCCAGAACGCTTTCCGGTTCGCGTACTAGGCGCTCACCACGCAAAAAAAAAAAAATTTTTTTTTTTTTGCCCTGCTGGGACCTTTTAAAACCTCCACATAAAACCTAGGGGGTCAACGAGGATCTACTATGCGCCCTTATAGTAATTTCCCCCTTTATTTTGGCCTCCTCTTGTCTCTCGATCCTACCGAGAGACAAGAAGGCAGCTGCTCCGGACTGTTTAGAATGTTGACAGACACCGGAAAGCCAATCAGCTTCGCATCGCAAAGTTCCGTTACGCAAAAAGTACGCGAACCGGATCGCTACCCGGAGCGCTGTTACAGATATATATCTTACTTTGAACGTTAATTTCTCAAAATCCACTGGAGCACATATATTGAGACCTAGCAAAGGCACATCGGGCTAACAGTCCCTACAATTTTGCCAAGTTTCGTGCAAATCCATTCAGCCGTTCGGGCTAAAAGTGAGGCCAACCGCCCTATGGAAATTAACATGGGAAAAACGCGTTTTGGGACCCCCCTTTTTTCTCGGCCCCCCCTTGCCGAACACCCCCCAAATTTTCAGGGGCTGCTCAGAAACAATATGGCTGAGATACCCGCCACCCCCTCTCAACACAATCCCCAAAGGAGGGAAACCGGAAACAGTTCTTGAAGTTTTTGGAAGAGGGAGGGAGTGACCCTCCCCGGCCGTATTTATTAAAACAAAAAATTAAACGTTAAACAGTTTCATATTAATGTACAATTTCATAACCACATTGCGATGTTTGGCTAACCTTAACAGATTCTCTAATACAGAGGTTCTCCTAGCCGAACTAACAACCTACAAAACATTTTCTTGAAATAATGAAATTGTACATCCTAACGTTTAAGGGCCAACGGCAAGGTCGTAACCGGTGTCAAGATCCCTAACCAGAAATACCCCCCCCCACTTGGGAGGGGCGACAGCACTGAGGCGTACCCCAAGTGCAACTACCAATTTCCCTTGACTTGACGGGGGCCCCAATAAACTCGACGCCACTTAAAGGTCGTTCGAGGACTCGTGTGAGTATCTAGAAGGTAGCGTAGACCTCCCCCCAAACCCCACACAACTTACCACATCTGCCGTCGCAGACGTCACTGGCCCCGGGAAATTCCCCAGGAGGGGGCTGTAACCCCTCCTACACAGGAAGGGGCCTTGACCGCCTTTCCTTTCCTTCCGGCGGCCTCTCCTTAGACAGGACCGCCTCCCCGTTGAGGGGCCAAAGGCCACCTCTCCCGAGCGCTCCCATCCGTGTTGGGTGACGCCCACTCATAGGGATCTTCCAATTACTGCTCACCGATCATGACCTTACCGCCCGACCAAAATAAATACGACAATGCTAACTAAACCAACAATACATTGGCCACTATGACCAGAATAAGCATGCTTATAAACGGACACTAAAAACCGAATATCTTTAATCACAAAACATACATAAAATCGACCAACTTTATTACACACTCAATATCAACATGATAATACCACAACCTGTAAACGAAAATAGAATTATCGATCTATTTTAAAACAACTGGCTGTCCTCAGGGGCTGGTGGGTGGGTCAAAATTGGCTCTTCGTTCCGTCTCGAGCTCACGTGCAGCGAGGAGGTGCAGCTTCAGAGCACAGGAACAAGAGGATGTCTTCCGGTCTTGCGTCCCTTTTTATCCGTCTTCAGGGCGGGCGTAAACCCGCCCCTGCCTGCCCCGAGGGCGTGGCCAGCCGCGTCAGTGTCTAGGCCAGCCCACTCTAGGGCGGGAAAGAGCGCGCCCCGGCTACGCCGCTTCGGGCATACCAGCCGAGACGCGCCTCCCGCCCAAAATGGCTTCCCGGGGGGACCGAGGTACTCTGCCATAAGTTCGGGGGGACCGAGTGGTCGCCCCTTTCCATATGGCTGAGATACCCGCCACCCCCTCTCAACACAATCCCCAAAGGAGGGAAACCGGAAACAGTTCTTGAAGTTTTTGGAAGAGGGAGGGAGTGACCCTCCCCGGCCGTATTTATTAAAACAAAAAATTAAACATTAAACAGTTTCATATTAATGTACAATTTCATAACCACATTGCGATGTTTGGCTAACCTTAACAGATTCTCTAATACAGAGGTTCTCCTAGCCGAACTAACAACCTACAAAACATTTTCTTGAAATAATGAAATTGTACATCCTAACGTTTAAGGGCCAACGGCAAGGTCGTAACCGGTGTCAAGATCCCTAACCAGAAATACCCCCCCCCACTTGGGAGGGGCGACAGCACTGAGGCGTACCCCAAGTGCAACTACCAATTTCCCTTGACTTGACGGGGGCCCCAATAAACTCGACGCCACTTAAAGGTCGTTCGAGGACTCGTGTGAGTATCTAGAAGGTAGCGTAGACCTCCCCCCAAACCCCACACAACTTACCACATCTGCCGTCGCAGACGTCACTGGCCCCGGGAAATTCCCCAGGAGGGGGCTGTAACCCCTCCTACACAGGAAGGGGCCTTGACCGCCTTTCCTTTCCTTCCGGCGGCCTCTCCTTAGACAGGACCGCCTCCCCGTTGAGGGGCCAAAGGCCACCTCTCCCGAGCGCTCCCATCCGTGTTGGGTGACGCCCACTCATAGGGATCTTCCAATTACTGCTCACCGATCATGACCTTACCGCCACAGGTCCGGATAGTTGACCGGCTATCCGGACCCCCCACAAAGCTCCTACCTAAAGGTCATGCTTTAACGTTTTTAACCATGCTAAGAAGTCTCCTATGAGTAACTCATTCCCCACCCAAGACAAATGCACACCATCCCCCGAATACATACTGTCATCATTAATACAGCCATGCGAAATAGAATGCAATGTCCCGGAACGGAACAACCTACTCACTTTGTTATTAAGCTTTCTAACAGACTGATTCAAAGCAGGAATAGAAATAGCCCCCCGCCACACCTTTCGTGGGATCATATGGGACCACGCAATTGTGCACCCCGGAACTCTCCTCGCCAACCAACTTACAGTGGAAAGCATTGCCTCCAGGAGAAGTCGTCTACCGGTGGTGACCAAATCATTGCCCCCTAAATGCACTATGACTATAGACGGCGGTGACCTCGTCCGCCCTAACAAATCCTCAAAATATGCTTGAAACTGGTCAATACAGAGACCGCCTCTTCCGTAGAAGGACACCCTGTACCCGTATTCCCCAGCTACGTGAATCATGTCACCTGCTTTGAATACGTCCGCGGCACGCCTCACGTATGAGTGGCCCACGACCCACACCTCCTTTTTCACAGCCGGTGATGTCTGACCGCTGGCCCGGTGTTGGGTCGACTGCATAGTCCGCCCTGCCTCGTAGGCTTGCGCAACTGAAAACCAAACAAAAACAAGAGGCGTGAGTACGTCATTACAGCGTTACAACATGTGCAACCGCACATACCTCTTATAACAATTGGAGGACCAACGCCCCACTCGTTTCACCTGTTCAACATTAAGACCCCTGGCTGTAGCTTCCGTAGCAGCCCCTATCCGAAAGGAATGGGTCCCAAACTCGCCCGGGTTCAAGCCCGCAGCGGCAATTGACATCGCAAGCACCCGCTGAAACTGAAACTTCGTCAGTGGGGTGGCGTCCGCGTGTCTCAACAAGGTCCCCCCCCATAATGCCCCCCTTCGTGCTAGGTAATCTTCTAAACACTTTACCGGGCACATGGAGGACCCGGGAATCCTGCGTATGATTATGCAGTCACCCATCCCGTCTTGATCGGTCTTGGACCTGACAAAGGAGACCGTCATTGCCTCTCCTCCGATCTGAACGTGTTCTTGGCACAAACCCCCTGTCACATCCTGTTTGTTCCTTGCCACCAGTTCGCTTACTCGCATCGCCCCGTGAAATGCTAGCGTAAAAGCGGCTCGGAACAACACCGCCTCAAACTGAGATGAACATGTGGCAGGGAGTGTAGCCAACAACTGGGCCAACCTATCCAAACCTATCGGGCGCCTCTCATCTACTCTGCGACCCTCAAGGCGTTGCCACCCACGCAGCGCTTTCTGTACAACGAAAGACGCTGTCGGGTCCTGGATACTATGAGCCCTGGCAACAAAGGAAATAGCAGCACGATGCCTCTGGGCCGTAGCCACAGATTTCCCAGCCATACGTAAGGACATCAGAAAATTCACTACCCATTCCTCGTGGCCCCAAAGCCTCTCTCTATCAGTCCCCAAAAAGGCTAAATAGGACCTAAACGCCCCTTCATATGCTTTCCTCGTCCGTGGTGCTAGACTCTCTCCCACGAGGTGACGAAGTTCGGGGCACCGAGAGACCAGAGAGCTTCGGGGAAGGGTGCCGGCTCTGGGTCCGCTGAGGGAAGGAAACCCGAGAAAGCCTGCATATGAAAACGAGACAGTGCATCAGCCGCCTGATTCATTACCCCTGGGACATGTTTTGCTCTGAACAGCACATTCAGTTGCATACACAGTAAAACAATTTCTTTGAGCAGTCTTAAAATCAGTTTACATCGTGCTGCCTGACTATTGATGCACTCGACCACGGTCATATTGTCAGACCAAAATATCACAGAGTGATCTTTGAACCCTTCTGGCCAGGTTCTCAGGGCCACCAAAATGGGAAAAAGTTCAAGGAAAGCAATATTACTTGTCAGACCATTGTCATGCCACCATGTCGGCCACCTTTGTGCCGACCATTTTGTGCCGAAGATGGCACCAAAACCTATGCTACCTGCTGAATCTGTCCATAGCCCCAGTTCTTCAGAGGATACGGCTGGTTTGTTCCAGATGACTCGACCATTAAAGTCCGCCAGAAATGCTAACCAAATACGCACGTCCTGGCGGACCTCAGCCGATAGTCTCGTGCGATGATGGCCCTCCTTTAGGCCGACCATAGCTTGGGCAATTGAACGAGAAAAGGGGCGGGCCATCGGTATAACTCTCAGGGCAAAATTCAACTGTCCCACCAACTGCTGTAACTGATGCAGCGTAACTTTAGATCCATTTAGACACACTTGCAGGGCTGCCCTGAACTTCCACACTTTGTCAAGTGGCAAACGAAAACAACCTTCTCTGGAGTCTAACTCGATCCCCAGAAACTCGAGGCAAGTCGCAGGACCCACCGTCTTACCTGGTGCCAATGGCACACCAAACTGCTTCATTAACACACAAAATTCGGCCAAGGCCCGGCCACATTCGAGATCCCCGGCTGCCCCGAGGAACAGAAAATCATCAAGGTAATGCATTACATGTTGGAAACCCGTCTTCTTGGTGAAGACCCATTGTAGAAAACTACTGAATTTCTCGAAATAAGCACAAGATATAGAGCACCCCATCGGCATACACTTATCCATGTAATAATAACCCTGAAACATAAAACCTAGGAGACGCTGATCGTCCGGGTGTACCGGGAGCAACCGGAACGCTGACTCGATATCTGACTTCGCCATCAGCGCCCCGGGCCCCAGGCGATTCAAAATGGCTACGGCCTCATCGAAGGATGCGTACCGCACCGAACACACTTCTGGGTCTATTGCATCGTTTACAGAAAGACCACGTGGAGCTGACAAATTATGAATCAGTCGAAACTCACCCGGGTCCTTCTTGGGGACCACCCCTAAAGGGGAACAAACAAAATTCTGTACCGGGGGTACACTAAATGGGCCGGCGACCCGACCTCGAGTAACCTCTTTCCGGATCTTTTCCTGAACCACGGTCGTATGTTGCAGGACGGAAAGTTGATTTTTACACTTCTCCACGCCCTGAAAGTCCCCTACCGGGATGCGGAAACCATTCGAAAATCCGTTCCGCAGCACCCCAGCAGAAGTACGATCCGGGTATTCACTGAGCCAGGGAATCATCGCCAAGGTATCAATCGGGGTAGGTAAAGGCGCCCCTCGGACTACGTTAGACCTGTTTGGCGCCTCCTCTCCCCCCGTTATCACCCGTTTTGGCTCTGCACGTGGACTCAGGATGGGACGACCCGCACCCACTACATTCATGTTTAAATTTACACGATCCCTGGGGCCTGGTACATTTACCTTTGTTGAAATTGAAGCAGAACCCCCTTTTTCCTGTATTGCCGGCAGGTCTCGAGTAATCGTCGGTACTCGTACCTGACCGAAAGGGCGTCCCCCCATAATGGCGGGAGGATTCGCCAACATTACTTCCTACCAATGGCATTTTCAACATACCTGTCTCCTTCATTTTATCCCATGTCAAAGAATCATAACAATCCCAGGTTAAGCTTTTATTATGCTCTTTTGCCTTTCTAAAAAGATTATCGTAGCAGAACCAATGGTTACCCTGGTGTGATGTCGAGTACCCCATGATTCTTGACTGATAGGTCGGCAACTCGGAAAGCAACTCGGGCCTACGTTCCCCCAAGATTGACGTAAAAATTCCCCATGCATTGCCCCAATTGCCGATAGTCTCATTAACTTTAAAGGCGGCCATTTTTGCGCGCCAAACACTCGGATGCATAAGATCTTTCTGACCCTTAACATGTTCCACCTCATAATGATCAACAAGCAACGAGAAGATGTTCACGTACTCCCCAGCCCAAATCTTCTCCTTAATTGCCAAAGGCACATGTTGACCCAACCTTTCTCTACGAGAGGGTGCTGACTCATCCCTCGCAATCGGCAATGGCCGCTTACCTGCACCGGACGCTGCATCTGCGGTCGCAATCGTCCCTTGCGGCTTGTCAACAACTGCAACCGGCGCGGACGCCTTGGCTGCATCCCGTTTCTCGCGTAATTGCTTCATCAGCGCCTGGGCCTCGGCAGCCGTGGCGCCCTCACTACTGTCGCCCAACCACGCTGCAAGTTGTGCTGCCAGCTCGGGCGGCATATCCTCGTTGGACACCGGGGTGACCACCACAGGAATCGGATTCCCCTCCACTGGGACTGGGGTTGGCGCTTCGAGCGGGGTACAGGGAACCGGGGCGTCTCCCCCAGCTGGTCCCCTCCTTGGCCTCTTGGCTCTTCCTCCCGGAGCTGCTCCAGCCGACGGACGCTCCGGCCCCCCTTCCCCGTCTCTCTCCGCTACCCGCTTCTTCAGCTCAGTCATCTCCTTCATGAGGACCCGAACCATCTGTTCGGTCGTCATTCTCTTCCCGCCTTTCTTGGGCATTTCTCCGACAGAGTATCTGTAAGACAAAAAGAAAGATTACAACGCTCAAAATTGGCTCTTCGTTCCGTCTCGAGCTCACGTGCAGCGAGGAGGTGCAGCTTCAGAGCACAGGAACAAGAGGATGTCTTCCGGTCTTGCGTCCCTTTTTATCCGTCTTCAGGGCGGGCGTAAACCCGCCCCTGCCTGCCCCGAGGGCGTGGCCAGCCGCGTCAGTGTCTAGGCCAGCCCACTCTAGGGCGGGAAAGAGCGCGCCCCGGCTACGCCGCTTCGGGCATACCAGCCGAGACGCGCCTCCCGCCCAAAATGGCTTCCCGGGGGGACCGAGGTACTCTGCCATAAGTTCGGGGGGACCGAGTGGTCGCCCCTTTCCAAATGTGCAATTTTCCTGAAAATTTCAGCCAATTCCGTCCACAAACGCCAAAGTTATTAGACATAGAATTTTCAGAAATCCCATAGGGAAAAAATCCTAACTATATATACCTACTGGCGACCGCCAGTAGGTAATATATATATATATATATATATATATATATATATATATAGATAGATAGATATATAGATATATATATATCTATATTCGCTGAAAAAACCATAGGTTTTACACACGTTATAGTTAGGAAGTAGCATTTAAAAAACCTATGAAATTCACTGAAAAAACCATAGGTTTGACACCAGTTATAGTTAGCTGGAAATTTTACTGATATAAAACCAATGAAATTCCACGTTATAGTTAGTTGGACTCACTATAACTTGCGCGTGTAATGCACTGCTGATGACATTACATATTACATCACTCATGACATGGTCAGTGGCATCACTCATGACATCACTGATGACAGACCTCCTTTAAGTGTAATGTAACCCTTAAAACACATATTGGAAAATAGAAATTAACATTTTACAAAAAATTGAGATACCCATACCAGTTACAACAACCAATTCAGTAATTCCACCATCTATATACACATTCTGTCATTCACCAACAGTTCTATATAGTCACTCATACATATACTCACTCATCATATGTAGTGATACACCTATACATCCTGTTACACACCGACAGTCATCCAAAAGTTACTCACACACATACTCACACATGCAAATAAACTATTGAAAATCCATTTATTTGCATATACAACTATACACACACTACCACGTTACTTCTAAGGAAACTTATACATACTTACTCTCTTAAACAATCACTTATAGAAACACATACTTATTTAAACAGGAACTCTTTCAATCTCTCACTCTCACATATACTCACTTATATACATCAATAATCACATATACTAGATTAAAACATATGTAGTTATTGATAAACACAATAGTAAGACAGTCATTTACTTACTAACACAAACATATACACACTCATCCACCCATACAGTCCTGCACATATGTTGTCTTCAAAAAACATAGAAACAGTGAGTCAGTCATTGATGGATCTTTATCATAAGTAACACCCCCACCAAACCATAGAGACACTCATACTGATACTAAAAAAACATCTAATAACCCATATACACACACATGTAGGTACTCATCAACCCATGCAGCCACTTATTCACAAAGTGAAACACTGATACATATATTGAAATATTTAAACATTACTCGCTAATATATGTATTCAGTAAGATACACTTAATAAGCCAGTTATCCAATCATTTCTTTAAAAAAAACCATTCATTAAGACAATAATTTAAACATTTATTCTTCCCTCCACCATTACATATACATATATAAAACATATTTATTTTTTAGAAAGACACACATTCACTGGATGGTGTCATAAGTGATTTCACTGACCATGTCATGAGTGATGTAATATGTAATGTCATCAGCAGTGCATTACACGCGCAAGTTATAGTGAGTCCAACTAACTATAACGTGGAATTTCATTGGTTTTATATCAGTAAAATTTCCAGCTAACTATAACTGGTGTCAAACCTATGGTTTTTTCAGTGAATTTCATAGGTTTTTTAAATGCTACTTCCAAACTATAACGTGTGTAAAACCTATGGTTTTTTCAGTGAATTTCTTAGGTTTTTTGAATGCTAGTTCCTAAGTATGAAATCACGTTCGTAACTAGATAGTGTCACCGCCTACACGTCCTAAGAAGCGCATGTAAAGTCATGTGACTTGAAAACAACACTTGCAATTGGTTCTTAGTAGTTTCTGTTCTGGAATTTACACGAAGCACTCCACCCACTTTCCTCACAATCTTTTCTACTCTGAAGAGACAACAACGTCGAGCATCTTCCGGAAAACTTTGCTGAAATGGCTGCCCTTCCGCATTCATCTTCCGAATCTGAAGGAAATGAGCGACCACCGTTAAGAGGAAAAAAGGAATCTTTCATTTGGCAATTTTTTACTTATCCTGAAGATCAAAAGAAAGTGAATGCGCCAAAAGTAACCTGCACGATATGCAATTCGGAGCTCTCAAGGGGAAATCCAAATAAAAAATATTCCTTTTCTATACACACCATGCAGCTGCATGTTAAACAAAGGCACCCTGAGCATTATGCAAAAGCATCGACAAGAGCCCTGGCCACGCTATTACCATCAGAGGTGGCCAGCACATCTTCTGGTGGACGACCTGTATCTCCATCGAGTGGTGAAATGGACTTGAGACCATATCTTGCGAAGGTGCATATGAAATGCAACGAGTGTGGAGAAATTCTTTTGTATGGAGAGCAGAGCCTCGTTCTTATTAAACTCAAAATTGAAAGTCACAAATGCCCCAAGAAAAGATACATTTCTTCACTTAATTTTCATAATATTACATACTGAAAAATGTAGTAGCAACTTTAAGAAATCGAAAGCATCATAACACTTCTTTCCAAAAAAAAAAAAAAAAAAGTTATTTTCAGAACTAACTCTTTCTACCAAAACGTGCTCCAAGAGCATATTATGAGATGTTTTTTCGCCGCTTTATTTTAGTGCGAGACCGGGTGCACGGACCCTCCTATCGCGTACAGGACCTGACACTTGCATGTGAAGTCATGTGACTTCTAAACAACACTTCTAATTGGTTCTTGGTAGTTTCTATTCTGGAATTTACACGCAGCACTCCACCCACTTCCATCACTTTCTTTTCTACTCTCAAGAGAGAACAACGTCGAACATCTTCCCGAAGACTTCGCTGCAATGGCTACCGTTCCACATTCATCTTCCGAATCTGAAGGAAATGAGCGACCACCTTTGACAAGAAAAATGGAGGCCACGCTATTACCATCAGAAGTAACCAGCACATCTTCCGGTGGACGACCTGTATCTCCATCGAGTGCTGAAATGGACTTGAGACCATATCTTGCGAACGTGCACATGAAATGCACGAACTGTGGAAAACTTCTTGTATACGGAGAGCAAAGCTATACTCTAATCAAACACAAAATTGAGAGTCATAAATGCTCCAAGAAAAGTTAAATTTCTTCACTTAATTTGGATAGTATGACATACTGAAAAATGTCGTAGCAACTTTAAGAAATCAAAAGCATCATAACACTTGTTTCCAAAAAAAAAAAAAAAAAAAGTTCTTTTCAGAACTAACTCTTTCCACCAAAACATGCTCCAAGAGCATATTATGAGATGTTTTTTCGCCGCTTTATTTTAGTGCGAGACCGGGTGCGCGCACCCTCCTATCGCGTACAGGACCTGACACTTGCATGTGAAGTCATGTGACTTCAAAACAACACTTCTAATTCGTTCTTGGTAGTTTCTATTCTGGAATTTACACGCAGCACTCCACCAACTTCCATCACTTTCTTTTCTACTCTCAAGAGAAAACAACGTCGAACATCTTCCCGAAGACTTCGCTGCAATGGCTACCGTTCCGCATTCATCTTCCGAATCTGAAGGAAATGAGCGACCGCCTTTGACAAGAAAAACAGAGGCCACCCTATTACCATCAGAAGTAATCAGCACATCTTCTGGTGGACGACCTGTATCTCCATTGAGTGCTGAAATGGACTTGAAACCATGTCTGGCGAACGTGCACATCAAATGCAACAACTGTGGAAAACTTCTTGTATACGGAGAGCAAAGCTTTACTCTAATTAAACACAAAATTGAGAGTCATAAATGCTCCAAGAAAAGTTAAATTTCTTCACTTTATTTGGATAGTATAACATACTGAAAAATGTCGTAGCAACTTTAAGAAATCAAAAGCATCATAACACTTGTTTCCAAAAAAAAAAAAAGTTCTTTTCAGAACTAACTCTTTCTACCAAAACGAGCTCCAAGAGCATATTATGAAATGTTTTTTCGCCGCTTTCTTTTAGTGCGCGACCGGGTGCGCGCACCCACCTATCGCGTACAGGCGTCGAGACACGCATGTGCAGTCATGTGACTTTAAAACAACACTTCCAATTGGTTCTTACTAGTTTCTATTCTGCAATGTACACGGAACACTCCACCCACTTCCCTAGAAAACCAGTTTATCGAAAAACTTTTAAAGCCTCCTCTTATGAAATATTCGACATCAATCACATAGCAGAGTACTAAATAGCACTATATACACTCCGTCCCTTAATTATAAGAGACTTATTGCTATGTAAAAGCAACTTTTGTTTTCACGCGATAATGTGAAATGCTGAGCCTGTTACACAATTTGCTTTCACATATATGTTACTATTCTCCTTCGAGCACTAACACCGTAGAAAATACCACCAATAGCGGTGATATTTTTTACACCGAGAATGGGCGATTTGTATCGCTTAGAGCCCTTACAATTATAAAGTTTTATTTCCTAAGTCTCTGATCTCCAACTGTGCAACGTGGCTCCCCTGTGTGTCGTAATAAGGTCCATAAACAAAAACTACAGGGCCAGCATTATAAATATGCACAGAACCACAAAACGACAAGAGCCACCATGTTGATGTATATCCTTAATATAATAAACCTCTGAGAATAAATACATATTTCCGTGGCACCCCGTAACACAAATGTGGCGTCCTCTGACTCTGCTCCATTAGCAAACACCCTAACTCCCCGCCCCCCTCACTTTTCACTAAACTCCGCACTCCACCCCACCCGGACCCCCTATTACACACCCCCAACCTACCCTCCCTGCCCAAACCCACCATGAGCCTCAAACCGCCCCTGGAAAACTTATAAGACACAGGATTACTAAAACTCAAAGAATACGCAACAGGCAGATAATGTAAATAGTACATAAAGGCACATATTTTTTCCATAATACTATTTAAAAACATGTTCTATTTTTTATAAATCTATCATGCATCTGACCCTCTAGAACTGCTTTCAAAACGTGAACTATAAACCTCTACTTTTCATTTTCAAACCATACACTTTCATCTGACCCTCTAGAACTGCTTTCAAAACGTGAACTATAAACCTCTACTTTTCATTTTCAAACCATACACTTTCAATTACATTATTTTTTTTTTCACAATTCATGTAATGTTACACACCTTTTCTAAAATACACCAGTCCCTAATATTTATAAGGATTTATTTTCAGTCTTCATCAGTTACACTTTCTTAACATATAATGGAAATCACTGTAACTTTTTAAACGACAATGCTAACGCGGTAAAAATAACCCTTCATTTGCTTTCCTTTAAGAATGCAGACTATGTACCCCACGCATGCGTTTCTTGATCTTTGTATTTGGCAGCGAATACCGACTTTGAATCGGAAGACATGAACAAGACCGCCATTGTCACATTTAAAACTGAACGTTGCATCTGCTCACACACATATCTTTCACTAAGCTAACACTCACAGAAAACAGCATTGATGTAAAAAAAAATTGACCTTGCTTTACAACTCCCTCAAATCACTCCCTTATTTTTTAACGCATCCTCCAGTTCAAAAAAAGCTACTTTTTTGATAACTACTAAGCAATATATAAGTGACTAGACTCCTAGAAAATTTATCAAGTCATTCTGCTCCTCTCCACTGCATAGCCGGTGAGCTAATTCTGTGGAGTTGCTATACAACCAGCAGTGCTGCGCCGTTTCCTTTACCATCTTGGGAAATTAAAAATGGATGTCCCTCCTGCCTTCGCAAACGAGCCGGGCCACTTAGAACTATTTCGACAGAGAATGCTTCTGTACTACGGCACCTTACCACTCTCAACTTTGAATACTTCATATCGATTATCATTTCGATATTCGTATTTCACCTGTGTGCAGCCTGTATTTCATTGCCTGAGCTGTGATTTCACGTGGGCCCTGGATTTATGTCTCTGCAATTTGGTACCTCCTGAACCGAATTACAATCACCTCATGAATCCGTTACTTGATCATGAACAGCTTTGTTACAACGGAGGGTTTATGGCCTTTGCAGCGATACAAGGAGTTCTGGGTCATTGGAATATATTCGCAGCGGCGCAAGATTTCCTAACAGAGAGCTACATCGAAAACCCACCGAGCTGCCCTATGATGGTAAAAGACGCTCCAATAATGACAGATCATGAATGCTCCTTTCATCTTCTCAATTGGATGGCTGACATGTTTTCAGATGATAACAGTGATTTCATGTTAGAGGCACTTGCTGCATACTTTGCCTACACAATGGACGGTTAACTCTTTCCTAACTGCGAGCTACATCGAAAACTCATCGACCTGCCCTCTGATGGTACAAGAGGCTCCGATTATAACAGATCATCAGTACTGCTTTACTCTTTTCCATTGGATAGCTGACATACTTTCAAATGATAAAACTGATTTCCTGTTACAAGCAGAAGCTACCTATTTTGCCTAAACAATGCTTCAATAACTCTTATACAAGCCATTGACGTCCTCATTTCCTTTTGGTTTTCTATATTCTTCACGTTCTTTTCCATATTTTCTTTTGAAGAACAGACCTATTGGCTTTACTAACAATGGACATTATGATTTCGTGTTGTTTGACAGCTGATTCATAAAGTAATGATGTATAACCACTTGCATTTTCATATATCGTTCCTAAACTGAAAGGCCAGAGACCTTCTTCCATTTATTAAAATATAATATACTTCCTTATAAGAGTGTACAATGTTTTTTTCCAACTATATTCATTTTTCTTAACTATAGCGTTTGTATTCCATGTACTACTGACAATACCAATTACTGTGTTTTTTGCAATTTCTGTACTCATATTACATAATGATTTGCCTTTAAAACAGTACATTTCTAAATAAACATTTCAAATACTTACGGTTTTTCTTTTAATCCATAATCTCAACTGAAATGATTTCATATTGAAAAACTATTCATGGGTTCCACATAACCTTAACTGTAGACACTGAGGACCTTATTTATAAAGACCTTCCGCCGCCAGTGCCTCATTTTTTAAAATGGGAAAAAGTGACGCACCGGTGGCGCAAGGCCTTCATAAATAAAGTCCTGAATGTTTTCTTTTCTCGACCTCACTTACTGATACTAGAACCTGCAAGCCAATTACGGCCCGTGAACTCTTTCTTAGTAGGTCGCGCACCGTAAAGACAGTTATACCACTGTTAACATTTTTTTTTTACTGTTGCCAAGCACCGACACAGTTCGCTTCACTCAGAGTTAATCACTGCTCCCACGCTTCTACAGGCCAGACGCTATGTCGTATTTCTCTCCTTATCACCCTTTCATCTCCACAATAACAAACAGTTCTCCGCCTACCGCCACAGAACAGAGTCAGATGCAGAGGCACCAAAGAGTGAACCCATCACCAACTGCCATCTCCGGCTGTTTCCATGGTTACACCTCATTCTGCACCTTGCTGAAGGCACAGGTCAAAAGTTCATGTCTTAACGTTCTACAACAAACTAAGAACACTATTTTCCCTCCAGAAACACCTGCCAATACACACCTCTGTTACATGTCTTGTTTTTTCACACCCAATAGTACTTTTCGTTTAACATAAACATTAACATGGAACGTACTGTTCAATCTCCACTTGTTACAATCAACCAATCATTTTTATTTTTTTAAACCACACCCAGCCTCTTCCTTTTTCTTTATTTAGAATTTCAACTTCTAACTACCATTCCACTTCCAGAACTGATCGGAGGACGACTACAAATCCCTTGAAAATGAAGGTCTGGCTAATAGGACACAGTTATATTCGCTGGAGTGAAAAATATGCAGTAAGCAGACGAATTTGCAACCTCCGCTTACCAAATGTACACATAACATGGATTGCCAAAAGAGGATTGAAATGTCACCAATTGATTCCATTGGTGAAAACTTTTATGCATCTCCCAGAATCAGACCTTATAATTGTGCACTGTGGTGGGAACGATCTAGGCACAATCACTGGGGTAGGTCTGGTAATGCTTCTAAAAGACACCTTTCGACAATTGATGACACTTTTTCCTCGATCTGCCTTGGTATATTCCAATATATGCCAAAGACAGAAATGGAATTGGTCCAATGAACATTGTGCACAATTTGAGAAAGCAAGGAGACATGTAAATAAATCTGTTTCTGCGTTCCTCAGAGATTATAGCATGGGTTCTTTTTACCACAACAACTTGCGATACCACATGCAAGACGTCTATAGGAGAGACGGTGTTCATTTCACGAATGAGGGAAACAGAATCTTCCTCTGCAACATCAGGCTCTGCATCGGTACTTACTTATAAATGCAGAAAACGCTCAATTAACACAAGGGCTCTTTTCAGAGCCACCTTATATCTAAGCACTCAAACTTCTGATTTATCTCCATTTTCACACTCTTGTGAATAGGTGTGCGCGACCGGGCCTTACTACACACCCCGAGAAAACCTACGCAGCAAGACAATCTCTACCTTCTCCCCTTTCCATGTTTCAACGCTTTGAAATGAACAATATATTTACTTGCAGTGACAAAATGGCGGACAAAACTTCCTGATTTCCTTCGAATCGAACGTTAACAGACGTCACGCAGCAAAACAAAATTCCGCTCACGCGCAGCCGCTTGGGTGCGCGCACGTGTGCGCGCCTATAGATATATAATTGACTTTAACTTTAATTTTCTGAACAACTACTGAACGGATTTACACCATTCCAAAAAAAGCGTAATCTGCGAACAGGACTCTACAGTTTTGGCAAATTTCTTATAAATCCATTCAGCCATTCGACCTGTAGCCGAGTCTAAAGGTCCTATGGAAAATAACATGGAGAAACACGTTTTGGGACCCCCCTTATATCTCAGCCCCCACTTGACCAATCCCCCCCAAACTTTCAGGGAAGGAGCGCAGCGGACCGAGCCATCTTCTTTGAGAAATTCGCAAAGACTCATCCACCAGGGCCAAAAGTTATTCCAAATAGAATGTTGAGGATTTCCTATGGAAACTAGGTCCTAACTATAACTACCTACTGGCGACCGCCAGTAGGTAATATATCTATCTATATCTATATATATATATATATATAATAACGTTGGCATTGGTTGAAGAATCTTAGCGAATTTCTCATAGAAGATGGCTCGGTCCGCTGCACTCCTTCCCTGAAAGTTTGGGGGGGATTGGTCAAGTGGGGGCTGAGATATAAGGGGGGTCCCAAAACGTGTTTTCTACATGTTATTTTCCATAGGACCTTTAGACTCGGCTACAGGTCGAACGGCTGAATGGATTTATAAGAAATTTGGCAAAACTGTAGAGTCCGGTTCGCAGATTACGCTTTTTTCGGAATGGTGTAAATCCGTTCAGTAGTTGTTGAGAAAATTAAAGTTAAAGTCAATTATATATCTATAGGCGCGCACGCGTGCGCGCACTCGAGCGGCTGCGCGTGAGCGGAATTTTTTTTGCTGCGTGACGTCTGTTAACGTTCGATTCGAAGGAAATCAGGAAGTTTTGTCCACCATTTTGTCACTGCGAGTAAATATATTGTTCATTTCAAAGCGTTGAAACATGGAAAGGGGAGAAGGTAGAGATTGTTTTGCTGCGTAGCTTTTCTCGGGGTGTGCAGTAAGGGCGTTAAACGCAAAAAGATATAATTTTTTCCCGAAAAAAAATACGGGGTGCGCGCACCCGGTCGCGCACACCTATTTACAAGAGTGTGAAAATGGAGATAAATCAGAAGTTTGAGTGGTTAGATATAAGGTGGCTCTGAAAAGAGCACTTGTGTTAATTGAGTGTTTTCTGCATTTATAAGTAAGTACCGATGCAGAGCCTGGTGTTGCAGAGGAAGATTCTGTTTCCCTCATTCGTGAAATGAACACCGTCTCTCCTATAGACGTCTTGCATGTGGTATCGCAAGTTGTTGTGCTAAATAGAACCCAAGCTATAATCTCTGAGGAAAGCAGAAACAGATTTATTTACATGTCTCCTTGCTTTCTCAAATTGTGCACAATGTTGATTGGACCAATTCCATTTCTGTCTTTGGCATATATTGGAATATACCAAGGCAGATCGAGGAAAAAGTGTCATCAATTGTCGAAAGGTGTCTTTTAGAAGCATTTCCAGACCTTCCCCAGTGATGGTGCCTAGATCGTTCCCACCACAGTGCACAATTATAAGGTCTGGTTCTGGGAGATGCATAAAAGTTTTCACCAATGGAATCAATTGGTGACATTTCAATCCTCTTTTGGCAATCCATGTTATGTGTACATTTGGTAAGCCGAGGTTGCAAATTCGTCTGCTTACTGCATATTTTTCACTCCAGTGAATATAATCGTGTCCTATTAGCCAGACCTTCATTTTCAAGGGATTTGTAGTCGTCCTCCGATCGGTTCTGGAAGTGGAATGGGAGTTAGAAGTTGAAATTCTAAATAAAGAAAAAGGAAGAGGCTGGGTGTGGTTAAAAAAATAAAAATGATTGGTTGATTGTAATAAGTGGAGATTGCACAGTACGTTGCATGTTAATGTTTATGTTAAACGAAAAGTACTATTGGGTGTGAAAAAACAAGACATGTAACAGAGCTGTGGATTGGCAGGTGTTTCTGGAGGGAAAATAGTCTTCTTAGTTTGTTGTAGAACGTTGAGACATGAACTTTTGACCTGTGCCTTCAGCAAGGTGCAGAATGAGGAGTAACCATGGAAACAGCCGGAGATGGCAGCTGGTGATGGGTTCACTCTTTGGTGCCTCTGCATCTGTACTCTGTTCCGTGGTGGCAGGCGGAGAACTGTTTGTTATTGTTGAGATGAAAGGGTGATAAGGAGAGAAATACGACATAGCGTCTGGCCTGTAGAAGCGTGGGAGCAGTGATTAAGTCTGAGTGAAGCGGAACTGTGGCGGTGCTTGGTAACAATAAAAATTTTTTTTTAACCGTGGTATAACTGTCTGTACGGTGCGCGACCTACTAAGAAAGAGTTCACGGGCTGTAATTGGCTTGCAGGTTCTAGTATCAGTAAGTGAGGTCGAAAAAGAAAACATTCAGGACTTTATTTATGAAGGCCTTGCGCCACCGGTGCATCACTTTTTCTCATTTTAAAAAATGACGCACCGGCGGCGCAAGGCCTTCATAAATAAGGTCCTCAGTGTCTACAGTTAAGGTTATGTGGAACCCATGAATAGTTTTTCAATATGAAATCATTTCAGTTGAGATTATGGATTAAAAGAGAAACCGTGAATATTTGAAATGTTTATTTAGAAATGTACTGTTTTAAAGGCAAATCATTATGTAATATGAGTACAGAAATTGCAAAAAACACAGTAATTGGTATTGCCAGTAGTACATGGAATACATGGAAATAAGGAGTTGAGATGTGAAATGGCGTTTACAGTTATAAAAAACTCATTTAAAATTTACACATTAATTAGGGTACATGTAGCATATATTAGCGAGTTTTGCATCGAGTACGTTTGAAGTAACCTTACATAAGATATGCAATAGAATTGTTGAGATTAGACTGCAAAAAAATAAAGTTGAAAATCGAGTAGCTGAAGAAACAAATGTAGTCCACATAAAAGATCAAAATTTAAACAACACAAAATCATAATGTCCACTGTTAGTAAAGCCAATAGGTCTGTTCTTCAAAAGAAAATATGGAAAAGAATGTGAAGAATATAGGGAAGCAAAAGGAAATGAGGACGTCAATGGTTTGTATAAGAGTTATTGAAGCATTGTTTAGGCAAAATAGGTAGCTTCTGCTTGTAACAGGAAATCACTTTTATCATTTGAAAGTATGTCAGCTATCCAATGGAAAAGAGTAAAGCAGTACTCATGATCTGTTAAAATCGGAGCCTCTTTTATTATCACAGGGCAGCTCGGTGGGTTTTCGATGTAGTTCTCTGTTAGGAAAGAGTTAACCGTCCGTTGTGTAGGCAAAGTAGCCGGCAAGTGCTTCTAACAGGGAAATCACTGTTATCATCTGAAAACATGTCAGCCATCCAATTGAGAAGATCAAAGGAGCATTCATGATCTGTCATTATTGGAGCGTCTTTTACCATCATTGGGCAGCTCGGTGGGTTTTCGATGTAGCTCTCTGTTAGGAAATCTTGCGCCGCTGTGAATATATTCCAATGACCCAGAACTCCTTGTATCGCTGCAAAGGCCATAAACCCTCCGTTGTAACAAAGCTGTTCATGATCAAGTAACGGATTCATGAGGTGATTGTAATTCGGTTCAGGATGTACCAAATTGCAGAGACATAAATCCAGGGCCCACGTGAAATCACAGCTCAGGCAATGAAATACAGGCTGCACACAGGTGAAATACGAATATCGAAATGATAATCGATATGAAGTATTCAAAGTTGAGAGTGCTAAGGTGCCGTAGTACAGAAGTATTCTCTGTCGAAATAGTTCTAAGTGGTCCGGCTCGTTTGCGAAGGCAGGAGGGACATCCATTTTGAATTTCCCAAGATGGTAAAGGAAACGGCGCAGCACTGCCGGTTGTATAGCAACTCCACAGAATTAGGTCGCCGGCTATGCAGTGGAGAGGAGCAGAATGACTTGATAAATTTTCTAGGAGTCTAGTCACTTAAATATTGCTTAGTAGTTATCAAAAAAATAGCTTTTCTTGAAGGTCACTTTTTTTTACATCAATGCTGTTTTCTGTGAATGTTAGCTAAGTGAAAGATATATGTGTGAGCAGATGCTACGTTAAGTTTTAAATGTGACAATGGAGCTCTTGTTCATGTCTTCCGATTCAAGGTCGGTATTCGCTGCCAAATGCAAATATCAAGAAACGCATGCGTGGGGTAGATAGTCTGCATTCTTAAAGGAAAGCAAATGGAGGGTTATTTTTACCGCGTTAGCATTGTCGTTTAAAAAGTTACAGTGATTTTCATTATATGTTAAGAAAGTGTCACTGATGAAGACTGAAAATAAATCCTTATAAATAACAGGGACTGGTGTATTTTAAAAAAAGTGTGTAACATTACATGAATTGTAAAAAAAAATAATGTAATTGAAAGTGTATGGTTTGAAAATGAAATGTAGAGGTTTATAGTTCACGTTTTGAAAGCGGTTCTAGAGGGTCAGATGCATGATAGATCTATAAAAAATAGAACATGTTTTTCAATAGTATTATGGAAAAAATATGTGCCTTTATGTACTATTTAGATTATCTGCCTGTTGCCTACTCTTTGAGTTTTAGTAATCCTGTGTCTTATAAGTTTTCCAGGGGCGGTTTGAGGTTCATGGTGGGCTTGGGCAGGGAGGGTAGGTTGGGGGTTTGTAATAGGGGGTCCGGGTGGGGTGGAGTGCGGAGTTTAGTGAAGAGTGAGGGGGGCGGGGGGTTAGGGTGTTTGGTAATGGAGCAGAGTCAGAGGACGCCAAATTTCTGTTATGGGGTGCCACGGAAATATGTATTTATTCTCAGAGGTTTATTATATTAAGGATATATATTAACATGGTGGCTCTTGTGGTTTTGTGGTTCTGTGCAAGTGTATAATGCTGGCCCTGTAGTTTTTGTCTATGGACCTCATTACGACACAGGGGAGCCACGTTGCACAGTTGGAGATCAGAGACTTAGGAAATAAGTCTCTTATAATTAAGGGACAGAGTGTATATAGTGCTATTTACTACTCTGCTATGTGAACGATGTCGAATATTTCATAAGAGGAGGCTTTAAAAGTTTTTCGATAAACTGGTTTTCCAGGGAAGTGGTTGGAGTGTTCCATGTAAATTGCAGAATAGAAACTAGTAAGAACCAATTGGAAGTGTTGTTTTAAAGTCACATGACTGCACATGCGTGTCTCGACACCTGTACGCGATAGGTGGGTGCGCGCACCCGGACGCGCACTAAAATAAGGCGGCGAAAAACCATCTCATAATATGCTCTTGGAGCACGTTGTGGTTGAAAGAGTTAGTTCTGAAAAGAGCTTTTTTTTTTTTTTTTTGGAAACAAGTGTTATGATGTTTTCGATTTTTTAAAGTTGGTACGTCATTTTTCAGTAAGTAATACTATGAAAATGAAGTGAAGAAATTTATCTTTTCTTGGGGCATTTGAGACTTTCAATTTTCAGTTTAATAAGAACGAGGCTCTGCTCTCCATACAAAAGAATTTTTCCACACTCGTTGCATTTCATATGCACCTTCGCAAGATATGGTCTCAAGTCCATCTCAGCACTCGATGGAGATACAGGTCGTCCACCAGAAGATGTGCTGGCCACCTCTGATGGTAATAGCGTGGCCAGGGCTCTTGTCGATGCTTTTGCATAATGCTCAGGGTGCCTTTGTTTAATATGCTGCTGCATGGTGTGTATAGAAAAGGAATATTTTTTATCTGGATTTCCCCTTGAGAGCTCCGAATTGCATATCGTGCAGGTTACTTTTGGCGCATTCACTTTCTTTTGATCTTCAGGATAAGTAAAAAATTGCCAAATGAAAGATTCCTTTTTTCTTCTTAACGGTGGTCGCTCATTTCCTTCAGATTCGGAAGATGAATGCGGAAGGGCAGCCATTTCAGCAAAGTTTTCCGGAAGATGCTCGACGTTGTTGTCTCTTGAGAGTAGAAAAGATTGTGAGGAAAGTGGATGGAGTGCTTCGTGTAAATTCCAGAACAGAAACTACTAAGAACCAATTGCAAGTGTTGTTTTCAAGTCACATGACTTTACATGCGCTTCTTAGGACGTGTAGGCGGTGACACTATCTAGTTACGAACGTGATTTCATACTTAGGAACTAGCATTCAAAAAACCTATGAAATTCACTGAAAAAACCATAGGTTTTACACACGTTATAGTTAGGAAATAGCATTTGAAAAACCTATGAAATTCACTGAAAAAACCATAGGTTTGACAACAGTTATAGTTAGCTGGAAATTTTACTGACATAAAACCAATGAATGTCATGAGTGATGTAATATGTAATGTCATCAGCAGTGCATTACACACGCAAGTTATAGTGAGTCCAACTAACTATAACGTGGAATTTCATTGGTTTTATGTCAGTAAAATTTCAAGCTAACTATAACTGTTGTCAAACCTATGGTTTTTTCAGTGAATTTCATAGGTTTTTCAAATGCTATTTCCTAACTATAACGTGTGTAAAACCTATGGTTTTTTCAGTGAATATATATATATATATATATATATATATATATATATATATATATATATATATATATATATATATATATAAGTGTGTGTCAGGAAAAGCAAAACAATGAAGAGCATTGTCACATGCTTAGTTTGCCAATTTTCAGGGAAAATGGCTTTTCAAAGTGGAATAAAAGGATTGAAACACATACCTTCTGCACAGAATGGCGGCAGCTAGCTCATCACTACATGGCCTTTGAAGAAGGAGGACTGTAAATCAAAGACTAAAAGGCCAACACTCACATGCTCACTGGCTGCCCAGAATGGTGCTCACCACATGGCCAGCAAAGAATGAGGCATAGAAAACAAAGATAAAATGGCCACCCCACATACACACACTGGCTACACAAAATGGACACTACTGTGTAGCTGACAAAGAAGGAGATATGGAAAACAAAGAGCATGGTTGCCTGATCCTGCCTGGAGCAACTTTCTCCTCCAAACAATAATATTGTAGCATTTCTGGGACACGATTGCTCAAATATGTATTTTTCACCCAAAATGTGTCTGGGTCCACACATGGGACTGCTCTTTACCCACCACTAGTACATCAGAAATGTCAGAAACAAAAGTTAAATAAACTTTAAAATTACCCCAACCACAATGAGCCTAAGGCAATGTCAATTACCCGTCCAAAATAAACATTTGCAAGTTGCAGGAAAAAAAAACAATATCAATCATGAAACACATACACATACACACTTTTAAAAATACTTGCCAATTATATCATTATAACTTTGTAACTCGACAATTGAAATAGAGATCATTGATAAGCCCACTGGGGCAGAATTGTATACATAAGGTGTAGTACTATGGGCAAATGTTTAAAGAACTTGATAAAAATATTTGCCCACTGGGGCAGAATTGTCGAGTAATGATGAATAATTTGCGTGGATATTCATTAGGTAAAGAACTGATGTAGTCATTACACTTATGAATTGTGATATATTTGGCAAGTATTTCAAAATATAATCATGTTTTTGATATTTGTAGCGATACCAAAAGATTATCATTATAACAAATCTTAAAAGACATTGGTAAAAATGTAATCCTCAAGAAGATATAACAGAAATGAATGTTATAAGATGGCCTCTATGTGGTTTCACAGATATGGATAGTACAATGTAGTCCTACTTTTATTGTGGTGATTGATGCACTTGTATTTACATAGGAAAAAAACAATTGTTACTGTTGCATAAGCAAAGAGCAGTAAGCTCCGAAACGGGTCTGGCGTTTTCCCTGTATAATAACATTGTCACGTTCAAAAGAATTAGGCTGAAGCTTGCCCTTCTATCAGAATCGTACTTATGAGGAGGGGATTTCTGCTATTATGGTATAAAGATGGACTTTCTGCATGTCATTACAGATTGACAATTGTACACGGGATCAATGCTCAACTGCCGAAACTCCTGTGGGAGACACGCAGCCGTCCATATCCCGGATTAATTAAAGAAATCAGCTGTTCCTGAGTGCGTCTCATGTCTCTTTGGGCAAATGGAGCGTCTTTGCATTTATAACGGCTTTGCCTAAAGCCGTAAAGAGACTGCACCACCCTTTAAAAGAAGGAGCAGAAAGTGCCCAGTGGCTGTTTCTCACAGATTTACTGCATTTATGGGGACCTGCTCAGTCTCCAGAGTTTGGGCTGAAATGCAGGGGAACAGCATTTGGATGACATTTGGGCATGAGCACTGTGGAGATAATTGTGTATTTTTTATATATGGACTAGCGGGACTAGAATGCATTATATCGCTCTCATTGGAGAGGATCACTGGAGTGCTATTATGGTATAAAGATGGACTTCCTGCTTGTCATTAGAGATTGTTGATTGTTGCTTGTTCCTGTGATCAAGGCTCAACTTCCGAAACATGTTGGGGAGACACGCAGCAGTCCATGTCCAGGATTAATTAAAGAAATTGCCTGTTCCGGAGTGTGTCTCATTTACCCTTGGGAAAATGGAGCATCTTTGGATTCATAACGGCTTTGCCCAAAGCCGTAAAGAGACTGCACCACCCTTCAAAAGAAGGAGCAGAAACCACCCATGAGAAATTGTAGGCGGTGGCTGTTTCTCACAGATTCACTGCATTTATAGGGGCCTGCTCAGCCTCTAGGTTTTGGGCTGAAATGAAGGAGAACAGCATTTAGATGACATTTGGGCATGAACAGTGTAGAGATATTGTGTATTTTTTATATATGGACCAGCGGGACCAGAATGCATTGTATTGCTCTCATTGGAGAGGCTCACTGGAGTGGTTATGGTATGAAGATGAACTTCCTGCTTGACATTACAGATTGTCGATTGTACCTGTGATCAGGGTTCAACTGCTGAAACGCGTTGGGGACACAAGATGCAGTCCAGGTCCAGGATTAATTAAAATAATTGGACGTTCCAGAGTGCATCTCATGTCTCCCTCGGCAAATGGAGCGTCTTTGGATATATATGTCTGTGTGTGTATATATATATATATATATATATATATATTACCTACTGGCGGTCGCCACTAGGTAGTTATAGTTAGGATCTACTTTCCATAGGAAATCCCCAACATTCTATTGGGAATAACTTTGGCATCGGTGGACGAATCTTCGCGAATTTCTCAAAGTTTGTGGCCCGCTCCTTCCCTGAAAATGTGGGGGGGATTCGTCAAGCGGGGGCCGAGATAAAAGGGGGGTCCCAAAACGTGTTTTCTCTATGTTAATTTACATAGGGCGGTCGAACTCACTTTTAGCCCGAACGGCTAAATGGATTTGCACCAAACTTGGCAAAATTGTAGGGACTGGTAGCCCGATGTGCCTTTGCTATATCTCAAGATATGTGCTCCCGTTGTTTTTGAGTAATTTACGTTCCATCTATAGGCGCGCCCCGGTACGTGCACCGGGGAGCGCACCGGCCGCGCTACGCGACTTGCGCACGGAAAGCTGATTGGCTCTCGGGTGTCTGTAAACATTCAAAACAGTCTGGAGCGGCCGCCATCTTGTGTCTCGGTAGGATCGAGACACAAGAGGTGGCAAAAACAAAGGGGGAAATGACCATAAGGGGGCAGGGTAGACCCCCCCTGACCCCCTAGGTTTGAAGTGGGGGCTATAAAAGGGCCCCACGGAGGGGAGTGCCCGGTACGCGCACCGGGGAGCGGACCGGGGAGCGTAGCATGGGGAAAACCCAGTTTATTCACTGCGTCACCTCTGCGACCCTTTCTTGCGTCAATACGCCCCTTTTACATACATTACACCCAACGTGGGTATAATGTGGTGCAGGGGCTTACAAAGTGACGCATCTACCTAGATGCATCACTTTGTAAATATGACTGGATAAGGTGCATTTTTTTACAGCACTGGTGCGTCACAAAAAGTGACGCACCGGTGGCATTAAAGTGACGCATGGCCTCATAAATGAGGCCTTCAGTCTTCTAGCCATACATCATATTAAATATATGACGTATTATGTCGCAAGTACTTACAGATACGTCAGTATTTCAGACGTATCTGTAAGTGCAAAAGTGATGCATTGCTGGAGTGTGTCACAAAAATGATGCAACTCCAGCAATGCATCTTTTCACTTGGGGCCAGGCCCCATGTGAAAGGGTCTGCATCAGTCTTACGCCTGCTGTGAAACAGGCGCAAGATTTGGACGCAACAGCTATCTCATAGATTTCACTGTGTCACCTCTACGACCCTTTCTTGCGTCAATACGTCCCTTTTGCATAGTTAGGAACTACTTTCCATAGGAAATCCGCAACATTCTATTGGGAATAACTTTGGCGCCGGTGGACGAATCTTCGCGAATTTCTCAAAGTTCGTGGCCCGCTCTGCCCCACTCCTTCCCTGAAAATGTGGGGGGGATTCGTCAAGCGGGGGCCGAGATAAAAGGGGGGTCCCAAAACGTTTTTTTCCATGTTAATTTCCATAGGGCGGTCGAACTCACTTTTAGCCCGAATGGCTGAATGGATTTGCACCAAACTTGGCAAAATAGTAGAGACTGGTAGCCCGATGTGCCTTTGCTATGTCTCAAGATATGTGCTCCAGTGGTTTTTGAGTAATTTAGGTTCAAAAAAATATATATATCTATAGGCGCGCCCCAGTACGTGCACCGGGGAGCGCACCGGCCGCGCTACGCGACTTGCGCACAGAAAGCTGATTGGCTCTCGGGTGTCTGTAAACATTCTAAACAGTCCGGAGCGGCCGCCATCTTGTGTCTCGGTAGGATCGAGACATAAGAGGTGGCAAAAACAAAGGGGGAAATGACCATAAGGGGGCAGGCTAGACCCCCCTGACCCCCTAGGTTTGATGTGGGGGTTATAAAAGGGCCCCGCGGGGCAAAAAAAAGAGATTGTTTTCGATTTGCGCGGGGGGAGCGCCCGGTACGCGCACCGGGGAGCGGACCGGGGAGCGTAGCATGGGGAAAACCCAGTTTATTCACTGCGTCACCTCTGCGACCCTTTCTTGCGTCAATACGCCCCTTTTGCATACATTACACCTGACGTAGGTATAATGTGGCCCAGGGGCTTACAAAGTGACGCATCTACCTAGATGCGTCACTTTGTAAATATGACTGAATAAGGTGCATTTTTTACAGCACTGGTGCGTCACAGAAAGTGACGCACCGGTGGCGTTAAAGTGATGCATGGCCTCATAAATGAGGCCTTCAGTCTTCTAGTCATGCGTCATATTAAATATATGACGTATTATGTCGCAAGTACTTACAGATACATCAGTATTTCAGACGTATCTGTAAGCGCAAAAGTGATGCATTTCTGGAGTGTGTCACAAAAATGATGCAACTCCAGCAATGCATCCTTTCACATGGGGCCAGGCCCCATGTGAAAGGGCCTGCATCAGTCTTACGCCTGCTGTGAAACAGGCGCAAGATTTGGACGCAACAGCATCATAAAAGTGACGCAGTGATATCTCATAGATTTCACTGAGTCACCTCTACGACCCTTTCTTGCGTCAATACGTCCCTTTTGCATACATACAGATACGTCAGTATTTCAGACGTATCTGTAAGCGCAAAAGTGATGCATTGCTGGAGTGTGTCACAAAAATAATGCAACTCCAGCAATGCATCTTTTCTTACCCTTCCACACCCCCGTTCCTTTTCAACATTTTCTTTGAATATCCACATTCCCCATGTTCACTCTCCTTCTCCTTACTTTCCTTCCCAACACTCACCTTCTTTCAGTCCCCCTACTTCACTTCCTTTCTCCTCTCGTACCTTTCTGTTCTTTCTTACTCATTTTCCTTTCCATTATCAATGCACTCCACTTCACTTACTCTTTTTCATTTTTTTAAGAATATAGCTCTTTGATGAGAATTGGAGGTAGTACTGAAAATAACTTTTTTTTTCTTCTTTTTTCTTTTTTTAGAACAGAAACAAAAACAGGGAATGGAAACTGCTCAACAGGAGCAAAAAAAAAAAAAAAAATTTGGGCTGGGAACGGTAGCGATGGTTCTCCAATGCTCGAACCATGAGCAGGACACTTTGCTCCCCAAAGGTAAGTAGTTGATCGCAGTATCTGCATTTCAGGACACCTTTGTTGAATGCAGGCTGAATGTATGGAACCAGCTCCTGCGATCGCCCCCTCACAGAAGTAGTTGCTCCTCCGGTGGATGTAGAGGCCCCATCACTGGGAACCTCTTGTGCCAGAGCCCTGACACTTTCCCAGGCAAAATTCTGGGGATGCTTCCTCTCCACATGGCGAAGCATTGTGGAGTTCCCAAAAGAATATTTTTTTTTGGGGTCACCCCGTGACAGGACTGTATGGCAGATCCTGCACTCCACTTTTGGAGCATTCACCTTTTTCTGGTCATCTGGTATGGAAAAAAAATTCCAGATGAAATGCTCTCTCACCTTTGGCTGAGGAGGCTCTTCATCGATGAATTCAGGCTCATCTTCACTGCTGGATGGTCTGGCAGCCATGATTAACCAAGCAAGATCGAAGAGAAAAAAGGCAGGTCTTTCAGTCACAAAAGTGAAAGAAGAAGTGAAGGAAATGGGTGAGGATTTCATTCTTTGTAAAAAAAACTGTTAGCAACCAATGAAAAGTGCTATTTTAAGGTCACATGATTTGACGCGGCACGAACGTAGGCGCTTCCGGGGGCGCATATGCGGCGCGAACGTAGGCGCTTCCGGGGGCGCTTACGCGGCGCGCCGAAGTGACGTTTTGATAGTTTCACGGAAATGCAAAATTGTTTTCATTTCCTTATTCAAAAAAACTGCTTTTATATGTATGGTACTAAATGTCTTGCGTTATTATTTACTTTTCATTCATATTTTTTTTACACGAACGCAAGTAGCGCTCTGGGTGCGCTCTCCGGAGAGCTTACCGGTGCGAGGACCCAGAGCGCCCCAAGAAAAACTAGTAAAAAAAAGATATATATATATTATTATTAAAAAAATAATACTAATTAATACTCACACAAAACAGCATATTAAAAAAAAATCGTAGGTTACAAACTCGATATAGAAAGGAATTAGCATTTAAAAAACCTATGAAATTCACTGAAAAAAACATAGGTTTCACAACAGTTATAGTTAGGAATTAGCATTTAAAAAACCTATTAAATTCACTGAAAAAACCATAGGTTCACACCAGTTATAGTTAACTGGAAATTTTACTGACATAAAACCATTGAAATGAGTCGCGCGAGCGCGTCTTCCAAGATGGCCGCCGCCACCGGAGCTCGGTGATGTAATCGGCCCAATTTGCCGAAAAACGATGATTTTTTGTCATGAACCTCATTTACAGCGCACCGCTAGCAAGATAAGCATATTACCTACCTTATGCTCGTTTTTCTGGGCGATTTCTTCGTGGGAAGTGTTCCTGCTGGCCCTCTGGTTCCTCTCCCTGCCTTGGTCTCAGTCTCTGCCGGCTTCCTCCTCACAGGGGGCGGGGTGCTCAGAAAGAGAGGGCCTGGCTTGGGCCTAGCCACGCCCACGACCCTATTAACTACTGCACTGCTGTTTCTGGAGAGCTTTTGGGAATTTTACATCTTTTTCCCTAATATTTATTAAAATTTTGAGGTGCTTTTCTATTTCTTGCATTTCTTTGATGCTTTTGGTTATTTACTCACCTCAAGATGGATAATAAGAATTCTGCCACTAATAAGAGGAAACAGCAAGTATCGCCTCCCCCAAATAAATCTAAGGTTGTTGAATCTTCTGAACCTTCCCTCACATTAATTTTAGAAGAAATTAAAGCGCTGCGACTGAACACTGACACTATTGCAATTGAAATGAAGAATATTCGCAAAAATATGGCGTCCATGTCCATGAAAGTGTCTGATAATACTATCAAAATTCAGGATAACAAAAATAAATTGGACTCTTTTACTCCTTTGGTGCAGGAAATAGTACCAATGCATACTCAGCTGCTGGAATTGGAAAACCATAATTGGCAATACAATCTCCCTATTTTCAATCTTCCTGAAGAGGTTGAAGGATCTGACTATCGCTTATACCTAGAATCCTTGCTTCCTGGTCTTCTAAATATTAAATTTTCCGAAAAGTTTGAAGTGGACAAGGCACATAGAATTCCTTCGCATAGAAATTCTCGCCACACCAAACCTAGGCAAATGATTTTTAAGGTTTTGCGACACCATCATCTGGTTCTTATCAGGAAAGCTGCTAGAGATATTCCTTCTCTCTTGGTAAATGGCTCCAAAATCTTTATCCATCAAGACTTTGCAAAGGAAACGGTTGCTATCCGCAAAGAATTTTCTTCTTTTCGTCCACAACTGAGAAGCCTTGGTTTCAAATATGGTCTGTTTGATTCTTCTACGATGCGAGTCTGGAAAGACACTTTCTCTGAATCTTTTCATCGTCCTGAAGATTTAAGACTATTCCTGGAACAACAAGCTTCACCGTTGATGGAAACTCAGGATGCCGTCACTTGAATATTGTAGTTTGATCTTCCCTGGCATTTAATGACTATCCATTTATGGGCTCCAACGGTTCTTGGCCATGCTTGAGGAACGGGTGTGCGTCTCTATGTTCTTATTTCTGTATCTTGTTTGTTCTTTTTCTTTCCTTTCTTGTATCTTCCTTTTGTGTCCCTCCTTTTCTTGCTACTTACATAGAGTTACTCTCTATCCATGGCTGTTTCTCCCATTCGCTTTCTAGCTATCTTTCGTTCTGTGTCTCCTTCTAATTCATGATGGCTAGTTCTCATAATATTAAAATTGTATCCTTTAACGTTAATGGTCTGAGACATCCAGTTAAACGCACTAAAATTTTAGATTACTTGGGTGCATGTAGAGCGGACATTTGCTTTCTCCAAGAAACGCATATTGACGACAACATTTTACATTATATGAAAAAAAAGTGGGTAGATGATATTGTGTCCTCTCCTGCACAAGGAAAGAAAAATGGTGTTGCAATTTTCTTTGCTAAAAGACTGAATTGCCAGATTCTTAGTAAGTTTACCGATACAGATGGTAGATATGTTATAGTTAAGGTTAAACTTCATGATTCCATATTCTATCTGCTTAATATTTATGGCCCTACAGCTGATGACCCTTTGTTTTGGTCTACTATAACTACAGAAGTTTTGAAGTTGGGGCAGGCTCCCTTTGATTGTTGGAGGGGATTTTAATGTATTTATTGATCCATTGTTAGATAGACTCTCTTCTGCAAAATTCCGTCCTCCTAAAGTATTCCATGCCTTTAAATCTTTTCTTCACACAACCAAATTGGCTGATATTTGGAGATTGCATTTCCCCACTGATAAATGTTTTTCTTTTTTTTCTAATCCCCATAACTCCCATTCGAGGATTGATTACTTTCTGATTTCTCCCTCTTTACTTCCATCAGCCACCAATCCTGTGATAGGTAATATTGATATTTCTGAACATGCTCTAATTTAATTTGTTTTAAATATCTCCTCTCCTTTTACTAAACAAAATAGGTGGTGCATGAACACGAGCATTGTACTTAATGACACACATAAACCCAAATTACTGCAGGCTATTCAAGACTATTTTTTGTTCAACCCTGAAGATTCTTCATCAATTATCAATAGATGGGATGTATTCAATGCCTACATTAGAGGTGCCACTATTTCTATTATGGCTCATGAGAACAAAAAATGTAACTCTAATGTTAAACATTTAGAAAAACAAATTGCTAAATTCGAACGTTTATTTATTTCCTCTAATGACCCTCAATATAAACTTAAATTACAAAAACTTCGTTATGAATTTAATGCTATACTTAGTACTAGAGCAGGGATCCAACTTGCTAATTCCAATGCTAAATTTCGTTTCAACACTAAGAGGTCTGGGAAACTCCTTGCAAACTATTTGCGGATCAAGAGGAATAAGACTCAAATAACCTCGATACGTGGATCTCAGGGAAAGGTGGCTATCTCCCATAATGATATTGTTCAAGAATTTGGGCATTTTTACTCTTCCCTATATAGTAAACCTGATCCCTGTGATGAATCTTTAATTGATTCCTTTTTGAATAGGTGTACTCTACCTCAAATGTCTCCATCAGATAGACTTAGTTTAGATTCTCCTATTACTTGTGATGAAGGTACGCACTTTCTGTTTTGCTGCTGCTCGTAAATGTTTGTTAAACCAGAGGTTCTGTAAACTGTCTAACATGGCTTTCTCTCCTAAATGTGCTGGACTGTGTGCAGTGTTGATGATAACTTGAACCATACAGTCGGGGAGAAACCATGTGGTCTTTCCCCTCGTCATCCATCCCTGCTCAGTCTGGACCCCTCCTTGTTCAGCCCATTTCTTGATTTCGTCTGGAGTGGCATGTGTCTGTATGTCAATGACATCTTGTGTGGGGTCCCTAACTGTCATGCAATGTGTCAGTGATGATACATCAGTCTTTGTCATATCAATCGTATGAGTATGAGTCTGTGCTGTATGTTTCGCTGTTCGATCTGCAAAGTCGTTACCCTGGGAAATTGTGTCTGTGACTTTTGTATGTGCTTTGCACTTCATGATGGCTATGGCTGTAGGCAAATGTATTGCTTCTAACAGGGCTTGGATGAGGGGACCATGCTGGATTTTGGCTCCGTGAGAGGTCAAGAAACCTCTTTCTTGCCAGAGGACACCAAAGTCGCGTACGACTCCAAATGCATAACGTGAATCTGTGTATATGTTTACTTTAAGGTTCTTGGCTCGTATACAGGCTTGGGTCAGAGCAATGAGCTCTGCTGCTTGGGCTGACAGGGTGTCAATGCGATGTGTTTCTAAGACTTCAGTTTCAGTGGTCACTGCATAGGTGGCCACTAGTTCTCCTGTACTTGTTCTCATACATGAACCATCCACATAAAGTGTCAGGTCTGGATCGGGTAATGCAACATCTGTCAAGTCTTGTCTGGGCTTCGTGATTGTATCAATGACATCCACGCAGTCATGTGGAGTAGGATCTGTTGTGCTCGATGGTAAAAGTGTAGCAGGATTCAGTGTGCTGCAACGTCTGATTTCTATGTGTGGTTGGAATAATGTCAATTCATAACCTGTCAGTCGTGCTATGGTCAAGTGTTGAGTCTGTGTTCTGTTTAGGAGAACTTCCACGGAGTGTGGAACCTGTACTGTCAACTGGTGTCCCAATACGATGGAGTCACTTTGTCTGATTGCTAGAGCTGTCGCTGCAACTGATTTTAAGCACGCAGGCAAGGCCTGGGCTACTGGATCTAATGTGCTCGAAAAATAAGCACACGGTCTGTGTTTGTCTGCTTGAACTTGAGTGAGAACCGACAACGCTGTGCCATCGCGTTCTGTGACAAAAAATGTAAAGGGTTTGCTGTAACATGGTGTTGCTAAAACGGGTGCTTGACATAAGGCTTTCTTTAATTCGTCAAAAGCTTGTGTATGTTCCTGAGTCCATGGGAGGACAGGCGAAGACGCTGCCTCTTGTGTTGTCAACTGTATAAGTGGTTTAGCTAGAAATGCATATTGGGGAATCCATTGTCTGCAATGGGAAGTGAGTCCAATAAAGGCTCGTACTTCTTTCTGTGTCTTGGGTTGTGGAAGATGTGCAATTAACTGGATACGATCTGGTGTCAACTGTCTCCCCTCCTTGGACAGCAAGTGCCCAAGGTACACCACTTGCTGGGCGCAGAATTGTAGCTTCGAAGGAGACACCTTGTGTCCCTTGTCTGCCAGGAAATACAAAACCGTCAGAGATGCTTGTTCACATTCTGGTTCACTACGGGCGGTGATCAACAGATCATCGACATATTGGAGTAGGGCAGTGTTAGGAGGCATGTGTATACTGTCAAGTTGTCGTTTCAATGCTTGGCCGTAGATGCTGGGGCTTTCTGTGAATCCTTGAGGGGCGCGTGCAAATTTGAAGCTACGGCCATTTAAACAGAATCCGAAAAGATACTGGCTTTCCGGATCAATGGGGACACTAAAGAAGGCGTTCTTGAGATCGATTACAGTAAAGAACGTCGCCTCTGAATCAATAGCTGTTAATAATGAAGAGATGTCTGGAACCACAGGATACTGTGGTACAATGCATTTATTCAATTCTCGTAAATCAATCACCAGTCGATAGACTGGAGGTGCATTTGGATCAGTGCGTTTAAGAATCGGAATGATAGGGGAATTACAAACATTGGAGTCGGTTTCTACAACCACTCCTTGTGCAATGAGCTCGTCAATGATTTTCAGTAAAGCCACTACAGCATCAGGTGGTAACTTGTATTGTCGGATTCGGGGCAGTACAACTCCTGGCTTGAGTGTAACACGGTATGGTGTAATGTGCATACAACCTACATCAGTGGGACCTTGTGCCCATAAATGTGCAGGAACATTCTGTAACCTGGGATCAAAATCTCTCACCACACAATGACCCTTGAAATCACGAAGGAACAGCCTTACTCCTTCCGGGGAACAACAAATTACAGCTCCTAGAGCTTTCAGGGTCTTTATACCAAGCAAGTTTTCTGGACATGATTTTGTAAGCAACAAATCAGTAGTACGAGATAATGGACCAACTGCAAGGGGAACAGGTTTCGATACTTCATTAACAATAGGCTTTCCTGAAAATCCAAGGGAAACATTCTGTGAGCCTGAGAGGGGTGCCCCTGGAACCTCGTCATGACTAATGGTAGTTCTGCTTGCCCCTGTGTCAATCAAAAACTTTCTATCCTTTCCTAATACCTGACTATGTACATAAGGACCCTCTTGATCTACAGGAACTTCAATAAGAGGCAAGCCAACCTCCCTCTCTAGGCTGTTTCATGTGTACTGCTGATAATCGGGGTAATCGGATTGTGCATACTGGTACATCTGCTGTGTGACATGCTGTGTCGCGGCAATGGGTTGGGGCTGTGGTACCGCTACGGTCTGTTGTGGAACATGTATAGGCTGCACGTTCTGTGGAATATGTTGTTGGGCCTGGTGTTGGACCTGGTCCTGTCTAGGTGCACGTGGTCTCTCTTTAGTTTTACCTGTGGCTATATTGTGTTTCAGAACTGCACAATCGTTTACATAGTGACCTGGCTGTTTACAATAGTTGCATGTCCCTTTAACGGGAGCCGCCGAATTATTGGTCTGTGTCGTACCCTTCTTCTGACCATCAGCTGGAACTGACTGAGCAACTAGCATTTTCATTTTCGTGTCTTTCATACGTCTCTGTTCGTGATCATGTTCCTCCCTAATTCTGTTCTGGTGGTACTGTAACATTTGTAACATTTGGGAAGGCGTATTTGCTTGCCATGTGCTCTCGACTTTCAATACACGGTTCTTAACCTGGGGTAAGGAATTCTCGACCAATTTGGTTACAAATAGGTGTGGGTAAGACTCGCTACTGGTTTTCAGGCCACTATTAATAATAAAACATTTCTCGAATCTAGAATAAAAATCACTAGTGTCTTCATCGTGTTTCTGTTTGCAGGCTGAGATTGCATCCCAGTCCTCCTTTTTAGTCGTCAACAATCTTGGCAAAACCTGTACTAATAATGCTGGTAATGCTTTAGTCTTATCCCCAAGACCTAAACCTGGGGTCCGACCCTTTTCTTTGTCTTCCAATTCAGTCCAATTAATCTTTTTGTCTCCCACCTCCCATTCCTTTTCCTTGAGTTTCTCGTAAATACCGGCAGGTAATAGCACTTTCAGTATTTTCATAATATCGGGATATGTGTAATCTCCCATGAGTAGCATGTCTTTTATTTCACGGTGAAACCCTGCTGGATCTTTATCATGACTAGGCACTATTTTCTTCATTTCTAATAATTCCATTTTAGTTATGGGCGTGTATACAAATATGCGTTCTAGTGTATCATCTTGTTTCCGGATGGGGTGTACTTCTCGTAAAGGGTTCTGTCTGTCTAGGTGAAAAGGATTGCTTACTGGGGGTGGAACAGGTACAAAACGTGGAGTCAAGAACGTTCTGTATTTATGGCGTTGTTCGAGAATTACATTAATCAAATCAGTACCTAGGCCTCTCCATCTATTCAGGAGTAAGTCTTGCAATAGTTTATACAACGGACCTGGATCAGATTGTTGATTCTCGTACTGTACAATAAGATGTTGGGTCATGTATATACCAGCTAGTCGCTGTTCTTCTGGAGTAAGACTTAAAAATGTTTGCACTACTAAGTCATCTTTATATATACTGTCATCCCCGGCCCATTGGACTGCGGACTGGGCCAGTTCCTGATCACGTAAGGTATTGAGTTCATGATAACCTACTCTTTCTTTCAGGATTCTATCAGTAACTTGGAAAACATGTTCAAGGGAACATTGCTCTGGAATCGGGGAAAGGTAACGTTTCTTGCTTTCAAGACGAATGGGTCTGTCGAAAGGCCTATCAAGAGAATACTGTTCAGGGAGTTTCGCCCCACCTACGTAAGCTATCGTGCCTGGAGTCACTTGAGTCGCTTCGGAATTCTCCGGTACTTCCTCCTCTGAGGTGTCTTTATCGTCTGACTCGAGAGGCCTTTCAGCCTCCCGTCTGGCATGTATTGCTACTATTTCCTTACGGATCTTTCTAGTCATGGCCTCTATACATTTCTCTTTATCATGCTTACAATCTGCAATATTCTGACTCCACCTTGACAAACCCTCCATCTCTTCTTGCGAAAAGCCTGGCTGGTCTTGTTCCCTTATCAAACAATTAATCAGAAATCGTAATATCATACTTTGTGTCTCAACTTTCTGATGTGCCATGGCTTCATGAACACATTTTGGTCTCTCTCCTGTTCTAATAAAATGATATATGTTGTCTAGATGTTCTGGCATGTCTGGTAATAACAGCAGATAATCTGTAACACGGCGTAGACGTATTGAGGCTAACATCATGGGTCCTGTCTTGCCAGGTACTGGGTCATATCTACAATCTGTAAGGTACTGCTTAAGTTTTTCGGCTGGGCTTGCTTTAGGGGTACGCAGCATTGCTAATTCTCTCATTGTCAATCGTTGTACTTGTGGCGGGGTGCGATAGGGACCTCCTGAAGCACCTCCTGAGGCAGAACCGTGAGCATGACTTGATAGGTGTGGGAGAGGTATATTTATCGGGGACGACTGCCTCTGAGTCGTATCTGTACCAAAAGGGTTATTAGGACCAAGAGTAGGGGGACCAGTAGGGGAAGTGACAACAGGTGCGGGAAGTTGATGACGTGGAGGGGTCGTGGCTTGATCAGCAAGAAGATGCTGTGGCAGATTATTATTAGCGGGTTGTCGAGGTACATTGGTATATGCGGGAGCTACATCATCTAAATAGGAAGAAAGGAAAATATCTGCTGCGGTCTGTTTATGACGTACTTTGGTCGGGACCAATGGAGGGGGCAGATCATTTGGTATTTCCGGGGTCGCCTTGGGCAGGCCCTCGGCCAGAACTGGATATAGTCCTGTTATAAGGGCATTACTCTGTCTCTCGTGTTGTTCGATTCTGACTCGCTGTCCCTCTTCTAGTAGTTCTTTTTCTTTAGCTTTTTCGGAATCCTCTCTACTCTTGTCTGCTTTTCTGAGCGCTTTCTCTGTCCGTCTATGCGATTCCTTACGCCACAGTTCAATGGCATCTTTCTGTGATTGTCTGACTTTCTTTTTCCATAACGCTTCTTCTACTCTCATGATGCACTCGGCATCCCATGTCCCTGTAACGGGCCATCTCTGATTCTCTGCCAAGTCTTTCGTATAGTCCACCCATAAGTCTAAGTACAGTATGGCATCTAAGCCATGCTTATGGTACATAAAATGTCCTGGAGTGTCCCTAGGTGGGATGGGAACTGCTTCTTCAAGTATCCCTTTCCTAGTTCCTATCTGTCGTAATTTCGAGAACAAAGGCATTGCTACCTAACTCTGGACGTGAACACAATAAACACAGTAAAGAAATGCAAACAATCACTCATACCACGACATTAAACACATAGAAACATTTCGAACAGATACTGACTACTAACGAGTTCTATAACAAAAACAAATCTGAATCGCTGAATAACTGAATTACTAGATGTACTGCTAAACAGCACAGATACACTGCTAAAACAGTGCAGACCGGATCTGTGTACCCAAACCCGTCTTGACCGGATACAAATCAATGCACCCGTCTTGATGCGTCCCCAGCAACGGTACTCACCGGGAAGCACGGAACGGAAGGCCTCGGAAACTCGTCTGGACTGGACCGCTACGACGTCACTGCTGCTGCGCACTACGCATGCGCCTCGACGCTTCGGACAGGTGGGCCTCTGGACACCTCGGACACTGTTCTCTCGGCTGGGCTCTGGTCGGGATCCTCCGCACTCCTCACCGCCTCGTCTGGATGTCGATCGCAGTCTCCGTCACCTCCGTAGGCCTGAGGGAGATACAGGAAAACCTGCAGATGCGCATAGGAGTCCGTCACGGCTGTGGCAGGGGGCAAGGCCTGCGACGCATCGCCGGCACGTGGGGTGGGGGAGGGGTTCCTGTTCGGGCGCCAAATTATGTGGTAAATATAATTTACCGGTCAATTTTTACCGTATAATTACTGACAAGTAAAAGAATAGCTCAATCAAATGAGAGGCAGAGTCCGGGGTGTCTGAGTCATACGGGCTTTAATTCGGGATGGCTCGAGCCATGGAAATCAATTCCATCAATACAAGGGTTCGGGGGTATATGCAATGATGGCAAAAAGATGTCAACGATTTATTAACAGTACATGACATATATAGTAAAACTGTGCAATGGCAATGAATAAAGTAGGCGTGACAAGTGAAAAGAATATGATAAGAACACATGTGCGTAGCAAAAAGGCGTGTACAAAGGTGTGCACGGAGGTGTGTACTGGAAACGTCACAGAAAAGTGTCATAAGTGGGTGGATGCATAGAAGATTCTGCAGAGTCAGCTGAAACCTATAACCTGGGTGCACGCGCAGCTGGCATGACGTGTGATTGACGTGTATCTGGAGAAAGCTGAGGGTCTGACTTTTAGTACTAGTAGAAGAGACAGACGTCTGGCATGTCAGACCGACCGGTTCCTGTAACATGTCTGATATCTTGTGTTTGGGGTATGTTTAATCTGAAGCAAAAGGTCTCTCGGGCAGAGGCTATTCTATACTAAATGCATATGTGTCTAAGTGCAATGCACGGAGCCATGGGCCTACCATGGTAACGGGAGCTATGAATTACATGAGGGAGACAGGAAGGCTTGGCCCTTTGCTCTGCAGCCGGGAAACTGTTTACCTATTTCACTAGACTGGAATGTGTTTTCGAGGAGGCTGAGCTGGCTATGCTGATAACTCGAAGGCAAAATACTGTTTTGGCAGGCAGGCCAGGCCGAGCCAGGCACCGCTTCGCTTGGCAGGAAGTAAAGCAGGGGTCAGGGATGCATCTCCACGCTGCAGCTTTCAGAGACAGAGACAAAAGTGGTTCGAGGGCAGAAATCAGGGCCTAGCTCTGCAGAGCCAGGAAAAACGTGAAAGTGCACCATGTAAAGACGTTGGCAAGGCATAGTTACGAACTGAATTATCAATCCATTCATGGGGGATCTGATAGAGGACATGTTAACATTGGACGCAAATGTATTTGCGTCTTCAGATTCGGTTGCGGAGGGAAATTACATGCACTTTAAACTCGTACATGGAGACGTTGGGGTACACGTTAGGGGACATACCTGACCATAAAAATTTCAATTACCTCAGAGTGACAGACCTCCTTTTAGTGTAATGTAGCCCTTGAAACACATATTCAAAAATAGAAACTAACATTTTCAAAAAAATGGAGATACCCATACCAGTTACAACAACCAATTCAGTGATTCCACCATCTATATACACATCTACTCATTCACCAACACTTCTATATAGTCACTCATACATATACTCACTCATCATATGTAGTGATACACCTATACATCCTGTTACACACTGACAGTCATCCAAAAGTTACTCACACATGCAAATAAAGTATTGAACATCCATTTATTTGCATATACAACTTTACACACAGTACCACCTAACTTCTAAGGAAACTTACACATACTTTCTCTCTTAAACAATCACTTATAGAAACACATACTTATTTAAACAGGAACTCTTACAATCTCTCACTCTCACATATACTGACTTATATACATCAATACTCACATATACTAGATTAAAACATATCTTGCTACTGATAAAGACACTAGTGAGACAGCCATTCACTCACTAACACACACATATATACACTCATCCTCCCATACAGTCCTGCACATATGCTGTATTCCAAACACATACAAACAGTGAGTCAGTCACCAACCCATGCAGCCACTTATACACAAAGTGAAACACTGATACATATATTTAAATATTTAAACTTTACTCGCTAATATATGTATTCACTAAGATACACTTAATAAGTCAGTTAACCAATCATTTTTTTTTTTTTTAAACATCCATTTAGACATTTACTTAAACAGTTATTCTTCCATCGTCCTTTTTCATATACATATATAAAACATATTTATTTTTCAGAAAGACACACATTCACTGGATGGTGTCATCAGTGATGTCATGAGTAATGTCACTGACCATGTCATGAGTGATGTAATAGGTGACGTCATCAGCAGTGCATTGCAGGCGCGCAAGTTATAGTGAGTCCAACTAACTATAATGTGGAATTTCAATGGTTTTATGTCAGTAAAATTTCCAGTTAACTATAACTGGTGTGAAACCTATGATTTTTTCAGTGAATTTAATAGGTTTTTTAAATGCTAATTCCTAACTATAACTAGTGTGAAACCTATGTTTTTTTCAGTGAATTATATATATATATATATATCTATACTACTATTATAAAGGAAGAACTTTGAACCTTTGAGGCGGGTAAACTCGGGAACCCCAGCGCCAATCCACACACCCGATACATCGTTGTAATTGTCAGGGTGGGCAGATGGAGATAGGCTATATAAATTTAAAAAATATAAGTTATTTAAAAAATTTACGAGAAAAAAAAGTCGTCCCATGGAAGTAGCGCCGGCCGCGACGTGCGTGCTGACATCAAGAGCGCGGGGAGGAGCGGCGTCCAGGAGTGCGAGGAGGAGCGGCGGACATGAGCGCGGGGAGGAGCGCCGGACATAAGCGCGGGGAGAAGCGGAAGACAGTCGGGGAGGAGCGACGATCAGGCTGGGAGGAGCGGAGAGGAGCAGCGGACAGGCGGGAAAGAGCGGCGAGGAGCGGCGGACCGGTGAACTGAGGAGTGCAGGGAGGTGCGGCGGTGGAGGTAAGGCTTTGGGGGACCCACGGACAATGTCGGGGCGGGCGGGGGCCCTGAAACCAAGGTCGGGACGGGCTGCTACTCCGGAGGACCCACGAACAATGTCGGGGAGGGCGGGGGCCCTGAAGCCTGATTGCTCCCGGACAAGGTTGGGACGGGCTGCTAGTATATATATAAAAGAAAGATGAAGTAGTGAGGGATTGTTTGTCGTAGCACTTCTATTCTACTTTATCTGAAAGTAAAAAAAGCCCAAACATTTATAAAATGCTGATGTTTTCAAAATATTTTTATTGTGTCTTTTATATTCATCATGTAGGTGAAATACAAACATTATTTTACATTCATTGGTATCACGCGTTGGACCACATTTATTTTATTTTATCATAAGCATTCATTCCTTATGTTTACATTATATAAGTGTTGCCCCATCATCTTTTTATAAATGTTTGGGCTTTTTTTACTTTCAGATAAAGTAGAATAGAAGTGCTATGACAAACAATCCCTCACTACTTCATCTTTCTTTTTTTATGTACATATCATGTCATAATTACAATTAACAATCACAACATTTTAAACCACAATTATATTACTTTTTTTTTAAAGTACACGAGTAAAAATTGGAAAAAGCACTACTTAATATAAATACTTTTAATCCAATTTCACTCTAGAAGATCATCAGCCTGATTCATCAAGCCGAAATGGGCTCGCAAAGGGCCAGATTCTGAGAATATGGCCCATTGCGAGCTCTATTTTTGCATTTGGGATTGATCATCGCAAATGCAAAAATCGGTAATAGTGATTTCACTATTTTGCGATAAATTACATTTAAGGAATCTCAAGTTGAGATTCCTTAAATGCAATTCATCATCCATTTTAAAATTGCGAATTCGCAATTTCGGCCCGCTATTTACCGCGAGGTCAAACCTCGTGGTAAATAGCGAAAACTTAGAAAAATGCTTTTAAAAGCATTTTTCTAAGTTGCATGTTGCACGCACACATGTCCTTTGGACATGTGTGTGCGCAACACCTGTTCGTATTTACTTTTAAGGGGTGCTACATGGTGTCCTTTGGACACCCCTGGCACCCTTTAAATCGCAATCTTATTTGCGATTAGAAAATTGCTAATCGCTAATAAGGAATACTCCCCATTCATTCCTATGGGCCTTTTGGCCCATAGGAATGAATGGGGAGTTATTCCTTATTTGCGATTAGCAATTTGCTAATCGCAAATAAGGAATATGTAGGAATCGCTTTTGTTTTTGCGATTCCTACATGAATGCCGTTTTGCGAGTCTGGAATAGCGATTCCTTATGATTCGCTATTTCAAACTCGCAAAAGGGCACTATGATGAATCAGGCTGCAGGATTTTTTTTTTTAGTACATATTTCAATCATAAAGAAATATTTGCATACTAAACAAATATCTTCACTGAAAGTCATCCAAATCAAGTTGAAGGATCATAAAGTTATATATAAATTAAAATATACATTAACAATATGATCCCTCTGTGGAAATGAAAGATAAATTAAAGATTATGACATCGCTCCTCATCAATACTTTGCAAGGACTAATTCGTTAAATAACCTATATTTCCATTCAGATAATTTACGTCTCTTCGATATTCTTTCCTTCCTCCGTAGAAATTTATCCAACTCCTCTGAAAAGTACATATATTTTTATGTATTTTTAAATATACATTAACAATATGTACTCTCTGAGGAAATGAAAGATAATGTGAAGATGTTTCCGGTGTTCCGAATCACTCCTTTGCTCGTAGTTTCTTCGCTAGTATTAATTCTCGGAAACAAAACTAATCATCCCACGGGTGTGGTTAAAATACATTTTGGTTACATAACAGTCTATGGCTTCAATTCATTGCTCCTCCCACTATTAAATCCCGTTTTTCAGTTGACAGGTGTTCTCATTTGCACTGTTTTAGCGCGTCACGTATTTATGTAAATGTGCCTCTTTCCATTCTATTTAATTTTCGCATAATTTCTAAAATGCTTCCTTTAAACTCGTTTTCATTATTAAAGCATTTCTATAGGTTAATTTTTTTTAATAGGAGTATTAACATTAATTCCCCTTTTTTAACTTATTATTCTAGTAACTTCCCTTTTTTTTAAACTTTTTTTTATTTCTCCTTATTACCATATATAAATGAAATCATTCTCTCAGTAAGCATGTACTCATGCAGTGAGGCAGGCTTTAGGAAATGCAGTGATTCAAAGTGCTATGTATTATGCATGTAGTGGTGTAATAACCTTTACATTTATGCTTGAGGACTACAATCCCCACTCACTATATATACCAGGGGTCTCCAAATAGAAGCTCGGGAGCTACTGGTAGCTCACCAGCACCCTATAAGTAGCTCTCTGATGTGAAGCCAAACCAAATCAATCTCAGGGACATATTATCAAGAAAGGGCGATACATTATCAATGCTTTTATCAGCAGGAAACTGCTGGTAGAGCGGCGATAATGGGCATGATAATATCCCTTGTGAAGTTCTATTGATGCCCAGGTTAACACTAGAACCTGAGCTTCTATGGAAATTCACAAGGGCATATTTTCAAGCCTATTATCCTGAGAATAAATGTTATTGCATGTTTTTCGCTTTTTCTCTGTAACATCAGCAGCTTGTTTTTAGAAACAGATAGATTACAACATACATTGCTCCTTTTCCTGCTCCTTTCAGCTTATATGGTAGCGTAAGAACAGTGGGCTGTCCTAACGTATTCAGTCTCAATTAATTTACCACCACCCCCCGGGCTTTAACGATATGTATGTTGGGGTGCTCACGGCCCCCCGCAGCCCTGGGGACCGCCACCTCCCGGGTCTCTAATCTTTAAATTGTGGGGTCCATGATGGATCCCCAGCCCTGGGGACCACCACCCCACAGGGCTTTACAAATGATGGGGGGTGGGCCGCGCGGCCCCCCTCCTGGAGCCTTTGATGGCCCTGGGGCCGCTACCCCTTAGGGCCGGTTCCTGCAGTGTCTCGGAGTGCCTACCTTCGGGACACTGCTGTTTGCTATGGTGGGGCGGGAGCCTTGCCCTACCATAGCAAACTGCTTTCCTATTTGGAAGAGAGTGCAGGAAATCTGCTCTCTCTTTCAAATAGGAAGGCATATTGGTTTTTGTCAGGGGGAGCAGCATGTAAGCTGCTCTCTCTGACAAAAAGCTGTGCCGGCTGCCGATGGGCGCGGGAAGCCAGTTGGGACCGTGGGGCTGCTGGAGTTCCTCTGACGGTCCCCAAAGTTTTATTTGAGCCCCAGGGGATGGAGTCCCCGGGGATGATAAAAATTAGTGATAGGGTTTTTTTTTATCTGTAAGTTTACAGTACGACGTCCCGTGCGAGATTCATAAGTTGTCCCAAACGTGTACCTAAGAAAGAAAAAAAGAATGAATGTTTTACAGATATCTATTAAGCTTATGTGTTTCGATGTTGTTTGCTTTTTAGAGTAGAGTCTAAACTTGTTGAAGAAGAGTGTTTTACAGTGTGCTGATCTTTTGACCTCTGTGGACAGTTGACTTTTGCATGATATGTTGGGGTACTCTTCCTTCTCTCCTCATATCTCCCTCACTCCTCATACTACCCCATCCCTTTATACTGATCCCTCTCTTCATATTTTCTCTTTTCCATATACTTTTACTGCTCTCCCGATACTCCTCTCTGTCTCCTCATACTCCCCCTTTCTCCTCACATCATTCTCCCTCTCTCTCCTTATAGTCTTCCCTTTCTTCTGATATTTCCCCTCTTTCGTTATTCTCACCTCTCTCTCCTCATACTCCCCTCTGTCGTTATACTCCTCCCTCTCTCTTTATAGTGCTCCTCTCTTTCCTTATACTCCTTGCTCTCTCCTTATATTCCTCCTTTTCCTACTTATACTCCCTCCTCTCTCCTGATATTTGTCTCTCTCTTCATACTCCCCCTCTCCTCAGAGTTCTCTGTCCCTCCTTTTACTCTCTCTTCTCTCCTCACAATGCCTTTCTAGTCATATTGCCCCCTTTCCTCATATTACCCATTGCTGCAAAATCGGCCCTGTACCAAAATTGGCCAAAAACCGACGCAACAAAGAGCTCGGCGGCACCTCCAAACCCCCTGAGTGGGGAGGGGGGTTGGCCGAGCACTTTGCCAGGGCCGGATGTGGTTCCCAGTCTGGCCCTGCATACTCCCCCCTCTTTTCATATTTCCCCCTCTCTCCTCTTATTGTTTTTTCTCTCCTTATACTCCCTTTCTCTTCATATTCTCTTCTCTCCTCATATACCCCTTCTCTTCCGATATTTCTCTTTTCTCCATATTCTTCACCCTTTCTACTCATACTCTTAATTCTCTCCTCATATCTCCCTCACTCCTCATACTTCCCCCATCCTTTCATACTCTTCTCTCTCTTCATATTCCCTGTTTTGAACATACTCCCCCACTCTCCTCATACTCTTCTCTCTCTCTCCTCATACTCCCCCTCTTTCCTCACACTCTCCCTCTTTCTCCTTATACTCCTCCTCTCTCCTGATATTTCCCCTCTTTTTCTCATTCTCTCCTCTCTTTTCTCATACTCCTTCCTGTCCTCATACTCCTCCCTGTCGTCATACTCCTCTTTCTCTCCTCTTACTCCTCCCTCTCTCCACATACTCCCCCTTCTCTCCTCATACTCTTCTTTGTCTCCTCATACTCCCCCCTCTTTCTTTATACTCTCCCTCTCTCTTCTTATACTTATACAATTTACAATTTTACTTCCTCCTCTCTCCTGATATTTCCCCTCTGTCCTCATTCTCACCTCTCTCTTCTCATACTCCTGCTGTCCTCATGCTCCCCCTGTCCTCATACTCCAACCTCTCTCTTTTTACTCCTCTCTCTCCTCATCCCTCCTTAACAATACCCAGTTACTGTGCATGCCCTGCTGCATACACTCTGGGACAGATTTACAAGCCACTTGTATCTCTTTGTTTTTACATTGTGTCACTTTTTTATGTAATGTTGGCAAAAATAATGCAGCAAATTGCATATGTAGTTGCAAAATGAGTTAAACTGTCCACTGAAATGTAGTAGTTATATACATTGAATATTTGCAGCCACTTAACCATTTTAGACTTGTAAATGTCTTTTGAAAAAATGTATGGTCTTATATTTTTGGTGTAGAATCAGACTGTGTATCTGTGTACATTTAGAAATTATAGTCGCCCCTTTTTGCATATTATCTTCCCTCTCTCTATGTACTCTCTCATCTCTCCTCATATACACCCCTCTCTCCTTATACTCCCTGTCTGTCCTCACACTCTCTGTCTCTCTCCTCATACTATCCATTCTCTCTTTATACTCTCACCTCTCTCCTGATGCTTTTTCCTCTTTCCTTACACTCTTCCCTTTCCTCATATTCATCTTCTCCCCTCATACTCTCCGTCTCTTCATACTTCCCCCTCTCCTTATCTTTCATCCTCTTATCATACTCTCCCCTGACTCATCATACCCCCTTCATTCCTGATACTCCCCCATCTGCTGATACTCCTCCCTCTCTCCTCATACTCTACTCTCTGTCCTCATACACTGCCTCTCTCCTTATAATCCCCGATCTTCCATTCTTCCCTCTCTTTTGTCATACTGTCCCTTTTGTTTTTATACACACCTGTCTTTCTTTATACTACTCTTTTCTCCTCATACTCTCTCCTCTTTCCTTTTACTTTCCCCTCTCTCTTTATAGTTCTCCTCTTTCTCCTCTTACTTCTCCTCTCTCGCCTCACACTCCCTTTCTCTCTTCTTATACTCCATCTTCTCTCCTTATACTTCCTCTCTCTCCTCAAATTTCCTCTCTCTCTGCGTATACTCTCCCTTCTCTCCTCATACTTCTACCTCTCTCGTCATACTCCTATTTGTATTTTCATACTCTTTACTCTCCTCATTCTCTCCCTCTCCCCTCATACTCCCTCCTCTGTCCTCATACTCCACCCTCTCCTCATACTCCCGCCTCTCTCCTCTTAGTGATGCAACGGTGGTGTAAAAGAGGCACACAGGGTTGTAAATCTGCCCCTAACACTTACAAATTCACCGAGGCAGTTTCACCAGCAGTACAAAGGGAAGCATAGACTTGTAACATATTTATGCATATATGTTACATTCAAGTGCTTCGGAAGTACTACAGTATACTATAAGTAAACACCTTATAGATTTATGCTGTAGCACTTCCTTATAGTTCTGCACTTTCACTTTCACTATACACTACTAATGTATTCATTCATTCATTTATGCACTACACATTCGTTCAAACAAAGTTTTTCACACTATCATAGAAATATAGCTCTTGTTTTGGCCAGTGAAGGTAGTTCTGATAAGAACTGTTTTTTTCGTCTTTTTATAAGTTTTGTATTTATTTTTTTATTATTTGAACAATTTTTTTTTCCAACAGGAAAATAGGGGAACTGGAGAAACAAAACAGTCAAAAACTGGAACAAATAAAAAATAAAAAAAATAATGGTGGGAGCAATGGTGATTCTCTTTCCGTCTGCAAAATAAGTCTATTGATTGCTCACCATAACAAAGAGTTGCTTTGCAGAATTTACACAAAATATTAAGATCAGCAAAATCAGGGTGAATATCTGGGTGTGGACTTGATTCTCCAGCAGATGATGTAGTTGCTTGAGATGTTGGAGTCTCCTTACGTAATGTGCTGCATACAGCATGAGCATAGTTGTTAGGATGCATATTTTTTACGTGCCTAACCATACTCGCTGTTCCAAACGAATAGTGCTTAGCAGGATTTCCTCTGGAGAGCACTGCTGAAAGCATTGACTTTCTTTTCTCATTCTGGAAAAGAGAAACATTTCCAGATCAAAGCCTCCTTTCTCTTGGGGGCTGGATCCTCCACCAGAAATTCTTCATCTGAAGAATGTTCAGAGATGTCTTCAGGTTGCTGTGCAGCCATAATGAACAATTTTAGAATAAACAGCTCCTTCTCGAATATTTCTTCAGTGAAGAACAGAGAAGAATGATTACGGTGCTCTTACGGTACGATTACGGTGCGAGTACGTACGACGAACCGCCGCGATTTGCGTAATTGCTTTTAAAAGTAATATACGCTTATTAAAAGTAAAAAAAAAACAATTTTCATGATTATCCTAGATAATGTATTCCCTTAATATTTACAATAAATTCATAAATATATCTTTTAAAACAATTATGAATTTTCGCGCAGTACGCGTACCGACGCCGTACAAATGTATGTGACGTCACACGGAAGCGCCGATGCGATGAGCAACGACAAAACGTATTCGTAACGTATGTGCGCGTTCGTGCCCATACAAAGGATGGTGCGATCACCGTATGCATATCGCACGATTACCCAAAAAAATGAAAAAAGAAAAAATATAGAATTTAATTTTAATATATTGAAAAAAATATGAGTAATAAAAAAATTATTTTAGAATTTTGTTTTTTTATTATTTGACACTAAAAATATATAATGTAACTTAACAAAAAAAATAACTAAAAATTATTATAAAAATTTAAGAAATTAGTATAAAAAGAAAGAAATATAATAATTAATACATTTAAAAATTGTCATTTACAAAATCTTTGAAATTCACTGAAAAAACCATAGGTTTAAGCCACGTTATAGTTAGGAATTAGCATTTAAAAAACCTTAGAAATTCACTGAAAAAACCTAAGGTTTCAGCCACATTATAGTTAGAAATTAGCATTTAAAAAACCTTAGAAACTCATTGAAAAAAACATAGGTTTCAGACGTTATAGTTAGCTGAACATTTCACTCATACAAAACCATTGAAATTCCCCGGTTATAGTTAGTTCAGCTAACTATAACTCATGCGCCCGCAATACACTGCTGATGACATCACATATTACATCACTCATGGCATGGTGAATGATATCACTCATGACATCACTGATGACATCTCAAATGACATCACTGATGACATCACTGATGATATCATCCAGTGAATGTGTGTCTTTCTGAAAAATAAATATTTTTATATATGAAAAAAGAAGTTGCCACTCCAGATGGTTGCACTCGCCGAAGGTCCGGCCACAAGCAGGGCAGCTCCTCAAAGACATCTCCCCATTAATGCGCTGCCTACGTGTTTCAGGATACCTCCCTTCCTCTGGGCGGCTATCCCGCTGAATAAGGAACACCAGCAGTCTTAAAATGGAAAATCCCATCCTTATTTTTCAAGTAGCACCAATAAAAATCAGGTGAGTAGTGAAGCACAGCATGATGGGATTAGAAGCCCTTTAAATTAACATATCCATGTGGACGCCGGACCGGCAACTTCTTTTTTCATATATTTGTGGCCCAGCCAAGGCCACGGTTTGCACCACCACAAGACCTGTGTGGGTCTGGAGCTACGGACTTTCCTAGGCATTGCAAGGCTGGAGTTGCGGTTTCAACTACAGGCAAGCACCTCAGACATTGTTTGTCCTATGATTTCATTATCGTAATACTGGCGTCCACATGGATATGTTAATTTAAAGGACTTCTAATCCCATCATGCTAAGCTTCACTACTCACCTGATTTTGACAAACGTATTGCACACCTGAAGCCATCTTGATTGGAGTAAAGTGGTAACTCTTAAAACATTTAGTTTAAAAAGGAATAAAATGAGGGAGTTCATTTTGCCATAGAAAGTATAATTAGTGCTGCAGAAAGAAAAATCAGGGCGCATTTTGAGTGACTTCTCAAATCCTCTTCTATTTCATTAAACAATTCTGACATGCAGATTGAAACATGTCCTTTAAATACCAGCAGCAGACTGCCTTGGTGAGCACAAATATCACCAAGATGTGGCCCAAGTATAGCCCAATGACAGAATGTCCCAGAATGTTCTAAAGAACAACAAGAGTGCTAACAGTCTTCCTTATGACAAAAGTATAGCACACCTGAAGCCACCTTGATAGGAATAAAGTGGTAACACTTAAAACAATTGCGATTCTCCTATTAACATGACGAGAGAATCTGGATTTCATTAAAGACACGGAGGCTAACATTATGCATTAATCCTTTAATGCAGCTCACAAACACAGCCGCTACATCACAAAGGTAAGAATAAGAATTAGGTGACATCACAGTATCCATAAAGCCCAGGTGCCAAGGGAGATCAGCCTCTTTTAGAATGCCTCGAGTAACAGGAGAAGTTGAAACACAGGAGTAAAATTTGAACTTGAATGAAGAATTGGAGACCATCTCGAATTCCATGTAGAAACATCAATTAGAATTATCTGAAATGGAAAAAGGAGTAAATCAACGAGAAGGACAGAAAGGGTCTTCATAAGAAGCATAAACAAAAACATCAGAGTAAGAAAGCATGAAAAGGATTGTAAACCAGATTAAATAATTGTAAACCAGATTAAATAACAAATCAGAATTACCCTCAGGGAGGGAAGGGAGGGATAATGTTAGCCTCCGTGTCTTTAATGAAATCCAGATTCTCTCGTCATGTTAATAGGAGAATCGCAATTTCATTACAAGACAGGAGGCTACATTATGCATGTTGGTAGCCTTGAATAACTGCATCAGAAACATGTTCAATTGGTTTACAATAATGATGAGCAAAAGTATAGGCATTAGACCAATCAGCGGACTTAAGGATAGCATCCAACTTACCACCAGACCAGAATGACTTGCTGGCCATAGCACTCCTGAGAGAGTGAGCTTGGAACTTAGACAGGTCAATACCAGCAAGGTTCATAGCAATCTTAACCCACCTAGCGATAGAGCAGGATGAAATGGGTTTAAAGGGACTAACATAAGAAACTAAAAGTTGATTTGCACCAGGAGGACAAAGATTAGACATTCTGGAATCGTATTCCTTCATGCAATCAACAACACATAGTTTTGGATGGGAATCAAAACGAGGGTAAAAGATAGAATCAGACATGGTTTTGGTTCTTCTAAATATTTCAAAGTTAACACCAAACGTGTCGTAACATCTATTAGAGATGTCCAGAGCTTTAACATCAGAAACTCTGCGACAAGAAGCTAGACATAAAAGAGAGGCAAGCTTAATTGAGAGACATTTCCTGTTAAGGAGAGAATTGTTAGGCCATGAACAAAAAAGATCAAGTAAAAGTTTAACATCCCAAACGGATTGATATTTAGGACGAGGGGGTCTCTTAAGACGAATACTTTTAAGAACTCTACAGATAATAACGTTTTTACCTACTGTTTTACCATTGACAAGAGCATGGCCGGCTGAAATTGCAGATCTAAAACAATTCATTGATCTATAGGAGAGACCATTATCATAGATTTCAACAAGGAAATTAACAATGCAGACTACAGGAGCCTCCACGGGATCCAAGTTCCTTTCCAAGCACCAACTAGACCATTTCTTCCAGATGTTATTGTATCTGTAGTGGGTTCCAGGTGCCCAAGACTCTCCGAGGAGAGTGAGAGCAGACGACGAAAGTCCAGACAATTGGTGAGATTGCCTGACACTTTCCAGGCAAGAAGGTTCAAACTCCCTGAAAGGACCAGGTGATGATCCTCTCCGTCTGCGTTTAGGAGGAGGCCCTGAATTGCGGGAATCATGAAGGGGACGTCGCAAGAAAGTTTCAGAGCTGTGGGGAACCAGGCTTGAGATGGCCAGAAAGGAGTTATCAGGACAAGGGAGCATTGTTCCTGTCTCAATTTCTGAAGAACCCTCTGAATCATTGCAAAAGGGGGAAGGCGTAAGGGTGAAGGGGAGCCCAAGGATGGAGGAAAGTTCACAGCTAGAGCACCTGGGTCTGTCATCCAGCTGAAGTACTGGGGAAGTTGGAAGGTCAACCTGCTTGCGAAAAGGTCCACGTCGAAGGGACCCCAAAGAGTGTTCAGGGAATTGAAGATCGTCGCATCGAGTTTTCAGTCGCTGAAATCTTGAAGGAACCTTGAGTTCCAATCCGCTGAGAGATTGGATTTCCCTGGAAGGTATTCTGCTCTCAATGAAATTTTGTGTTCTAGACAGAACATCCATAATTTCTTGGCCAGATCCGAAAGGTCTGCGGACCTCGTGCCACCGAGACGGTTGATGTAAGAGACCGCAGAAACGTTGTCCATTTTTAGAAGGACAGATCTGCCTTGAAGAGAGTGTCTGAAACTCATCAAGGCATAGAGCCCAGCAGTCAGCTCTAGAAAATTTATATGGTGGGAGGACTCCGAAAGGGTCCAAACTCCACCGGTGTCTTGGTCGAGGAGGCGAGCACCCCAGCCGTGCAGACTGCCGTCTGATTCCAAGACAAAGTCTGGGGTGGAACCGAAGATAGCCCTTTCATTCCATGCATCCAAATTGTCCAGCCACCAAGAGAGTTCCAGTCTCGCTGGTTGGTCCAGAGAGATCATGTCCCCATACCAGAGACCAGAGGGCTTGGGCTTTCACCCTCTGGAGAGCACGATAGTTTAGGGGACCAAGAAAGATAGCTTGGATCGAAGAAGAAAGAAGACCCAAGAGTCTGGCTAATTCTCGTAGGGAGAGAGATTGATGCTTCAGGACAAACCTGATTTCTTTTCGAATTTTTGCAATCTTCTTTTCGGGAGTGAGAGAAGACAGCTTGAGGTGTTCACGGTGAATCCTAAAAATTCGAGGGATTTTAAGGGCATCAGGATGGATTTTTCTCTGTTTATAATAAAACCAAGACTCTCTATCAACTCCATGGAGACCCTGAGGTCTTCCAAAATTTGTTCTTGGGTTTGAGACATGATGAGGATGTCGTCTAAGTAGATAATTAAATGAACCCCTTTTGCTCTCAGAATCGAAACGATGGCTCTCATGACCTTGGTGAAACACCAGGGGGCAGATGAGAGACCGAAGGGGAGAGCCTGAAACTGGTAGAGGTGTCCGTCCCAAATAAATTGGAGGAACGATTGATGTTCCTTGGCCATGGGGATAGTAAAGTAGGCATCCTTTAGGTCTAGCTTGACTAACCAATCTCCTTGAAGGAGAAGGTCCCTGAGAAGATGGATGCCCTCCATCTTGAAGTGACGATAAACCAAGTATTTGTTTACTTCCCGTAAGTTTATCACTGGCCTCCAGCCTTTGTCCGTTTTCTCTACCAAGAATAGGGTACTTACGAAATTCTTTTGTGACCAAGAAACCTCGATAATAGCTCCCTTTTTTAGCATAGAGGAGACCTCCTCCTTGGCGATAGCTAGATGTTCCGGGGGAAGGTCCAAGGGTCTTGGAGTCGTGGATTGGTAAGGGATGTTCACGAAATCTATCTTGAAACCGCGGACAGTTTGGAGGACCCACGGGTCCTGAGTATAACTTTCCCAAACGTGGTAGAACAATTTGAGCCTTCCCTCGACCTTTGGAGGGGAAGGAGAAAGGAGGGCACTTACTTGAGGTGTTGGTATTAGGTGCTCCACGGGAGGAGAAGCCTCTGCCTCGGGAACCATGACCTCCTCGTTGGGGGTAGAACTGTTTGTTAGAGGGGTAGTATCCTCTTCCTGCACCACCTCTTCCTCTCCCGGAGTTATAGGGCCGGAAGTTGGCACGGCCGGAAGAACCGCCCCTTCTTCCGGCCTGACCAAAAACATTAGAAGGGAAGACTTTTTTCGGGTTGCTTTGAGCCCTATCAAGAGCCGTAAAAGTCGCAACATATCTGCCAATTGATTTAATCATGTCTTGCCCGAAAAGTAGGCCTTGGGGCTCGGAAGAAGGCTCCTTGTCAGCAAGGTCCCCAAGTTTGGGGTTAATTCTGTTTAGGACAGTTTTCCTCCTTTCCATGTTAAGGCTTGAATTGGCGTTCCCTAAGAGAATGATAGCTCTCTGGCTCCAACCCCTGATGAGTGCAGTGTCAAGGGGAGTATCTGAAATATAGGATTCCTCAGCGAGATCAAGGATTTCGGTGAGAGGGCCTAGCATGTCTAGAAGACGGTCCTGGCAGGATTTAAATGCTCTTTCGAGCCCATTTCTTGCTTCCTTTCCCAGTTTGAAAAGGAATTTAATGAGGTCTGGGTCAAGGTTGGGGGTCTGGCATCAGTTTCCAAGGAGTTTCTTAGCCATTTTGTTATAAACTTGCCAACATGTTCCTGGGGGGACCATTTAGAGCTATTAGGGCGTGAGATGTTCACAGGGGAAAACATCTCTCCCCCTAGGGGGTCAAGGATGGCATCCTTGGAGGAGGGGGAGGGGTCCAGCTCGGAAAAAGAGTTGGGGTCAGAGTCATAGTAATCGTTAGGGTCGAAAATAAACTCGTCGTAGGGTTCCCCGAAAGTCTCCTCTACGTCAGAGTAAGTATCAGAATGAGCACTAGCACCATCACCACTTGTGCCGCTTAGAACACCTTCCAAAGTTGTACCGCCAGGGGTACCCAACCTAGTTGTGCCGCGAGGGGCACCAATGCCTCTTGGAGCGCTAAGGCTTCCCAAATCCAGAGAGGTGCTTGGACCTCCAAAGTTCCCCGCACAACTATCTATAGTGTGCTTGGTTTTTCTAGGTGCTTTAAGCTTTGTAGGGTTGTCAGGGTGTTGCCCAGGATCAGAGAAAGTCCTTTTACGAGACATTACCTTGTTAAAAGTATCAAGCATGCATGCTCTCATTTCTTTTTTTAGAAAGTTTTTGAAAGCGTCACTATTGTGAGAAGGAGAAGAAGCTGTAGCGTCTTCACTCTCCATATCAGACATGAGGGTAAAGCAGGCTAGTAATATAGGGCACAGAAAAGCTTAACTTGTCTTTTTCCCCCCTTTTTTTTTATATTTTCTAGGAATACAGAATACAGAAAAGCTTAACTTGTCTTTTTCCCCCCCTTTTTTTTTTTAATATTTTCTAGGAATACAGGATTATTTTCTAGGAATACAGGATTCCGAAATAAAGTAAGGCCGGTTTGTCACTAAAAGGTGTTAAGCGTCGGGTAGAACAGCTGATCGAGAGAGCAACAGCTGATCCCCGCGTTGTTGAGCAGGGAAACCGACGCGCTCGAGCTATAGAAGGCTCGGAGGAAAGAGGAATGGCCCTTAGGAGGCGGGGTGCGTAGCGCTGCCGCTGCCGAGGGTCATTTCTCAGCGTGGAAGAATTAATGCGCTCGTCGCTTCAGAGCGGGTGCCTGAGCGCGAGCGAGACAAGAAAATGGGCATTTTAACGAAAGAGGGCCAAAATCAGAAGAAATTCGGCGTAATGGGATCGCGCATCTGCGAGGGAAGTCGAGAGGACAATGGGAGAATGCCTAAAGTCGATGTGGTTTCCTGAACGAGAGGTGAGGGGAGACAACCATAGATTGGAAGTCTCATGGGAGGGGGTTAAGTCGAGGGTAACCGAGGGGCATGAAGTAAACCAACATGGTCAAAAGAACGTTTAGACAATCTCTAAAGTAGTTAAACATTAACCAGCTTAACATTTACATATGCCACATTAACATTAACATTAACATATTAACATACATATTTATATCTATAATGTAGCATATCGATAAGTCTAAACAACAGTATTTTTAAGAAACAAGTCAAAGGAAGTGATAGTAAGACAACTTATCTGTTTGAGAGCCGCATTTAAAAGAGGCTGATCTCCCTTGGCACCTGGGCTTTATGGATACTGTGATGTCACCTAATTCTTATTCTTACCTTTGTGATGTAGCGGCTGTGTTTGTGAGCTGCATTAAAGGATTAATGCATAATGTTAGCCTCCGTGTCTTGTAATAAAATTCGTTTAAAAAGGAACACAATGAGGGGGTTCATTTTGCCATAGAAATTATGATTAGTGTTGAAGAAAGAAAAATTAGGGCACATTTTAAGTGACTTCTCAAATCCTCTTCTATTTCATTACAAAATTCTGACATGCAGACTGAAACATGCACTTTTAATAACAGCAGCAGACTTCCGTAGTGAGCAGTAGCTTTACTACAGTGAACTAATGAGCAGGTCAGCTGTCTTCTCTAGCAATATGAGAATCAAGGGCTTACCTGTTCCTTTAAGCCCCACAGTGACCATCTGCAAAGGCAGACCAGGCGGCAACATCGAGTTCGGCAAGCTGAATAACAACACAGACACTAGGTATTTCGAAGAGCCAGACACATCCCATGGGGGAGGGAACCTAACACAACCACGTTGAGTGTATTCAAACCATGTCCACATCAACTCACTTCAGCGACAATGAGCCACTATCGCAGCCATTCCCTTTGCCAGCTCAGACCTCATGTCCAAGCTCACTAATTCACCAACAAAGCTTGGCACACAGGGCAGCACCAGCGACACGACAGAAGAGGGAGTGGATACTTCTGCAAACACATCATACTTACCGCAAGCACATTCACCACAATGCAGGGATGGTGGGAAAGAGCTCGCCCAGAGCTCACTTCAGGGGCAGGGCCGGACTATGCCTTTGCCATGTGTGGAGGATGCTTGCAATGTGGAGAGAGTTCTCTCCTTTTTACATTCAAAAGTTTGGGAAAACATGCTTTCATCATATGGCAAAGACGCTCCCAACCACCCCACATCCTCACCTGTCCCTAATGAGAGGAAGGATGAGGAATTCAAACAAGAGATTGCATGGGCCACAGCTTTGGACATTTTACAAAGGTCAGACAATGCCATGACATATCAAGCCAATAATATGGATATACAAATTAGCCTTTTGAACTTACTGGCGGTGTACGTCGCTAACATAGATGACAAAATCACAAATCAAGCAGAGAACCAGGCTATCCACATGTTTTCAGAATATCCGGCTCAAGCGGATGTCGACCCCCCGCGAGAAGGCTGCGACTGCTCACCAACAATTGGGAAACTAAGTACGCTCCCAGAGATGATGGCAAAGCTGGTGGTGGACTTAAAAGAAATTACAATTGTAAAGCCTTCCCCCCCAAGCCAAAGAGAAGGTGCCACAAGCCCTGCTGACAAAGTCAAGGTGGCAGAAAACTCAGGGGCAAGGGGGGCTGAGGCCAGGGACATGTCACCGCACCCAGAAACACCGGCCACAAGCAGCGAAATGACAGACCAACATAAAATCCTTAGCTGCGGGTAAAGCAGAGTAAATTTCACAACCTCAATTAGATCAGGACATGGAGGACTTCAACTGCAAGGGGAAAAGACAAAGAAAGCGAAATGGCTGTAATAAGATCCTCCGTGTCAAGCAGGACCTGAGTCTTTACCCACTGTTTAACATCCAAACACAAGCAACCTCAACCAGGCATAACACTCAACAAGAACAGATGAGGTAGCTAAGGATTTAGAGAACCCAACAACCTCATTTTGCAACGCAAAAAAACACCATATTGTTTTTTCATCCCTTAAGAAGGAGAAGGCTGCCGCCGGGGTAGACCCTGAGCCCATGGGAAAAAAGGGAAAAAGGGCCAACTGCCAACATCCGACTGGCACTCCCAGACCCCACGTCTTCTCCTTGTGTAGAGGTCCCAAGGCACGCCAGGCTTTTAGAATTGTCAGGCAGCACCAAATCACCTAATCAGGCTCAAGCCAACAGCTGGCATAAAGAACTTTTGGATAATTTCTCTACACCCAGTCAGGGCAAGGGCAGCGAGGCGCAAATCGGCCGTGGCGCAACTCAAAGCCCTAGAGCATTGAATAGGTTGACTCCCCCACCAGTGCACAAGGCAATCAAGGCGGTAGCCCCTGGATCCTCCGCAGGAACGGTCTCTATGCACTGCAAGCTGGGGTCAGAATCACTACCCGGGCGTACAGGGAACTGAGACAAAGAAACCTCACGAACGACGATACAGAGACCGCCTACACTGCAACATGGAAGTCTACAGACCAAAATGGCCATCTCATAGAGCTACAAATTTTACTCTTTTCTATCCAGAGTACAAGTCCAAAGGCAGCTGTGACATTCTAAACCGTGGTAACATCATGAAATTGATAGAGGCTATAGGCCTGTCATACGAAGTTACATCACAAGTCATCACCTCCATAGAATTTATTGCACCAGGCAAGGGTCAAACAAACAAAGCTACTAAGGTCACCTGGCACTCTACGGAGGCAATGAATGAAATCTTAAGGCACACAGAAACCTTCATGCAGTGGGGTGTCTCTATACTCCCTGGCAGAGAGCCAGGCTGTCCACATGTTCTTCAGAATATCCGGGCTGCAGAGCACCCATGTGCAGGACCACAAAAGGTCCAATCGGTCTTGAGGAGCACCCAGGGTAAAACTCCCTCCTCTAACTCAAAGAAAAGAAAGCAAGAGAGGGCCAGCACACACAAAACACGGGGCTGGAACAGGCCTGCACATTGTCTTGGTTGGCGGGGTCACTAAATTCAACCCAGCTGCTACGTTGACAAAATAACAGTCAAAAGGTTCATGAAGTTTTCATACTAAGGATTTCCTCTTGGAATATAAATGGGCTATCAAATAAACTGGGGGATGATGCCATGATCTCCTGCCTATGGTCATTTGAGGTCATTTTGTTACATGTTACAAGAGACATGGCTTGGGGAGCCACAGCACTTGGAAGGGTTTAAAACTCACCACACTCAAGCAATGAAAATGAAATCCTTCGGACGAGGCAGAGGAGGTCTAGCCATCTACATATCAGCAAATAGTGCAATTACCTCATGGGATCTTGTAAGTTCCTTCCAGTCTATCCAGTCAGTGGGAATCTCTCTCAGAACCCACAAAGGTCAGCCCAGGACCATGATTTTATTGAACGTGTACATTTGTCCTAATTCAGCATCCATGCTAACCCTTTCTGATGAGGTGAAAGCGACAGTACTAAAAATGAGATCTCAGATCCCGAATGCAGACATCATACTGTCTGAGGACTTGAATAGGTGGCTTATGTCCGACTTACAAAAGAATGAGGTAACTAAATCACAGGAAAGCGATTGGACCATACCACAGCAGGCTCGTCCTGGATGGTGTAAGGAGGACTCGAAGGGCTGCACCATCTAAGGCAATTTGGAACATCTCGCCCTTAGAACCCTCAGTGGGTGTTTTTTTTCCCGGCAAGCCGCCTGGTCTCTCATTCCTATCAAAAACTGGTGCATCTCTGTTAGAACCGGCTGTCTCTAGTTGGCAGAGGTATGCACTTCTGACAAATAGGGACACACCTTTTCTAGTCAGGGCAAGGGGATCACACCCTTTGATAACCCCTGCTCACCCCCTTGGTAGCTTGGCAGAGCAGACAGGCTTATCTCAGAGGCTGTGTGTTAAGCATTTATGACCACATACAGTAATAAAGAGAATACACGACAAATGGACATGGCACAGTAGTATTATAAAAATAAGGATTTTTATATAAGGCTTAGCACAAGACCAAATAACGACAAAAATATACCACAATCTTAATAAATACTCTTGGAAGGAAAAATAATAGTTCAAGTGTAGTTTCTTCTTAGCACAAAGTCTTTAGTATCAAAAGCAACTCTTCTTCTTAAAAACACAGTTCTTGGCAACAGTGTAACCCACACGGGAGTCACACGACGTCGAGGCAAAGTTAATCCAAAGGGTTCGGCGTCGACCGCGAGGAGTGCTAGGTCGAGCCCAGGGTCGCACAGACCCCCACAACACAGTACCTTGGAAAAGCGAAGCACACGATGATCAGCGGAGTCGAGATGTCCGACGTCGCGTCTCCGGTGTCGATCCGACCTCGGAGTCGGGGCGACCTGCAGCGGAGTCGACAGATGTCAGGCAGGAGCGGCGCTCACGAGGTGAAGCAGGATATGTCGTCGTCGTCGATGTCGATGATGATGTTGCAAGAGTGAGCAGCGCTCATGCCGTCGAGAGGGCACGAAGTCGATGCGATCAGCAGCGGTGCAGACACGAGGTCACTTGGAGCTGGAGCCGAACTCACTACTCACTGGCGTTGCTGCTGGCGTCGATCGGGCCCGGCGGCCGGCGTCGAGGAAGCGGGACACTGGAGCCGTTACTCACGATGTCGAGCTGGATTCGGCGACGTCCGTTGGCGTCAAGATTGCTGGTTTCTTTCTGAGGTGCTGGATTCTCAAGTTCCAGCAACAAGCACTTTTAGCAGATGAAGTCTTTTAGCCCTGTGACTTCAACAGGAGGCTGGCACTCTTCAAGCCCTTGGAGATTTTCTTTAGCAAAGCTTGAGAGTACACACTCAGTTCCTCTCTCCTGGTTCCTTGGCAAAAATAAAGAATCAACTGCAGGATTCCCCCAACAAACAGCACACTGGCAGACGGGGTAGGCAAGTCCTTGGATCAGCAGGCTTCTTGTCCTTGGTTCAGGTTTCCTTGTCAGAAGTGATCTGAATTCTTGGTTCAGGGGTCCTTCTCTTATACCCCTTTTTGGCTTTGATCCCTTTGTCCATGCAGGGGAATTTCCCCACATCCTGGGTCTGTTTTGGGTGTAGCCATGCAGAGGCACCTGGCCTATTCACTCAGCAGGGCTGGGTCCTCAGACGCCCAGCAGGAGGTGGAGCCAGCATTGTCACTGGCAGGAGCAGAGCTATCGGCCTCCTGGTAGGAGGTGGGGCCAGTATCGTCCATGGCAGGCACAGAGCCATCAGTCGCCTGGCAGGAGCTGGAGCCAGCATTGTATCAGGCAGGGCAGGCTATCAGGAACTACTCTCCCCCTACTCTCAATGCAAATGTCCCACTCATCCCACACTGACTCATTCAGACCTCTGGAGCCACCCAGCTCCTGTCACACACACACCAACCAGCAGAAACCAGAAATAGTTAGACAAGAAAATAGCCACTTTCTAAAAGTGCTATTTCCAAACCCAGAGTCCAAAAACCATCCACACAAACGGATGCGTTATTAAACCCCGAGTTCAGGGATACCAAACTCGACATTGCACCATGCTCCCTGAGCCAGCTAGGATTATAGCATTAATAATCCTGGCAGCCCATTCTAACTAATGGAGAGCAGGTTACGTCGCAATAGTGAAAAACGAATATGGCTGTAATTCACTATTAGGACATGCCAACTTGGTCAGGCTTGTCCTACCTTATACTTACAATGCACCCTGCCTGTGGGCCTACCATAGGGGTGACTAACATGAAGTTAAGGGAAGGGGTAGGGACTGGCAAGTAGGTGTACTTGCGCAGTCAGCGTGACAGCACTAGACTGCACGTAGGTCTAGCAATGGCAGACCTTTAGACATACTTTTACTAGGCCTCTCTTGTGGGTGGCACAACATGTGCTGCTAGCCCACGAGCAGCATTTGTATTTACAAGCCCTGGCACTCCTGGTGCACTAGACTAGGGACTGACAGTAAACCAAATACGCCAAACATGGAATTCAATCAATACAGCAATTTTACATAGGGAGCACTTGCACTGTGGCACTGATCAGCAGTGGCACAGTGCCCAAAGCATTATACCAGCAAAAACATCGTAAACAGAGGAGGCAAACAGAAAAAAAATGGAGGAGAGACTCAAGCCAATGATGTCAGGTCTAACAATCTCTAATCCATTACTCTTTTGTCAGCCTTTCCCTCTTGAATCATGTCTCTGGCTTTGGGTTTGGCAAGAGATTAGAAAGCGACCACAGCTCTCAAGAAATACTTCTCAGCACCAGGCTGGTGCAACATGTTCGGTCAGAGGCACAAGCTTTCGAAAGCTTTACGATTAATTTAAAACATATCAAGTGCTCAGTTAACAACCTCCAGCTTGAAGTAATGGAGGCAAAACACATGAGAACACCAGCAGGATAACTAAAGATCCAATTGCAATTGTGGACAAGCTCCACCAGGAATTTGACAGCCAGGCGCGCAAAACCGACAAAGCATGCAAAAGCAATCGGCCCCCAACAGCTGGCCCCTGGGATCCTGTGATACGATCTGTGAAACACAGCATGAACAGGCTATGGCGGTAACTAAATATGAAGCCAATTGACCTACTAATAATGACCACGCTGAGAGACGTTTGAAGTCTGTCAAAATGGAACATCGAAGGGCTAACTGGAACTCCTTTTTGGGCCAAACTATACTATGACATAAGGACAAACAATTCTGCGAGGTTTTGGCGCATCATAAACAGCCTAGGCTGTGTCCCCAAAGTTGCCTAGTCAAATATACTGGAGTCTGAGTGATATTTCTTCCTGTATAGTCATTTTAGTGACCTACAAGACTAAACCATCAATCAGGCTATTGGTACAGAGGACAGCACAGCTCCGGAGGCTCAACCTTGGACGGAGGGGAACTCGCCTCCAGAGCATTTTGACAAAGTGCCAATAATCGAAGAGCATTCGCACAAAGTACCAATAACTGAAAAGCAATTTGACAGCTAGAACCAAGTTAACAGGATAGAGTACAGCACAGTCCCGGAGGATCAAATCCAAAAGCAGATCACAAAGGGACTGAAAGATGGGGCCCTGGGACCAGGAGGCATCCCTCCAGCTTTGATTAAGGAGGATCCGGCCTTCTGGGCTTCTAAGCTAGCTCCACTCTATACTTCCATCTTAGAAAGGAACATCATTCCACCCTCATGGCAAGGATCGATCCTCTTTACAATCTTCAAAGGAGGAGACAAAAAAACTCCAGGAAACTATCGTTTGGTGGCCCTAATCGATATCGAAGCGAAGTCCTTCGCAGGAAAACTGCTCAATTCACTTTGGGCATGGGTCGAGGTACACTCAATAATCCCCCGAAACCAAATCGGATTCACAAGCGACACCAGCACTACGGTCAATCTCATGGCTCTTTCATGTTTAATTGACTAGGCAGAGACTAGCACCAAACAGTTTTACATGGGATTTATAGACTATAAATCAGCGTTTGGCAAGGTCAACAGGTCAAAGCTGTGGCAGAAGCTCTCCTCATTGAACATTCCAAACAGAATATTGAGAGCCATGCAGCTCTTGCATCAGGACACATGGGTCAGGATTAAGAATGATGATTGCTCCAGACTGTCACGTCCAATTACAACAACGCAAGGCCTCAAGCAAGGGCGCGTCTTGGCCCCCACACTTTTTAACCTAATTTTATCGGGTCTCCCGGAACCCTAAATACAGTCAACCTACATGCACCCAAATTAGGCAGCCTGCATCTGTCAAATCTATTATACCCCAATGAAGTGGTCCTCTTAAGCTACACAAAGATATGCCTACAAAGGCTCAAGGACGCAACTGCAGCATACTCAAACAAGAATGGGCTTCAGATTAAGTATGGTTGAATTTTGCAGATCTGCGGTCCGCAAATTCGCACAAAATCGCAAAAAATCCACGAATTTGCGGACTTTCCCGCGTAATCGCTGATGTTTTTTGCCATTTGCACTGGCGTACTTTCTACTGGCTAATCCAGTAAGTGCTACCTCTTTGGGTAAATGTATAGTGCTTTTCCTACACTGCAGCTGCGTAAAGGGCCAGATGATTTGTCACCTGTAAGTGCTTCCTGTTAAGGTTTGATTTTTGTGATAGGAGCCTTGCAACTTTAACTCAACTCTGGCAGTTTGCCAGCGCCATTCTAAAATGGTTACAAAGTTAGCTTCAACTTGAGCACCTGCCTTAACTGTAAGTGCTTCTTGTGGGCCAAAAAAAAAATCCGCCCGCAAGCGGATTTGCGGATGTTTTGGCAATTTCGCGAGATTCGCGGATCGCTAAATTGCCGAAAATCCGCAAATTCCGCGAGCAGAATGGAATATTGACCCACAGTTACTTCAGATAAATAATAAGAAAACTAAAATCCTGGCGGTTCGTCCTGGAAGACCCAAGAAGCTGTCATGGGTCTCAAACTCGGAAAGCATTGTAGAAACCAATTGCTACAAATACTTAGGAGTATTTTCAACAACAACAGAAGATATAAAAGCCATTTGGGCGAGCAAAAAAAGAAAGAAACAGCGCTAGCATTCGCACTTAACTCCATCCACAAGAAATAATTTGGCCCATCCTGCGCTCTAACACTTCAGGTGGCTCAGGAAAAAAGTCATTCCAACTGTAACATACAGAAGCGAGGCGCTAAAAGGACTGGATTGTGGCCAACTAGACAAAATCATTGTAAAATTGTTTAGAACTGTCTTCCAGCTACCGTCACACACTTCACTGGCACAAATTAGGCTGGAAATGGGCATCTGCAAACAATCAATGGGCAGAATGATGACTTTTCTAATGATCTGCCACAAGCTGAGGTCATCAAAGGAGGGCAGCCTAGCGCAACATTTATGGTCCAATCTGAGTACAAAATGATGGCTAGCGGGGTACTGCTATTTGTCCAGCAGGCTAAACACCCTCAGCCTGAGTGAAGTCTGAGACCTACATGTAAGCCAAAATGAGTTCAAGAGGCTAGGAAAAATAAGAGCGTAAAAGTTCTTCTCTGTAGAAGACAGGGCAAATCTCGCAGCTAGAAGCCATGGTTGGATGAAACCCTCAAGAAATATGATCTGCTGAAACATCAGAGTTATTTAACCTTCCCCCTCAAATGGAAAAGAGACCACGCCATAGAACCATGTCGGCTTTGCGGCCATCATAGGGAAGACTTAATCTATGTACTGTGCTTGTGCCCTAACCTCCTGAAGGAAAGTAGGGCTCTTCTATGGACAACAAGGAGGTTAGATCGTGCAGAGCTGCAGTAATGGCCGGTTTAGATCCCTGGAATACCAACCTAAACTGCTCACTAGTGAGGTTTATGGACCGCGCAGTAAAAAACTGGAGGAGGTGATCCGCGTACCGTTACCTCGGCCAGAGATGTGGACCTCTGGCTCCTCTCAATAGCTGAACAACTCCCTTTGCGGGGCAGCCAGGTACATGAAAAAGTGTCAGACATACCAAAACAAAATGACTATTGGAAGGGGAATGGCGTATGGGCTGGCTAAATCTGGGACTCAAAAGCTATCTCAACTAGGATAACAATTGCCCCTATGGGAACATCATTATAGGATCTGTGGGTAGTGCACCTACAAGAGAGCTCTTACATGTGGGAGGTTGGGTGATTTTTATTGTAGGAACTGGGGTTCTTTTTAATGAATTTATTAAGTGCTATCTTTTCACTTTTTGTATATTGCAAAGGTTTTATCAAATCATGCAATAAAGTCTTTACTCGAGGACCCAGGCCTACACCAGACTGCCCCCCCAAGGCACAACTTTGCACGCATTATGAACTTCTGTGATCGCGACATTGCTCTGCGCCTCGCTAGGAAGCAAGGAGAGACCACATGGCAGGGCTCCAAGGTAGCACTCTATCCGGATTTCACCATCATGGTGCAGGAAGCTCAGCGTAAATATAATGGGGTCAAGGCCACCCTCAGGAATTTGGGCCTGAGATATGGCATGCTCTACCCTGCCAGATTGTGTGTTGATGTGGAAGCCCGAGCCCGCATCTTCGACACCCCTGCAGAGGTGCAAGAGTTCTGTCATGTATACAAACCCAAAATCAGCCAAACAAGTGCTAATGGGCCCGATCCTCACCTCCGTGCACTGTTCCAACAAGAGTGTAGAACTTATTACAAATTCTGCATCTGGTTGACTATATTGTGTGGGGCTTCTTCCATCTGCTGCTATGATCTCAAGGGGAAAGTAGCTAATACTAAAACAAAATATTTCACATAGCTGGGCAACTGACTTGGTGTTGCCACCCTTCATGGTGTACGCCGAAGTGCTGTTTCTGGTGATATGGGTGTATTATTCCAAGTATTTGCCATTCGACTTTAAGTCAGCTTGGTACACCATATCTCATAGCTTGACGGAGTTAGTTCCCCGCTTTCTCCGAAGTGAGGATGGGTGAAGGGTGGTGTGGTAGTTCAGTTACAGCTATATTCGTTCATGTTTATTTACTATTATGCTCACTGTCTTATTTGTCTTACATGTATGGTACATACAATTTGAGATGTTATCGCTGATTGGTTTATGGTCAAGTAAGGCAATGTTAGTGGCCCTTCGGGTCTATCTCTAATTTCGTGGAATGTCCGGGGATTAAACAACGCCCGCAAATAAAAAACATGTTATTCATTTCCTCCAATGCCACAACATAGATATCGCCTTTTTACAGGAAACACACCTGCCTAAATCTGATGTCACTCGGTTTGCTTTGGGCTGGGGACAACACAGGTACTTTGCTAATTTTAGCAATTACGCAAGGGGCACGGCAATTCTTGTCCACAAATGGGCTCCATTCCATTTGCACTTGCTCCTCGGAGACAGCGAGGGCTGTTACACGATTATTACGCGCGGATCACACCGTAGCCTTAGTATGTGTCTACGCACCAAACACTGATTGCCCTCAATATTTTAGTTCATTGGATACACAACTAGCTAAGCTTGAGGTTACTAATTTGATTGTAGGTGGAGATTTCAACTTGTATTTACAGCCTGTATTGGACAGTACCTCAACTTCCCCCGACCACAAATCCCATGCACGCACCGTGCTCTTAGACCTGTGTGATGCCTTTTCACTTTTTGATATATGGCGATAACGTAATCCCTCCAGGACCGATTATACACATTACTCTGGACAATATAATGCATGGACCCGAATTGACTATTGGCTTATACCTTCGGAGGCGTGCCCCTGGCGTCACTCAATCACAACCATCCCCAGAAGGTGCACCGATCATTCACCAAGGCTCCTTCTTCTTAAGGTCCCCAGGCCAGAGGGCAATGAGCGTCAACGGCGTTTTCCTGGCCGGGCCCTTAACGATCTTTTTTTTTACTCTGAGGTTCTCGTGGCCAAAGAAGATTATTTCAATATAAATGCTGGTTCAGTGGACACTTGGTTGTCTCTTTGGGAGGCTTTTAAAGCCTATATAAGGGGTGTCTGTATCTCCAAACACGCCGGAGTACTAAAAGACCTGCATACATCCATCACTCGCCTTGAGCGGGAGTTGGCGGAGTTCAGCAGAGAATCACTAACTTGCCCCAGTCCGGACGTGACTAAGCGTCACCTCTCCCACCTCTCAGATTACGGAGATGCCACAGAACGCAAGATTCTTTTCCTAATTAACACTAAACAGCACGCCAGTATGGTGAGGGCGAGAGACCGGACCGCGCTCTGGCGCAGATGCTCAGACCCCGATACGCTAAAGTATATATCACTGAACTTCGTTCATTCGATGAGCGTGCCCTCACTGACACGTCTGAGATCTGTGAGGAATTCTTGGATTATTTTACCACACTGTATTCTACTAGGGCTGCACGAGACCCCTCAGCACAGGAGGCCTACCTGTCAGAGATATCCCTGGTCTATTTAGAAAAGCACTTGCAGGAATTCCTTGCAGAACCTTTTTTATCCGAGGAGATTGTTAGCGCCATTAAAGCCCTTAACGGTTCCACTTTCCCTGGCCTAGATGGTTTCACTGGGGACTTCTACAAAATTTACAAAGACTTTCTGGCTCCTAGATTACTAGAGGTTTACGTGGAGGCACTACCTCCCACTCGTCGGGAGGCGGTCATTATCCTGCTCCCCAAACCGGGCAAGGACCCTGTGTTATGCAGCTCATATGGACCTCTATCCTTACTCAACCTGGATTATAAAATCTGGCAAAAATGATTGCCCTCCGAGTATCATTATTGATGGAGTCGATCATTTTGCCTGCCCAGTCAGGTTTCGTCCTACACAGATCAACTTCCTTAAATCTCAGGACCCTGTTTGCCATCCTGCATAGGATTAACCCGGCTGTCCCAGCTACACCGATTTTAACGGAGGCTGAGAAGGCGTTTGATTCCCTAGAGTTGCCCTTTCTTATAGTTGTCATGCGCAGGATGGGGATGCCAAAGGGGTTTATCGCCACCAAGGCATTACTCTATAGTAATCCCTCTGCCAAGATATGTGTAAATGGCACATTGTCTTGCTCCTTCTCGCTATCTAGGCGCACGAGCCAGGGCTGACCCCTATCGCCACTACTGTTCATACTTGCCATGGACCCCTTAGTTCAGCACTTTCAGGAGCAACACCTGCAGATGGGCCTACAGTTTAGCACTGGCTAGTTATTGGTTTCCCTGTACACAGATGGCGTGATTCTATGTGTCAGGGAATCCCAGGAAAATTTAGAACCCCTGATAAGGGAAACGATAAGATTCGGACAACACTCGGGTCGAAACATCAATTGGAGTAAATCTGTAGTAATTCCTTTGACTCCCAGCACAAAACTGTGGGACTACGAATTCCCATTGGAATGGTGCACTGACTTTACCAACTACTTGGGTATCCATGTAGATGTACATTTGGCACAAATACACTGCCTCAATTATGGCCAAGCAGTCTATGCCCTCAAAACACAAGTTGAGAGGGTGGCTGCGGCTCCCGTTATTTATTGTCGGCCGGGTCGCTCTGATTAAAATGATGGTCCTCCCTAAATTTTCATATTGTTTTAACAACATCCCCATCCCCCTCCCAAACTGTTTTTTCCAGGCATTACGTTCACATCTTATCCGTTAAACATGGGTAAAAGACCTAGAGTGCGGTGGCAGACTCCTACTCTGCCTTATGCTAGAGGTGGGTTTTGAGTCCCCGATTCCCAGTTATATTTTCTTGTTGCTAAATGCAGTTACGCTCATGCCTGGTTCCATCCTGATGCCAGAATCCCTTATCTCTGCCCTGAGGCATATTTTGTGCTTCCTGATAACATGTCAGCTGTGGTTCCTAAGGGAGTACCCAGAGAACCAAACGATATTCAGACGGTATCTACCACCAGTTGGGCCTGGGACAAGCTACAATGAACTATGGTGACCCCCATATTGTATTTGTTAGCTTTGCCAATTCCCAACTCTTACTGGCTGCCGATTATGAGTGCAAATCTGGTGCAGCGCATGCTTACTTCAATTGAAATTGTAAATTTGGTGATCTTTTGCCAGGCGGCCATGCGTTCTCGTTGACAGAGGAGTACCGATTTCGAACTTCCACTTTTATGGACCAGTTTGTTATGAACAGAGTCGTTATGGACTCTTCTCCCCAGTTTCCCCATTGAACCGGCGTCGTTCATTCCTCTCTCCACAATCATCGATAGCCAGGGGGGGGGACACTTGATCTCTAAATTGTATAAAGCTTGTTCGGCACTAGTACCAACAAATTATGACAAACTCTGTAAGGAATGGGAGGATGACTTAGGACACCCCATACTGGACGAACAATGAGGAAAATGCTGCACAGTCACGAAAGATGTCTCGTTAAACAGTCAACATAAGTTACTACATTTTAAGTTTTTGTACAGAATATATATCACACCGGAGAAGTCGAATAGAATTGATCAGTCTAGGTCACACTGCTATTTGAAGTCTAAGGCACCACATGCTGATTTCGCCCATCTTGCCTGGACATGTTCAAAGACAACCTCACTGGGAGGCGGTACACCAGACATTAGGCAACATGCTGGACCTCACTCTTATCCCCATTCCTGAGATGGCCCTTATGGGGTATGTGGTGAACTTCGCCAAAGGAGTGCGGAAATTTGCAGCTATACGTTTTTTATTGGCAAAAAGAGGAATTGCAAATTTGATTATTATTATTTGCTTCCTTGTCTTGGACATATTATTCTCATTTATATGTTCAATTATACGAAACGCTATGGACAGTGAGCACTCATGTTTTACATTGATGTAATTGCGAAACTGGTAAATAAAGTTAAAAAAAAGTTCTGTTGCTTCCTTCATTTATTATAGCTTTGATCACTGATTGAGTACTTATTGATCCACTATGCTTTTCTTGTGATCAGATTTTCTTGAGACATTTCAAACTCAACCGAGAAAAAGACATAGACACACACTCCAACTCCTTCCTAGAGGACAACAAACTACCGCAACATTGCACCTGTCCCTATCCACAATAAGGGGTATTTAAAAAAAAGAACGTATATAACAATAACCCTTGCAAATCGTGTTTGCCTGACCAGCTCTTCATTACGTTTACACACTCACACTCTTCATACTAAACCAGATAGGGAAATCACAAAATCTCGACCACAAACATGTAAAGAATCTTCACATAAATGAGCACCTATTAATTGTTCTATGCAAATGTGCACCTTATCTCTTTCTTTTCGTTCTCTATCTGCACCGTGGTTCTTCCCTCCAAGTTGCAGTGATGCTTTTTGTTATTGCATAATGTTGACGAGCTGACGGCATGCAATACAAAAAGCTTGCATTAAGAGAGAGGAAAATGAGTCTATATACGTTTCTGTATACCACTGCTTGCACGTGTTGACGTGTTAAATATAGACCTACAGGCTTTGGATGTGCATTTTAAAAGTATAATTCAGTAGCTGTACTAATTTTCCTAGCATTCTCAAGTGGTCGTGATCATCAGTGCAGAAAACAAGACAAAATGCGCTCATGCACCTCGAAGACTAAAATGGAAGCAAAGCAATGTAAATGAAAATACGCTTTGAGAAAAATTCATGCGCGAGGCAGCAATGCAGCATAAGGATTAGTAAATACGCTGGAAGCTATTCAAATCAAGTCATTAGAACAAGATGCAAAATAATTAAAATGTTTTTGCCAAAATTCAAAAGGGCACAGAACAACACATGACTGTGAATTAACGGGTACAGAAAAGTCAAGTCCTACTTCTCACAGACTAAAGAAAAAAAGAAGTCTGTTAAAGGTATCCTACTGCTCAAACGCCTTTGCAACCAACCACAGAAATGGAAAATTGAAAGATTCTGTAGATCAATGCCAAAGACAAATCAAGTAAGAGGACAAGGGAATGAACCACGCAAATTTATTGAAGGCAGAACGTGTGCTCGCTGAGAAATGGCCAATTAAACACTGCAGAGAGGTAGTAAATAGACACATCTAGATCTCATTTGCACCAGCTGCCTTTTATGGAAGTTTTTAATTAACCATTTGGCAGTCATGACTCGAGAGAAAAAAACAAAACTGCTTAAAGTATGGAGTTTAAACACTTACTGCAACTTTTATTCCAATTCTAAATTGAAGGTCCAACAATATTCTGCTCTACAATCACAATTCGAAACGATAATTAATCCTGTCTTCTATCTATCCAAAGACATCTGAATAAAAAAAAAAAAACATGCTATTGCGACAGAAAAGAAAGTCCGTTGAATTTGACATATGCAACTTGCAGTCAGTATTCAACTTATTTCAGAAGGTTTGAAATTTGGTGGGAGGATAATTGCACTTTAAAGTCACGCTAGGCTTTCAGAACTATGGAAGCACAAAAAGTTCATTGTTAGAGTAGTATTCGTGGGGCATATTATCAAGGGGGTTTATCTCCGCTTTTTTGGCTTTAAAAGCCAAGAAAGCAGAGATAAAATTATCTCCCTATTACCTAGCTGTCGCTAACACCAGTTAGCGACAGCTAGTAGGAGATAGCGACCATCTTGCGCCCCACTTTGCATGTCAGTGATATTTATCACTAATGACATGCAAAGTGGGCGTGCCAAGATGTTAGCCACTGGAAACAGTCGCTAACATCGCTATCTCCTATTACCAACTTTTGGAGATATTCGCGCTAAGCGCGAATATCTCCAAAAGCTAACACCTGCCCTGAGCAGTTCTTAGCCATGTTATCCAATGGGAGGTGGATAACATGGCTAAGAGCATAAGCTCCCTAATGCATGAATATCGCTTTTTTTTCCACGATAATTATGCATTGCGGCTGATTTTTATCGCATTTGCGACAAACCTTGGTAATACCAAGGGGGCATATTATCAAGGGGGTTTATCTCCACTTTTTTGGCTTTAAAAGCCAAGAAAGCGGAGATAAAATTATCTCCCTATTACCTAGCTGTCCCTAACACCAGTTAGCGACAGCTAGTAGGAGATAGCGACCATCTTGGGCCCCACTTTGCATGTCAGTGATATTTATCACTAATGACATGCAAAGTGGGCGTGCCAAGATGTTAGCGACTGGAAACAGTAGCTAACATCGCTATCTCCTATTACCAACTTTTGGAGATATTCGCGCTAAGCGCGAATATCTCCAAAAGCTAACACCTGCCCTGAGCAGTTTTTAGCCATGTTATCCAATGGGAGGTGGATAACATGACTAAGAGCATTAGCTCGGTAATGCATGAATATCGCTGACTTTTCAGCGATATTCATGCATTGCGGCAGATTTTTATCGCATTTGCGATAAACCTTGGTAATACCAAGGTTTATCTGCGATAAAAATCGCCGCAGCTCTGCTGTAAATTTTTGTCTCTAACCAAGCAATAGCGATAATTATCGCTATTGCTTGGTAATATGCCCCAAGGTTTCTCTATGATAAAAATCGCCGCAGCGCTGCGATAATTTTTTCACGCTAACCAAGCAATAGCGATAATTATCGCTATTGCTTGGTAATATGCCCCTGTGTTCGTAAATGACTTTGGATATATTGTTGCTCTTCTGTTTCTTTTTCTGCACTATTTTCTTGAAATAAAGAAATGTTCATTCTCTTCTTTAAACATTAATGAAATAAAGCAGTCCCATTGTGGTACTAAATATGTACACAACACATTTTTAAAAGAGAAAAGGGAGTGTACAACAGAGGTATTTGCAATAAGTATGTGCAGTGCTTAATTTGAGGCGATGGTTTCAGGTTTCCGGCACTGGTCACAGTCTTCCAAATGGTGGTGTTGTCTGTCTAATTGAGAGATGAGCAGAACAACAGTGGTTTAATAATTCGGAGTACGTTAGAAATTAATATTAACTGTTGCACAACCCATTCTTACAGCTTTGGGGGCCTGGAATATTCTGAAATGTCACACTTGTAGAAGTGTGGTGGTTAGTCCAAGCTGCAGTGTCTCTGGATGAAGGCCTAAGCTGCAGTGCCTCCAAATGTAAGCCCACGCTGCAGTGCCTCCGGATGAGGGGCCAAGCTGCAGTGCCTCAGGATGAAGGTCAAGGCTGCAGTGCCTCCGGATGAAGGCCCATGCTGCAGTGCCTCTGGATGAAGGCCCAAGCTGCAGTGCCTCTAGATTACGGTCCACGCTGCAGTGCCTCAGGATGAAATTCCAAAGATGCTGTGCCTCTCGATGAAGGCCCAAGCTGGAGTGTCTCTGGATTAGGGCCCACACTGCAGTGCCTCTGAAGAAAGGTCCAAACTGCAGGGTCTCTGGATGTGGCCCAAGCTGCAGTGCCTCTGGATGAAGGACCAAGCTTCAGTGCCTCTGGATGAAGGCCAAAGCTGCCGTGCCTCTGGATGAAGGCCGAAGCTGCAGTGCCTCCGGATGAAGGCCCATGCGGCAGTGAGTCTGGGTGAAGGTCCAAGCTGCAGTGCCTCTGGATCTGGGTCCATGCTGCAGGGCCTCTGGATTAGGGCCCATGCTGCAGTGCCTCTGGATGAAGGCCCAAGCTGCAGTGCCTCTGGATGTAGGCCCAAGCTGCAGTGCCTCTGAATGAAGGCCCAAGCTGCAGCGCCTATGGATGAAGGCCCAAGCTGCAGTGCCTCAGGATAAATGTCCAAACTGCAGTGCCTCTGGATGAAGTCCCAGCTGCAGTGACACTGAATGAAGGCCAAAGCTGCAGTTCCTCAGGAGAAGACCCAAGCTGGAGTGCCTCTGGAATAGGGCACAAGTTGCAGTGCCTCTGGATGAAGGCCCAAGCTGCAGTGCCTCTGGATGTAGGCCAAAGCTGCCATGCCTTTGGATGAAGGCCCAAGCTGCAGGGCCTCTGGATGAAGGCCAAAGCTGCAGTGCCTCCGGATGTAGGCCCAAGCTGCATTGACTCTGGATGTAGGCCCATGTTATAGTGACTCTGGATGAAGATCCAAGCTGCAGTGTCTCTGGATGTAGGCCCAAGCTGCAGTGACTCTGGATGAAGGCCCAAACTTCTGCACGTCTGGATGAAGACACACATTGCAGTGCCTCTGGGCGAAGGTCCAAGCTGCAGTGCCTCTGGATGACGGCCAAAACTGCCATCCCTTTGGATGAAGGGCCAAGCTGCAGTGCCTCCACAAGAAGGCCCAAGCTGCAGCACCTCCGGATAAGGGCCCAAGCTGCAGTGCCTCAGGATGAAGACACAAGCTGCAGTGCCTCTGGATGAAGGCCCAAGCTGCAGTGCCTCTGGATGTATGCCCAAGCTGCTGTGACTCTAGATGTAGACCCAAACTGCATTGCTTCTGGACTAAGGTCCAAGCGGCAGTGCCTCTTGATGAAGGCCCAAGCTGCAGTGCCTCTGGATGTAGGCCCAAGCTGCCGTGCCTCTGGATGAAGGCCCCAGCTGCAGTGCCTCTGGATGTAGGCCCAAGCTGCCGTGCCTCTGGATGAAGGCCGAAGCTGCAGTGCCTCTGGATGAAGGCCCAAGCTGCAGTGACTCTGAAAGTAGGCCCAAACTGAATTGCGTCTGGACTAAGGTCCAAGCTGCAGTGCCTCTAGATAAAGGGCAAAGTTGCTGTCCCTTTGGATGAAGGGCCAAGCTGCAGTGCCTCCGGATAAAGGAACATGCTACAGTGACTCTGGATGAGGTCCAAACTTCAGTGATTCTGGATGTAGGCCCAAGCTATAGTGACTCTGGATGAAGGTCCAAGCTGCACTGACTCTGGACTAAGGTCCAAGCTTCAGTGCCTCTGGATGAAGGCCAAAGCTGCAAGTCCCTTTGGATAAAGGATCAAGCTGCCGTGCCTCTGGATGATGGCCCAAGCTGCAGTGCCTCTAGATGAAGGCCAAAGCTGCTGTGCCTCTGGATGAAGGCCCAAGTTGCAGTGCTTCTGGATGAAGGCCAAAGCTGCTGTGCCTCTGGATGAAGCAGTACAAAAGGGGGTGGTGATGGACGACGCATCTGAACCAATCAAACACTCACACCCAGTCAACAGATCTGGGTTTAATCCAACACCGTTCTTTAACCCACTCTGCCACCCCAGTTCAGACATGGCCATATGCAAATCAGTATGACCCTGTGCCTCATGGGAACAGTCCAGCCCGAACTGCCAAGCAATGCCTGCCCTAGACCGGAATCAAGCTTCCTAGGACCGGTTTCTGGCATTCCAGCTGTCTTCAGCCAGGCTTGCTTGAATCTAGTGGCAAAGTGAGCAAGGGACTCACGTCTGAGCATACCCTGCCAACTTATGGAGACAAAGAAGTACAAAAGGGGGTGGTGATAGATGGAGCATCTGAACCAATCAAACACTCACACCCAGTCAACCGATCTGGGTTTAATCCATCACCATTCTTTAGCTCACTCCTCAACCCCAGTTCAGACATGGCCATATGTAAATCAGTCTGCCCCTGTGCCTCATGGGAACAGTCCAGCCGGAACTGCCACTGGATGAAGGGCCAAGCTGCAGTGCCTCCGGATGAAGGCCAAAACTGCTGTCCCTTTGGATGAAGGGCCAAGCTGCAGTGCCTCTGGATGAAGGCCCAAGCTGGATTATATTCTCTTCTTTCGGTTTGTGTCACCTAACAGCACACTCTGAGAACCAACCTCTGTGCTATGATGGCAACCGCCCTTTCATTCTATTGTGGTAGTACCTGACTAGTTAGTCCTGTTTCCGTAATGGAAGCCGTCCTACACACGACTCCAGATTTGGAACCACACACGCTGGGAAACTTACATACATCCAGGTAAGCACCTCCTGTGCTACGGGGCTAATGACTGGCCATTTATTCGCACTAAGAGTATGCTGTGGGTGTACTTATTACCAGCTGATCTTTCCTTAGGCTTATCAAGGACGTGCTCATCATTACCAGCTCGACATTACTTTTGTGCTTCACTTGTAATTTTGCAAAGTACATTGACTCACTGGCTATATGCATGCTGGTAGCAACCCGGGACTCCTTTCCAGATAACGCACCAACAATCAGTGTGCAGCACATTATGACTGCTCCTCGATCCCCTGCCACTGCTGTACGGTATATTTGCTTAGGAATGACTGTTCAACTCATTGGCAACATGCACTTAAGCAACAACGTGACTGACTCTTTCTGCCTTTTAGCATTACAAATCCCTATATGCATCGGGTTATTACTGCCTGAGAGTGTCTATGTGCCACCTTTCAGATACTAATTTTACCGTTACATGACGACTTTTGAAGACATTCTGTCAACTACTTGATGTAATTTTATCACCTTGAAGAAAGGGCACGGAACTGGTGAGAAGAAATGGCACATTGTATAACAATGTGGTGTTTGTCATCATGTATCCCTTGACCATGCCATTTGACATAGTAACGTGATTGATCTGTTTACCTACCTCCATTTCCCCTTTGTGTCCCACATTACACAGCCAATTTTATACTGTGAGTGCATTTTGACAGTACTTCTGCTCTTCTGCACCGTAGAGTGCAGTGAGAGAGTACCTTACTGGTATGTGATGGAGCGAGGGTAAAACCAAAATATTTTCTATACCCCTCGTACAGTTGGCTTCCCATAACAGTAATATGCATTAATCGTGTGGTTTTAAAATTAAACAACGTTGAATAGAAAGCACACACACAAATACATGTGGAATACTAATATGCTTGTGTTGCAAACTTAATCCATTAATTATTTGAAGTTGTCTTACTAAGATAGTGCGGAAATGCTACAATCTAAAGAAAAGCTTTGCATGAATGCATTTTAAATGTATTATTGTGGCAGAGATGATGGTGAATGGAAAGAAAACAATGCATAATTGTTGCTTAAAAAGCGAGATAACCACTAACAGGGTGAATATAGAATGGGGGGAGGTAAACAGAAGGGCTATACTTCGAAATCTAGCGTTTAATTGTGTTTGTTTCTATATTAGTTCCCATTATGGGCGATGCTTCCTAAAAAAAAATGGAGGGTTTGCGAGACTCCGAGATATTGACTTTTACGCATGTGCGACTATGCTCGAGAGATGTGCAAGCAGTCTGTGCCTGTGCCACGGGTCACGGCCAGCGTGGCCCGAAGAGCAGAATGGTGCCAAGATTGAGATGTCCGAGTCATGAGCCTGGGAAAGTTTGATGAAGTGACAAGTTAAAGAACACGAGTGAAAAAAAATGTAATAATAAACAATCTGAACTTTTATTAAGATTAGAACTATGACTTGGCAGTAAATATGGACAATGAGGAGATGAGGTGATCCTCATCCACCCCATGAATGGACCAATAAGAATCGAGCGTGTACCCTAAAAGTTTTACATTTTAGATAGATAGGTAAGGAAAAAAGGGTATGAAGAGGTCTGTTACAGATTACACTGGAACATATAAAATTAAAATCTTTAATCCAAAGTGGCACAGCAACAAACAGCATCCAGGTGGCAGACAGGAACAGTGCAACTGACCTGGTGCCTAGCAGCAGTGGAAGTTCTAAGTAGAACAGTGAAGAACTGAAAGATGCAATGAGTTTAAAGCAACATAAGCAATATGTACAATGAGAATGTAACACATCTCCCTTTTATAAATAAACAAAAGAAAAGAACAGGGAAGAAATAAATAACACATTAAGTAACATAATCAGAAAACTTAATGGGTCGAGATCTAGATCGATCAGAAACTTTCACCCTTGAAGCGACATCACAATTAGTCGTAGAGTGTAGAGAAGGAGAAGGGGAATTAGGGAACAAAGAATGATTGGGAATATGTACAGAAGGGCATTTGGTAACCCGTCTGATGTTCCATAGTTTACCATCCTGAGTAAGTAAACTATTCCTAAAAACTTTTACAACTTTCAAAGGTTTGCCAAACTTATTTGAACACTTGGTGATAAAGCCAGGTTTCCTGATCCTGACCAAATCACCAATAGAAAAATTAGGATTTTTTACATTCCACTTGTTATCATACCATTCTTTAACTTTAGCTTGTTTACATTCTACTCTTTCTACAACACCTTTGACCAAATCATCAGAAAAGGATTTGTTTGAACATTTGTCCTTAAACCACCATGGACAGATGGTAGAGGCTGGATCACGACCCTTTAGTAAACGGAAAGGACTAACTTCTGTTGTAGAGTGTGGAGTTATCCTGTATAGCCAAAGTTTTTCTCTCAAGAGACTCCTCCATCCAGAACCCATCTTGAAAACATCAGAGTCAAAAGTCTTTAACACCCTGTTGAAGCGTTCAACTAAACCGTTCTCATGGGGTTCATAAACAGAAACCGTACAAAGTTTAACATTTTGTAATTTAAGGAAACTCTCCATTTCCACAGAGGTAAGTTGTACCCCATTATCCGTTACAAGCACAGAAGGACACCCTTCTCTAGAAAATACTTCTTTGAAAAACTCTATCACAACATTAGTGGAAACAGAGGAAACAAACTTGACCTCGGGCCATTTAGAATGGTAGTCCAGCAAAACAAGAGCATAGTGAGAATCCAGCGGAAGACACATAAAAGGACCAGAGATGTCAAAGGCAAGTTTTTTCCAAGGTTCACTCGGCCAGACAGAGGTTTTTAAAGGAGGAACATTAACCCTCAACATCTTCTCACTTCCCATGCACACTTCACACTATCTAACCTTGCGATCTGCCATTCTATCGATACCTGGCCACCAAAAATAATTTCTTATGAGACGCTTCATAGAAGACATTCCAGGATGCATTTTATGAGCAATGTCCAAAATCACTTTCTGCATATCGAAAGGTGGAACACACTTTCCAGCCTTAAATACCATACCATTTTCCAAAGCCAACTCATCCAAGACAGAGAACATGGGTAAAATACTTTCCGAAATATCCCTTTTCCCAGGTCAACCTTCAAGAATATACTTCTTGATGGTTTGTAAAGAGACATCATTAGCATCAGCAAGATTCCAAGACTGTTCTGAAATATCCTCAAACGAACCAGCAATGACATCTTGTAAGCAATTAACCACCTCTTTCTCACAAGAAATGCCATCAGTAATGGACTTGCAAGGCATACGAGACATGAAATCTGCAATGACATTTGTTTTTCCCGGAACAAACTCAGGTGTAAAACAATACTCTTGCAACCTTGAAGTTAGTCTAGCTATACGAGCAGTAGAACTCCATCCACCCCCAGTAGACAAAATATTAACCAACGGTTTATGGTCAGTCCTCAGGAGAAATTTACTACCCCAAATATAATTTCGAAAGTGCTCTATTGCCCAGACACATGCCAAAAGTTCTTTCTCGATTACCGCATACCTCCTTTCAGTTTCATTAAGGGTGCGTGAAGCAAAACAAACATTCCACTCCTCCTTTCCTGAAATCTGAGATAAAACTGAACCCAAACCATATCTACTAGCATCAACTGTGATTATGCACTTTTTGTTCAAAGAAAAAGGTCTAAGAGTTGGAGCTTGCAGAATGTCTGACTTAATGAGATCAAATGCTTTTTGCTGATCCCGTTCCCAAATAAATACAGCATTATGTCTTAGAAGCTTTCTCAAAAGTTCCATTTTGGAAGCAAAATTATAAACAAATTTGCTATAGTATTCACACATACCTGCAAAAGAAAGAAGTTGTTCCTTATTTTCAGGAGCAGGGGCATTTGTGATACCATCAACATTAGATTTTTTAGGAACAACTCCATCCCCCGATAATGTGTGACCCAAATATTCCACAGAATGTTGAAACATTTTACATTTGTTAAGTTTTAAAGTAAGACCATTTTCTCTCAGTTTTCCACAAACACACTTTAAATGTTGTAGATGATCAGTATTATTGGCTGAGAAAATCAGGATGTCATCCTGAAAACATCTCACAAACTCATCCAAATCTCTAAAAATATTGAACATAACCCTTTGAAATACAGATGCCGCCGAGGCTAACCCAAACGGCATTCAAGTGTATTGAAATAGTCCCTGAGGCGTAATGAAAGCCGTCAGGCATTTAGAATGTTCAGTTAGAGGTACCTGATGGTAGGCCGACCTCAGGTCTAAAATAGAAAACACTTTTGCCCCCTCTAGCATCGATACAACCTCATTTATATTTGGAAGGGGATGACAATCTACAATGATCCCTGCATTAAGAGCTCGAAGGTCCACACACATTCTTAGACTTTTATCAGGTTTCCTCACCAAAACGATGGGAGAAACCCATTCTGCAGATTCAATAGGCTCTATAATGTTCTCAGAGACTAGATCATTTAACATTTTCTTAAGTTCTTCTCTGACATTAATAGGTACACCTCTCAGTTTTTGTTTTACAGGAACTACACCATTTTTGAGTTTAATTCTATGTGAATAGTCCTTAATTTTTCCCAAAGTATCTGAGAAAACATCTTTGAACTCTACTTTTACCAAAGTTTGTAACTTAAGTGAATCTTCTTCTTCTTCTAAAGAAGCAATATTCTCCCAAACAGAACTATCATTCAACATTACTGGCTCTGTAGCACGTGGATTTAGAGTGATTCCAAACTTCCACTGGTCTCTCCATCCCAGAACATTAACACCTTTTACAGCGACATATAACTTTACGCTCAAACATTTAGTTTTAAACGTAAGATCTACTGTAAAATAACCTAACATGTCAATTTTGTCTTCATTGAAACTTACCGCTACAATGTCAGATGAAGAAATGTTCCTAATATCAAGAACAGAACTAAGTCGTAAGTCAAAATACTCCTTTGTAATAATTGTCCAAGGAGACCCTGAGTCAGCCATAAGTTCCAATTTGACATTTAAAACTACTACCTAACAAACGGGTTTTTTGATGCAAATGCCATCAGTGGAATCATTCATGTTTGATACACATTCCATCAAACAAACCACAAAACCCTTATTGTCATCACAGTGAGTCCCAGTACAATCACATTTATTACACTTTGGAATTTCCTCAATGACAGAAGCAACTTTAGCTTGAGAATTCGGAGTAGCCTTCTTGAGGTCTCTGCACATATTAGAAAAATGTCCTGATCTACCACACTTTCTACAGTCTCTGTTAATGGCAGGACATCCCCCATAGGAAGCTAAATGTGTTCTACTACCACATCTAAAACATATGAATGACTTATCAAATCTTCTAACATTTCCTTGAGCATTACTCCTGTTGTAATTGAAATTATAATTCAAATTGGTGTTTCCAGTGGTAGCAGACTCTGTGCGTTTTACAACACATACTTCATCAACCAAATCTGGTTTTTGTTCAGAGTGCTTTTTAACCGTATTCATCCACTTTTCAGATTGTTCTAGCTATTTCGCAATTGCAATGACTTCATGTAATTTTGGATCACCCAATTCCCACAAACGTTCCTGTGTTTTTTTGTTTTTTACATGTACTATAATCTGGTCTCTCAACATTTCATCACACATATTGCCAAAATTACAGTGTATAGATAATGACCTCAGAGAAGTAATAAAGAAGTAATAAATTCATCAAAAGATTCCGTTTCAAGTTGTACTTCAACTCCAAGTACCAGAATCCCAAGGGGCGACCCGGAGGAGGGGCTAGCGGAGTGCGGTCCATTGCTTTTGAATCTACAAATTGGCTCCCTTGAGCTTCGAGCTGACGAGCTCCTGGACGACGCACCTGCGTGCCGGTTCGGGCATCCAGGCCTTTGACGATAGTTTGGCGGCCTTCTCTTCCACCCCTAAACCATTTCTCTACTGATGAGGGAAGTTATCCCGAAACCCGAGCCATGTCTCGGGCGACATCCAAAAACCCGGGACATGGATCGGGTCTAGAGATCATCAGTCCAACAAGTACTTACTTGCACCCACTTGGGTGAACCACTCTTCAACTCCAAGTACCAGAATCCCAAGGGGCGACCCGGAGGAGGGGCTAGCAAAGTGCGGTCCATTGCTTTTGAATCTACAAATTGGCTCCCTTGAGCTTCGAGCTGACGAGCTCCTGGACGACGCACCTGCGTGCCGGTTCGGGCATCCAGGCCTTTGACGATAGTTTGGCGGCCTTCTCTTCCACCCCTAAACCATTTCTCTACTGATGAGGGAAGTTATCCCGAAACCCGAGCCATGTCTCGGGCGACATCCAAAAACCCGGGACATGGATCGGGTCTAGAGATCATCAGTCCAACAAGTACTTACTTGCACCCACTTGGGTGAACCACTCTTCAACTCCAAGTACCAGAATCCCAAGGGGCGACCCGGAGGAGGGGCTAGCGGAGTGCGGTCCATTGCTTTTGAATCTACAAATTGGCTCCCTTGAGCTTCGAGCTGACGAGCTCCTGGACGACGCACCTGCGTGCCGGTTCGGGCATCTAGGCCTTTGGCGATAGTTTGGCGGCCTTCTCTTCCACCCCTAAACCATTTCTCTACTGATGAGGGAAGTTATCCCGAAACCCGAGCCATGTCTCGGGCGACATCCAAAAACCCGGGACATGGATCGGGTCTAGAGATCATCAGTCCAACAAGTACTTACTTGCACCCACTTGGGTGAACCACTCTTCAACTCCAAGTACCAGAATCCCAAGGGGCGACCCGGAAGAGGGGCTAGCGGAGTGCGGTCCATTGCTTTGGAATCTACAAATTGGCTCCCTTGAGCTTCGAGCTGACGAGCTCCTGGACGACGCACCTGCGTGCCGGTTCGGGCATCCAGGCCTTTGACGATAGTTTGGCGGCCTTCTCTTCCACCCCTAAACCATTTCTCTACTGATGAGGGAAGTTATCCCGAAACCCGAGCCATGTCTCGGGCGACATCCAAAAACCCGGGACATGGATCGGGTCTAGAGATCATCAGTCCAACAAGTACTTACTTGCACCCACTTGGGTGAACCACTCTTCAACTCCAAGTACCAGAATCCCAAGGGGCGACCCGGAAGAGGGGCTAGCGGAGTGCGGTCCATTGCTTTGGAATCTACAAATTGGCTCCCTTGAGCTTCGAGCTGACGAGCTCCTGGACGACGCACCTGCGTGCCGGTTCGGGCATCCAGGCCTTTGACGATAGTTTGGCGGCCTTCTCTTCCACCCCTAAACCATTTCTCTACTGATGAGGGAAGTTATCCCGAAACCCGAGCCATGTCTCGGGCGACATCCAAAAACCCGGGACATGGATCGGGTCTAGAGATCATCAGTCCAACAAGTACTTACTTGCACCCACTTGGGTGAACCACTCTTCAACTCCAAGTACCAGAATCCCAAGGGGCGACCCGGAAGAGGGGCTAGCGGAGTGCGGTCCATTGCTTTGGAATCTACAAATTGGCTCCCTTGAGCTTCGAGCTGACGAGCTCCTGGACGACGCACCTGCGTGCCGGTTCGGGCATCCAGGCCTTTGACGATAGTTTGGCGGCCTTCTCTTCCACCCCTAAACCATTTCTCTACTGATGAGGGAAGTTATCCCGAAACCCGAGCCATGTCTCGGGCGACATCCAAAAACCCGGGACATGGATCGGGTCTAGCGATCATCAGTCCAACAAGTACTTACTTGCACCCACTTGGGTGAACCACTCTTCAACTCCAAGTACCAGAATCCCAAGGGGCGACCCAGAGGAGGGGCTAGCGGAGTGCGGTCCATTGCTTTTGAATCTACAAATTGGCTCCCTTGAGCTTCGAGCTGACGAGCTCCTGGATGACGCACCTGCGTGCCGGTTCGGGCATCCAGGCCTTTGACGATAGTTTGGCGGCCTTCTCTTCCACCCCTAGACCATTTCTCTACTGATGAGGGAAGTTATCCCGAAACCCGAGCCATGTCTCGGGCGACATCCAAAAACCCGGGACATGGATCGGGTCTAGAGATCATCAGTCCAACAAGTACTTACTTGCACCCACTTGGGTGAACCACTCTTCAACTCCAAGTACCAGAATCCCAAGGGGCGACCCGGAGGAGGGGCTAGCGGAGTGCGGTCCATTGCTTTTGAATCTACAAATTGACTCCCTTGAGCTTCGAGCTGACGAGCTCCTGGACGACGCACCTGCGTGCCGGTTCGGGCATCCAGGCCTTTGACGATAGTTTGGCGGCCTTCTCTTCCACCCCTAAACCATTTCTCTACTGATGAGGGAAGTTATCCCGAAACCCGAGCCATGTCTCGGGCGACATCCAAAAACCCGGGACATGGATCGGGTCTAGAGATCATCAGTCCAACAAGTACTTACTTGCACCCACTTGGGTGAACCACTCTTCAACTCCAAGTACCAGAATCCCAAGGGGCGACCCGGAGGAGGGGCTAGCGGAGTGCGGTCCATTGCTTTTGAATCTACAAATTGGCTCCCTTGAGCTTCGAGCTGACGAGCTCCTGGACGACGCACCTGCGTGCCGGTTCGGGCATCCAGGCCTTTGACGATAGTTTGGCGGCCTTCTCTTCCACCCCTAAACCATTTCTCTACTGATGAGGGAAGTTATCCCGAAACCCGAGCCATGTCTCGGGCGACATCCAAAAACCCGGGACATGGATCGGGTCTAGAGATCATCAGTCCAACAAGTACTTACTTGCACCCACTTGGGTGAACCACTCTTCAACTCCAAGTACCAGAATCCCAAGGGGCGACCCGGAGGAGGGGCTAGCGGAGTGCGGTCCATTGCTTTTGAATCTACAAATTGGCTCCCTTGAGCTTCGAGCTGACGAGCTCCTGGACGACGCACCTGCGTGCCGGTTCGGGCATCCAGGCCTTTGACGATAGTTTGGCGGCCTTCTCTTCCACCCCTAAACCATTTCTCTACTGATGAGGGAAGTTATCCCGAAACCCGAGCCATGTCTCGGGCGACATCCAAAAACCCGGGACATGGATCGGGTCTAGAGATCATCAGTCCAACAAGTACTTACTTGCACCCACTTGGGTGAACCACTCTTCAACTCCAAGTACCAGAATCCCAAGGGGCGACCCGGAGGAGGGGCTAGCGGAGTGCGGTCCATTGCTTTTGAATCTACAAATTGGCTCCCTTGAGCTTCGAGCTGACGAGCTCCTGGACGACGCACCTGCGTGCCGGTTCGGGTATCCAGGCCTTTGACGATAGTTTGGCGGCCTTCTCTTCCACCCCTAAACCATTTCTCTACTGATGAGGGAAGTTATCCCGAAACCCGAGCCATGTCTCGGGCGACATCCAAAAACCCGGGACATGGATCGGGTCTAGAGATCATCAGTCCAACAAGTACTTACTTGCACCCACTTGGGTGAACCACTCTTCAACTCCAAGTACCAGAATCCCAAGGGGCGACCCGGAGGAGGGGCTAGCGGAGTGCGGTCCATTGCTTTTGAATCTACAAATTGGCTCCCTTGAGCTTCGAGCTGACGAGCTCCTGGACGACGCACCTGCGTGCCGGTTCGGGCATCCAGGCCTTTGACGATAGTTTGGCGGCCTTCTCTTCCACCCCTAAACCATTTCTCTACTGATGAGGGAAGTTATCCCGAAACCCGAGCCATGTCTCGGGCGACATCCAAAAACCCGGGACATGGATCGGGTCTAGAGATCATCAGTCCAACAAGTACTTACTTGCACCCACTTGGGTGAACCACTCTTCAACTCCAAGTACCAGAATCCCAAGGGGCGACCCAGAGGAGGGGCTAGCGGAGTGCGGTCCATTGCTTTTGAATCTACAAATTGGCTCCCTTGAGCTTCGAGCTGACGAGCTCCTGGACGACGCACCTGCGTGCCGGTTCGGGCATCCAGGCCTTTGACGATAGTTTGGCGGCCTTCTCTTCCACCCCTAAACCATTTCTCTACTGATGAGGGAAGTTATCCCGAAACCCGAGCCATGTCTCGGGCGACATCCAAAGACCCGGGACATGGATCGGGTCTAGAGATCATCAGTCCAACAAGTACTTACTTGCACCCACTTGGGTGAACCACTCTTCAACTCCAAGTACCAGAATCCCAAGGGGCGACCCGGAGGAGGGGCTAGCGGAGTGCGGTCCATTGCTTTTGAATCTACAAATTGGCTCCCTTGAGCTTCGAGCTGACGAGCTCCTGGACGACGCACCTGCGTGCCGGTTCGGGCATCCAGGCCTTTGACGATAGTTTGGCGGCCTTCTCTTCCACCCCTAAACCATTTCTCTACTGATGAGGGAAGTTATCCCGAAACCCGAGCCATGTCTCGGGCGACATCCAAAAACCCGGGACATGGATCGGGTCTAGAGATCATCAGTCCAACAAGTACTTACTTGCACCCACTTGGGTGAACCACTCTTCAACTCCAAGTACCAGAATCCCAAGGGGCGACCCGGAGGAGGGGCTAGCGGAGTGCGGTCCATTGCTTTTGAATCTACAAATTGGCTCCCTTGAGCTTCGAGCTGAGGAGCTCCTGGACGACGCACCTGCGTGCCGGTTCGGGCATCCAGGCCTTTGACGATAGTTTGGCGGCCTTCTCTTCCACCCCTAAACCATTTCTCTACTGATGAGGGAAGTTATCCCGAAACCCGAGCCATGTCTCGGGCGACATCCAAAAACCCGGGACATGGATCGGGTCTAGAGATCATCAGTCCAACAAGTACTTACTTGCACCCACTTGGGTGAACCACTCTTCAACTCCAAGTACCAGAATCCCAAGGGGCGACCCGGAGGAGGGGCTAGCGGAGTGCGGTCCATTGCTTTTGAATCTACAAATTGGCTCCCTTAAGCTTCGAGCTGACGAGCTCCTGGACGACGCACCTGCGTGCCGGTTCGGGCATCCAGGCCTTTGACGATAGTTTGGCGGCCTTCTCTTCCACCCCTAAACCATTTCTCTACTGATGAGGGAAGTTATCCCGAAACCCGAGCCATGTCTCGGGCGACATCCAAAAACCCGGGACATGGATCGGGTCTAGAGATCATCAGTCCAACAAGTACTTACTTGCACCCACTTGGGTGAACCACTCTTCAACTCCAAGTACCAGAATCCCAAGGGGCGACCCGGAGGAGGGGCTAGCGGAGTGCGGTCCATTGCTTTTGAATCTACCAATTCCCACAAACGTTCCTGTGTTTTTTTGTTTTTTACATGTACTATAATCTGGTCTCTCAACATTTCATCACACATATTGCCAAAATTACAGTGTATAGATAATGACCTCAGAGAAGTAATAAATTCATCAAAAGATTCCGTTTCAAGTTGTGCTCTGGTATAGAATTTGTACCTGTTCAATGCAATATTCATAACTGGTTTGAATCTTTTTTCTAATCTTAACAAAGCCTCTTTATAAACATTAGTACCTTCACCCTCCCCTTCAGAGGGAGGAATTTGTGGAAGAGCCCTAAAAACCATTTGTCCCTCAGAGCCCAAACAATGTAAAAGAATGCTTTTCTTTCTCTCTGCTCCCATGCGTTCGCCATCAATTGCCTTCATTTAATTAATAAATTCTTCCTTCCAACGTGTCCAGGGTAAAGGTGGATCTCCTTTATGTTGTAGAAATTTGTCAGGTGGATCAAATTGCATGGCCATGAAAATAGTCTATTAATTACAATAAAGTAATGTAAAATAGCTTAAACTAAAAAAAAAAATGATAAATAAATAATAAAAAGAAATGTTCAATATGTATGTTTAAAACTTTTTTTTTTTTGAAGAGTTAGTTAGTGAAAGGTTTAATTTCTCCAGAGTAATACAACCTAAATATTCCTCATAGAATGGTCATGCATATGTTTCAGAAGACATCGAAATTCGAAAAGTGTCAAAATAGTAATTAAGACCTGCACATAGTATTGGTTCGTGGAAGCGCTGGTGAAAGATCCTTAAACGCTGCTGCAATTATCCTCACGTTATCGCATAAATCCCTTTGAGAAGCGACAGTGTACTCGGTGAACCGTTGCTATGGTTACCGATTCAAGAAAATGGCCGCCACATTAAAATGATGTTATACGTAGCGTAACGTGGTACAGACCAATCGTAATGTGGCTCTCTTGTTTGCAGCAGAATCGGGGATAGAAACTTCCTTCTTAACTCGGCGATGAACTCACAACAATGGAGATTCGAGGCAGAACATCGGCACGAGTGCAGAACTTGGAAATGGCCTTACGAGAATGCAGGCAAATCGGAATCCAGTAAGTCTCGCTCGCGAAGTTCAAGAAAGTTTCAAAAATAAACTTTTGTCGAAAATATAATAATGGATTAAATTCTTCTTCTCCCGACCCAAATAAGATAGAAAATTCGGGTTTCCAGGAAAATAAAGAGAAAATACCTTCAAGGAGGAAACATTCCTCGAAATATTAAGGGAGGTCTTTAAAAATAATTCCAGTTCACTCCACACCTGTGCCACAGAAAATAAGAGTTGATGGAGTGTAGAATCTTCTTGGTTGACCCTCGTCGCCAAAATTTATGTTACAGATTACACTGGAACATATAGAAATAAAATCTTTAATCCAAAGTGGCACAGCAACAAACAGCATCCAGCTGGCAGACAGGAACAGTGCAACTGGCCTGGTGCCTAGCAGCAGTGGAAGTTCTAAGTAGAACAGTGAAGAACTGAAAGATGCAATGAGTTTAAAGCAACATAAGCAATATGTACAATGAGAATGTAACAAGGTCGTTTGGAGGAAAGAAAGGAGCATGCTTTTGAATTTATTTTTCGCACCGCAACATGCTGTTGGACTGATTGGTTTTTTCATGGACTTTGACATTTTCTTGACTTCTACTTTTGATGGGGACGGAGTCCTGATGGGAGGTGAATATCGAGAAAGAATAGAGAGGCTGTATTTGGGAATTATTCTACGCTAACTCTAATTTCAATTGCCGATATCCTTGGTAACATGTCTTTGACCTATTTTTCAGAACTGTTCTGCTAATAATATGTAAACTGTTTGAATGTAATCTTCTTTTTCTTTAGGTGAATTTAAATGTTTAATGATTTTCGAATTAAGGTTAAATAAAATAAGGTCATGCTAGGAGATTAAATATTTAAATAAAAATTAAATAAATGGAGAATTAAGTTGGTCTTGTTGTCCATTAGTTAACTTTTACTAGCTGATCCATTGACCAAACAGTGGGGGTTTTTCATGTTTCTTGAGAGTAAACAGTGGTAAGACCTAATAAACTGCAAATGTATTTAGTGTAAAAAATTTAGATTAAGTAGATGAAGTAAGACACTCCACCAATCCAGCGTCTCCTCCTCTGGCTTTCACTGTTCTTGGGAGCAGGTTGATTTGTGTGAATGAATGACTCGCAGTGTTATGGGCCCCACCGACGAGTAAAGTGTGATAGATCCTAGGATATTGTAATGGGATGGAAGGGGCAGAAGGAAGGGAGTCAGAGGCCTTAAGTAGGGATCTCAGAGAAGGCTTTATTTTTATATAGGATTTTCGCTTCCGGCTTGTCAGTCTTTCCCTGGCGAAGGTTGCTGGATCCATCTTGATACCGGGACAGAAGCCACGGGTGGTGAATGGCTCGGTCTCTGGGAGCACAGATGACAACAGGTTCTCAGTTCCGTCCGGCAACCAGGAGAGAAATAGACTTGTGGGGTGTTAGAAGGGAGACCGGGAGCTTTTGAATAAGGACCGGGGGTGAAGGAAACCCAGTGGAGGAGTGCTATCTACAAACTCAATAAGTGCTCAGAGTGCTCGTGAAAGTGACGGGTTGTTTGGTAATCTGTACACAGAGGTTTACATTATTTACACTGGTTTCTGGTATCAGGCAGGCTGTTTCGCCCCACCCAACCCGCCACCACTCTGCCCCGTATCTGTTGAAGCCATGCTCCTCCAGTGGGAGCGTGGCAGGGTGCCTCGTGGTGATGTTGGCCTCCGGGCTTGCTGGTATCACCGCGGGGATCTTCGACCGTCTCGTCCTCCTTTGTAAAGTTTTGCTCCTCTCCTCTTCTTTGCTCTCTAACGCTGCTCTAATCCTCCGGGGAAACGCCGTCCGCCGACTTCCTGATTCCGCTCGCTGTCAGCAGCGTGGTGACGTCATTGGGAGAAGTCTCGTCATGTTCAAACCCATCATTAAAGGACTCGTCTTTGATTACCACGCAGCTGGACCAAAGGGGCTCGTTTTCTTGCTCGCACCATTCATCCTGGTGGAAATGAGGGGACTCCTGGTGAGAGGGGACATAAGCAGGTGAGAGGGGGTAGCTAGCCACCAGTCCAGTGTTTGCTCCACGTCCCCTGCAGGGGTAGCGAGTCCAGCACCGTCACAGATATATATGGTGATGGTTTGGAGTAATGGTTTGAATGAGCATTGGATCAGTTTTTCTTGGTAGCAGGAATCTGGTTGCTATAGGTTAACTTGGATAAAAGTGATGTATAGAATTAGTAGGGTAATGTATATAAAGTTTTTGTGTGCAGAAATGATGACTAACATTATAGGGCCGATTCCAATTCTGGAAAAAAGAAGTCTGTACGATTTTCATCCGGAGCCATCGCCGTACGAATCGTACCTGTTCATCTGAGTCTCGTAGTACGATCCGTATTCCATCAATCCGTTCGAATCATCGCGATCCGTACGTATTGCAAGGCTGAAACAGTGAACTGTACGACTCGTACACATACTGTACGACCCGACGAGTACGATCCAGACCGGGGTATGAGGACGCGATTCGTACAGGCCACGTCAGGTAAGGGCGATTTGTAGAGAAAAGCACACGATCACTTACACACCGTACGGTGCGTACACCCCATGATAGCAGGGGTACGGTGCGCACCCCTGTGATCTTGGGGTGTACGCACTGTACCCCGTAATCGCAGGGTGTATGCACCATACACCCAGCGAACATGGGGTATGGTGCGTACACCCCAAGATCGTGGGGTATGGTGCGTACACCCCGTGATCGCAGGGGTACGCACTGTAACCCTGCGATCATGGGGTGTACGCACTGTACACGGGGGGCCGTTCCGTACCTGTTTTAGGGCGTATTCTGCTTTAACTGCTGTTTTCAGCTCCCATAGAAAAAGGGTAGTACGGTGCGTACCTGACACGATTCGTACTTGCCGGGTCGGAAAAAGCAGCCGCGAACCGTACAGATGTCGCATACAGCGGGTTCCAAGGGAGATTCGTACGGGGATTAAGCGTGGGCGTAAAATCCGTTTCGTGGTCGAATTTGCGGATTTTTGACGATTTTGCAATCCGCGAATCATGCGAATTTACCCAATAATTCGCAAGCTACAAATTATTTTGCTTGGTCGCGCTTGAAAAATAAAATTTTATGCGCGTGGCGTTGTCTTACCGTGATTCTGAGTCCGCCGAGTTGTTTTTCTTCAGGTTTTGCGTGTGCGGCGCCATTTTCGATCTTGCGTGATCGCGCAAGAGTTTTTTGAACACAATTACGTTATCGTGGCTTGCCATCTTGCACGGCGAGAGTTTGACAACGTGATTAGGTCATAAAAGCCCGCAACGGCGGGCAGCTGACTTCCGGTGGGAGATTTGAACAGCTCGCGTTCCCAAAATTGCAAAAGTTGCAATTCTGCACAAGAAATCCACCGCAGGAAGCATGAACCTTGCGAAAATGATGATTTTTATCAGAATGACTCCTCAGATTGACATTTGATTTCACTTTTTGGTGCATGAGTCCATTTTTTGGGGTGGGGTGGGAGGAAGGAAGTGCCTCAGAGTCTCCAACTTCCTGTTCCTGTCCAGCAGGCTCCTCTCAGTGCTTTGTGCATGTACTGGTCACTTTTCATTTGGCTGTTGAGCTGGAAGGATTTCTTTCTGTGACTGCTGCTGGATTTAAATGTGAGGACTTTTTGGAGTTTGAAGTTTGGATCACTTTTGGACTTGAGATTTTACAAGTAAGTTGGTGTTGTTTGTTTGGGGCATTGCAGTTGAGGCAACTACAGTTCTTAAACTTTTTTCACAACTTTAACAAAATATATATTGTGGTGGGTACTGTAGCTACAGTATCCAGTAGGCCCAGGGTTAATCATGGGTGCATGATACAACTGTTTCTGTGATTTGTTTTTTAACCTGATTTTCATTTATGTCATGGAATTTTAGCTCACTGTTATATGTTGATTTTTTTTTAAATTTTGGGGTGCCTGTAAAGCCTCACTAGTCAGTAGGCCCAGGTGTAGTAAGTGGTGCATGGGCCTAGTCTTTCTGTGGGGTGTCTTGAATTTAAACATCATTGAGGGCATGGATGGTATGGGATTGTGGTGATTTTTGAGTGTTTTTCGACTTTTGGGGTGGTGTTGGGGACTGGCCATGTGGGTGGGGGTTATTTTGAGGCCTGGTACAGGCAGGGCCTGGCCATGTGGTGGGGGTCAAGGGGCCAATTTTAAGCCAGGCAGTGTGCTCAGGCCTGCAGCAAGTTTGCCTTGCTTTCAACCACTATGCCCAGGGGTACTCAGTGGTGCATGGGCCTAGTCTTTCTCTGGGGTGTCTTGAATTTAAACATCATTGAGGGCATGGATGGCATGGGATTGTGGTGTTTTTTTAGTGTTGTTCGACTTTAGGGGGTGGTGTTGGGGCCTGGCCATGTGGGTGGGGGGCGGGGCAATTTTGAGGCCTGGTACAGGCAGGGCCTGGCCATGTGGTGGAGGTCAAGGGGCAATTTTTAAGCCAGGCAGTGTGCTCAGGCCTGCACCCAGTTTGCCTGGCTTTCAACCATTATGCCCAGGGGTACTCAGTGGTGCATGGGCCTAGTCTTTCTCTGGGGTGTCTTGAATTTAAACATCATTGAGGGCATGGATGGCATGGTATTATGGTGATTTTTGAGTGTTTGTTTAGTTTTGGGGGTGGTGTTGGGGCCTGACCATGTGGGTGGGGGCCATTTTGAGGCCTGGGACAGAAAGGGCCTGGCCATGTGGTGGGGGTCAAGGGGCCATTTTTAAGCCAGGCAGTGTGCTCAGGCCTGCACCCAGTTTGCCTTGCTTTCAACCATTATGCCCAGGGGTACTCAGTGGTGCATGGGCCTAGTCTTTCTCTGGGGTGTCTTGAATTTAAACATCATTGAGGGCATGGATGGCATGGGATTGTGGTGATTTTTTGTGTTTTTCGACTTTTGGGGGTTGTGTTGGGGCCTGGCCATGTGGGTGGGGGCCATTTTGAGGCCTGGGACAGGCAGGGCCTGGCCATGTGGTGTTGGTCAAGGGGCCATTTTTAAGCCAGGCAGTGTGCTCAGGCCTGCACACAGTTTGCCTTGCTTTTAACCATTATGCCCAGGGGTACTCATTTTTGCATGGGCCTAGTCTTTCTCTGGGGTGTCTTGAATTTGAACATCATAGAGGGCATGGTTGGCATGGGATTGTGGTGATTTTTGAGTGTTTTTCGACTTTTTGGGGTGGTGTTGGGGCCTGGCAATGTGGGTGGGGGCCATTTTGAGGCCTGGGACAGGCAGGGCCTGGCCATGTGGTGGGGGTCAAGGGGCCATTTTTAAGCCAGGCAGTGTGCTCAGGCCTGCACCCAGTTTGCCTTGCTTTCAACCATTATGCCCAGGGATACTCAGTGGTGCATGGGCCTAGTCTTTCTCTGGGGTGTCTTGAATTTGAACATCATTGAGGGCATGGCATTGTGGGGATTTCTGAGTGTTTTTCGACTTTTTGAGGTGTATAACTGATGTTCCTCTGGCTTCCATTGCTTTTAGGTGCACAAGAGAACCACCAGTGCCAGGAGGAAGTCCTGCAGCGGTGTGTGCACCACAACGTCATGTGACATCACATGTGGCCACAGACAAGACAACTCTGCAACTCGTGTAACTGCGGCCTGCTGTTCTGACATCTCAAAAAGATAGCCCCAAAGAAAGTTGGCCGTAGCGTCTCAGCAAAAAAAGTCACCAGTGCCACTGCCAGTAAGAAGGAGCAGAAGAAGCAAGTGGCACCACCTACCAAGGAGACTGGTGTGCCCACCGATACCCTTTTTGGGAAAAACAAAACTATGCCTGCAGTAGCAGCGGTGTCCGCCAGGGACCAAGCTGGAAGCAGCACCTCCGCTTCATTGGGCTCAGTGCCACCACGCCAAGTTAGGTCCAAGACCACCATGAGTACTGTTGCGGCAGCCACTTTGGTTGTTGAATCACCATCGATCAGTGATCTTGGATCATCACAAGAAAGTACCATCCAATCAACGCCGGGTGTAACTCAGCTGACGAGTGTTCAACAACCACAGCCACAAACACAGGTGCAAGTAGTACAAGCGCAAGTACATGGGCAAGGAGAGGCGCAAGTACAGCCGCAAAGAGAGGCGCAAGTAGAGGCGCAAGCACAGCCGCAAGGAGAGCCGCAAGGAGAGGTGCATGGACAGGTGCATGGAGAGGTGCGACTAGAGGTTCATGGAGCGGCACAACTGCCTACAACGCTTAATCCTCCAGAAGTAGGGGCACATCAGGAAATTGCTATTCAAGAGGAGGTATCCGACGAAGCCACTCCTCCTGATGATGATTATCCATTGTCTTCCAGATTCCCAGCAAGAAAAAGGTCAAGGAGGGATACTAGAAGTTCTTTTTAAAGACCCTTCCTTCTGATGATGCTGATGTTGTTTGGAACCCACCAATGCAGTCTGAGAGTGAGTCACCCCATGATGAGCCGACAAAGGTATCTAAGCCTAAAAGGGAGGCTCCCGCAAATCTTCCACTTATGGGTGATGACGACGAACAAGAAGTTGTATCTTCTGCTGCTGATGAACAGTCTGACGATGACCCAGTCATCACAGTCATCACTCCAGCCCGAGCAAGCATGCAGCAGATTTTAACCCTAGCCCGAATGTCTGTTGAGCGGGATATGGGCGGCGTGGCACTGGTACCACCAGCGTTAACTACAACACCAACACGACCTACAGCTTCCATCTTTTTTAGTCAGAAGGGCCGGCATGGACCTTCATCCAGCTCGACCTCAAGTAGTGGTGCTGTAAGTGAACAACAGAAACAAATTCAGCCACGCCCATCCTCCAATTCATCTGTCATTGAACGTCAAAGTAGCAGCTGCACCACCAGCAGACATCACCAGTCTGCAGTTTGGGACTTCTTTACTGTTAGCGCAAAGGCGGAAAACGTGGTTGTTTGTTCGATTTGTAAAACATCAGTTAGTCGGGGTAAGCTTGGTACCAACTATGGTACCAGAGGCCAGAGAGGTCATCTCAAGTTACACCACCCTATCCAGTGGGAAGCACACATGAGAAAGATCGAGGAAGTCAAAAGAAAAACAAATCCAAATGTATCCATTGATACTGAATCTGATGATGACGAGAATCTGATTGTGCAGGGGGAAGTGAAGAAGTGACAGACATTTTTTCTGGTACACCCAGTACCCCTGGCAGCAGTACTGCAGTGGTATCGCCCACACCCTCTACCCCTGCAACATCTATGAGGCACACTAAGAGTGTTGGAGAGACACCAATGAGAAAAACTACATCAATGGGCCTAACTTGTTTGAAGAGGTCATCATCATCTCATCACGTAAAATGATCCAGCCCACCATTAGCAGAATTTTCTGGTCGGAGGCGCCATTTGAACGTAACCACCCAATGGTACGTCTGTATAACGCAAAGCTGGCTAAAATGCTAGCGCTGGACCTTCTCCCTTTTTCTTTCATGGAAGGGGTAGGGTTTCTAGAATTAGTGGCAACAGTCCGCCCTAAATGGAAGATTCCTAACCGGTCCTATTTTGCCAGAGTTGGAGTTCCAGCACTACATCAAGATGTGCTGGAGGGGATTGGGGCAGCTTTGCAGAAGAGTGCTGTTCACACTATCCACTTGACAACAGACATGTGGACCAGTTGCCAAGCCCTTGATTACATGTGCATCACTGCACACTGGGTCTCTTTTGCAGGGTCTTTTGCAGGGGTTAGAGACAAGTCAAGTGCAGATTTTGACCTGGACACAGTTTTTTAAGCTTCTCGGAAACATGCAACATTAGCAATGTTTGCCATGGAGAAAAGTCATACTTCAAAAAACATTTTGGATGAGTTTAAAAGTAAGGTCCCTGAATGGCTGCAACCAAGAAATCGCATAGTTGGTTAGGTTTCCACAGATAATGGCAGTAATATAGTTAGGGCCATGCAGGACGGTGACTATTTCAGAGTGCCGTGTTTGGCGCACTGTATAAACCTGGTTGTTCAAGATTTCTTGAAAAATGAAACCCAAGTCAAGAAGTTACTGTCTATGTGCCGAAGAATCTGCACACATTTCAGCCATTCTTTTACGGGCCCGAAGCAGCTGAGGAGCATTCAACATGCACGTAAAATGCCAGTCAAAGGACTCATCCAGGAGGTGGCAACACGTTGGAACTCAACCTTTTACATGCTTGAGCGTCTGTATGAGCAGTGCATGGTAATCAATGACTATATCTTTACAGTAGGTTCTATTTACCTGAGGCTAGAGTTGGAGGAATGGCAGCTAGTTAAAGGCCTGACACACAAGCTTCGTCCTTTTGAGGTCTTTACGCGTGAAGTCAGCAGGGAGGACGGTTCTTTGTGCAAAGCTATCTCATTGTTGTGCGTGCTAGAGCACCAACTGAAGGCGGTGTCTTTAACGCTGAGAGATGATGGTGGAGAACGTATTGAGCCGCCTAGTTGCCAATGAAAGGCTTCAAAAGATACATACAGAACAACATTACATTTGTGCCACTATTCTGGATCCACGGTACAAAAAGGCAGTGGCCAGCAAAGCATTCATTCCTTTCGATGAGGCAGATGTTTCAAAGTACAAACATTGGATAGCTGTGTCAGCCAGATGGTTTGAAAAAGATCGGCAGAGAATTCAAGGAGCTGTCAGATGTCCAACTGAATCAGCAGGCGATCGAGCTTCAAGTTCCACTTCTGAATCTGTGGCTGAAGGGAGTCACTTTCCCTCACATCCGTTAACGACACCAGCAGCAACCCTATCATCATCCTCACCTGCACCAGGCCCAGCCATAATATTGTCGGAAGCGGATTGGCTAACTCATCAAGGGTTTGTTCGTTCCAGTGCTGAGAGGGCCACAGATGGTACACAAAGTGGAGCAACCGTGGAGAACCTTGAGTTGAAGGTGCAGGCCTATCTGGATGAGACAACCCAGGTCTTTGTTCATACGAACTCATTGCTGTATTGGTACAGGAAAATGTCTCTATGGCCACTGATCGCCAACCTGGCTCTAAAGTATTTGTCTTGCCCACTCACAAGTGTTTCTTCTGAACGTGTTTTCAGTGCTGCTTGTGCCATTGTACCTTCAAAAAGGCCTCGGCTCTCGGCCAAAAATGTGGAGAGGTTAACATTGATCAAGATGAATCAGCACTTGATACCACCAGATTACAAAATACGTGAATGCACGCAGGAAGAAGAGGACACGGAAGTTCTTCTCTGTTACCTGACCTACTCCCGTCTCAAATCATGGAGTTGGAGGACGAGCTCTACTTCCCTGACACGAGCCCTAAAAATGACTTCCTTTTTTTTCGTCCTTATTCACTTTTATTCCTGTGTGTCTTTCTTTGTTTTGCAACTTTTACCACAACAAAACTCTAATCACATAATCACAAGTTCATCAGCAGCACTGTCTTCATCTTATATTCCTTATTGATTTGAAGGTGCCGCAGTCTGCATTCCTGAGGTTCACAAGTTCACAACTCAATCATGCTCCTTTATACTCCTCCTCCTCCAGACTCCCCCTATCCATTTCCCTCAAGGCAGATGGATGGATTATGACGAGTCCCCTCAAGTGGGACTGAAATTACTGACTGACTACATGGCTGCCCTGTGGGCACTCACTTTCTGAAGAAGATGTGGACAAAAAGTAGAACAGGTAATGAATAATTGAGAAGATGGCATGCACTGGACAGCAATGCCTGTCTTTGGGGTGCTGTTTGGGGGGCTTCCAGGTTTTTGTGGGTGGAATTTGGGGTTAGGGAGCACTGCTGGCACAGTTTACTGTTGATTGCATTTATTTTTCAGGAAATCCATGGTGGAAAAGGGGAGTTAGGGCCTAGCTGCACAGCGTATTTGGACTGAATTGAAGGTAGTAGGTCCATTTTTGCTTTTTGCCTGTTTGGGGGTGTTCTGCTTTTTTGCGGGTGGCGGCAGGGGTCTGGGGGCATAGCTCGGAAGGTCTAATATCGGAATCAAGTGTTTTGGACCAAATCCATGGTGAATATTCTTTTGCGTCTTTGCTCACTTGCCTGTCTTTGGGGTGCTGTTTGGGGGGCTTCCAGGTTTTTGTGGGTGGGTTTTGGGATCTGGGAGCACTGCTGGCACAGTCTAATGTTGATTGCATTTGTTTTTCCAGAAATCCATGATGGAAAAGGGGAGTTAGGGCCTAGCTGCACAGCGTATTTGGACTGAATTGAAGGTAGTAGGCCCATTTTTGCTTTTTGCCTGTTTGGGGATGTTCTGATTTTTTGCGGGTGGCGGCAGGGGTCTGGGGGCATAGCTCGGAAGTTCTAATGTCACAATCAAGTGTTTTGGACCAAATCCATGGTGACAATTTGTTTGCGTTTTTGCTTACTTGCCTTTGTTTGGGGTGCTGTTTGGGGGCTTCCAGGTTTTTCTGGGTGGGTTTTGGGGTGTAAGATCCCTGCTGGCACAGTCTAATGTTGATTGCATTTGTTTTTCAGGAAATCTATCATAGAAAAGGGGAGTTAGGGCCTAGCTGCACAGCGTATTTGGACTGAATTGCAGGTAGTAGGCCCAGTTTTGCTTTTTGCCTGTTTAGGGGTGTTCTGCTTTTTTGCGGGTGGCGGCAGAGGTCTGGGGGCATAGCTCTGAAGGTCTAATATCGGAATCAAGTGTTTTGGACCAAATCCATGGTGACATTTTTTTGGCGTTTTTGCTCACTTGCCTGTGTTTGGGGGGCTTCCAGGTTTTTGTGGGTGGGTCTTGGGGTCTAGGAGCACTGCTGGCACAGTCTAATGTTGATTGCATTTGTTTTTCAGGAAATCCATGGTGGAAAAGGGGAGTTAGGGCCTAGCTGCACAGCGTATTTGGACTGAATTGAAGGTAGGTGGCCCATTTTTGCTTTTTGCCTGTTTGGGGTGGTAACCTTGTTTCCACCTGGGTTGATGGGTCTGGGGGCATTGGTGTGAAGGTCTAATACCGGATAAAAGTGTTTTGGATAAAATCGGAGGTGAAAAAGTTTTACACTTTTCAGAGTTTTCGCTCACTTTTGTGTTTTTGGGGTCCTGCTTGGGGGGGTTCCTGGTTTTTGTGGGTGGGTTTTGGGGTCTTGGAGCAACGCTGGGTATGGATACTTTTAATTGCAAGAGGTTTGACGAAAATCAATGGTGCCAAAGGGGAGTTAGGGCCTAGCTGCAGAGAGCGCACGGAGTCATCTGGGAAATATGCAGAAATAGGTCAAAGTGCCCATTTTTCCATTTTTGCTTTTTGGCTGTTTGGGGGTGTTAAACTTGTTTTCGCCTGGGTTGAGGGGTCTGGGGGAATTGCTGTCAAGGTCTAATACCGGATACAAGTGGCTTGGAGAAAATTGGAGGTAAAAAAAGTTTTTCCATTTTTAGGCATTTTGCTCACTTTAGCGTTTTCGGGAGGCTCTTTGGGGGGTTCCTGGTGTTTGTGGGTGGGTTTTGGGGTCTTGGACCAACGCTGGGTATGGATACTTTTGATTGCAAGTGGTTTGAAGAAAATCCATGGCGGCAAAGTGGAGTTAGGGCCTAGTAGAAGAAAGCCTTTGACACCATTTTGAACTTAGGGCTTGTTAGGGTTAGCAGTATTGCATGTGTTTGGGGGATTTCGAGATTTTGGCAACTGGGTTCTGGGGTCTACTCTTCGAGCACTTGTCGAGAAATTTCGAATTTTGGTTGCAAGTGGTTTGAAGAAAATCCATGGTGGGAAAGGGGGGATTTGGGCCTACTTTACTTTCAAAGTACTTTTTGTCACCATTTTCCACTAGGCCTCAGACAGGTAGCAGTATCGCACGTGTTTTGTGGTCTGATTGGGGGTAATCTACATTTTAGCATCAGTGTTTAAGGGTCTGGGAGCACTGCTGGGAAGGTCTATTTTCATTCTAAAATTGTAGTTGACACTACACCTAGCTTGAGGGGAAAGATCCGCAAAATTCACCCATACTTATTTATCCTTCAAAAGGAGACTCAGAGTACGCCCCTTCGAAACTATTGTACTGTTGATTCTGAAAGTGAAAGTGTGACTTTTTGCACTACACAGCGTACGTACCTTATATTTTTTTCTCAGTGGTGTTTTTAATATCACTTCCTGTTTTTGCATCAACATTTACAGGGCGGCTTTCACCCTGTGCAATGGAAAAAAGGATGAAGTCAGGCTTCACATTAGCGACACGCAATTCAGCATCCGCCAGGCAGGCAGTGGACAGGGTGTCTTCTGGTCACCAACATTGATCGACGGAGCGTCAGATGGAATGGAGGAGTACCGCAAATAAAAGGAATGGCTTGATGCATGCAACTTCCCAAATTCAACAGGACAAGTACAACAACATACAGTAACAGTATCCATTCATTTCTACTTATCTTTTAAGTAATGTTTTTGCTGTGAACTTCTATGAGTGTCACTCTGCATTTCCTTGCTCTCTGCTTCTAAATCCATCCCTCCAGCCATTGTATAGTTTTACTTTGCTATTTTTCAAACTATTTTATTGAACAAAGTGTTTATCTGAGTGCTGAGATAGGCAAAAACGCATAATTAGTGCAGGCCTGTACTGTCGCATTCTTTCATTCATTAGAAAGTACTACTTAGTTTAAGTAACCTAACCATCTATTGAGCAATCAACTTCATGCCTGCAGAAGTGCATCCACTTCCTTTATGTCCCTTAAAATGTTTATGGATATCTTCGTATTCAAAGATTTGTTTATCTTCATTTGTTGTTTCTCCATGCTGTGTTTTTTTTTCTCTCTCAACAAAACTTTCCCAAAAAACCCCATTCCCATCCAATTTCAAAACCCTAACCCTCTTCCCCCGGGCTGTGTGGTTTTCATTGATGTGTGAGTAAATGACAGCAATAATTCCACACAATTGCTGGGGAGGATAAGGTCATAGCAACTGAAACTGAAATACATTTCAAGGCTGGTGAAGGAATCAAAGGATATATTCTTACTCAGCTTGACACAGACACATGACTATTGGCAAATCAAAGCAGATTTTCATGGGCGCCATAAACTGGATTGATCATGAAGAACATCCTCCTCCTACACGTGGCAAATGATTACGCTGCTGTGTCCTTCACCTTCAGTACTATTTCTTGTAGTAGTAGCCAATGTCAAATTCCACGCAAGCAGTAGTTGTACTGTCAATACATTAGAATTTTTAAGGCTACATTTTGGCACTGTTCTAGTGTACTGTCACGTGCTATAGTATCTATCGTACCGTTCTAATGCTCCGCTCAGGCCAATAGAGGTTTCAATTTCGTTTTTTTCATATGCTGCACCTGCCACTGTGTACCACCACTAGTTCCACCGCAATGATGCAATTTCAACCCCCCAGGATTACCATCCTTAATGGCCATTTGCCATTCGGCCAGCCCTGTGCCTAGCCCTATTTTCAAACATGAATTACAGGTAAGATAAGCGTTTGGGGGAGGAAGAATAATGGAGTAGTATGAGAGACGAGAGACTGGCGGTAGTACATGTAAAGTCCTAGGACAATTGAATTCACTGACTCTGTGAGAGGCACTTACTTTTGTAAACATTTGGGCAATTACTTACACAATTTGAATCAAGAAGCCACTTAAGTTTCAGGAAAACAAAACTTACAGTTAACCCACCCCCTCCAGCCTCAACTGCAGTAAAAACACGTATGCTATGTTTAAGTTGAAAGTAATAATTATTTATATCCCTAACAAAAATAAACTATCCCGCAAGACCCGACCCACCCCCCACCTAACCCCAACGAATGTCCATCAAATAAATAAAGTCCCAAAAGTCCAAAAAACCCTACTCCCAATTCCCACCCCCCAAAAGTCTTTAAAAAAGGGGCAAGGGACAGTCTCTCCTTCTCTAATGCCGCCGCCGGCGTACTTTTTTCGGCCAGGTGGTCATGCTCCTTGTGGAGGTTCTTAGGCAGGATTCTCAGTTTCTTCTGCTCCTGCTCAAGGTAGGACACCCGGAGGGTTAGGTGGTGCACGCGTGCCTTGCACCTGCTGTGGCGGGCAGCTGATTTTTTTTGCTGCTTGTCGGTGGCGGGTGGCTGCGGTACCACGGCTCCGTATATCTGGAGGCCTGCACTGACTGGCTGACCCAGGGAGCGCGGAGGAGGATGCAGCTGTCCCTTTGGATGTTGTGGTCGACTGCGTGTCCTCCTCCTCCTGGGCCACCAGCCTCCGATATTCTGCGACAGTCACCTCCAGTTTCCGTTGCCGGGCCCGTTTCGCCATCTTCTTCCTTGACAGTTTGGAAGGAGCATCTATATGAAGAAAGAATAACATAGTCTGTAACCAATGCTCTTTAAGATAAACACAAAATAATTCAGCAGAACGTTGTGTCACAGTAGAACTAGCAACTTGCAAGCACAGTACATAACATTTGTGGCCTGTATCTATCTAACCTCCCACTTCTTCAGCCTTGCTCTAACATTAGTGGGAGTTTCAGGAATCAATTCTATGAGCACTATGGACTCAGTACATTAGAGTCGACTATGACTGTACACCAGTCTTATTCTTCTTCTCTCTTGTTTAGCGAAATTGGTACGTAAACTTCTGGAAGCCGGCATAATGCCAGCGCAGTCAACTTGCACGCCATGATGACACAGGCTTGTGTTACTGTACCAGCCCAGTACATGCAGGTGGTGAAGCTCTTACTTTTCTATTACGGGTGGCACTGAGAATACTCTGTTACAAGGGCTACTGCTTAATTATTTAACTTTCACCCTACAGTGCCAATGACTACTAGAAAAGGAAAATGAAGAAGATAAATAATATGATTGTCTATTCCCTTCACAGGATATGTATTTGATTACATATGGGATGACTTTAGGTGCTTTGTTTTTTATTGAGTGAAAACTGATAGGCCACACATGAATGACAGAGTTGTACTAAAATTATTAACAGAAGTAGTGAGTGGCCCCCGTAATTGCCGGTCATATGTTGTGCTTGCAATACAAAGTACTGCTACTATTCATGGTAGTATTCGGAAAAATTACAACTTCTTTTCCTTGCCTTTCCTACACTGGAACGGACGTGCGGGTGCGGTGTTACATGCTCTTCAAAGTAACACTTAGTTCATCCAGTGACCGTCTACTCCCTCTATTTACACATATGCTATCTATGAGTCAGATAGTACCATGATCCAGGCATCCATCCATTCAAAGTAAATGTCAATCATTCTTCTTAATGCCTCAAGTGGACAAACCTTACTTTTTCTCACAGGAAAACAAAATTTTCATTTAATTTTGGAAACCGCAAGCCATGCATCCGTGCTTGACTTGCATTTGAATTTCAACCAAAGGATATATTGCGTACACATACAGTTTCTGTTTGACCCACCGATGCAATCCTCTTTCCTTTCTCCTTCCACCCATCCTTGCTTCATCCTTCAATCGGACATGCATCATATTCCCAGCCACCTTGGGCAGCATTCAAAAACACGTATCATTCTTCTTAACAGTATAGTATACTTGTACTGTACAACTTATACTACACCCGTGCAGAGACCACACTCTGCAGTCTGCTATCTCAATAAGTAAGGAATAGAATAGCTCACCACTGTCTGCCACTACCGTGGCATCCCCCACAGCAGCTTCCGCTGGCTGTTGCACCGCCTCCGCCCCAGGAGTGCCCACCTCCGCACTGGCCCCGCCACCGGTGGATGGTTGTGCCGATGTTCCGCCTAGAAAATACATTTCAGATTCTTAGATGCCATATACACCACTCCCTAGTATTTTGTCTAGGAATGAAAAAATGTCACTACAAGTACACAAACAAATGTAATAATTTGTGACTGTCTGGTCAAAAGTAAAAATTGAATTTTTTTTCAAGGAAGGGTGTTGTCTTGCTACACTTTTTGGCACAACTGATGAGTGCTTGCTTTTTAACACGCACCGTTTTTCTCATAACAGACAGAAGCTTCCCTTCTAAGAACAAGAGCAACATCAGATCATCATCAGTAGGACTGAGTCAGCAACGATTCAGCACCACAAAGAAGATTTGAAGTTCCAACCAGGTGAGAGCTCGCCCACAACTAATGTGTGAGATCACTAAGCACTTTTCCATTTTCAATCCACCGTTTATGTTGTATGGTGAACTTGATTTTAATAAATGTTTTTACTTTTAATAAAGCTTTAAAACTTACATAGACTCTGTGGTTTTTAGTCATGAGTGAGTGAGCGAAAGGGTTTGCAATTTGCAAGCATGAGTCCGTGGCTCTGACAGTTCAGGACTCTGGCTCCGTTGTCTTATGTCCTGGGTTGGATAATCATCATTGGGGATAAATCAACGATGAATTAGGATTTAAATAACTCTGTCACAGAGATTGGGGATTCAAATTCTGTTATGACTGAGGTATGTGGAAAGTCTAACTGCGCCTATGATAATTGATAAACAATGCACTATTTAGTGTCCATAGTTCTGTTTGTGCAGAATTGTCTCAGCAACAATTGTAGTATGAATTGTCCTCCTATTTAATCAAAAAGTAAACTAGTATCTTATTCTTTCTCGGTGGTCATTGACAGTTTATCGTTGGGAATTGTCAAACATAAACATTTAGAAGACTTCAAAAGACATTATGGACAACCCAGAGAACTGCACTCAGTGCATAGAGCTATTGCTGAATAGAATGGGAGTTTCGTTTAACACATGCTTAACACCTTTTGCCAACTGTGCAAGCTTAGTTAGCTACATAGACAGACTAATAATAATAATCAAGTAGTACCACAGGGAGTCATAGTAGAGGCAGGATAAGAACTTAGAAACAGTCTAAAAGAAGATCAAAGACGTGTTTGAAAAATTGAATGTGGAACGTTAGTAATAAATAGGTACTCTAAAAGATAGGGAAGTATTATTAATATTATTAACATGAAAACTTACTGGGGCCAGCAGACGAGCCCTTGCCTGACCAATCCTGGCCTTCCTGGTCCTTGTTGGCCGGCGCCGCTACCTACTCCGCTGTCCTCTTGCCCCTGGGGGGAGCTGATGTACAAAAAAACATCAGGAGAGGGAGGTAGAGTATAGAAGTAGGATTCTTACTCCACGGGCACAGTTATATAAACAAAAGGAATCCTACTCGCAGTGAAAGGGGAAAGTGTCAACCACAGGGGTGTGGGGGCACTCAGTGTTTTGTAAAATACCCCTCACACACCAACAGGCCCCTTGGTGTCATGCTTCATCATAGGGGTCTTCGCACCCCTCTAAAGGGATGTGGCGTGCTCCGACCTACGACTACGCGGGAGCACTGATAGTATGGACTATGTGTGGTGCATGTGGTGTACGTGGTTGGGGTATTAATGTGAGTGGTGGGATATAGTGAAGGTTTAAAAAGTACCTGGCTCGTGGGTGTATAGGAAAAAACTTTATTCACAACCCCGGGCTGGTACTGTTAAAAGAAGTGCAGTGCGAGGTCATTTTCTGTCGTGACTATGGACAGTACCTCAGGTGTGCATCAACATGTTTCACAGCATATGCTCCTTCTTCAGGATCGGGGCACAACTTCCCCACCTTACTCACGTATCTCTATTATTTTGTGTAAATAACCAAAAAGTGCAGGACTATTTACAGTGTTTTAATAAAAGATTATTGGCTATAATGTGCCTACAACGGTTTTTGGCTCAGGAGGACACATGCATTTGCATGACTCATTGTTAAAAGCTGTCTTGCCTCATGAGCACTCAAGAACGTCTGGGGTTGATTGCTATTTTTGCAATAGACTCGGGACGAGTTTTCCTCCGTGCTACCCCACACGCTGCTCCGCTCGTAGTGTGGAGCAGCGTGTGGGGTAGCACAGAGAAGGAGAGGATATTGGATTAATGAAGGGTATGGATCCTGTGAAAGTTTCTGTAAAGGAAGGAGTGAGTTATCCAAATATTCCCCAATATAAATTGACAGCCGAAATAATGGTAGGAATTACTCCAGTGATAAACACAATGATTGAACAGGGAATTTTAAGAGAAATAATAAGCAGTCCAACTAATTCACCTATAATGGGACTGAAGACGCCTAATGGAACATTAAGGATAGTGCAGGATTTACGAAAAATTATTAACATTGCTGTCCCATGCTGTCCTGTTGTGCCAAACCCAGCAGTGATCCTGTACCAAATTCCACATGATGCAGAATGGTCTACAGTCATTGACCTATGTAATGCGTTCTTCACAGTTCCATTCCACCCAGATAGGCAGCCAATATTTGCTTTCCGGTTTGGAGATCGTATTTTGGCATGGTGCCAAATTCCTCAGGGGTATACTGAAAGTACCTCCATCTTTAATCAGTTGCTAAAAAAGTCATTAGAGAGTTTGAACATGCCTGGAAATTCAGTACTGGTTCAATATATTGATGACCTGTTAGTAGCATTAAGAACCAAGTATGCATGTGTTTCAGATACCATTGCATTATTGAATCATTTGGCAGAAGGAGGACATAAGGTGTCACCATCAAAGTTACAGTTCTGTCAGAAAGAAGTACAGTATCTAGGTCACAAGATTGCCCAAGGAGTCAGACAAGTTACCATAGAACGAATCAGAATGATACAGGAAATGAAACCTCCTAAAACTCAGAAACAGGTGAGAATGTTCCTAGGAATGGTAGGTTACTGTCGACAATGAATCTGTGGATTTTCCTTGATAGCAGAACCATTGCAGAGACTGACAAGAGCAGATGAAGGAGACCCCATAGTGCTGAACAAAACAGAATTAGAGGCTTTTGAACAACTAAAAACCAGTCTGTGTGAAGCACCAGCCTTGGGAATGCCTGATTATGAGAAAGAGTTTGAACTGTATTGCAGTGAATGAGAGGGATGTGCATTATCAGTTCTAATTCAAAGACATGGTTAACTGAGAAAGCCAATTGCATATTTCTCAGCTGTTTTGGATCCAGTTGCCAAAGCATTGCCTGTATGTTTGAAAGCAGTAGCTGATACAAGTGTAAGTTTGGAACAATGTGAAGGTATAGTGATGGGATATCCATTGAGGGTATATGTACCTCATTCAGTGAAAATTCTCCTCACTAGGACCAGCACACAGTTCCTTACCAATAACAGAATGACGAAGTATGAAAAAGTAATTCTAGGTGTAGATAATGTGAAAATCGCATGATGTGTGAATGTAAATCCGTCTACCATGGATGTGGAGGTGAGAAATGAAGTTGATCATAAGTGCCTGGATGTTCTTGAATATTGTACCAAACCAAGACCTGACATTAAAGATGAACCATTGCCTGAATCTGATTATGTAATGTTTGTAGATGGTTGATTTTTGAGAACAGATGAGGGCTCTCTCAATGTTGCATATGCTGTATGTACAGTGGCAGAATTTCTGGAAGCATCTTGTCTGAAAGGAATTCATTCTGCTCAAATTGCAGAGTTGATTGCTTTGATTCGAGCATATGAACTGGGAAAAGAGATAAGAGTCAACATAGTGACTGACAGTCAGTATGGTTTTGGGGTTGTCCATGATTATGGTTAACTGTGGTCCCAAGAGGTTATTTAACTTCTGCAGGATCCCCCATCAGAAATGCTGAGTTTGTAAAAATGCTGATTGATGCAACTCAGTGACCTGAGAAAATTGCTGTTGTTAAATGTGCAGCTCACAGGAAAGGAGATGATTATGTCACCAAAGGCAACCGCTTATTTGACTGCATCAATAAATCGGGACAGAAAGCTGAACATGTTTCAAGTCCTTTAATGCTAATTGCTAACCACAGTAGTTGAGACTTGGCAGGAAGTAAAACAGATGCAGGAAGAAGCAAGTGAGGAAGAGAAGGGCATTTGGTTAACATCAGAATGTAGATAAAGAGAAGAGGATGAAATGTGGGTTTATAAAGATGAAAGACCAGTAATGCCTGATAGCATGATCTCTAATATGGCCTGAATGTACCATGGTCAAGCCCATATTGGGAGGGATGTTTTGATCAGGATGTTTAGCAGACATTGTAGTGTAGTTCCTATTTACCAATAGGCTCTGCACATTGGAATAACACAAACAATCGTTTAGACGTAGGACTGAGGTCAACTAGGTCTCTATTGAATATGTTAGACTTAATTTAGGTTTGCCAGCTAGCTCAGAGGTCACTAGAAACTTTCTCGAATGAACAGGGAGGAGTGAACTTCCCTGATTAGACAAGAAGGGATTCAGCTTCTGACAACCGCATAAACATGACAACTTTGCTCCCCCAGAATAGGGAGTATACCTCCAGAGTTGTGTGAAAACAATAGATAGCTATTTCACTCAGACAATCGTGCATACTTAGTTTCACCAGAGTGCAGAGAAATAGAGAGACGGGCATTTTCAATAAAATTTGTTATTTATTGAGCAGTCTTCTTTCTCATGCAAGAGAAATGACTTGCCACAATTGCAATACTTGTTATAAAGTAAAGTGCGTACAGTAAAAGGAGTATTATGAAATCATACTGTAAAAGCATTGATATGGTTTCTGAGCCATATGATACTTAAAAGGTATAAAATATATACAGTTACATATAATGATAAAAGCTTGACTAAACGTACTCATCTGGTGCTTCTAAATACGCTTACCCCATTGTACCTAACCTAAGCCTAGTACGTGGGAAGGAGTAAAGGAGTTTTTAAGTTGAGTTAGTTTTACCAAGAATCTGACTTAAGAATTCTCTAAGGATCTAATCAGCTCAGTACCTTGGTTTTAGAATGAAGGAGGTCTTGTATCTCGCTCTCAGGACTCGATCTCCCAGTAACCCGCAAGGGAGGCTGGAAACACTGGAGCTGGATTTTCTCGGCCGGAGAAAAAGACAGCGTCTTTCTCAGTGCGTCAAAATGGGAGGGACGGCTTCCTTCAGCACTCGCATCAGCTGGGCTTCGGATAAGTAGATAGCCGCTTTTCTCCACACCACTGTGTGTTGTTTAAGGCAAACGCTGGTATATTTATACCTGGAAGGTGCCGTGTTTGACGTAAGGATGGACATAAGACGTCAATAAAAGATGTCACTAAGAAATGGCCGTTCTTTCAGTGCTCGCAGGAGTTCTAGGACAAATCAAAACAAAAGCATGGGGAATTCCCAGGTTGCTGGAGGTTTGGTTTGTTGAAAGAACTTGTTGTACTTTCTAGGAGTCTAAGGAAGTAGCCTTGGCGTATTTGGTTTGCATTGGCTATTACTAAATATAGATTTGATTCTTATGCCTTTATAAGGGTATGATTCGTTATAACCACATAAGGGCATAAATCGGGAATATTTAATTAGGGTCCTAGATATGATCACAACAACATGGTATAATCCCAAGTTCAGAATGATCACTCAGAGCCTTTGTCAGCGATGTCTTGTTTGTCAGCAGTTGAACCCAAGAAGAAAAACATTTGTATGTTTAGGAACCATAGGACCGGAGGGAGGTCCATTTACACAAATGCAATTGCATTTTGTCGAGTTGCCACTCTGTAATTGGCTTCGATATGTACTTGTGATCATTTGCCTATTTTCCAGGTGGGTGGAGGCCTTCCCTACCAGACGGAATGATAGAGTGACTGTTGCAAAACTATTGTTGAGAGAATTCATTCCGCGTTTGGTTTCCCAGTAACAATTGAGACTGACCGTGGAACACATTTTGACAACGAGTTAATGCAAATGATTTGTGAAGCACTGGAAATTCATCAGAAATTACATTGTGCTTACAGACCAGAGGCTTCTGGGGTAGTTGAGCAAGTAAATGGAACAATAAAGAATAGAATTGCAAAATTGTGTTTGGCCAGTGGACTGAAATGGCCTGATGCTTTGTCACTTCTTTCTGATGACCCTAAGGAGCATACCTGATGAAAAGACAGGATTGAGTCCACATGAGATTCTGATGGGAAGATTAATGAGACCAGCATTTGTGTCAGTTGATAAACTATTGACTATTAATGATTATATCATACTGGATTACTGCAAAAACCTGTCTGACGTGGTAACTTCTGTGCTCCATCAGGTGGGAACTGAGGCAAACTCAAACGAGAAACATCCAGCTCAGGATCTAGTCCCTGGAGATTGGGTTCAGATAAAGGTACACAGGAGAAGAAACTGCCTAGTTCCTCGTTGGCAGAAGCCCAGACAAGTCATTCTGGTTAGCACGACTGCAGTTAAATGTGCTGGTGTAAAGAGATGGGTACATGCCAGCCATACCATCTGTGTGCCTGAGCCTGAAAATCCACAGGACGAAGCAGAAAGCAGAAAGCACAATTGACTCAGATTCTGTAGATGAACTAGATAAAAATCCAGATACTGAAGCTTGACCTGTTTGTCGACATCTGGAAATATCAGATGCAAGCTCTACGTCTGAAGGAGAAAGTCAAGTAATCAAAATACCAAATTCTGAAGATCGACCTGAAAGTCGAGATTTGGTAAGGTTTGATACCAGTGTGGACACTGACCAAAGTGAAGACAAACTGGTAGTCAGATAAGTACTGAAGGACAGTCTGAAAGATCTGAAAGCAGGAACAGAAATCTTTAAACTGGTGAAAAAGAAATAACTCACGATAAGTATGAGCTTCCAAGTACCAGCTATGGAGAAGTTTCTAGCAGAGTGAAAGAACTGACCAAAGAGAAAACAGATTCAGTGACAGACATCATAAGTTCACCAGAAATTAAACTGATGAGAAATCTGAAACTGACACTAATGACAGTGAGGATGAAAATCAATTGAGGAGAAGTTCAAGAAAGAGAGCTTGGAGAGTGGAACGTAACCCTGTTGAACTTAAAACCAAGAAACCACATAAAGGAGATAATTGGCCTAACAAAAATGGTGTAGATTATAGTTAATATGTACGGGCTATTAATGTTGGTACGGTTGATGTTAGCTATTATAATTCCTTTTTGGCCAAATTTTGAAAAAACAAAGGCAAATGAGAGTAAGTAAGAAGACCAAATCAATAATTCGAGTCACCTGAATGGTCATACCTTGCTTTGCCTCCAATAAGGGAAGTAAATAGCAGTCAACACAATTTGAATTATCAAAGTGGAGAAAAAGAAAGTGAGTGAACTGAAACTCAAAAGAGGGAAAAAGGAGTACCTAAACTGAGAAACCAAAGAAAGGGAAAGGTGAAAGAACAAGATTGTTGAATTTATTGGGGGTAAGAACACTATTAAGTGTAAAAGAGATATGAAAGAGACAATATAACGACATGAACGATTGTGGAATGCGCTGTGCAAAAATAAAAATGGCTACCAATGATGTAACAAGATCGAAATGTACTATTTTTAGAAAATGGTGTAGAACGTGGTTAATATGTACAGGGCTATTAATGTTGGTACGGTTGATGTTAGCTATTGTAATTCCTTTTAGGCCAAATTTTGAAAAAACAAAGGCAAATGAGACTATGAAAGAAAAGGCCTATGAGTCAAAGGGTAAAATAATGCATGTGTATAGACCTGAAGTACATCAAGATAATTTGATTAGTGATTACTCAAAGAATATATTTTCAAAGTTATTGTCTGAATATGTGAGAACAATGGACGCTAGTGATTGCTGCGTCTGTGTGAAATTACCAGCATCTGTATCAGAGGGACGTACCACCATCTTCCATTAACATATGGGGTTACATGTAGTGTGTTAGCTAGTTTGTTGTACAGAACAGGTAAATTAGAGTATTATTATTCCAATTCTGATGATGTTTTTGCAAATTTGAAAATTGTGGCTGAATTGAATCAAATCAAGTTTTAAACATTACAGCATTTTATTTTTGTGATGTTTTTTATTAACTATACAATAACATAATTTACTACTTACTATAAAATAAAAGAATCAAATCAAACCTGCAAAAGTTTTTGGAGAATATTTTTTGGAAACACAAGAACTGACCCATGACTATGCCTTCAAACATAATTTGACTTGTAAAATGAGAAATTAGGAGAAAGCCTTTTTGCATATGGTAGAGGAAAGAAGATATCAATACAAGAGGATGGAAAAAGCAAAGAAATCTAAATCTACAATGTGGACATTTAGGAATGAAAATATAGAAGGACATAATGGGAATGTGGCTATAAATATAGATACACCATTATTAGGGGAATTATGTATTCGAAGAGACAATACTGTGTATGATAATTATTTTGTGGGAGCAAGTAAAATACATATATTCTAAAAGGGGGTTGGGGATTTAAAGGAGATGATGATCTAGTTTTCCCTCGCATACATTTTCCTATGCGGGAAAAAAGCTTATTATAGATTGCCTGATCATTGGTGTGGGTCCTGTTATGTAGGTGTGGTCTTTCCTAAAATGTTCCATGTAGATAGAGGAACTAATGGAATTCATGAAATAGGTAAACCTTCAAGTCTTAGGAGAAGGGAAACTGTAAAAGAAATAATAGGTGATGTTTTTGGAGCATTGATAAACTGTCAATAAAGTTTCCCCTTTGGGTGAACTTGAAAATAAACCACAGTTTTACACTAAATATACAAAGAATTCATACACTTTCACAAACTAGGAGCAGCTAATGATGAACATGAAACAGTCATACAAAAACATGTACATTTTATTTTGGTAGATTAAAAACAATTTTAAAAACAGAACATTGTGACACATCAGTTTGTCTTCTGGTACCCCACCCCTTTGGTTTGTTTGGGTCCCTCTCTTTTGTTAGAGACTTTGGAGCATTGATACCAGCAGTGGGCATATCTTTTAATGCAAACAGAATTCGGAAATTGTCAACGATAGTAGATCCTTTGTCAACAGATACCGCATGGGGATTTCTAATGGTAAACTGTTAGACCTGGCATCCTTGGCGTGGTTTCTCCCTATCTTTTTACCTCTACCTCCTGTATTTTTTATGCTGTGCTGGATTTCGTTTTTGCTGATTTAGATGCTTTGGGCACTTTGACACTGCTGATCAATTTCAAAGTGCAAGTGCTCCCTGTATAAATTGTTATTGTGATTGGGTATCCATGATTGGCATAGTTGTATTACTGAAAAGTCCCTAGTAAAGTGCACTGAGAGTGCCAGGGCTGGTGATTCAAATCCTACTAGTGGGGCTGCAACACTGATTGTGCCACCCACATGAGTAGCCCTAAAATGGTGTCTCAGGCCTGCCACTGAAGTGCCTGTGTGCAGTCCGTGAACTGCCATGTCCTCCTGTTCAGTGTCCCCACTGACCAGGCCTAACCCTTCCCTTTCTGTGCACATTGGTCACCCCTAAGGAAGGCCCAAGGTACCCCCTTGGGCAGGGTGCAGTGTATGTGAAAGGTAGAGCATGTACTAGTGCAGGTGACATGCTCTGGTAGTGAATTACAGCCATTTTCATTTTTCACTATTGAAAGGCTACCTTGCCCCATAGGCTATCATGGGGAATGCTGGCTACAGTGGCTTCCAGCATATCTTCCCATAAGAGCAAGATAGGACATACAAGTCTGGTATCCCTGAACTCAGAATTTAATAACACATCTTTTAGGAAAGGTTGATTTTAAATCCTGTGTTTGAGAACAGCACTTTTAGTAGTGGCTGTTCTCTTGCCTGACCTTTCTGTGTGCTTTGGCCTGTTTGTGCATTGACTGTCTGGTTTGTGAGTGACAGGGGCTGGGTGGCTCCCAGAGGTTGAGTGGACCATCCCTGGGCTGAATAGCTCCATCTACATCTAGAGTGGTGGGAGGGGATAGCATGTTGCATGAATAGGGCTGTGTCAGTCTTCCACAATGCTGCCTCCACCTGCCCCTCACTCTGAAAGGAAAGGAGAAGCCAGGAAAACAAAGTGCTCAAGGAACACCCAGAACTGTTTTTAACCCTTCTATATTGATCTCGTCAACTGACCAGGTCTCCTGAAATGCTAAGATTTCAAACTTGTGGATAAAGGCAATCCATTCATCATTTGTTGACTTTGAGCGTTGACATGCTGTATTCCAGAATAAGGCAGAGATATGGGGTTTATTTCCATTCCCAGTGCATCCCGCAGTACCTAATATGGGGTTGCTTGTTAATTTAGGATTTAGGTTCTGTTGTGGCCCCGGGAGAGGGTGGACCTGGTTTTTCCCAATAGGGTTAACCAACAAATCTATGCCTGTTACCTGAATCTGTGTAGATTTAGAGTGAGATTCAGGAAGGTTATGGCAGGAATTTAGCTCACTACTCGTGGGTGGATCTCTTTGTATACTATCCGTGATTTCCTTCGCAGTGCTCCTGAAATAAAGTCAGTCCACTCCCTCCATACACGAAAGAGCCGCGTAGCGGTTGTAGACAGGAATAGGTCAATTAAATTGTTCGTCCCGCAAACTCATCTGTGGAGTTCCACAAGGTTCATCCCTGAGTCTCATCCACTTCATCATATGCACGATACCTCTGGCTAATGTGTTCTGTGCACAAATCTGCATTCTCTCTTATGTTGACAACATACAACTCCGAATCTCCCTCTCAGACAAAACTCCCAATAAAAGAAACAGGTTCACAGTCTCTTTAACCGAAGTTGCAAACTGGATGAAAGCCAAAAGTCTCAAGCTCACCACTGACAAGGCAGAAGTATGGATCTTCATAAAAAACACATCAACATGGGATAGCAATTAGTGGCCTACTGAAACTTCGACCCACATCGAAAGCTAGCACCCATTCCTGGAACCTCAGACTCATCATCATCAACAAACTTGACATGATCGGACAAGTCAACGGTATTCTGTCCTCTGCTTCTACACCATGAACATGATGAGAAAGATCATCTTCAAATGGCTCACAAGAAACACCAGAAAAAACCTCACTCACACTCTAGTCACTAGCAAGTTGGACTATGGGTGCACCCTCTATACATGAATCAGCAAGAAACTCACCAGAAGTCTACTAACCACCCAGAACTCTGCAGCTAGACTAATCCTCGACCTACCTCACAGAACTCACATCATGCTCAGGTAGCTCTATTGGCTTCCAATAAACAAACATGCTTGTGTCAAATTCATCACACACACACTTAAGGCACAAGGGGCATGTAGGGGCACAATTTTACAGAATCAGTAAATTTACCGAATCTGTAACTTTACCCATTCTGTAAAATCCTGAATCGGTATTTTTACCGATTCGGTAAATCTCAGAAGTAGGTGGGACACTTCTGAGTCCCAAAGGCCCTACAAAATCGGTATTTTACCACACAATCCTATTGTGTGGTAAAATACCGAATTCAGGTGTGCATGCACATGTGTGCATGCACACCTAGCCATGTGACAGACAGACATGCCCTTAGGGCATGTCTGTGTGCCAGATGGCGCACATGCCTATTTGTGGGGTGCCAGAGGGTGTCAAAGTGACACCCCCTGCACCCTTGCAAAATTCGGTATTTACCGATTCTGTAAATACAGAATCAGTATTTCCCATTGACTCCTATGGACTTCAAAGCCCATAGGAATCAATGGGAAATACCGATTCTATATTTACAGAATCTGTAAATACCGAATGTTACAGATTCGGTATTTCCACATCTGGAAATACCTACATATCCACCCCTTAGATTTACCGATTTTTAATTACCGAATCAGTAAAATTCGGTAATTAAAAATCGGTAAATCTATTCTACCTACATCTAGCCCTAAGCAACTTAGGTCCTACTGACCTGAGCAATTGCATATCCTTCCACCAAACACCCATACTGTTGTGTAGTTTCTACAAATCCATATAGAATCTGCACATTTAGACAACATAAACTAAGGGATTGGTGTCCAGTCTGATTTGAGACACCCCCAAAGAATATGTTAGTCTCCAGACCAGCTAGCTCATAGTGCCACTATAAGCCACTCAACCTTACCAAAGAGGGAATAGTTTCTGGAAACTATCAAACATGACAACACTGACCCCTCAGGGATTGTGGATACAGTGCATCACTTTTTGCTCTGTAACTCGTGCTCACTTTGTCTCAGAGAGATACACTGAATAACCGGTGGGGACGTTTTCAAAAAGTATTTATTGAACCATGTCATTCTAAAATAAAATATCTGTGATGCAAGAACCTTTAAACAGAAACACATATATAAGCACAAACATAGTAAATAAAAAGTAGAATTCTACCATGCTGCTAAAACAGTGAATATGTCAGTAATCCTGAGTACTCCTATGATGTAAATCCTAACTAGATGTACCTAAGTGTACAGCCAAGGTGCAGGTGTATAGCCAAGAATCCCCCTAGGAAAGAACCAACCCCATTACATGATGGGAAAGAATGAAGGACCCCATCTTGGTCTCGAGTTGGACACCACGCAAGGGATGTCAGACCACTGCGTGCTGGAGTGTCTGCATGCAGGGACGTCAGCATCTAGTGTCCGGATGGAAGTTTCTCCTCTGGTTTACCCAGTGAAGATGTGGTGCTTATATACCCGAAAGGTACCCTTACGGCTTCTACCTAGGTGTGTCATGGTACTATGGGCATTGTCGGTAAAATGGACGATGATAGCAGTGACTTTTGTACAGAGTTATTATGCAGAAGATTGTAATCCTGCTGTGATACTAAGAATCCTCATGTATAATAAATTAGGCCAGTTTTCAAAGGAAACCACTAGGTAAAAGGTCAGCGCCAGAGACGTTATGTAGTACAAGGTAGGACAATGTAGGTAAAAGGTCATGCACTTCTAGGGCCTATATTTGGGTACATTGGGGCTCATAACACCCACTCCTCATCCGACTGGACGACAAAATGAATGAATGCTAAAACATGCCATTTAAAAAGCATAAAAGACATTGCTAAAATATGAGTATAAAAACATCTAAAAACATAGTATGTGTTAAAAACGATGCAAAAGGTAAAAAAGCTCTATAAGTCCTCTAAATAGTCAATATACTGTTAGAACATCTGAGCATGCTGAAAGCCATAGTGCTCATTGAGAGCAAAAGAGAAAAATGAAACCAAACTGATGTTGTTGAATTCCAATTTGGGTTGTTTTGGAAATAAGGCTGAAATGCTTCCCTTCACACAGAGAGCTAAATGTTTATGCATCTTGTGGGGGAGACGCAACATCACTGCTGCTTGCCTAAACCGATGACCATATCTGTCACACCTCTTTGATCAGGTCAATGGAGCAAAGGTGATCTTCTCTGGTTCTCACAGTGGCTGCTGAGGAAGCACACAATACCTGTGAGCCTGTTGTAGAGCCATTCTGACAGTAACTGCAGCATCCCGTGGTGGCTCTAAATCTGCCGACATCTACAATGGGATACATGGAGGACACTGCACTATGTGGGCCTTTAGTTGGTCCAGCAGTTCTTCACTTTCGGAGGACCAACCTGTGAAAGTGTTAGACATATATCCAATATGCATTCGTATCCGCAGAAGAGGCAGTGGAGCACAGGCAAGACGCAGTCATCACAGACTGATTTAAACAATAGGAACCAATGCTCGCTTAGGTCCCAAAGCCGAGGTTTGTCCAGGTGGAGTACCAAGCGCTCACAGCAACAACGCACTTGGGGTCGTGCTTTTTCTATCTCTTTGGAGACTGGGATGTTCATAGCATAGCAGGAAAATTTAAACCAGGATACCCACTATAAGGAGTAGGACCAGCAGAAGCCCTAAAAAAATCCTTCCTAATACAGAGTATATCAATTATAGAAGTAATATCGTCTGAAAGGTGCTTAATAGCCCAAAACATGTGCTCTTAAATAGGTGTACTATCCCAATTGTATCAGACATGTTAAAGATACGTTGTATCATTTCCCCGAAACAGAGCAGGAAGTTAGTTCAGACTAGTGCCTGTATCCCAGCCGAAGACCTTGCAACCTGGGATCAAAAGTCTCTCAGGCTGAGATTAAGGCCACATCCTTCTGTAAAAGTATGGCTTTCAGTCTGCTCAGAGAATCAAACCATAAGCGAAACTTTCAATGAAGGCCAAGAGGTACCTCCCTGACTGTTTGGTTCGATGTGAACAATACTTGCATACAACAAGCAACTCTGGAACTTACTGTGACCAGATATGCAATGCTTGGCAGCATCACACAACAAACTTGATTATTCAACATCAAAATAACTCCCATTCAAGAGCAGTTTGAACACAGTATAAATCATGTTAGCTGGAGATCCTTTCAAGTAACATGATAGGTTTTCAACTAAAGCATTACAAGCTCAGTGAAGCATAATATTCTGACAAATTAGAGACCCATTTAACGAAGTCTCACAGACTGAACTGCTGAAAAAGACTTCAGTGTCCCCATTCCCTGCATCTAAACCTGTTAGGTAATTCTCAAGATTCATGTACGTATTCCTTACCCAATGCTTCATACCTGCCTACTTGGTGATACTGTAGACAATATTCAAATTTGAATGTTGTGATTCGCAGCGATTATGGCCATGGAATATCCATTCGGTGGAGAGTGATTCAGCCACGATTAAAGGTAATTGGTCCAATTTTTCAATGTGCAGCATTATATACCTTGCATCTCTTCATGCCATTGTTGTCTGTCTTTCTGTTAGATTGTATGCAGAAAACAAAGACATACTGTTGATTAGGGGTGGGCGTCAAATTCCGTTTCACTAGTGGAAATTGCGATAATTTTATATTTTTGCGTTCAGCGGAGAGCCCGAAAATGCCCAAAGTTCTGCGATCCACAGCGTCCCGAATTTGTTTTCATGCTCGCGTTTTAATATTATGTTCTTGCATGAGCGATCGCCTTACCTGGATCCCCTCGTTTGCCACACAATTTTTCCCGATCCTGTCGCGTGCTCCACGAGATGTTGGTAGCCGTTTGCGCTAACTCGTCTTGCAATCATGCACCGCAAGAGTATGAGATCTCGAAGACGTCATTTTCTACCGCGAGCGGAGCGTGAGGATGCAAATATGTCATATCGAATGCGGCAAGGAGTGAGAGAACTCGAACACGTCATATCCAACATGACAGGGAGCGAGAGAACGCAAACACGTCATTTTGGACGCACCATCGACATCCGGCGGAAGTAAGGTGAAGCTCGAGAACTCGAACATGTAAAATTTTCAATCTGGAGAAGAATATCAGCAGTAGCAGCATAAAACCTTCTGCAAATGATGATTTGTATTTAAAAAACTCCTCAGATTGACATTTGGCTGTCCATTTTTGTGCAAGGATTCCTTTTTTTAAAATTGGGTAGAGGGAGGAAGTGCCACAGAATCTCCAACTTCCTGTTCCTGTCCAGCAGGCTCCTCCCAGTGCTTTGTCCATCTCCAGCCCATTCTGCCTTTGGATTTTGAGCTGAAAAGAACACTATTTTTGTCTGCTGCATCATTGTCATTGGATTTGAGGATTTTTGAATTGGATAATTTACAAGTAAGTGGTTGTAGTGTCTGCTTCATTGGGGGCATTGCAGTTGTTGCAACTACAATTTCATTTTGGTACATATCATTCCTTTTTTTTTTTAAATGGTGTGGTTAGTAGTAGTCAGTAGGTCCAGAGCTAGTCATGGGTGGGTGCATGATCAAACAACTGTTCCTTTGGTGTTTTTCGAATGTATTTCATTTTCAAGCATCATTTAGGGCACGGATGGCATTGGATTGAGTTGGGAAATGTGTTTTTTTGGGGGATGGGCTTTCTGTTGTTGGGCCTGGCCATGTGGCTTGTGGACATTTTGAAGCCTAGGCCTGCAAGCTTGTCTGGCCTTGTCTGCCAACAGGCCTGCTTTCATCCATCAGGTTCAGAGCAGGTAACCACAGCTGCATTTAACAAGAGTTTCTGTGTGGTCTGTTGAATTTAGACATCATTTAGGGCCTGGAGTTGAAAATGTGTTTTTTTGGGGTGGGCTCTCTGATGTTGGGTGTCTTAAAGACATGCCTTTGTTGTGTGTGTCTGTTGTGTGTTGGTGTGCAATGCATGCACCCTGGCCAACCTTTTTCTGGGCCTGTGTATTTTCGTTTTTGCATTTTATTGCATCAAAAAGGCAGAGCAGTGTGCTTTAGCATGCATCCTTTGCCTGGCTCTTATAGGCCTTTTGTCAGCTCCTGGTGTTTCCCAGGTCCCCTGCTTGTTGCCTGTGATTTGTGAGTGTCCATGTGGCTGGTGGCCTTTTTTGTGGTGGGAGTTATTAGTGTCCTGCTTTTGCCATATAGGACTGCATGGTTTTCCTATTGGCTTACTGCTTCCCTCCATCCCCTTTGCCAGAAGCAGCTCCATAAATGATGTGATGCTCAAATCATTTAATGCCAAATAGGGTCCACCCCACATACATTACATTTTTATTTTGGCGGTTCTTATTCTCTATCCTTCCTGAGAGTGTAGTGTGTAAACAGTAGGATGACATAGCCCTTGTTGACAAAGTACTGTCGTAACTGAACCACAACAACAAATGCAACATTTCACTGATGTTCTTCTCCTGGCCTATTTGCTTTTAGGTGCACAAAAAGCCAGGGGAGGAGGTGTCATCATCATCACCCGTTGTACTGCAAGCCAGCCAGAAGTCCTGCTGCGCATCACGCCCACGTGTGACCACAAATTGTGCACCTGCGTCCTGCCTCACATCTGAAGATGGCCCCAAAGAAAGGTAGCAAGTCCGGTACCATGAAAGTTGCTGGTGATAAGAAGAAACAGAAAAAGGAAGTGCCACTAACCACGACTGGTGTGCCGGCCAATGTTTTTTTTGGGACCAAAAAAATTACGCCTGTAGCAGCGTTGTCGGGAACCAAGCTGGGAGCAGCACCCCCGTACCAGCGGTCCAACCCCACCAACCTAGGCCCAAGCCCTTGAGTGTCGCAGAGGTAGCCAGTCTACTAACAAGCAGCAATGTTGAAATATCATTATCTCAACGTAGTACACTATCAACGCAGGCGTAAACTCAGCAGATAAGTGTGCAGCAGCAGCCGCAACAACAACAGCAGCCGCAAGAACAGCAGCAGCCGCAAGAACAGCCCACAATAGTAGCTGTTGCTCCTGAAGTTGAGGCATTTCAGGAAATCTAGCTTCCGGCAGACAAAGTAGAGCACACCACTGTTTCGGAAGATCTATTGTCTTCCAGACCACCAGCAAGGAAAAGGAGGCTTAGTCCATCATCTTCTTCTTCAAGCCCTGCTTCTGATGATCGTAATGCCACTTGGCAGCCACCAGATCAGTCTGAGAGTGATGCACGCCACAAGACAATGCCTCTGAAAAGGAAGGTTCCAGAAAAACTCAGAGTTATGGAGGTAGATGGACACGAGGGGGATGATGTTGATAAAGACAAGCCAGTCATCACGCACATCACTCCCGCCCCAAAGGGGATGGGGACCAACATTCTCACCCTATCCAGAAAGGCTGCTACTGAGCAGGATGTAGCACGTATACCACCAACACAGGTTACACCACCACTACCTCCAGCTGCTATATTTTCAAAGGCCCGGCAGGGACCTACATCCAGCTCAACCATTTAAGTAGGTAGTGGTAGTAAAAGTCACAGTGTAGCTGCACAGAGTCCAAATCCAAGCACACCTTCCAGTTCATCTGATATTGAAAGTGGCACATCCAGCAGTGCCAGAAAGTTCTCCTCCCCAGTTTAGAACTTCTTTTCTGTTAGCACCAAGGAGGAGAACATTGCTATATGCTCAATTTGACGACAAGATGTGTGGCGGGGTTAGATTGGTACAAACTATGGTACCGGAGGCCAAGCAAGTCATCTCAGAATACACCACACTATCATGTGGGAGAATCACCTACTTCACTTAAAGCAAAGTAAAAAAACTCAACCCATTGAAGTTGGGCATGAAGAATCGGGACGATATTATTGCGGTGGAAGGTGAAGAAGAGGGAGGCATTTCTAGCCCTTTCCCCACTACTGTAGTGGTACCGCCCACATCCTCCTCAGCAACATCTCAGTGGCACTGCAGTAAGAGCCATAATCAGAGTCAGGCTGAAACACCAAGGCGACCGAGTACTCCAATGAGACAAAGTGAGTCGTTTAGCCTCGGTGGGTTAATGAAAACAACAACACCACAACGGAAAGTAATCCAGCCTACCATTGAGAGCATGCTTGGGTTGGAGGGGCAGTTCTAACGCAACCACCCAACAGCACAGTTGTACGATGTGTAGCTGGCTAAAATGTTAGCACTGGACCTTCTCCCTTTTTCATTCGTGGAAGGGGTGGGTTTCCTTGAATTTGTGTCAACCATCTGCCCTAAATGGAAAGTTCCCAGACGGTCATATTTCGCAAGAATTTCTGTTCCGGCACTACATCATGATGTGCTGGAATTGGTTGGACAAGCTTTGTAGCAGAGTGCTGTTCACAATATCCACCTGACAACAGACATGTGGACCAGTTGCCAAGCCACAGAAACTCATGTGCATCACTGCACACTGGGTCTCTTTTGTGGGGGTTAGAGATAAGCTATCTGAAGGAGGTGCTGTTGACACAGCTGAGATTTTTAAAGCTACTCGGAAACATGCAACTGTAGTCATGTTCGTCATGGAGAAATCTCATATTGCTGTAAACATTTTGGAAGAGTTTTGCAGCAAGGTTTTAAATGGCTGCACCCAAGAGGGCTTAGTATTGGTTTTGTTGCCACAGATAATAGCAGTAATGTACTTAAGGCCATGGAGCTTGGTTCCTATTTGAGGGTTCCGTGTTTGGCGCTCTGCATAAACATTATAGTTCAAGACTTTCTGAAAAAAGAACCCATAGTCAGCAACTTACTGACCACCTGCCGAAGAATATGCACTCATTTCAGCCATTCTTTTAAAGCTCGGAAGCAGCTAAGGATCATTCAACGTGACTATAACATGCCAGTCAAAGCACTCATCCAGGAGGTGGCAACTCGTTGGAACTCAATGTATTACATGTATTACATGCTGGATTGTCTATTTGAGCAGGACAGGCCACTCAATGAATATGTCATGCAAATACTGGATGTAACTGTGAAAGGCATGATGCTTCAGATGGACCAATGGTGCCTAGTTAAATGCCTGACTGACATGCTTCGTCCTTTTGAGGCCTTCACACGTGAAGTCAGCAAGGAGGACTGTACAATTGGCCAAGCTATCCCATTATTGCAAATGCTAGAGCATCAGCTGAAGAAGGTGTCTGAATCATACAAAGGTGTAGAGGAAAAAAAAGAAGCCTATGAATTGGTGGAGAGCTTAGCCCGTCGCTTAGCTGGAAATACAAAGGTGCAAAATAAGATTTTGTCACAAGAACATTACATTTCTGGCACAATTCTGGATCCATGGGCGAAATTGGCACTGAAGACTTTAATTCCTTTTTCAGAGATGGATGTTGCCCGCTACAAAACTTGGATAGCTGAGGCAGCGAGTACGTTGGAAAATGAATGACTGCTAATTAAAAGCCCACTAGATCAACCCAGAAGAAGTACTGTAGCAGGGCATCCGGCATCAAGTGCAACTTTGGAGGCTGAGGGCAGTGCGTTTGGCTCTGAACACTCACCATCACCATTGACAACAGCAACACAACAATAACTGGAACATTAGGCCCAGTAGAATTGTTACACGATTGGTATTTACAGTTAGGCATTGGTATTAAGCACAGTGCTGATGCACAGAGAAAAGAGCCTCAAAAAGGTTAGCAGCAGCACCCCTGAACATTGAACGGATGGTCCAGGCCTATCTGGATGACACAACTGAAGTGTACATTGATCAAAACCCATTGCAGTATTGGTATAGGAAAAGGGCCGAATGGCCACTGCTCAGCAGGCTGGCGATAAGCTATCTGACTTGCCCGGTCGTAAGTGTCTCTTACAAACGTGTTTTCAGTGCTTCTGGTTCCATTGTAACAGTGAGAAGGACCAGTCTCTCGCCCAAAAACATGGAGTGCTTAACAATGATCAAAATGAATCAGCACTTCATACCACCGAATTACACAATACATGAATCAAGGGAGGAAGATGAGGACTGCGGCTCAGGTGACGGAGGTAGTGTGTTATATGATTACCTACTACTGGTTGAACCCCCAGAGTGTGAGGACGAGCTATACTTCTCTGACAATTAGGCTTGCACTTACTGTCTTCCTCCCTTAGATTCCTTTATTTGTGTGTCTGTCGAGAGAGACTGCCCATTAACTGAAAAGTCAAAATCAGATGGAACAGGTAAGGACTGATGCCATGCATTGGACGCAGACTGACTGATTTTGTTGTTATTTGTTGTGCATGAAGTTATTTTATTGTGCACTAATCATCATTCTACACACTAAACGTTACTCAAGTCAAATTTCCCCTTCTTGCAACTATATTTAATAAGAAATGTGTACTTCTACTGCAGCTTGATACATTGCTTTTGATTGAATACAGGATGGGACTCAATATGTACACTGCACACTGAGTATGACAACAGCACCATCCATGATTATGATGGCAAAAAAGACGGCCCTTTAAGTTAAGATGAGAAGGAACAGGTAATGAGAAAGAATGGCATGCATTGGACACCTGACTCTGAGTGATTGGTGTTTGTGTTTTTGTTGTTTGTTGTGCATGAAGTGAAGTCAAAGTGTACTAGTAGTCTTACTGTACACACTAAAGAGTGACTCAAGACAGTAATATTTCTACTCTTGTTGTGTAACAACAAAATTGTACTTCTACTGCAGGCCGATCTTTACAGTCAGTCAGTGCAAGTATCAGAGATGATTGATGGAATAACAACTCAGGAGGACATTTCACGAGTGGCATGAAAGGTAAACAAGTCAACAACAACCACAGTAGACCTAAATCTCTGTGTAGAAGTGGAGTTGAGTGTAGAGGTGGGATGACTGCGGTGCATTGATTTAGTCACTTAAATAGTAAAATGCTATGTTGCTGGATATGTGCTTTGTCCAACTCTTAAAAAAATTTACTCCAAACATAGGATGTGCTAAGCAACGTGCCGTCACTGTGGGCCTGCTCTGTCCTGTGTTTGTTGAAGGTCAATGCTGTAAACAGACTAGAGTAAAGATGATGCATACATGCCGCCTCGGAAAGTGTTCTTGTTGCACTACACCATAACTTGTTCATTTTTTTCAACTCTGTTTCTCAATATCCCTTTTGTTTTTTCATCTACAATAACAGGACAGACCTTGCGCTACACTTACAATGCACACTTACCTTACCAATAAATCTACATTTTCCAGGCAGGCAGTGGCGACTGGCGACACCCAAGATTGATGGACGAGAGGACCAAGAGGAATACCGAGATGCATATCCACATTTTTGACCAGGATAACACAGTAATTGTCTCCAATCTTTACAACAGTATGTTCTTCTTGTTGTTATTATTATCATTTGGTTTGCTCTCTGTTTATGATTCATCCCTACCAATATTTACATTTTTTATTTGCTATCTATAAAAGTAAGCCAGGAACAACTAAACTAGAACTGTATGTAATCCAGGTCTCCTTATCAATCATCATAATGCATGCATTTCCTTTTTCTCCCTTAACATATTGATATGGATATGGTAGTCTACAGAGATTGTGTTTTGTTGTTTGTCCATGCGTTCTGATTTTCATTTTCAAACCTTTCCCCAAACCCCCCTTCCCATCCATTCAACAAACCCTAACCCTCTTCCCCCGAGCTGTGTGACTTATTGAGGTGTGACTAAATTAAATGTACACCCATAATTTACGACACATGCTTGCTGGGGTGGATGTGGCGAAAGCAACAGTGCTTCAATTTCAAGGCAGAGCGAGGATCTTCTTTTGCTTACCCACGCATGAGCAGTATATTTTAGAGGTGATTTTTATGTACCAAAGGAACATATACATCCACATTAATTGCCGGCATTGATCTATTTGTTGTTATCCTCAAACACATCACTAACTGTTACGCTTGTGTTGAGTGTACTGTAGGCCTAGTCAAGTCACTCAGCACAATTATATAGTTTGTAACTATGTTTTGTTGTAAAATATTTTTGCATATTATTGTTTTGCGGTAAGTTCTGTACTGTACTTCATTCTACTACTCCTCGAACAGTGTCTCCCAGGCAACTGACTGTCTCATTTTCTTTTTTTGCAAATGCTGCTGCCCTGTCAGTGTCAACTACTACTACCACCACCACAACCATGGCATGTTAGGAAAGGAAACCATCATCACCATACAGTTAAACATCAAGCAAGGGTAAGAGAAGTTTGGGAGAGGCACAATTAATAATGGACATGTTTTCAATCAAATCACACACCCCTTTGAGTCCAGTTAAAGAATGCTGACAGTACTAGTAGGACAACTCAATCAGTGAGGGGTGCAGCATCTATCTTTTTGTGTCTTACAAAGTCAGCCAATTATTTAAATCAAACACTATCTATGGGCGGCCCTGTACCAGCAAGGAAGCAGTGTGATGTAAAACAGTAACTCCACCTACAAAACATTAACAACATTGTATGTAAATTAGAAATATTGATTTATTGATTTATTAACCCTAACAAAATTAAACTATGTAAAAAAAACACAAAATCTGACCCACCCCTCTCCCTAACCCCAACCAATGCCCATAAAGAAGTCCAACCAATATCCAAAACCCCAACGCCCATTCCCACCCAGCAAAACAATAAATAAAAAAGGGTAAATAAACAGGGTCTCCTGGGTTCGGCGGGATTGTCTTTGGAGGACATGCACTGCCTCCTCAAGTAGGGTGACGTGACACTTTAGAGCGCAGCAGTTGCAGCCACAGTGGGGAGGGCACCAGTGATGAAAAGGTGGTGGCGGGTGGCCGCCAGACGGTGGCCCTGTATCGCAGGAGGGTAGTGGCTGGGGCCCAGGGCATTGGAGCAGTGTTCAGCTGCTGCTGCCTCCTCCTCCTCCTCTTCCAGGACCGCCAGCCGTCGATATTCCATTTGTATCACCTCCAGCTTCCGACGCAGTGCCTTGGCGGCCAACTCCTTCCGATTCGCTTTGGAAGGAGTAGCTGTGTATCAAAAAGAAAAAACAAGACTACTGTAAAATATACTCTTAAAAAAACAGTAAGACAAGTTAATTATACACATAGTGGCATGGTAGCACTACAAAGCACAGTATGTAACATTTGTGGTATGTATCTATCCTTCCACTTACTTGGTCTTTAACATTTGCGGGATTTTGTCAAGCATTCAACCAACCATGCATCAGATTCCTATCAGCCACCTTTGAAATCTGCATGCTTGCATCACACGTTCCATCTCTCTGTCAGTCATAAATATTAAATATCGCCCGTCCTTCTTCCGTCCACCTGTCTTTCCCTTTTTAGTTCAACACCAGGTGATCTGACCTGACTTTTAGTCTTCTCCATAAAACTTTCAAAGCGGAGTTGAAATCAGATAGAAGAGGCCATTGCTAACTCAATAGTCCTGCCCCTAATGCCTTTACTAATGCCAATTAAAGGGTATCTTGACTCTTCAAACGTTCACAACAACTCTTACTTCCTTAGGGCATCCTTAGCCCACCATCCTCACGCTAAAAGGGACCATAAGGGGGGGTCCTGTGGGGACAATTAGGATGCGCCCACCACAGTGGCGGGCGCATCCCGTATTTTTAACATTGCTGCGGGCGGTGCTTGCCATGTTGTGCTTTGAAAGGAAGGGGGGTACCATAGGTACCCCACATGCGCACCCTCCACCCCCCCTGGAGACCAAGGGGGCCCACAATGGGCCCCCCAAGCAAACTCTGCATGCGTTTCAGTGGCAGCATTTGTAATATGACGGGGGCCTTTTCTACAAGGATGGCGGGCGGTTTGCCGCCGCCATGCTGGCAGGGGCCAGCCCGGCGGGGGCAATCCACCCGCCATCCTAATGGGGCCCTGAGTCTCAACAATACAGTATACATACAGTACACCCTCGCAGTTAGTGTAATGTCAATAGTTAAGGATTATGAATCTAACTTACCACAGCCCGCCACTTGTGCTGGCTCGCCCCCTGCAGCTCCATCCGCAACTGTTGCATCCTCACTAGCCACGTCGCCTTCGCCCCTGGCCCCGGCACCAGTGTTCAGTAGTGCACCTAGAAAAAACATTACACATTTTTTAGGTGTCATATACACCTCCCCCTATTGGTCAGTAGCAAGATTGAAAAATTAGTTAATAGTTTGCAATACATCACTAGTACAAATCAGGTAGTACTAGAGTAGACACTAGTAGTTATATGGTCCCTAGGGTCATTCTAGTCTTTGCTTAGTTAGCTCGAGCCATGCAACCATTTTACCTTTGTGTTTTTTATTTTGGCACATGTGACGTTACCTCGCAGCTTGTTGTATAAGACACCTTTGAGCCCACATGACCTCATACTGCTACTGTCTAAGCGCTGCGTACAAGGTCAACCAAAACATTAACAAGCCACTTTTTTATGAAGTTGTGTTGTTATTCCTTATTGCTTATCCCAAAAATGTTACACTTTTTGGCACGGCTGAGAAATGCTTGCAATATACTGACGTGCACCATTTTTATCATTACAGACGGAAGATTCCCTTCTATGAACTAGAGCTTTGCAGAGCTTATGATGTAACAACTACCAGTACTAAGTTCTTCTAAGGTGAGGGGTCCCCAGAATTCGCTCAGAGATCTTCATTTATAATTTTATATAAACGATATTCCTATCAAGGGGATGGTAGTGCTTCCACCACTGTTCAGTTATCATGATTCCCTTTTTTTCCTATGGACTTCTAGCTGCATTATAGAACAACGTAGATAGCTTGTCAATTCAAAATAAAACTTTCGAACTTACAAAGACTCTGTGGTATTTGGTGTGGACTTTCATGAGTGAGCGACCGATACGAAGGGTTTGCATATGCATTGCTTCTGTGACTGAGAGGTCAGGTGTGTTATGTTCTGGGTTGTCTACTTGTTGGGTATCTTGGGGGCAGGGTTCGGAGAGCTAATAGTTATGACGAGACACTACTTTAACTAGTCGGGCAAGGAATTGTGGTGGGTTCTGAACTTCTGATTGAGGTGTACGGAAGCTCCAACCTCCCATCACCAACATCCTATTTTCTTGTGCAAAGTTCTGTATGTGAAAAATCCCTACAACAGTAGTAGTATGTCCTATTCTATCAAAATAGTAATAAATCTGTTCGGGCATTTGTTGGTGGGAATTGTCGAAAAGCCTCAAGATTAACAAAGACTCAAGATCAATAAGACTAGAAGTAGAACAAGAGGACAACCCAAAGAACTGGACTCAATGGCTAGAGTTACTGGTGAATCTGAGTTTTATTTAAAACCTTTTAAATAAAGATTGGCCAACTGGACAAGCTTAGCTACTACAGACAGACTAATAATAGTAGTACAGAGTACAGAGAGTCATCATAGCAGAGGCAGGGATAACAAGAATTTCGGAACAGATAGAGCAGATCGAAGGATAATTGTTGGTAAAAAATAGCATTAGGAAACCGAAACAATAGTTCGGAAAAAATATGGTGCAGTAAAAGTTGTGGCATAAGAATTATTAATATTATTAACAAGAAGACTCATTAGGGCCAGCAGAAGCGCCCTCATTGGTATTTTCCTGTTGCTGCTGTTGTGCTCCTCCCGCCGACTGTCTGCCTGACCCTGGGAGCTGAACATGAAAGACATATAAAAGAGACAAACATTGATGATTGGTGTGAAACAAATGAAATATTTTTAAAGAATGGTCAAAAAAACACTAATGTAAACAACAATTGCAATAACTAAATTGACCGATCTCATCTGGTCAACAAGTAGTATCGGGGGATTCGCGGATTACTATTTATCAACGCTAATACATTCTTCCATTCTGATTCCAGAATACTAACTAAGCCTAAGTAGTACGTACCACCTGACCTAGCCCACCTATTCCATGCCTGCCATTTGTACATTAAGTATGCATTTCCACTTCTTTTAGTCCTCAACAATGCATATGTTCAAATAGAGGACACATGACTACATTTTTGTATACACCAAATGTTTGGTTTATTGATTGATGCTGAATGATGTTCTGCTAGTGCTAAGCCTATTACCACTCAATGCACAAACTAGAAAAGGTTCTACTAAAGACTGGGATACTAGCCGCACGTGATGTAACAGAGGGGGCTTCACACATACCACTAAAAAATTACAAACTCATACAAAGTAACTTAACCTAATCAATCCACCCCTATCTCTTAGAGACAGGACAAAGTAAGGACTAGAGTCACAATAGCATTAAGTAACTTAATTTCTCTAAAATAAACTCTTACATTATCACGCTAAGCAAGCGCAAACACAAAGTTGCAAACCAGTAAGATTAGTAGCGCAGAAGAGCACCTGTGTAATCATAACAATCACAGAAGACTTTTAAACATAATTTACCTGTAATGTAAGTAGCAGCATTCTAGCTGGTTGGAAAAAAAGATTTTTGCAATATATAACACGGAGCAGAAGAACAGACACAAAGTAGTTATAATTAGTTATTCACCAAGACCCGGGACCTCCACTCCTAGCAGGCCCAGCAGGTCCTGCTTCCGGTCCAGGATATCGGACCAACGGTGCGTCAGTTGGTTCTGGGTGCGCCGGACCCCAGAGCAGCGACACAATGCCCGGCGTACCTTCCCCCACTGCTGCCGACGCTCCTGGAGCCTGTACCCGGACCGAGGCCATTCACATTCTGCCAGGGTTAAGGGGAGGTTGCGCTGCACAAAGAAAACGAGTGCAGCCAACTCCACCTCCCTAAATAAGACCTGTGCCTGCAACCATTGTGGGTGCGACCTTCCGCAAGTAAGGCGGTTGCGGCTCTGGCTGCGATGAGCCCTGTGGCCCTTTGCCATGGTTCTGGGGTAGGTGCGGGGCGAAAAAGAAAAGGTACAAATAAAAAAAGTACGTAAATGAAATGGAAAAACCAGGTAAAAGAAAAAGAGAGAAAAAGTAGTTAAAAACACACAAAAAGTAGACAAAAACCAAGAATATAGAAGCAGGAAAATAGTCAGAGAGATAATAAATAAAATAGATCAAAAAAAGTGTCTAGAAACAAAGGATTGAAAAGCTAGAGGGAAGATTCTAAAGCAGGTCACAGAACCATGCAATTAAGTGAAAAACAAGATGGCCGCGCCCATTTCGAGCGCATGGGCAAGTTTGGGCGATATTTTCTCCCCAAGCACGCAAAAAGCATCGCAAACACGTAAAAGGATTCCTGAACAGGAAATACGTATTGCGAATGGGCTCGAGCATGCATTGCACTACCCGGAACGGGAAATAAGCATCGCGAGCGGGCGGGATAAGTGAAAACAAGATGGCTGCGCCCATAGGCGACCGCATGGGCAAGTTACACATTTTCAACGTGATCACTCTGAAAATATCGCGAACAGGCGGTAAAAAAACTTCCGCGTCCTTCGAGATATTTTGACATTTTTGCGATAGTTTGCGAAAGTGCATTTCGCAAATTCCGCCTACCCCTACTGTTGATATACCACCAGGGCACGTGACCAGAGGGCAATGATTGCAGCGTCCAGTTAATAAAAGAATGGATTTAAATTGTGATTGTCCATGTCAAAGAGTAGTCAAATCCTGTTCCATTATATCTATTGCGGAAGACACAATGTTGCCCACTGAATACATTCTGGATGTTAGTGTGCTCATGACATAGTCTACCATTGCCAAAGCCTTTTCTAGCTTAACCCTGTCAATTTCACACAATCTCTCTACAGCTTTCTGTTGAGAGATGTTCCATGCTTCATTACAAATAGCATATAAGAATCGTTTCTGACGTCGTTTCTGGTGACCTAACAAAAAATCCCTAAGATCCATGCCTTCTGAGAGTAAAGACCAGTGTGTTTTCACCTGAGACAGTGTTGAGACTTTTAGCCACTCTAGGCACAACTCCCCAACACTGTAAGATGTCACCACCCGAGTGTTCTCATTTTACATAGCGATGGTCAGGCCAATGGATATTAAACCCTTCGGTGGTACCCCTGATTCTTCCTGACACCTATTTTTATCAATAGGCCTGTTGGACCTGCGATGGGCAAGCCCAGCACAAAGGGGGTAGCTTGGCTCAAGTGTCAAGGCAAGTGAAGGCTATCGTGTTAAGCCGGCTTTGACCCAATAATATCTCCTTGTACAACCACCAAAAAGAAGGACACCACACCACTGTTGTAGAAAAATATGATTCCTTTATGTAAAAATTCTCTGTTGTGAATGGGGATCAATTAGGAAAGCACATTTACATTTCTTTTGGCCACAATTTGCTAGGTTTCGATTTTGGAATAAATACAATAAATAAGCTCAGGAGTACATGTCATCAATAAATAGAATAAATATCAGGATTAAATATCTTCAAGAAATAGAATAAATATCACTTTCTGTTTAGCAGAATAAATACTGGTTCAGTTAAATAAACAACCACATGTTCATTCTGGTATCGCTGCCACCAATTAAATATTTCAGGAACAATACATTTGCAAATACTTTTCAGGTTGGAAAGATAACTCTTACAGTTTATGACGATTTCACCAATAATGTACACAGGCTTCTCTGGGCACAAAAGGAGTGCTGGGACTCGTTAAGAATCACACAGGGGTTATGCGCGTGTATCTAAAAGGCAAGGAAAGACAGTGAACACTTCATTTACACTCGGCTGCCACCGGGTTGAGATCTCTGTTTGCTGGTGGGGTCTAAGCGCGCCTAGGGGCTTCACCACTGCTAGCACTCAGGCGGCACCAGTTCAAACTCTTTAGACTGACGAATGGGGCTGCCGAAGAGGTCACACAATCTTCGTGCTCAGTCAAATAAATGCCGGTTCACAGTTCCTTTATATCACCGCTTCCCACCTGAAGAAACGGGCCCACCTCACATCGGCTGCAATCAAAAAGCGATTCAGTCGGGCTCAGCACTTCTCTCGCCAGCGACGGGTTCTCAGGGGCTCCACGGACCTCCCTCCGACTTCCTCAAACAGGGATGGTTCCCGCCCACAGCTACAGCCGCCGATTCACTGGGGAGGGGCAGAGACAGTAGTCCCGCCCAACGAAGGCCGGCCTTTCCCCACCCCGGCATACTACCTCACTTTGGTCTGCGCAGGAAGCACTCTACGCCGGTGGAGCTCGGAGACGTCCGAGCTCCTCGCTGGAGGCGCCTGTCACAAGGGGGCACAGAAGACGCTCACGGTTGCGGCAAACTTGCTCTCGCCTCGCGACCCGAGTCTGTCGTAATTCACCACCGGGGGGGGGGGCGGGGAAGGCACACAAAAACTGCCACAGTCTCTTGGGGGTGATGAGGCACTCGCTGGGCAGGCGCTGTAGGCGTGAGATCACCGCACACACAGCTGACTGGAACGCCAGTCAGGATCCACGCTAGTGACCCTTAGTTGCTCTACTGCCCGCGCTACCAGCCGCCTCAGGGATCAACAGGGCAGGTGTCAATCTGGTGTCAAGTCTGGAATCTCCTTCTTCACCTAGATCTGGAACATCATTATCCTATCTAGTCTTCTGGTCATCTAAAATGGCCGCCAGGGACTGGACCTTATATAGCCAGTGCCCTGAGGTGCTGGCTCGTGCCAGTGGGTTCTAGAACCTTCTTTGGGCTAGGCCAATGACATGGCACTTCTGAGAGGTATTTGGGAGCCTAACAGCCACCATACTATGGTTCTAGAGCAGCCATTTTGTGTACCTGAGGGAAATAAAGAAATTCCTGTCAGGAAAGCGCGCCAAGCAAAAGGGCGCCAAAACCTTGAAAGGTCAAGGTTCATGGAGGCTCCAAGGGGAGTCACTCACATGAGGAAAAAGGATGGCCACCATTTTGAGGCCATTCATACAGGTTGCCTATCCCAGTCTATAATGTCACACGTTTCGCCAGGTGCCTTGTAAATAGGTGCCCAAAACATTGTGAATAACTGGGCGTCAAGGAACATCTAGCCCCATGAAACAGCACATAAAAGGTCCTGGTAGACAAAGAAAAGCGACAAATTTTGGGAGGTACAGGGGAACAAAATAAATCATAGTGGTGAGGGGACTCCCAGAAGCAGACGGGTCTAACAGGCATCCCCCCCAGCTGAAAGTGGGGAGAGCTACCCAACCCCTTGGGAGTTCTCAACACTAAGGAGGAAATACCTGGAGAGACCGTCTGCATTGGCGTGGTCAACTCCGGGTCGGTGTTCCACCCGAAAGTCCATTCCCTGTAGGGAGATAGACCACCTCAACAGTTTGGGGGTTTTCCCCCTTCCTCTGCATGAGCCAGCGAAGGGGTCGGTGGTCTGTCTGAACAAGGAAGTGTGAACCAAACAAGTATGGTCGCAGCTTCTTCAGTGCCCAGACCACCGCAAAGGCTTCCCGCTCAAGGGTACTCCACCTCTGTTCCCGGGGAAGCAGTCTCCGTGACAGAAAGACCACAGGTTGATCCAGACCCTCTTCATTGAGTTGCGATAACACCGCCCCAATGCCAATGTCGGATGCATCTGTCTGGACAATGAATTCCTTCGTGAAGTCTGGAGCCTTCAAAATGGGAGCGTTACACAATGCTTGTTTCAGAATGTCGAAGGCTCGCTGACAAGCCTCCGTCCAGAAGACTCTCCTGGGTTGCTTCTTGGCCGTGAGTTCAGTAAGGGGTGCCACAATAGTGTCATACCCCTTCACGAACCGTCTGTAGTAACCTGTGAGGCCCAGGAAGGCTCGGACCTCAGTCTGGGTCTTGCAGGGGTTTCCAGGCCATGATTGCCTCAATCTTCGCCTGAATGGGGCTGCACCTTTCCCCTGCCCACCAAGTGACCTAAGTACACTACGACCCCAGTCCAATCTGACATTTGCTGACCTTTCCAGGGCTTGGAGAACGGCTTGCAAGTGCTGCAAGTGATCCTCCCAACTGCTACTGAAGACAGCTATGTCATCCAAGTAGGCAGCAGAGAAGGACTCCATCCCGGTGAGGATCGTGTTCACCAACCGCTGAAAAGTGGCAGGAACATTCTTGAGCCCAAAGGGCATGACGCAGAACTGGTAGTGTCCATCAGGTGTGGAGAAGGCTGACCTTTCCTTGGCTCCATCAGTCATGGGAATCTGCCAGTACCCTGCAGTGAGGTCAATGGTACTGAGATATTGGGCAGCTCCCAACCGGTCAATCAGTTCATCCGCCCAAGGGATCGGATGAGCATCCGTTTTGGTTACCGAATTTAGTCCTCGGTAATCCACACAGAATCCCAATTCTGGTGTGGCACCAGGTGGATCAGCTTTGGGCACCAAAACCACCGGGCTAGACCAAGGGCTACTTGAAGGTTCGATGACTCCTAGCTCCAGCATCTTAGCTACTTCACTTCGAATGCTGGCCTTCACCTTGTCAGACAGCCGGTAAGACTTGGACTTCACAGATGGGCTGTCTCCTGTGTCCACATCATGGGTACACAGGTGGGTCTTACCCGGGACAAGGGAGAACAGAGGAGCGAATGACCCCAAGACCTGGTGACATTCCTCCTGCTGCTCAGGAGTCAGGGATGGCGAGAGTTTCACTCCCTCCACCGACCCATCCTTTTCTTGAGACGCAAAAAGGTCAGAGAGAGGCTCTGTGTCCTCTTCCTCTGATCCGTCAGTCACCATAACCAACATGACTTCGGGCCTCTCGTAGTGGGGCTTGAGGCGGTGGCATGTAACACCTGATGTGGGTGCCGAGGGGTCTTCACGTCCACCAAGTAGGTAGCCTTGCCCATCTTCTCCAACACCTCATAGGGGCCTGTCCAACGGTCCTGGAGGGCACTCAGCTCTCCAGGCTCCATCACCCATACCTTCTGACCAGGCTCCAGCTCCACCGGGTGAGCATTGTGGTCATACCACGCTTTCATCACAGACTGGCTGGCTTCCAAGTTGTCAGAAGCTTGCTTCCACAACTTAGCCATTTGGCTCCGGAAGGCCAGCATGTAACTCACCACGTCCCGGGGAACTTTCCAAAGAGACTTTTCCCAGGAGTCCCTCACCAGGCTGAGAGGTCCACGTACAGGGTGCCCGTACAAAAGCTCAAAGGGGCTAAAACCCACTCCCTTCTGCGGCACTTCCCTGTAAGAAAAGATCAAACAGGGTAGGAGGACGTCCCATTTCCTCCGCAGGCTTTCGGGTAGACTTCTGATCATACCCTTCAAGGTTTTGTTGAACCTTTCCACAAGGCCATTGGCCTGTGGGTAATAAGGAGTGGTAAACCGGTAGGTCACTCCACACTCCTTCCACATTGCCCGCATGTACGCTGACATGAAGTTGGTCTCCCTGTCAGACACAACTTCTTTGGGGAATCCCACTCGGGTAAAGATCCCCATCAGGGCCTTCGCCACTACCGGTGCAGTAATGGTTCTCAGAGGTATTGTCTCCGGATACCTTGTGGCATGATCCACCAGTACCAGGATAAACCTGTGACCGGATGATGTCGGTGGATCTAGGGGCCCAGCAATGTGGATGCCCACCCTTTCAAAGGGGGTGCCAGCGACAGGAAGTGGTTCCAGGGGAGCCTTCAGCTTCATCCCCGTTTTCCCACTGGCTTGGCATGACACACACGACCGACAGTATGTGTCGGACGCCACCCTCATTCGAGGCCATTAAAAGTGGGGGGGGAGACAAGCCGTGCAAAGGTCTTGTCCTGTCCCAGTTGTCCTGCCAAGGGAATCTCATGAGCCAACTCTAATAGGAAGGCTCGGTAACACTGTGGGACTACCAGGGCCCGTGACAGTCCGTGCACTGGCGCCCTGGGCTCACAGCGTGGAGAAGCGTGGCTCAGTGGTTAGAGGCGGCAGACCCGGAAGCTGAGATCGACCGTGGACCAGGATTCGATTCCCCGCCTCGGCGGGTCTCGGGCTCAAAAAATTCCATGGACTCGACAATTCTCGCTCTGGTGCCTACTCAACTCACGGGGTCACACTCTGCGACTCTGGGCAATAGCTTGCTTAATCTCCACTACGGCCCCTCGCAGCGGGATGCCTGGCTTTCACCTTGTGGACACCCTGCCGTGGTTTCTCACAGGGGAATACCAGGACGGGTTCCCTAAGCAAGCGCCGGGACGCTTACGGGCAGCTGTGCGCTTTACAAGTCCAGCACATTTACATTTACATTTACTGTAGAGGAGACCATCCTCCCAGTAAACACAATAGTTCCCAGACTCGTTACCTGCTGCCTGGGCTTCAGCCTGTTGCCTCAGACCCTCGAGGGTGGGACATTCCCTCTGTCCCTTGCTCAGTTCCTCCCTGGATGGTCCCCCCTCCACTCGCCACTCAACGGGGAAAGGCAGATCCTCCAACGGAACCATGTCCTCCTCCGCGGACTCATGGTCCATCTCCTCCGATGGCCTATCTGTCTCACGGGGCTTGGACATCGAGGCAGGCTCCTCCTGTCCTCGAGATGCTCCCTCATCTGCAGCTGGGTGGGCCATTGTTCCAGGCTCCAACCCATGCGACTTCTCCTCCCGAGCAGTTGCCGACCTGGTACTCACACAGGCCCAATCAGGTATACCCAGCATCTCAGAATGAGTCCGGTATTCCACCTCCTTCCAAGCATTGTGTTCCATATCATTGCCCAGCAGACAATCGACTGGCACGGCTGGGCTTATGGCAACTCGAAGTGAACCTGCAACCCCTCCCCACTCAAAGGGAACCTCAGCTACGGGGTAATGGCTCATTCTGCCGTCAGCCATCGCGGCTGGATGAAGTACGCCTGGAATCACCTGCTCTGAGGATACCAGATGACTCCTGACTATAGTTATACTGGCTCCTGTATCTCTCAGAGCTTCCCGTCTATGGCCATTGATGGTGACCCATTGCCCATACTTGGTAGTATTTGAGGGCACCTGGATCTTTGGAACCATCTCCCGATCACCCAGGGACACTAAGGTGACACCCGCTTACTCCCTCCCCTTAACTAAGGGCATCTCCTCCCCGAGCGCTAAACTCGCAACTCCCGGGGCTTTTCCTCCAGTGGGAGGGGGTGGTCTCTTTGGGCATTTCCCGTCTCCCTTATAATGTCCAACACTACCGCACTCAAAGCAATGGACAACCCTTGGCTGCTGACTCTAGCCAGGATTAGGGTTCTTTTGTGGGCTAGCCTTAGAGTTGGAGAAGAAACTTTTCCCCTTAAAGTTATTTTGGGGGCCTTTGGAGAACTCCTGTTTCTTATTATATCCCCCCTCTTTCTTCTGGGGAGCGCCCTTTCCGGACTTCTGAGAATCTCCTCCTGTCCCCTTCATGGACACTGGGGTACTTACCCAAATGTCCGCCTCCTCAGCAAGCTTACGGGGGCAAGTAAGTTTGCTGTCTAACAGGTGCTGCCTCAGCTCGGGAAGACATTTCTCGAGTAGATGTTCCTTGAGTATGAGATTGTACAACCCTCGATAGTCTTCCACCTCACTACCTTGGACCCACCCATCCAGGGCTTTCTTGGCATAATCCAGGAAGTCAACCCAATTCTGTGAGCTCAGTTTGTGGCTGCCCCTAAACCTCTGCCGGTATTTCTCTGGGGTCAACCCAAACTTTCTGATGAGCACCACCTTCATGGCGGGGTAGTCTATCTGATCCTCCCGGTCTAGGGCCAATAGGGCATCCCTACCTGTTGGAGGCATGTAGCGATACAATCCACCACCCCAATGCTTCTCATGGATCCCATGGGCTCTTAAGGAGACCTCATAGGCTGCCAGCCACTTAGCTATGTCATCTCCAGCGGTATAACTGGCGACCACGTCCTTGGGTAAGTGAGGCCTGAGCTCCCTGGCAAATTCCTTAGACTCGACACCCTCGGGAGTGATGTTATGGGCCCTGAGGTCGAGCTCGCGTAGCTTGAGCTCGTGTTCCATCCTCTTCCCTTCCATCTCCAGCTTGGCTAACTCCCACCTCAACTGTCTTTCCTCTCTCCTGTCAGCTAACTCGGTCTCGGACAACCCTCCTGTTGATGCACTGCTGCCCTCCCGTGAGGCTACCTTGGGGCTGATTATCATCTCACCCACCCCCAGGGGACATTCCGCAGTCCTCTCAACGACAGTACCCCTGTCTGACTCCTCCTCCTCTACCGTTCCCTCCGGATGCGCTTCCACCCAGGCTCGCAGACTAATACGGAGCTCCTCTCTTTTGGCCCCTCGCCTAACGAACACTCCCCTTTCCTGACAGAACTCCTTGAGCTGCGCCACAGTATAGGTCTCCAGCTCTGACATATCGAATTCCATCTTGTCAGTGAAAAGTGTGGACAACCACCTCGAAGTAGGTTACAAGGATAGAAACTCTGAGGGTCACCTCCACCTACCTCCAGAAGAGAATTTGGAAAAAAAAAAATTTGAATTGGAGGGCCGCTGGGAGAAAACTCCGGGTGTGTACCTGTGGCGCACACTGAATTATTATGGGGTCCAAAACAAGCACGGCTCGTAATCCCACCCGCTGAGCACCAATTTTATGTTGGACCTGCGATGGGCAAGCCCAGCACAAAGGGGGTAGCTTGGCTCAAGTGTCAAGGCAAGTGAAGGCTATTGTGTTAAGCCGGCTTTGACCCAATAATATCTCCTTGTACAACCACCAAAAAGAAGGACACCACACCACTGTTGTAGAAAAATACGATTCCTTTATGTAAAAATTCTCTGGTGTGAATGGGGATCAATTAGGAAAGCACATTCACATTTCTTTTGGCCACAATTTGCTAGGTTTCGATTTTTGAATAAATACAATAAATAAGCTCAGGAGTACATGTCATCAATAAATAGAATAAATATCAGGATTAAATATCTTCAATAAATAGAATAAATATCACTTTCTGTTTAGCAGAATAAATACTGGTTCAGTTAAATAAACAACCACATGTTCATTCTGGTATCGCTGCCACCAATTAAATATTTCAGGAACACTACATTTGCAAATACATTTCAGGTTGGAAAGATAACTCTTACAGTTTATGACGATTTCACCAATAATGTACACAGGCTTCTATGGGCACAAAGGAGTGTTGGGACTCGTTAAGAATCACACAGGGGTTATGCACGTGTATCTAAAAGGCAAGGAAAGACAGTGAACACTTCATTTACACTCGGCTGCCACCGGGTTGAGATCTCTGTTTGCCGGTGGGGTCTAAGCGCGTCTAGGGGCTTCAGCACTGCTAGCACTCAGGCGGCACCAGTTCAAAGTCTTTAGACTGACGAACGGGGCTGCCGAAGAGGTCACAGAATCTTCGCGCTCAGTCAAATAAATGCCGGTTCACAGTTCCTTTATATCACCGCTTCCCACCTGAAGAAACGGGCCCACCTCACATCAGCTGTAATCGAAAAGCGATTCAGTCGGACTCAGCACTTCTCTCGCCAGCGACGGGTTCTCAGGGGCTCCACGGACCTCCCTCCGACTTCCTCAAACAGGGATGGTTCCCGCCCACAGCTACAGCCGCCGATTCACTGGGGAGGGGCAGAGACAGTAGTCCCGCCCAATGAAGGCCGGCCTTTCCCCGCCCCGGCATACCACCTCACCTCTGTCTGCGCAGGAAGCACTCTACGCCAGTGGAGCTTGGAGACGTCCGAGCTCCTCGCTGGAGGCGCCTGTCACAAGGGGGCACAGAAGACGCTCACGGTCGCAGCGAACTTGCTCTCGCCTCGCGACCCGAGTCTGTCGTAATTCACCACCGGGGGGGGGGGGGGCGGGGAAGGCACACGAAAACAGCCACAGTCTCTTGGGGGTGACGAGGCACTCGCTGGGCAGGCGCTGTAGGCGTGAGATCACCGCACATACACAGCTGACTGGAACGCCAGTCAGGATCCACGCCAGTGACCCTTGCTTGCTCCACTGCCCGCGCTACCAGCCGCCTCAGGGGTCAACAGGGCAGGTGTCAATCTGGTGTCAAGTCTGGAATCTCCTTCTTCACCTAGATCTGGAACATCATTATCCTATCTAGTCTTCTGGTCATCTAAAATGGCCGCCAGGGACTGGACCTTATATAGCCAGTACCCTGAGGTGCTGGCTCGTGCCAGTGGGTTTTAGAACCTTCTTTGGGCTAGGCCAATGACATGGCACTTCTGAGAGGTATTTGGGATCCTAACAGCCACCATACTATGGTTCTAGAGCAGCCATTTTGTGTACCTGAGGGAAATAAAGAAATTCCTGTCAGGAATGCGCGCCAAGCAAAAGGGCGCCAAAACCTTGAAAGGTCAAGGTTCATGGAGGCTCCAAGGGGAGTCACTCACATGAGGAAAAAGGATGGCCACCATTTTGAAGCCATTCATACAGGTTGCCTATCCCAGTCTATAATGTCACAGGTTTCGCCAGGTGTCTTGTAAATAGGTGCCAAAAACCCTGTGAATAACTGGGCGTCAAGGAACATCTAGCCCCATGAAACAGCACATAAAAGGTCCTGGTAGACAAAGAAAAGTGACAAATTTTGGGAGGTACAGGGGAACAAAAGAAATCATAGTGGTGAGGGGACTCCCAGAAGTAGACGGGTCTAACAAGGCCAAACTAACCCTCCCTTCCAATTGGGATCTGATTAATTGAACGAACGATCATGTAAAATGTCATATAAAGTATCCTCACTATGTTGTGTATAGTTATGCCATTCTAGAAAATGTGGAAGCAAGGGAATCTGAGGTGTGTTCATGTCCTTGATCTTGGCAAATTCAAGACAGGAAATCTGTTGCAATGTGTTTTTCAGGAAGATAATTTGCTTTGGGATGAGGTATGCTCTAAATAAGGTCTCAGTTCCCAAAACGTACCAATCTTTAGTCCTCCATACAGATTTTGTGTCTATGGTGTCCCTCCACAAGTCGAAACCCTGTAAAGATAGCTGGGAAATAAAGGAAGCAGAGAATATCTGTTTTATGATGGTGAGCATATTTTTTTCTTTGCAGGTGTAGGTGCAAGCTTATAGTAATAAGATGTTGAGGCTGAAGTGTTCAACCCAGAAAAATAAGCAAACATCTGTGCACAAATGTGTGAACTACCTGTTGGTGGTTTTGGGCAATGTTCCCATTGAGGATAAGAGAACACATTATGTGGGATCCTTGCTTTGAGCAAGAAATGATGACCATAATGTTAGTAACAATGCATGGCGTCAAAATCAGATGTATTATCATACAATTCATTATCAGAGAATGCGGCAGATTGTTCGAAATCTCGCAGCATAGAATTTACAGATTCAAAGTCCAAATCATCAGAGAAAGTACTAGATGTAATGATATGATTCAAAGACATTTTAAACAAATGTGGTATTTTCAAAAGTTCTGTGGGACTAAATTCATCAAATGGAACCCTATCCTAAACTTTTCCTTCAGGAACGGGAACTGCTGTAATTTTCACAAAGGAAAAGTATCTTTGGTTTCAGGACCAAGTTCACATGGTGCACTGTGGAGGGTTCTGGGAGATAATGTCCATTCAGGAGCAGGAAAAAGACAGTAATTACACCTATCTAAAGGACTAGGAAAAGTAGACCAATTGCAATCTTGAGCTGTAGCCAGGGAGAAACAAAGTAAGTCTTTTTCAGCCAAAGGTGGACATTATACATTTTTTCTTTGGGGGAAACAGAAGCTGCTGGTGGGTCAAATTCACTCAGATCCAGAGAGAAGGTATAACTATCTATGAAGTAGCCAGACACTGTTCGATCTATCTTTGGTAGTTCAGCAGGTTGTGTAGAACTGGCTGTTGACTTGATTTGAGACATATTCACATAGATGTCGGTATTAGGCAGAAATGAGATCTGTGTTTTATTTGTATTTTGCAGCTGTTCAATTTCAACAGGTATGAGTTTCAGTCCATTGTTGGTAACTCCATTACTTCGTATAATACAATCTTCAAACATTATTAGTCTTACTGTCTGAACTTCCTATATGATAGCAAGAGGACATCGATGACTACCCAGGAGCCCCCACGGCCTGCTATTCAGTATCGGCCACATAGTGAGGTTTGATCAAATGAATGGAGATGAATCTCTTTTCTTTCTTTCAGGCAAGAAGTGGAATAAGTACTGTAGTTGCTCCTTCCGCAGCCAAGACAGGTGCAGGAGTTCTGTAGGATGGCCCAAATTCTTTTTATCCACAATCTTTTCTCTGACCAGGTCCCCGATCTTTGGGACCCAGGCAGGTCTTGCAAGAAAAGCTTTCTCTTCCTCAGTGGTGGTGCGTTTTACTTGGACATTGCTTTGTAATGCCTGGAATTCATTGTGTTCCTGTAAAACAGCCAAACGATCATTGATGTCAAATGCTTTTTCATCCTCTACTGTGCTGCATTTTTGTAAGCCCGAGAGCTAAACGCAGGGCCATGGACAGAATGCAATGTGCCAATTGCGTATGTCCCTATAAAGACTTGCAGCACAGAGCACTGTTGCACAGAGTCAGAGGCATGCTGCATTTTACCCTCTTTGGGGGGCCCAATGCACGCTACTCCTTTCCTCGCTGGGGGCCAAGCTTTGCCGCATCTTCTACACGCCGCTACTGTAGCCTGTGGGAAGGACTACAACACCCACAAGACCTAGCGCCAGGAGGTGACATCTTCATACCCTTGCGCCCGGAGCCGCACATAAACAACCATAGGCCCCCGGCGAGCGGTACGCAATGTGGGAGTGCCCGGACAGCGCCTGGGCCAAGGGCGGGCCCATACGAGCCCTCCGAGACCGAAGGAAGCCGGGCAGGGCTATACTATGGATCATTGACATTGGATAGTTCCTGGTTGTTTTGTTATTAAGGTATCGTGAAATACACTTATTTTTGGCTGAATTTGGACCTTGCATAGCGAGCCTCCATTATGAGTAGGCCAAAGACTGTAGCAAGGAAGGGGGTTGTAGGGACATTGGATGTCTTTCTATTGAGGGATGAATCCTCTCTCATACATGAGATAGAACTTACTGAACGGAGATTATCCCTAGACCCCCAAAGCTCGCTTAATGGAAATGTAACCTCTGCCACTAGTGGAGAAGTGTGGCTCAGGGGTTAGAGGCGGCAGACCCGGAAGCTGAGATCGGCCCTGGACCAGGGTTCAATTCCCCGCCTCGGCGGGTCTTGGGCTCAAAAATTCCACGGACTCGATAATTCTCGCTCCGGTGCCTTCTCGACTCACGGGTTCACACTCTGCGACTCTGGGCAATAGCTTGCTTAATCTCCACAACGGCCCCTCGCGGCGGGATGCCTGGCTTTCACCTTGTGGATACCCTGCCGGGGTTATCTCACAGGGGAATACCAGGACGGGTTCCCTAAGCAAGCGCCGGGAAACCCTTTGTGGGTAGCTGTGCGCTATATAAGCTCAAATACATTTACATACATTTACTATGTTACCACCATCTAATAATGGAGAATTCCTTTACATATTAACATACCAGACTCTATGGCCTTGGGCTCCGAAGTTACAAATGCTTTGGAGATCATTGAGAAACCACATAGGCCAAATGTTACCACCAGGGGTCAGAAAGCCAAGATAGCTCATGGGCATACTCTTGCACTTCCATCTAAGAAAAGGAAGGGGCAGGGCACTCATAAATGAAGTCAGCTTTTGCCAAAATACCCAGGTCGCAAAGTTTGTCCACCCGATAGTGAGCACAACCAGGGAACGATTCTGGCAATAAAAGAGGGTGCCATAGTGAAAATATCACATACCCTGGCGAAAGAAGACCTCCTGGGTAAACCAGAGCTACTGTTATCAGCCCTATTGGACCGAATAGTGCAAAAACAAACTTAAATTGAAGCTAGGTTAGCCAATTTTGAAAACATTATGGCAAATACCTCTATAATATCCTCAAATAATTGTCAGAGTAGGAGTGAAGTTACTTCTTTAAATGATCAAACGGAGAGGCTTGAAATTAACAGGGGTCCATCCAATTTTAATCCTGGCTTTCCCTTAAGGTCCTTCAATACTGCACCTGAAACTAGTAATGTGGCCAAGAATGACTTGTTATCGACTGCACTAAATAACATCGATATTCTATCTGTGCAGGGTGGCGCGAGTCTGGGATACATTTTGCCCATGCAGGGCTCAAATGGGGATTTTGTTGTTAGGGACAACCACACCAAACCTGAGAGAGGCCAGCTTTCAACTACTCTGAGGGGACAGTCTTCTGATCAAAGGGTCCAATTTAACCCATTTATAAAGTTACATATACCTTCAGAACTAACTCCGTACACTGTGGTGCTGGCAAATGTTCCTATTGCGTTATCCAGCAACAATGAGCACTGGTCATCGCTGAGGAACAAATCCCTTCATTTTCTCAGTGCAAGGACTGGGATAACTAATATGCTTTTGTTCCCAGAATTCAAGATGGCACGAAGGGTAGGTTGGGTTGGAAAGTCCAGAAAGTCACTACCTGGGTACTGTGTTGTGCTGTCATTTAGTTCCCCAGGTTTGGTACAGTCAATATTAGATAGGGCTGGTAATAGGCCTGTTAGATCAAATGAGAAAGCTATATTACCCTTGGGGCATTTATACCCACCATCTAGACATTTATGGCACACCGCTGAGGAAGAGAGAATTACTCAGGGTAACCAGTTAAAGTATGCAGTCCCAATAAGTAACCATTTTGATATCTTGAACACCTTGGAAGACATTAATTGATTGGCCTCTCAGAGTTATTGTTTAAGATCGTTAGATGAGCGATCAGTGTATTCTGGAGATAGGGTGCTAAGACAGGATAATAGAATACAAATTATATTAGAGCAGGAAAAGTCTATGCCGTCTTTGGCCTTTACAGAATAGGAAGCCCAGGTCCTTGGTTTTACTCCTCGGTATCAGACCCCTCCTGTTGAATTATCTAATCTTCAAACTATAGCGGAGGAAGCCCATGTCATTGGTTTTATTCCTCAGGATCAGGCCCCTCCTCTTGAATGATCTAATCTTCAGACTATGGCCCAGTTGCAGTCTTGTCATGGTGACTGTAATCCTCATGACTCAGTGATAGCCAGACTTCCCTGTACCAATGTGAGCCCTGGCTGTAGCCTTATATCCTGGAACAATTCAGGCCTATGCTCTAGGATTAGTAATCCTCAATGGCCTGATTTTATACTAAATAACTAAATGGATGTGGCTCCGCACTTGTATGTTTACAGCTGTACTGTTCAAAATTTGTAATCTTTTCCAATGATGTGATTGGTGCTTTATGTGAATCCCCCACTGAGCATTGGGGGTGTAATACTGATTCTGATGCGTGTTTCTTGGGTCCCAAGATTCAAGTAGCATAAGCACTCGAAGAGGCTCCTTTCATTCAGCTTTCAAATTAAGTTTTCATATATTTTTTATGTAATAGTTTCATTTATTGTTCATCAATATGTCACATTTTGATCATCATAACTTTCCATAATAATTTTCAATCATTATGCCCGATGCATTTCGAGCATGAATGGAGCCTCTTCGAGTACTTATGTGACTGTGAATCTTGGGACCCAAGAAACACGCATCAGAATCCGATTTTATACTAAAGCATGCTATCCTATGCTTTCAGGAAACGTGGCTGAAGGAATCAATACATATAAATGGTTTCAAAACATGTAATACCTATACTATAGGGGGCTTAGATGGTAGAGCTAAAAGTGGGCTCTGTACATATATATCTAATATGCTAATTCTTATTAAGATTGAGTCTTACCTTGAGTCTCCATATTATCAATTACTTATATTGTATTCAAATGTTTCTTACTGTTCAGTACTGGTTAACTTTTATATAACAATATTCCATCAGATAGTTTTTCTGCTGTGGTTAAGAAATTATGTAATCAATTGAAAACCGTGTGTAATGAAAGTGTTAAAGTCATATTGTCTGGTGATTTTAACTGTGCTTTGTGCATTTATGAGGGTGATAAAATATGTGGTTTTAATGTGGAAGAAGGTGTCATTAACGCTCACTTCTGCTATTCAAGTACAGGGGAGCTGTTCAATGAATTGGTGTTTAACTTGTATCTAGGTTTTGCAAATGAATGATGTACTAGACCTGCCCCTATGCCGCAGACCTTTAATAGATTATATATTGCTATCAAACACATGTGCATCTAAGCTGCTTTCCTTTACAGTTGATGTCAACCCACTGAGTGACCATTTCCCACTATATATACTGGTACTACTCAGTACTAGTAAACAAGGAAGGGATGAACAGGCCATAGATCAGGCACTAGCTAATGTAAAAATTGACAAAGTTAACTGATACACTCTTCGGTGGAATGTGGTGGACCCCGATGTGGTCAATAAACAATTGATTACTAAGTGTAGACCGGCCTTTGATACTTGCCTGAATGATTTAGCATCTTCCGAGAGCATCCTATCCTCCTTTCAAGTAATAGCAGGTGGGGTAAGGGATGTGTTGCTCAAACAAGGTGGAAAAAAGTTTGATTACCAGCTGTGGTTTGACACAAAGTGCTCCAGAGCATACTCCACTCTGAAACATGAGCTGCATTATATGCCAAGGAATACTATTAGGAAGGCAAGAAGGGATTACAAATTGGCCCTCACAGAAAGATAGAATGTTTAAAGAGAAGATGTATGGGAGTCACTCATACAGCCTCACAAATGAAAGATAGAGCTGCTTTTTAGAAAGCAGTTAAAACATCATTCCTGTCCTCGGGTGGGGGTACAACTTATTGAAATAGCAATAATTGAAGACCAATGGATTGAACACTTCTCCAAGATATACTCAATGGGCAAGTAATCTCTAATGGTCAAGATAGTGATACTCATGAAACCTTTAACCATACCTTGGATTTACAGTTTAACCTAGAGGAAGTAAATAGAGCACTTTCATCAAGCTCAGGTGGCAGGGCCTCCGGCCAGATGGGGTCCTTGTGGACTTATATAAGTCTAACATTAATTATTGGGGCCCCATTATTACTCAAATAATAAATGCCAGTTGCCAGGCCTCTTTTCCATCAACTTGGGTGGAATCTACTATTGTTCCCATATTCAAAAAAGGGGACCGATCAGGATCCTGCCTGTTACAGCCTATTTCTTTATTGGATTCCTTGGCGAAAGTTGTTGGACAAATCATTTTGGAATGCCTACAGGTGTGGGCAGAGGATAATCAGATTTTATCAGATATCATATATGTATTTCGTGAAGGATTAGGGACAGTAGAGCAGAGTATAAACGTAGCTATCTTTGCGGGGAAGTATATCAGGGCAAAAAAGGGTAGATAGTTTTTAGCTTTTGTCGATTTTACAGCAGCTTTTGATTGTGTCAGGCATGCTAAACTTTAGAAACACTGGGGGTTGACCATAATATCATTTAATTCCTTAAGCTCCTTTACAGTGGAGCAAAGTCACAAGTGCATTTTGGCCTGGGTGGAGAGCGCACCGCCTCTATCCCTATTAGGAGGAGGGTTAGGCAAGGCTTTCTCCTAACCCCCTTTCTTTTTAACCTTTATATTAATGGGCTAGGGCAGGCACTTCTTAAGGATGCTCAAGATTTTCCCCAAATAGGCAACTGTCCTATACCAGCTCTTTTATATACGGACGATGCTGTTTTAATGTCCCACACGCAAATAGGTGTACAGAAGGTTTTAAATAGTTTTTTTTACTTTATAAAGGACCTTGGTCTTAGTATTAATACCTCAAAGTGTTTTATTATGAGATGTGGATGTGGGAACCAGAAGTGTAGAGACATGTATGTGGATGGGCTTCTAATAGCCATATCTAGGTATTCGGTTTAGTCAGAATGATACGTGGTATCAAGCTGCTTATGCTAAAAAGCTAAACACCATACACAGGGTCTGGGCTTACTGGCAATAAGGACAAGCCTCACCAGAACAATGATAAACCAAGAAAAATACCAATATTGCCACGTTATTTGAATACTGGATCTCGAGTGATCTCTCGAATGACTGAATTAAGCAGTAATTCTCAATGAACCATGTTTCAGACTGAATCGGTTTTATTAAATTTTAAACTTAGATGCATGTATCAATTCAATATGCAATTTTTGTTTTTTGATTCAGGGAACATTTCTTTAGTTCCACAATGAGCACAGATTTGAAACAATTAACAATAAGTACAAACAATAATTAGACAGCAAAATCACAACTAACACTCGTCATTCATACCACACAAAACAATCAAGATATAATGCACTTATTTACAATCTATACAATATCACAGTTGAAATACAAACACAGCATTGGAAATCAGTAAGTACACAACGTTATTATTTTCTGAAATAATCAAAGGTTCCTAATGCTGAATGGAAGAGGTCTACGCGTTTCGATAACCCCTGGTTATGGGGAAATCTCATCAGGACCGAGTGCCTGTGAATGGAGAACGAGATTCGATCAGAAGGGAGGACAAAAACCAACTTCCTCACAACGCTACAGTGGGAGAAGAGAAAACTAATCATACCTCTTAGTAGCTGGCTTTGCTTTTGTGGGTATCACTGTTGGATAAAAAATGAGGTGGATTTTAAACCTCTAAAGTGAAAATGCCAGAGAGGCAATTATTCAGTCTCAACAAGAACATTCACTCGTGTCTACTTACATCGTGTTACGCCTACTGTGGCCGTTTGTTGAACTGGAAAAGGTCGGGTTGATGGGGGTAGCTGGGGGGTAGAGGAAATGGCTTTAAAACTTTTGTTTAGGGGGGGCGAGCAACTCTGTTTCTTTTTGTTATTGTTTAAAAGGAGGAGACTTACTGTTGTTTGTTAAGCGCAGGGAGTTCATATGTATCACAATTTCAGTTGAGCGAATCAGTAGCGTGCTCCGGTTTTCCTGTAAGTGAAATGGAGCAGGTATCAGGTATCCGGATTGAATGAAAAGATCGCCGAACTAACGGTGGTTAACTGGCTTGTGTTAGCGTTTTACCTGTAAGCGTTGTGTCCGCTGTCTAAATCAGGGGGTCTGCGCTCGTCGATCTCTGTTCAGTAAGTTCAGAGACCGGCACCTTCCAGTCGGTAACTTTGCTCTCGCGTTCGGTTGGGTTTAAACTCACTTCCTGGTTACCCGGGGATTATGGGGATTGTAGTTCTTTTGCCCGTTCCCATGGAAACGGGCAGCTTTTGAAGTCTGGAGTGTATGGGGCCGTAGGTCTCGGTCTCTCAGGGAAACAGCAGTCTGAATCTCGGTCTTTTCATTATCATTAGCCTAATAAAGGCGATAGAGCTCGGAGAGTTCATTGAGACCGTTTATAGCAGAGTTGAATTTAACAATTAACATTGCTTCCGTGTGTGACAGTTTCTCTTCCATGTCACCACCTCTGGGGTCTTTCTCAATTTTCGCAATTACTGTCCATCTTAGCTCGTCAACGGTATGTTTGTGATTGATCCAGTGATTAACCAATGGGGCCGTTAGCACATTCTTTTTAATGCGTGATTTGTGCTGGGTTATGCGACATCTCACCTCTTGACTTGTTTTGCCGATGTAAATTTTGTCACAGGGGCATTTGATTCCATATACGACGAACTTGGATTTACAATTTGTAAATTTGTCATGTTTCCACGATATCTGTTTGTGCTGGAACAGATTTCCTTCCTCAGTACTGGCACAGCAGATACAAGAGCCACATCTATGATGTCCTTGGATCGGTGGTAATCCAAGCATAGTACTGATTGTTGGTATGCTCGGTTTAACTGCTGCTCGAACTAGATGATTGGCTACGCTTTGGTCCTTTTTGAAGGCAAATAATGGTTTATCAGTGTTGTTGCATGTTGGTTCGAGTTTATTTTTCGAGTGATTTTTTGTTTGAGTCACAAGTGATACTTAGCACAGTATGTCTGAAGATCAAACATTTGCCTATAATGAGGAACACATAAAAAACCTTTTGGCAAAACCCCCTCCCTTCGCTTCAGCTACATTAAGCACAACTGCCAAAAACCAAAACGAGACAGAGAAACTCTTGAGACTAAAAAAGAAACAAATCCGCACAGACCTACATGGTCATTATCTCCTCCAGCATCTGCGGGCTGGCACAATACCAGGAGGACTACAGATCAAAAATATCCCCGTGATATTCACTGACGACCCTATTTACAAGAAAGGATACAGCTTTATAGAGACCAAGTGCAGCCGAGACCTCATGGTCTTAACGGTTGAGACGGCACAAAGAATCTCGTTGCAACAGTTAGAAGAGATCAAAACACTGGAAAGTGAGATACAAACTAACCCACTCATCACGGACGCAAAGACATTATTGGAAAAAGTTGAAAAGGACATCTTAGAATTTAAGGATTATACAATTAATCAAAAAGAAAATCAGTTCCAAAAAGACAAGAAAAACTTTAACTTCGAAAGAACATATCCCTATCTACAAACGGATTTTTACTCCAGAGTTGAGTCAAGAAGATACTTAGGAGAATATCAAGGACGGTCAAACAATAAGTTTATTTCCTTCTCAGACACCTCATCGGCATCAAGCAATAGTGACAGTGAAGGCTACAACCAAAGGAGAGGTGGGAACAAAAGAGGAGCATTCCAACAACAACCAGGACCCTCTGCAGGTCCTTTTTTAGGAAGAGGCCAACCGGAAAACCGAGCGCGCCCACGGTACAACCAGCCATGGGAAATGTCGACACGGAGACGGAACTACAAGAACTGGTAGCTTCCCCGATCTTTAACTTGTCAAACAAAATTCTCACACCATCAGAGAAAAGCATACTTGAGAAAGGACTTTCCTTTGTCCCCAGGAGACACACCAACTTTGTCAAACTAAAAATGGAGGCCCTGGAATTTTGCCGCAAAATCAAACTTAAATCCTTCTTCGCCCAAACACCAGTAAATCAACCATTAGAGGTTACCGGACTAAAGAAAAAATCAAAATTTTGCCCACCATCAAACAAAATTGCGAAAGAAACCGTTATTTTTGAAAAAACCATCCTATCAGCATTAAGCAAAATGGAAGAAAGAAAAAATTGGACCAAATTTAATATCACATATGATGAGAAATGTGCCTTAGAAAATCTCAAAAAAGACACCTCAATCGTAATAAAACAGGCGGATAAGGGTGGCGCCATTGTAATTTGGGACACTGAAAATTACAAAAAAGAAGTAAGGAGTCAACTGGATAATGTCAAATGCTACAGGAAAATAAATCACAATCCGACCGCAGAATTACAACAACAACTCAACCCAATTCTGGAAAAAGGTTTAGCAGAAGGCATCATTGGCAAAAAAGAATTCGAATACTTGAAATGCAATACCCCACGAATACCTTTGTTTTACGTCTTGCCCAAAATCCACAAAGATGAACAAAATCCCCCCGGTAGACCAATTGTCTCGGGATGTGAGTCACTATTCGAACCAGTGTCTCAGTTTGTAGACTTTTTTCTGAAACCTTTCATGACAGAAGTAAAATCTTTTCTTAGAGATACAACTGATTTTATGAACAAACTACCAACTATACCATTCAACCAAAATGAAGACTACTTAGTCACGATGGATGTATGCTCACTGTACACCCAGATCCCCCAGAGTGATGGACTGGATGCAATACAGTTTTTTCTAGATCAACGACCAAGACCTACCAGAGTACCAACGGAATTCATTCTGCAACTAGCCACATTAGCATTAAAAAAGAACTTCTTCAACTTCAATGGAGACTTCTTTTTTCAAATAAGTGGGGTAGCCATGGGTTGCCCCTTTGCACCGGAGTTAGCCATACTTTTCATGGCATTATTTGAAGAAAAGTTTGTGTACCAGTCGAACCCATTCATAGAAAAGATCACAAGTTGGAGTCGATATATCGACGATGTTTTTATGACATGGAAGGGGACGGAAGACGAACTAAAGGAATTTCACCAATGGTTAAATGCGAGAACGGAGGAAATCAAATTCACCATTAACTATTCCAAAATTAAAATGGCATTCCTCGATGTCGAAGTGTACCCGACAGATGACGGTCTGGTCACAACACTGTACAAAAAACTGACGGACAGAAACAAGGCACTGCACTTTAACAGCAGCCACCCACGGAATCTGAAAGAGAATCTTCCTTTTTCGCAATACTTGCGGATCAAGAGAAATTGCTATTTCAAGGACGCATATATGCTACATGCTGCTAACTTGACTGAAAAACTGTCCCAAAGAGGCTACCCTTTAAAACTTCTCCGAAGAACGATGAAAAGAGTATGGTGGATCCCCCGAGATACACTTTTAACGAATAAGGTCAAACCACCGCAAAATAGGATGGTTTGTGTCTCTACATTCTGCTCAAATTCAAATGATTTCAAAAAAACAATTCTGCAAAATTGGCATCTAGTGGAAAACATCGATGAGACACTTAAAGATAAACCATTATTTGCCTTCAAAAAGGACCAAAGCGTAGCCAATCATCTAGTTCGAGCAGCAGTTAAACCGAGCATACCAACAATCAGTACTATGCTTGGATTACCACCGATCCAAGGACATCATAGATGTGGCTCTTGTATCTGCTGTGCCAGTACTGAGGAAGGAAATCTGTTCCAGCACAAACAGATATCGTGGAAACATGACAAATTTACAAATTGTAAATCCAAGTTCGTCGTATATGGAATCAAATGCCCCTGTGACAAAATTTACATCGGCAAAACAAGTCAAGAGGTGAGATGTCGCATAACCCAGCACAAATCACGCATTAAAAAGAATGTGCTAACGGCCCCATTGGTTAATCACTGGATCAATCACAAACATACCGTTGACGAGCTAAGATGGACAGTAATTGCGAAAATTGAGAAAGACCCCAGAGGTGGTGACATGGAAGAGAAACTGTCACACACGGAAGCAATGTTAATTGTTAAATTCAACTCTGCTATAAACGGTCTCAATGAACTCTCCGAGCTCTATCGCCTTTATTAGGCTAATGATAATGAAAAGACCGAGATTCAGACTGCTGTTTCCCTGAGAGACCGAGACCTACGGCCCCATACACTCCAGACTTCAAAAGCTGCCCGTTTCCATGGGAACGGGCAAAAGAACTACAATCCCCATAATCCCCGGGTAACCAGGAAGTGAGTTTAAACCCAACCGAACGCGAGAGCAAAGTTACCGACTGGAAGGTGCCGGTCTCTGAACTTACTGAACAGAGATCGACGAGCGCAGACCCCCTGATTTAGACAGCGGACACAACGCTTACAGGTAAAACGCTAACACAAGCCAGTTAACCACCGTTAGTTCGGCGATCTTTTCATTCAATCCGGATACCTGATACCTGCTCCATTTCACTTACAGGAAAACCGGAGCACGCTACTGATTCGCTCAACTGAAATTGTGATACATATGAACTCCCTGCGCTTAACAAACAACAGTAAGTCTCCTCCTTTTAAACAATAACAAAAAGAAACAGAGTTGCTCGCCCCCCCTAAACAAAAGTTTTAAAGCCATTTCCTCTACCCCCCAGCTACCCCCATCAACCCGACCTTTTCCAGTTCAACAAACGGCCACAGTAGGCGTAACACGATGTAAGTAGACACGAGTGAATGTTCTTGTTGAGACTGAATAATTGCCTCTCTGGCATTTTCACTTTAGAGGTTTAAAATCCACCTCATTTTTTATCCAACAGTGATACCCACAAAAGCAAAGCCAGCTACTAAGAGGTATGATTAGTTTTCTCTTCTCCCACTGTAGCGTTGTGAGGAAGTTGGTTTTTGTCCTCCCTTCTGATCGAATCTCGTTCTCCATTCACAGGCACTCGGTCCTGATGAGATTTCCCCATAACCAGGGGTTATCGAAACGCGTAGACCTCTTCCATTCAGCATTAGGAACCTTTGATTATTTCAGAAAATAATAACGTTGTGTACTTACTGATTTCCAATGCTGTGTTTGTATTTCAACTGTGATATTGTATAGATTGTAAATAAGTGCATTATATCTTGATTGTTTTGTGTGGTATGAATGACGAGTGTTAGTTGTGATTTTGCTGTCTAATTATTGTTTGTACTTATTGTTAATTGTTTCAAATCTGTGCTCATTGTGGAACTAAAGAAATGTTCCCTGAATCAAAAAACAAAAATTGCATATTGAATTGATACATGCATCTAAGTTTAAAATTTAATAAAACCGATTCAGTCTGAAACATGGTTCATTGAGAATTACTGCTTAATTCAGTCATTCGAGAGATCACTCGAGATCCAGTATTCAAATAACGTGGCAATATTGGTATTTTTCTTGGTTTATCAATATGCTAAAAAGCTGGCATTCATCAGAACAACAACTGTCCTGGCCAGCTTGTAAAAAAAACTGGGTAAAAAAAACCCAGGAGAACACTTACAAATATATAAAGTGAAATGTGTTTCAACTCCAATGTATGGAGCGGTGGTCTGGGGTTTCGCTGACTCTCCCCCAATTCAACTAGTGGAGAACACATTTTTAATATACATTTTGTCAGCTTCCGCCTGTGCCTCCACTTAGGTTTGCCATGCCGAGCTGGGCCTCCCATACATATCCGACCTAATTAAATTGGAACCTATTCTCCTTCGGCATATGATCTGGTCAAAAGAAGACACCAAGCTAAATAGGGAGAGTTTACAGGAGAGTCTGAGCTTGGAAGGGGCCCAAAACATTCCATGGGTCAAATTTGTGAAAGATTTTATGAAAGACTTAATCTATCCGGAATATTTCACCAACCCGAGCACAATCCAGTTGATCACCAGAAACAAATTAAGAAAGGAGGCCCTTCAATTGTTGGATATGTTAAGATTATCTGGGGAAAATATGAAGCCACGTATCCAGCAGCATCAGATGGTTCTTACCACATTTAATTTGCAGCCATATTTAATATTTGTTCTTGGTAGATTTAATAGGCTGCTATTAATCAGATTCAGATTGGCGACTATCCACAGGTTTGGTTCTTTCCAAAAATGAATGATTGGGCAAGTGAATTACAACTATGTCCTTGTGATAATCAGTTGGTTCAAACTACATTTCCCGTAGTCTTATTTTGTACATTTTATACAGAGTTAAGAAAGGCGTGGATAGCTAATTTTTTTCAAATCTGGGGCTTAGGCAATGTCGTCTGGCTTTTATCAAGCTCCAGCTTTTAGAAAATGAACATGTAGCTTGGAGGATATCCATGTTTTTGAAGAAAGTGCTCTTTCAAAGGAAGAGTACTGTGATATAGGGGGCGAGATCTTTAAGGTGCATTGTCACTTTAATATTAACTGCGTTTAATATTATGGAATATATATTAAGTTCAACATGTTTTTACTGATTACTGTATTTCTATCCTGGTGCAAATTTTTGTGTAATTTTTGCATTTTATTTGTGCTTTTATGATTGTTAAAAAATTCAATCGAAATAAAGGTTTTCTTGACTTGACTTGACTTGCAAATCCTTTAGAACAGTTAGAGCGTCAGCCAAGCACTGGGGCCAAGCCCACAGGAATCTAGAGCATGAATCCACTGCCACCAAGATGTACTTGTAAGCCCGTCAGATTCTAAGGGGCCGCAGTGGTCCTAATAGACGCATGCAAGAGGTCTGTCTGATATCAGGAGTGGTGTTTGTGGCAGATATGCTACGGTGGAACCCTTCATCTGCTGACAGGAGTCACACTTAAGGGCAAAGCCCTTTGCCTGCCTGGTAAGACCTGGCCATCAATAACGTTGTTTTAGTAGTGAAACCATTGAAGTAATTCCTGCATGAGCTGACCCAAGACCCTCATGTGCAGCTAGAATTAACCTAATCTGCTATTCTTGTTTTGTCTTACTCTGTCATCAGTGATGTCATCAGTGATGTCACTGACCATGTCATGAATGATGTAATATGTGACATCATCAGCAGTGGATTGCGGGTGCGCGATATATAGTTAGCGCAACTAACTATATATGCGAATTTCAATGGTTTTATGCGAGTAAAATAAGGTTTTGTAAATGCTAATCCCTAACTATATATGGGCTAAAACCTATGGTTTTTTCATTGAATTTCAATGGTTTTTTAATAACAAATATCAAAAGCTGTCAAATGTCAAGTACGTGATAGGTAAAAACATTTTCGTGTTTATGCACGCTGATGTGCTTTAAACGCTGCCCCCCCCCCCTCTTTTCTCTTAGAAGTACTCTCTCTTTGCAGGTAGTGAAGGGTAGTTAACGCAGGCCTTTGCCCCCGTTGTTATCCGTCGTGCCTGCTTGTCTCTCCATTTGATTGATTGTTTTCCAAGCATTTACTATTTTAGAATTTATTCTCTTTGGTTCATTCTCTATTTACTAACAAGCACAAAGCGGCAATACTCTGTTTAGTCTTTGCAGATAGTGAAAAATCGTGTAAAAAAAAAAATAATCGAGCAAAATCAGTAGGCCACTAATGGGATCTCTTTTTGACCTCGCTAAAATAGAAACGTTAGGAACAACCCTTCATGAGAAATACGAAACTAGTGAGATGAACTGAGCTCCACACCATGATGGCTGCAAGACAGCTCGGCTCCGCCACCCACCCCGCCAAAAATAACGATAAACTCTATGCAAATATTATAAATATATACAACACACCAGCAAAGTAACAGGGTAAAACATTTTATTAAATAACTATTTACATAACTATTTTATACTTTTTGTTGCCTGATCCGGCTAGCTCAATCGATCGAGCATGAAACTCATGCATTCTGATAGCAAGCGTTGCTGCTGATGCTATGCAAACAAAAACTGGTTTTCAGTTTGTACATTCTTCAAGATTTTTCATCCAAGGCTGGTTGAGAGTTTGTAGAACGATGGCTTCAGATTTTCAACATACGGTGTGGTGGCGCGGACTGGGAGGGTGCGCTTGACTTCTGCCCCCTCCCCAAGTCGTGTTGCCCTGGCGTGGCCTAAGATCGCCCCCGACATAGGCGGCCGGCTCCCGGGGTCCAGCAGAACTTTTTGCCTTTTGATGACTCTTCCATTCTGGACCTTATCCCACAATCCGTTTGACCTGAAGACACGCTGTAGTGGGGCGCCCCTTTACCGTTTCAGTTGCCATTCCGCCCGCTTTTGCTACACTGTGCCTCTTCCGCCATTCAGCTGTTTACCACCCGCTCTTGCGACTACAGCGTCTCGCTCACCATGTAGTTGAGTTGCTCCCGCTCTTGCGATGCAACTATAGGCGGCTGCCACAGGACCCTCAAAATGGCGGCCGCCTCTTCAGATTTGGGCGTGGTCCACTAAAATGGCCATGGGACACCTTGGAACTCGGACGCTTGTCTGCTAGGGCTTGGGCCCCATTCTCGAAAGCGTCCACTGAGCCTTGAAGATTCTACAAAAGTCTTGGGGGCCCCCGACTCCCGCAGGCTTCTGGTGGGGAGCGGCTGCCATGATTGCTCGTGGAATGGCCACGACTGAGATACGAGATGGTGGTGCTCTCATGCTAACGCCAGCTTCAGTCTGAAACATCCAGAAACACTGTAGACTACCAATTCGATTAGTTCCGGTAGCGCCCCAACGTGACCCGGTAGGGAAGAACTTGCCCTCCCCTCTTTGACTGATGGTTCTTGTTGCCTGTCCCTTCTGTTGTCATTTAACAGAACTTTTTAGATTGCTGAAAGGGGTTGTGTTCCGACCGCTGGTTGGTGGAGACATTTTGACTATATTCTGGACCTACGTTGTCGCGTAATGCGTTATATGACACGCCGCGTTAGCGCACCCGGAAGTACTCCAGTGCGCGAAGCGCAGCTTCCCGGAAGGGATCCGGGGCGCGGCGCGCAGCGCGTAACGTAAGCATAACAGGTCATGTGACTTGTTAATAAAACTTTTCATTGGTTCATTTTACTTTTGTTATTCTAATGATGAAAGGCTTGGTCATATGACCTAAAAATTACGCTTTTTATTGCTTTTGAACATTATTTTTTCTTAAACATATATGTTATAATGTTCCAGGCTAATGTATTTTCCCGGAAAATTTACAACTGTCCTGCAAGTAAAATATATTCCTTTTTCTAGAAAAAGGGCGTTTCTTCGTCCCATGACGGAGCCGTTGAGCAAAAGATGCTCGGCCTGCTGTCTTAGTCGCCGATACGCCTGAATATCAGATTCTTATCGATCACTTTATGTTGCAGGAGTAAAAAACACAACAGCCCTTGACCATTTATCTTTACTGCGTTCCTGCGTATTATACCTTTTATCCGTCATGTAATTGGACTGCTTTATTTCACTTGCCTTTTACTGATTCGAAAACAGTGACTAAAATTAAAAACTTTACCAATGTAAATACAACTACCATGTTTTGTTTTAAAAACCTTTATTGTGAAAATGTCAGTATACAAATACGGGCCTATAACCACGTGGGCCGGCCACGGAGCAAACTGTAATCGTATATGATGAGGGGACATTTACACTGTAGAAGAACGTAACGGGTGGGCCATTAGGTTGCAAGAACTAAGGTGTCTAACAGTTGCGGAATCGGTGGACGTACATTTTGTAATTAAAATACGACAGGGCCACTTACAATAACATTATCTAGATATACATTTGCGGGCAAGTACCATGGGTGACGTTAATTCGAACTTTCAATAGTACAGTAATCAATAACACATCAGAACTTAATATCAATAGGGATGTCGAAATATTCAATCAATTCTCATTCCCGCCCGCCATGTGCTTCAAAACTGCATACGTATCTCGTGATATCAAGGTTGTGCAACCAGTACACCACAAGAAGTTACGAGTCCCATTTATACCGGCGCCATTTTGGGCGAGGCCGGGCAGGTCCAGGATATAGTCAAAATGTCTCCACCAACCAGCGGTCGGACCAGAACCCCTTTCGGCAGTCAAAAAAGGTTCAGTTAAATGACAACAGAAGAGATAGGCAACAAGACCAACAGTCAAAAGAGGGGAGGGCAAGATCTAAAGCCATTGTTCTACAAACTCTCAAGCAGACTTGGATGGTAAAATCCTGAAGAATGTACAAACTGAAAACCATTTTTTGTCTGTATAGCATCACCAGCAACGCTTGAGTCAGCTTTGTGTGAAGCCGCCATTTTGATTCAATCAATAGCGTCCCCCTGCACACATTCAGGGACCTGGTCGTGTCTAAAGGTCAAGCGGATTGTGGGACAAGATGCAGAAAGGAAAAGGAAAAAAGTTCCGCCGGACCATGGGACTTTCGGCGCAGCATTGTAGGATGGCCACACCAGTGCGGCAACTTGCTAGACACCACCTCGGTGCCATCCAGATCTCGGCGCGTTGTGCTTCCTTCGGCCTACTGTAGCCGCAAGTGCGGACGCAACTCAGCTGAATAGCGAGTGAAACACCAAGGGGCGCCCCACTGCAGCCGAGGAGCCTCCATCTTGGGGGCGACGCACAGCATCACATTGCTTTCTCAAACAGCCCCCACTGACTGACCCGACCTCACAGGCCAACGGGGCCCCCCACGCCGACTTTCGGCGCAGCATTGTAGGATGGCCACACCAGTGCGGCAACTTGCTGGACACCACCTCGGTGCCATCCGGATCTTGGCGCGTTGTGCTGCCTTCGGCCTACTGTAGCAGCAAGTGCGGGCGCAACTCTGCTGAACGGCGAGTGAAAAGATAAGGGGCGCCGCACTGCACATCAGGTGCCTCCACCTGGGGAGGCGAGAGAGGCCAGTTTGCGCCACCTCCCCCCCCCAGGCACCCCACGCCGACTTTCGGCGCAGCATTGCAGGTTGGCCACACCAGTGCAACTTGCTGGACACCACCTCGGTGCCATCCGGATCTCGGCGCGTTGTGCTGCCTTCGGCCTATTCGCACATAGGTCCGCTACTGACGCCGCCTCAAGTGCCAACGGATTTTCTACGCTTTTTATAGCAGCGCGTAACGTAAGCATAACAGGTCATGTGACTTCTTTATAAAACTTTTCATTGGTTCATTTTACTTTTGGTTTCCTAATGATGGAAGGCATGATCATATGACCTAAAAATAACACTTTTCATTGGATTAAAACATTTTTTTTTCCCAAACGATGAAAGCCCCACCTTGTTTCTAGATGTTTCAGACTGAAGCTGGCGTCAGCCTGAGAGCACCACCATCTCGTGGCTCCGTCGTGGTCATTCCGCGAGCAATCATGGCAGCCGCTCCCCACCGGAAGCCTGCAGGAGTCGGGAGCTCCCAAGACTTTTGTAAAATCTTCAAGGCTCAGGGGACGTCCGAGTTCCAAGGTGTCCCAGGGCCATTTTAGTGGACCAGGCCCAAATCCGAAGAGCCGTCTGCCATTTTAAGAGTCCTGTGGCAGCCGCCTATCGCTGCACCGCAAGAGTGGGCGCAACTCAACTACATGGTGAGCGAGACGCTGTAGCCGCAAGAGCGGGCGATAAATAGCTGAATGGAGGCTGAGGCACAGTGTAGCAAAAGCGGGCGGAATGGCAACTGAAACGGTAAAGGGGCACCCCAGTACAGCCGATGACCCTCCACCTGGGGAGACCCGTTCACGCCGCCTCCCCCCCCCCCCCGGGGCGCCCCACGCCGTTTTTCGGAGCAGCATTGTAGGATGCCAAAACCAGTGCGACAACTTACTGGACATCACCTGGTTGCCATCCACATCTCAGCGCGTTCTGCTGCCTTGGGACTATTTGCACAACAGACCGCTACTGACGAGGCCTCCCCGCGCACCCCCCGGGACGCTCCACGCCGTTTTTCGGAGCTGCATTGTAGGATACCAAAAACCAGTGTGGCACCCAGGTAACATCACCTGGGTGCCGTCCAGAACTCAGCACGTTGTGCTGCCTTGGGACTATTCGCACAAAACACAGCTACTGACCATTGTAGCTTCTTTTTTCAAAAAAATGTTTAAATGTATTTACTGTTTTTGTTGCGTTCTATATATTTAAAAGTTATTAAAGTGTTATAATCCTACTTTGTTGGAGTGCTATATATTTATAATGTGACACATAATTGTAAAAACTTTGATGTACAAAGAGGCATCCCTGGAATCTTCCGCTTCAGGCTCGGTCCCACACACCCTCACAGTGAGAATCCCCTCCCCAAGCACAATACAGGATGGTTATCAGATAGTAGGAACGCGTGTGGTGTGACGGATCTCATCGGGCGGGGGCCTTGATCTACTGTAACTCCTTTGAAGAGGGGTGATTCTCTACAGCTGGGGCCATAAACTACATCTGCAGGGCTAGGTGATAGCCTGGGACCGGCCTGAACAATCGGACACAGAGGAAGAGGAGTGTCAGAGGGTGCGGTAGTGAATAGGGTGAAAGGGTGGTGTCAGGCGGGCACAGGGTGTGATTCTCAGGGAAGAGCAGCGCACATGGGAGGAGGTTTCTGGCCCATGCATGAGAGAGAGAGCGGGGGTGACCAGTGCGTGGGGGAGATGCTTGCGAGGGTGGGGAGCCATGCTGAGGATCGGCGGCGTGCAGAGAGTGGGTCTGGTCAAGGCATCTAAAATGGCTGCCGTGCTCAACAAAAGTGTGGCATTGCAAAAAAGACAAGATGGCGCAGACAATGTTTATCAATAAGGATTAATTTATAACAAATATTTAAAACAAAATATTTACTCGCAGTGACAAAATGGCGGTCAACAGTTCCTGATTTCCATCGAATCGAACGTTAACAGACGTCACGCAACAAAAAAAAAAAACGCTCACGCACAGCCGCTGGAAGACATGTATCAACATATATGAGCCTCCTCAGCCACCCTCAGAAAACAAAAGGGGTCAGGATACGTCTCCTGTACCCCCTTATACCTAGTAATTTAATGAAATCGAAACACAAAATGGCGAATTCACGTTTCGCTACCAGTTTTCGACCCGGTTCGCGAACCGAGAAGCGCTTCTACCGCGAAAAATCAAATTTTTATTATTTGCCCCACGGGACCCTTTAATAACCCCAACATCATTCCTAGGGGGTCAAGAGAGGTCTACCTAACCCCCTTTCATTAAATTCCCCCTTCGTTTTTCTCCTCCTCTTGTCTCTCGATCTTACCGACAGACAAGATGGCGGCCGCACCGGACTGTTTAGAATGTTGACAGACACCGGAGAGCCAATCAGCTTCGCTACGCAAAGCTCCGTTACGCGAAAAGTACGCGATCTGGAGCGCTATCCGGGACGCTCTCACAGATATACCTGTTTTTTAAATGTTAATTTCTCAAAATCCACTGGAGCACATATATTGAGACCCAGCAAAGGCACATTGTGCTAACAGTCCCTATAATTTTGCCAAGTTAAGTGCAAATCCATTCAGCCGTTAATTTGCGAACCGAGAAGCGCTTCTACCGTGAAAAATCAAATTTTTTTAATTTTCCCCACGGGACCCTTTAATAACCCCAACATCATTCCTAGGGGGTCAAGAGGGGTCTACCTTGCCCCCTTTCATTAAATTCCCCCTTCGTTTTTCACCTCTTCTTGTCTCTCGATCCTACTGAGAGACAAGATGGCGGCCGCTCCGGACTGTTTAGAATGTTGACAGACACCGGAGAGCCAATCAGCATCGCTTCGCAAAGCTCCGTGACGCGAAAAGTACGCGATCTGGAGCGCTATCTGGGACGCTGTCACAGATATATACATTTTTTAAAACGTTAATTTCTCAAAATCCACTGGAGCACATATATTGAGACTCAGCAAAGGCACATCGGGCTAACAGTCCCTACAATTTTGCCAAGTTTCGTACAAATCCATTCAGCCGTTCGAGCTAAAAGTGAGGCCAAACGCCCTATGGAAATTAACATGGGAAAAACGTGTTTTGGGACCCCCCTTTTTTCTCGGCCCCCCCTTGACGAACCCCCCCAAAATTTTCAGGGGCTGCTCAGAAACAAAATGCCGATTCCGTCCACAAACGCCAAAGTTATTAGACATAGAATTTTCAAAAGTCCCATAGAGAAAAAATCCTAACTATATATACCTACTGGCTATTGCCAATAGGTAATATATATATATATATATATATATATATATATATATATATATATATATATATATATATATATATATATATATATATATATATATATATATATATATATATATATATATATATATATACATATATATATATATATATATTCAATGAAAAAACCATAGGTTATAGTCCATATATAGTTAGGAATTTGCATTTACAAAACCTTATTTTACTCGCATAAAACCATTGAAATTCCATATATAGTTAGATGCGCTAACTATATATCGCGCACCCGCAATCCACTGCTGATGATGTCACATATTACATCATTCATGACATGGTCAGTGACATCACTGATGACATCACTGATGACAACATCCAGTTACTGTATGTTTCTGTAAAGTTTAAATATGTTTTACATATTGAAGAATGAGTGGATGTATAAGTGTCTGGATAAAGAATTTAGTAGGTGCATGGCTGACTGTATGAAAGAGTGATTAAATGTGTCTCACTGAGTGCATGGGTTAGTGACTAAACTGTCTTAATTTGTGCATCAATATGTCTGTTGTTGTGTAAGCTACAGCATGTGTTGATCAGTAGCTATATGAATAACTATATGGGTTATTGATTGGTTGCTCAAGTATTTGTATGGGAGACTGAGTATGTGTGTGGGTGGCTGGGAGGTGTGTCAGTCTGTGCATAGATGTGTAAGCAGTTGATTCACTAGGTGTATGAGTTCAAGAGTGCATGTGGAAACAGCTATATGGGCGGTTGACTGTGCATGGGTGTCTTGGTGAGTGAATGGATATCTCAGTGCTACATGTGCAAGTAAATACGTATGTAAAACACAATACATCTGAGAGTTGACATATATAAATAACTGTGGATTAGAGCCAGTGAATGTGTGAGTGGCTGTATGGATCACTGTGAGCTTGTATCAGGGATTGTATAAGAGAGTAAATATGTGTTAGAATATGTTTGAATAAGTAAAGTATCTATAACTGTATAGTTGAGGAAATGGAGGTGTGATTGATTCTTTCCATGACTGACTAGGTGTGTGAGTAACTCCATGGATGAGTGACAGTCTGTGAGTGTCTGTTTATACTGAGTGTATGTAAGATTATATTAGAGTCTGAAGAGGTTCATTGTATTATCACATGACTGATGTCATCAGTGATGTCATCAGTGATGTCATTTGAGATGTCATCAGTAATGTCATTTGAGTTGTCATCAGTGATGTCATCAGTGATGTCACTGACCATGTCATGAATGATGTAATATGTGACATCATCAGCAGTGGATTGCGGGTGCGCGATATATAGTTAGCGCATCTAACTATATATGGAATTTCAATGGTTTTATGCGAGTAAAATAAGGTTTTGTAAATGCAAATTCCTAACTATATATGGACTATAACCTATGGTTTTTTCATTGAATTTCAATGGTTTTTTGAAAGCTAATATTTCTATCTATAAAATGTATTCTTCTTTAAATCATAAAATATATTGTACATGTTTCCTTATACATTTAAAAAAAAAAAAAATTTGTTCCGCTCCTAGTCCGCGAACTGGTCAGCTTCCCGTTAGCGGAATTCAAAGCCGCGACTTAGTACGCGAGCCGGTAATCGTTGCTTAAGCGTAACTGTTACGTTATCATGACGTTTTGCGTTGTCGCGTAATACGTTTTCCGACGCGCCAAGTTAGCGGACCCGGAAGCGGATTGGATAGCGGCGCAAAGCGCGAAACGTAAAGACAGCAGGTCATGTGACACGATAATAACACTTTTCATTAGTTCATTTCACTTTTAGTTTCCTAATGATGTAATACTAGGTCATGTGATCTAAAATTAACACTTTTCATTGGTTTAGAACTTTGGCTTTTCCCAAATGATGAAAACCCCTCCTTCTTTCCTCACTCTGACTTTCATCTTGGTGAGAGAAAGACCTTTGTACAATCCAGAGAAATGGCTTCTGTTGTTGCTTCTGGTAGTGTTCCTCCACCACCACCTCCACCTCCTCATGGAAAAAAAGGACCACCTACTCAACCAATCTTTCCACAAGAGGAAGATCAGGAAGAGGAGGAAGAACCTGAATATTTGCCAGAGGAGCCCAGGAGGTACAACAGGAAGGAAAATTTCATATGGCAATTCTTTAAAATTCCACCAGGACAAAAGAAAGTGAACGCCAGATATGTCTTCTGCCGTATCTGTGATGATCGCCTTTCGAGAGGGACGGATAAAAAATATAGTTTTGGGAATTTCACTATGCACAGGCACATGAGCAGGTGGCACCCAAATAACTATAGTGCTGCTCAGCTTCGGGACGAACAACAAAATTCCCCAGCAATAGCCAGAAGATCAGTCGTGCCAGAAGTTTCGGGACCAGAAGCAAGGGAGTTGATCCCGAATATTCAAGTGGACATGGGGGAAGTGAAACAAATGTGCGTGTGGTGCAATCAAACATTATGCTTCCGCGAAAGTAGCATAACTCTCATAATGAGAGCAATCAAAAATCATGCATGTCCAAAACGCCCCAAAAAATAAATTCATCTTTGTTTTTGTTGCTCCTGTTGAGCCCTCTTCGATGAGTCATTTTTGTTTCCCCCCTCCCCCCCAAAAAGTAAAAAAAATACAAAATGTTCAGAAAAAAACAAAAAATATAAAAAATGTTCAGAAAAGTAATAAAAAAATTTAAAACAACAAAAAGTAAAAAAAAGTTCTTTTCAGAACTACCTCCCCATTATTTAAAAAAATTGGTAGAATTCTTTCAACTCTGCCAAGCTCTATTTCTATTAGTTCGCTATCAGTTCGCACTCCGGTACGCGAACTTTAAGCGCACCAAAAAAAACTTTTTAAAAAAAGGAACAGTAAGTATAAGGAAAGAAAACAGACAGCTATGTTACAAAAAAGACAGCTATAGGGAGTAAAGAAAAGATACTGTGACCCGCAATTCACTTCTGATCATGTCATATATTACATTATTTTTGACATGGTCAGTGACATCATCAGCAGTGGATTGCGAGTAACAGTTTTTTTTGTTTACGTCCTATAGCTGTCTTTTTTGTAACATAACTGTCTGTTTTCTATCCTTAAACTTACTGTTCCTTTTTTTAACGAGATAACAGATATGCCCACTTATTACATCATTCATAACATAGTCAGTGACATCATCAGCAGTGGAATGCAGGTTAAAAAAGTAGAAAACATTTACCTTATAATTCTTGTTAATTTTTAAAGAAAATTTTTCATACATTCAATCTGTAAAAGAGAGAACAAACATTTCCAAAAATATTAAAACATGTATTTAAAAATTAGAAAAAAGAAGGGAAAACATTCAAGAAGAAACACTTTTTAAACAACTTTGACACTTATAGAAACCTCTACTTCTCTACGATCCCTACACAATCCTAAATATATTTATTTTCAACAAACAGTATCTTCATGCTGATGAAATGAGGCCTATTTTGAAATATGATTCTTCTTTTGCATTGCTTATGTCTCACAATAGTGATGCCATAACAGCGCAAAAAGAGATGTAAAACCATCATAAAATTGTGTCTAACATTTAAAATTATTGTTTTAGGATGCAAATAAGATGTGTGCTTTCAAGAGCTTTCTTTGAGATGAGGCCTCTTTTCTTTTTTTAAAAAAAAAACAGTACCCAGAAGTACAGCACTGTAAGCATTAAAATTGACAGTTGCAGAAGACTCAGCTTTCCCATATGTACCTCACATTTCTAAATGTATATCATAAGTACAAAAAGCATAACATTAAATATACATGTTAAACGGTTTATTTTTGCTGTTCTCAGAATGTATCAAATTTCACTTAAATCAGTGACTTGAAGGTATTCATCATGTAACAGCGGGGAAAAAAAACACAATCAAAATGACTGTGTTTAAAAAACCCATACAACCTAAGAAATCTGATTTCAAAACTCCTTAAAATTAACTTACTTTCAATGACGTTGAAGGATCTCCTATAAACAGCATCCACTCTGTTGTGCTATAAATATTTCCAGCCCGCCACTTTCTGAAAGAAAACCTCCATCGATACGTAAAATATGTTACATAGAAAAAAAAACTTCTCTCGTTCTATCACATGTTTCCACTAGGCCAAATCATGTTGCCGCGATTCGCAAGTCTTGTAATTCTTCCAATCAAATCCCGACATTTTCTATTTTCGCAACTTTCAAAAATAAAATATTTTAGATTATTTTCACAATCCTGGACTACTAATATCTTACTCTTCTTTGTCACTCATGTTCTCCTTTTCCTATGACACTGATACTGCTTACTATGAAGCAGACTTACTTGCATCAGGTTTATATAGTTGGATTTTTATTCTAGACAGCATTGCAGACTTACATTTCCTCTACTTAAAATTTTGGTTTTAAAAACACCAGGTAAGAATTTTTAAGATCAAACGGCAATTTTTTTTTGAAAGTTACAACGGAATCATTACAGAATGACCAGCCATTTCCAGACTTTAAGTAAGCTGTATAATGTCCTGATGTTGTTGATGGACCATCGTGATAGATAATTGCTACAGTTACAAAAGTCCTCCCTGATATTGACAGCTGAGAAGCCACAAAATTTTGTATTAAAGTTGACAATTTTGATCCATCAGGCCTACATCGTTGGATCATTAAAATGACATACTGGCCATATCTACGTATAAATAATGTTGACATCATTTCAGATTTACATTGGCTACACTCCATGTTGTGATCCGCTGCATTTACTAGCTTATTAAAGGACACTGATTTACTGTCTGGCAAAGTTAAATATATAAATCTTTCTGAGTCTACACTAGTAGTACTTGATACAATACAGTTCTCGCAGTCATGCTGCCATTGATAAGAAAGCCCAAACAGGTGATCTACATCTACACCCTCATCTTGCAATACATCAAGCATATACATTAAAAATTCCTGACAATCTTGCTGATTATTTTCAGAGAAGTCTGTTTGACCTGAACATTCATCTAACAGATAACGAACATCAGACACACTTTCTACTTTTGTTCGATCAGTGCTACATTTCTCTAACACAGAATTCAACAAGCAGCATAAACTTTGTTCCGAATTGAACACAATCTGTTCTTTTAAACTCTCTAGTGAAAAGAGAACATTAACCACTACATTTGCATAGCAGTTGACACCAGAACTGTTTTCAAATTGAAAACCGACAACATCTTCAACAGAATCCACTTTCTTTCTGCTAACAACTTTCGGTTCATTGAGTTTTGGTCTTTTTGGAACAACCTCCCTACTATTACTGATATTTCTACGTTTCTGGCCTACCACACGTTTCTCAAACAAAGGATATTGAGGCAAATGTGGCGCATACTCTCTTCTTAACCTATTGTATTCCTTAACACAATCTAGATCCGCACAAATGTTTGTGACATCACAGTCAATCAAGTACAATCCCGATAAAGTTCTAACTCGTGACAATGCCACATATGCCATACCCTCCTTGAACACAGAACTGCCAATATTGACCAATGCACAGTCTACACTTAAACCTTGCGATTTATGGATTGTCACCGCATATGCCAAGCAAACAGGAAACTGTTTCCGGCGAACATATAAGTCTTTAACAAGCAAAAACCTAGCAGAACAACGACCAATTTGCTGTACTTCCTCAATGCCATCAAATTTAATTCTTAAAAATTCTATTCCATCTCTATTTCTGTATTTCTCAAAATCAACAACATTACCCATTGATCCATTTACCAGACCTCTTTCTACATGTAAATTCCTTCTCAAAATGATTCGGCAATTTAAACACACATTCAAAGTCTTTTCAAAACCCGCTGTTTTAGATATAGTCTTCTCTAATTAATCCAATTTTGATTTCAAATTGTCTGACAAAATAATTGTTGATCCCATATGCTCTAATTTGTCGATAGCTTCAAGTTTCACAATCTCTTGCTTTTCTAAATTCAACATTTTGTTGTTGAAGATGGCACATTCTGCAAGAGTTGGCATGAGACATATCCCGGATTTCTTCTCAGTAATTTTCTGAAAAATATTCTCAGGCACAATCTCTTGTTTGGGATATAAATTTGACAGTAATCGTGCATTTAAAGCTTCTTTCCCATGCTCGGTCACTTTTCCAATTCTAATATCTTGTAGAATATTCTTGTAATCTTCATCCTTTGCCTGACGCATATTTTGATGCAGTTCAGCATAATTGAAGTTTAACCATATATTGACGTTGCCAATGCTCCCTAGGCACTTCCTGGTATCTTCATGCGTGAGTATTTTGAACACAGGTTGACCTTTTACTGGTGTCAGCTGCAGAAGATCTCAGAAAACAATGATGTGTTTGCCACCAAATAACACATCATATTCAGTTTTAAGTACTTCTTGCATTCTCAAATGCACAAAGGCAAGCATGACATTGGAAACCATGCTTACTTCGTCAATGATAAGTAGTTTCATTTTCCTCAAGACTCTTGAAACTTCACAGCAAGCATCTCCAGATAACTTGTTGTATTGTAATTTGTTGTCATGCTCCACCGGCAGCATCAGTAGACGATGCAAAGTAATACCTTTAATGTTATGTGCTGCCAGTCCAGTAGGAGCGGTGACAACACAAGACAGCGATGACTCAGTCCTTTCCTGCAAATAACAAGAAATTGCTTTAATGAGGAAACTCTTTCCAGTTCCCGCTTCTCCACTCACGTACAGTCGGACAGGCTTCAACGACGTACATGAGCACTCTTTCTTCTCATGACTTAATCCGTGCTCAATTTCCTTGGTAACTTCATCATATATTTTCCTCTGCTCAACGTTCAGTTGTTTTTCCAAGTCTTCTAAGTTAACTGAATCCTCCTGAGCATGTGCCATGGCTCTTTCCACTTCATTCATAGCAGTGGCAGCTTCATTTTCGATAATAGGTCCTCCAAGTGGATCTTGACTCAATGAAACAGAACTCTGACTGTCCTGAGAACTGTCTCTGGCAATCTCGGCTGCAATCGTTGCTTCCTGCTCAATTTCCAAAGTTAGCATTTCTTGATATTTAGGAAAAGCAGGACATGCTATGGACTCCTTGGCTGCATTAAAAGAGTCTTCGTAACAGAGGAAATCTCCAAGCAGTTCCTCTTCTGCACGCCAAGGCTTGAAAAGTTGCAAAAGTGCTAAATAGAAAAACTCATTTTTTTCTCGAGATTCACCACTCAATTTTCGATGGTTTACTAATTGGCATTTTCTTTGCTTGACCAGGCATCCCTCACTTCCAATTACAGCATACACTCCTTTCTCAATATTTTCTTTGATGTTCCTCTTGAATATATAATTTTGGAGAACCTCATATAGACAAACATTCTCAAGGTGACTGCTTCGATTTGGATAATATGTATCCAACATGTTGGTCTTCAAAATGTCGGTACTGTTTGGCTCCTTTTCCGCCAAATACTCAATTTCCCGGACAGGTTTAAGAACTCGATTTCGCGTTGCAGCAAGACCAAGACTCGCCCAAACGATACTCCTAGATTTGGCATAGAGACTTGCTGAAGACAATTGATCTGAACATTCGTAAGCTCCGATTTCTCGATGCGACAACATCTTCAGACTAAAACTGTACAACTTCTTGCTGAGGCTCTTTTCATGGGAAATGTCCTCCCACATATCCTTCAGTTCTGTCTTTTCTTTTTTGGTGATGTAAGATGTCACATACCGAGCCACAGCCATGCAGTTGTCACCCACAAACTGTATATCCATGTTAGCATTCCACATGGACAAAATCACTGGGTTGTAGTCGTTGATGTACTTGGACTCTTCGTTCCTTTTCAAATTGTATGTATTTTTGGGTGATTTCCTCGTCACATTATGTCGTAGTGAAGACATCAAACTGTTCACTTTTCCTTTAGAAATCACCGGCCGTGGAAAGTTGAAACGACATTTGGTGTAGAACTTGTCCTTGTTTCTGAATTTACGACGACAGTACTTTCCACAACGATGGCTTTGGAAACGTAGAACTTGTTCTCTTAGGCTTTTCTTCTCCGTTGCATTTGGAACAGCACACGTAGAATACTGTTCTATGAAATTCATCACTAAGTGATCGGGATCTGTTCCAAATTTAGGTGCATCCTTGATCCACAACAACATATGTATATGAGGAGCACCTCTTGCTTGGTACTCCTTTCTCCAGAAGAAATCCAACACCTCTCCAAGAGGTGGATTCTTCTTATTTGTGATGAAAGACATCATAGCTTCAAATTTATGATTGAAGTACCTGCATACATTCACAGGATCCAAAGAACACAGTTCTCCAGGTGTCTTGAATTCAATGTTTTCAATATTTCCATTTGCTTCTCGTAGAAATTCAAGTAAGTCTTCCCAGCCATACTCGGCACAGCTCAGAGTGAGGAACCATGTCGGAGTTCCTAAGATCCTCAGCATACATTTTAAATCACCATGACGACGATACCAGTACTCATTAGTACCACGCTGACACGCCATGAGATTAATTAAGTGAGAATCCAAAATACTATCTTGGACATTGACTTTATGCATAAAGTCCCTTGCCGAGATGTTTCGCAGCTGTATACCACTTTTTAAGATGTGGTTCACTGCATATGACAGTCCGGACAGATCGCTTTCAAACAGGAGATGAAACAAATAGGGAATGCATTGACGAAACCTAGGATCTTCTCCATACAATCGTAAAGTCCGGTATTCAGACGCAGGAATTTGATGAGATCGCTCATCATATCTTCCTCCTCGACCTGTGGGAAATAGCTGTGGGAAACACCGAGCTTCCAAACTTTCCTCCCAAACACTAATGGGACTCCCTTTGGCTTGTTTCATTTGAAACAACTCAATAGCATTCCCCATGACTTCCTTGGAATGCAAAGGATGAACACTATAATGTTCATATATTTCTTCACTTTTAGAGGCCTCTACTTTCTCAATTTGGCCAGCACACAAATCGCTATCCTCTTCATCACTTACTTCCTCTTCTGCAACATACACATGCTTATAATACTTATTATTTTTCTTCAAATACACTGTTGCCTTTTTGACTTTCCTAACATCCACTTAATCTTGCCATATTTTCTTATTCTTTGTCGGAACCCCATTAACCAAGATAACCAGAGGTTCCTCTTCCACTTCCTCTACTCCAATTGTGTTAATGTTTTTATTCAAATCTAAAGGCAAATAAACAACTCTTCCCTTTAATCCTCTCTTTAAATCTGCTGGAGGCAACTTCCCTGTCTTTGGCTCCATTCTTACAATAGCCTGAAAGGGATGGATACTTTGAATCAAAATAGATTCATAAGTATTTAAATCCTTCAATTCAGAAGGAATCTCAACCAATTCAAGATTATTATGAACTGCCCTAGCAGGCATCTGGTTTTGGTTTAATTTATTACAACAATAAGTACACACACGTTGATCCGATCCCAAATCAAAATAATTTTCTACCATCAAGTATGTGGCCAAATCCTTCCATTCACTATTATTTTCCCTTTCAGTTTTTGCATATAAATCCACTACCTTAGTCTGATTCTTATAATAAGTGCGTCGACAACAAACACAAGTGAAATTAGGCCTCTCACTTGATTTCATCTGAAACGTGGCAATTTCCTTCTGAAAATTATCTGTACTGTAAACCTGTACATTATCTTCCACATTACTCTCTACTTCAGGGTCAATTTGAACATTCTCATCTTTACTACTAAAGTAACAAAACTCAATTTCTTCACAAATATTCTTCACATCTATTTCAGAACCATGCAAAAGAGCAGCACATAATTGTTTAAGCATAATTTCTGGACTCTTTGCATAATACAACATTCTCACTAATTTTCTCACTTTATTATGATGCACTGCTAGCATCCTGAAGTGATGAAAAACACTCTGGCATACTCTCCTGGAAAGACAAGCCAGTGAATGACCACGCAAACCTGTTATTTGTCTCACTCTGCAAGGATCTAAATCTTGCAACAACTTCATTTTCTGCTTCAAACTTTTCTTATTAAATGTCCGTATAAAATCACAAAGCAAATTGATGGAAACCTGTCGCACACTGCAAATAGAACTACACTTCCAAATGAACACAGGAACCTTAGGACGTCTTCCTAAAACCTCATCACTTAGCGCCTCTTCTGTCTCTGTTGTCACAAGTTTTTCTTTTTCAACTGGACAACCATCCTTCACTTCATAAGCTCGACCACTGATGTCAACTGCATGCACCAAATCATTATCCTGAAAATAAGTCTCCTCATTAAAAAATGCCTCAGAACTTGAACTATGCATCCATTCTCCGGAAAAAACTTCACAAAAGTTAGTACGATTTACTACTCTCTTCCATCTACTGTTTGTTTGGAAATCAGAAATTACCTTGCTTAGTTTCCTAATTCTATTGATTACCAAAATAAACAACTTTCGCTTAATTTCAAAAGCATGATCAATAATTTTCTCGACATTTTTCTTCTTCTTATAAAATGCCGCTTTCTGTTTGCATTTCTTAATATTTTTCATTAAATTAACTATTATCCTATTACGGAACATTCGTTGTTGAATGTCCCTAAACTGTTCTTTCCTTCTACTATCATGCACAGAGTTATCTCTTCCTCTACCAGTAACATTTTTCATGGCTCTTTGCTTTCCATTTAAATTACTCTTGTTTTTCTGAACTGAAACATTTTGGCGAGAAATACTTTTTGTACTACAAATATTTTTTAAGAAAGATTTTGTGCTCTTACCCGGAGCTTTCTTGGTGTTTTGATAAGTATTTAGGGAAGAGGACTGCTGCAATAAAACATCACCGTGCTGTCTTTGACGTTTTCGAGCCTTTCTAATTCTATTTCTGGTAGGCATTTTCCAAACTATGAAAGAATCTGCAGTTGAATCTGTTGAAAAATTTAATAAAAAACGTTAATAACCACTATTACCAAACAGTAAATGAATAACAGTCATCAAAAACTTAATGCCCTACTTATTATTTAACATAGCAAATCAAGGCATATGACTGTGTATGATGTTATTTTTCTTTTTTAAATGGAAAGCGTTCTTCATGGTGCAAGTTTCTTGTAAATACGCTCCCACCTGCGAAACGGAACTTTGCGTGCAGAAAGCTGATTGGCTCTCCGGTGTCTGTCAACATTCTAAACAGTCCGGAGCGGCCGCCATTTTATCTCTCGGTAGGATCGAGAGAGAAGTAGAGGTGAAAAACGAAGGGGAAATTTAATGAAAGGGGGCAAGGTATACCCCAGTTGACCCCCTAGGAATGTTGTTGGGATTTTTAAAGGGTCCCCTGGGGAAAATAAAAAAATATATATTTTTCACGATAGAACCGCTTCCCAAACACCGAACTAGGCCGCAAACTGCACGAGAATACGCCATTTTGTGCTTCGTTTTAATTAAATTACTAGGAATAAGAAGGTGCAGGAGACGTATCCTAATCCCTTATATTTTCTGAGGGTGGCTGAGGAGTCTCATATATGTTGATACATGTGTTCCAGCGGCTGTGCGTGAGCTTCTTTTTATTTTTGCTGCGCGACGTCTGTTAACATTCGATTCGAAGGAAATCAGGAAGTGTTGACCACCAATTTCTCAGTGCGATAAAATATTTTGGGGCATATTATCAAGCCTACGCGCTAAAATTATCGCCGATAAAGCGGCGACAATGGGCTTGATAATATGCTCTGTGGAATTCCAATCGAAGCCCATTTTAGATGTCTTCACATCTAGCATGTGCTTCGATTTGAAATCCATAGAGCATATTATCAAGCCCATTATCGCCGCTTTATCGGTCGTTTTCGGCCGATAAAGCGGCGATAATTGAAGCACACAGGCTTGATAAAATACCACATTGTTATAAATGAATCCTTATTGAGACACAATGTCTGCGCCAACTTGCCTTTTTTACAATGCCACAATTTTGTCGTGCACGGTAGCCATTTTACATGCCAGGCTGGTCTCAGCCTATCACCTAGCCCTGCGAATGTAGGGAAATATTATCAAACCTGTACACTAAAATTATCGTCGCATTATCGGCCGAAAACGGCTGATAAAGCGGCGATAATGGGCTTCATAATATGCTCTGTGGAAATCCAATCGAAGCCCATGTTGGATAACATGGCTAAAAACTACTCAGCACCATTGTTTGGACATTATTAACATGGCTATGTAACTCCCATAATCAAAATTTAAATTTGCCAAGAACACTTGTGTTACTGCATGCCAGAATGCTACACCGAATATGCAATTACAATTTCGCAAAGTAACAAAATCTATTTCTATATCACTACAGACAAAGCCACAATTTAAAAACACAGCTTTCTTCATCATTTTCTCCTTAGCGATAAAAAGCGGTAGCAATGCATGAATAACGGTGAAAAGTCAACGATATTCATGCATTATTCAGCAAATGCTCTTAGCCATGTTATCCACCTCCCATTGGATAACATGACTAAGAACTGCTCAGAGCCCCATGAGGAACGCTTTCCATTTAAAAGAGAAAAAATAACATCATAGAAAAGAATCGTTTTTAAACACAGCATATAAATCAATTGTATACCTGCATTGTATACCACATTTTAAAAACACAGCTTTCTTCATCATTTTCTCCTTAAATCATACTATTCTCATTCTAAATTAAATAAATCTTTTCTCACCTTAGCAAATACTTTTTGAGTTTCAAAACAGTCTCAGAAATACACCAAATTGTCTTGAGCAGATCAAACAGGATGCACTCCAGAGGCTGCAGCTATTGAAAGCACAGAAATACAGATATTCTTTTCACATATCTCTCATATTAGCCAATCATAACTCTTCCCTCACTTTTTTCAAATCAAAACCCTTCCCCCCTCTGCCCTCTCTGCCTTTTTTCCATAGCAACCACCTCCTGGAAGACCTCTCATGTTTGCAAATTCACACAACAATGTTTCAATTGAACTCTGAACTCTCAGTGCACCTGCGTATCCAGTGCAATCTTTCATTAAAAGTTTCTTCCTTGACCATTGAAATTACATCTTTCAAAGAACACATCCATGCACCCTAACTTTCTGTTTTCAGAAATGGAAATGCACCAATCACTGCTAATGAATCATTAGCATTGGAAATCCACAGTTTTTTTTCTTTACAAACTCCTACTGTTTCAACTGCCCTTTCATTACCACACTTCATCTGAGTGCAGCACAACCTCCTCCCACCATGTTTAACGTCTGGATTGTTGGACATAGTTACATCCACTGGGCTCAAAGGTATGCTGACAACAGAAATTTACACAACCTCAATTTACAAGATGTGGAAATTAAATGGTTGGGCCAAAGAGGATTAAAATGTCACCAATTGATACCATTGGTGAAAACCTTTATGCATTTGCCAAAACCTGACCTGTTAATAGTGCATTGTGGAGGTAATGATTTGGGCACTTTAACAGGAGTAGGTCTGGAAATGCTTTTAAAGGACACCTTTGAGCAATTAATGGCACTTTTTCCTCAAACTGCCTTGGTATATTCCAATATATGCCAAAGACAGAAATGGAGGTGGTCCAACCAATTTGGTCCACAAATTGAGAAAGCGAGGAAGCATGTAAACAAATCTGTTTCAGCTTTCATGAGAGACCATGGAATGGGCTCCCTGTACAATAATAACTTGCGTTACTACATGCAAGATATCTACAGAGGAGATGGAGTTCACTTCTCAGATGAGGGCAACAGAATTTTCATTCTGAATTTGAGACTGTGCATTGGTACCTACTTATAAGTACCTAAATGGAACATAAACCCAAAAGCTCTTCTCAGAGCTACCCTTCATCTGATCACGCACAATTAATACTTTTCTCTAACTTATTTCTGTAATTTTCAACAAACTACGCTCAAAGAGCGCTACCCGGTACGCGAACTGGAAGCTAACCGCCGAAAATTATTTTAAAAATGTTTTTTCTACGCACATATGGTCCTCCTCAGCCACCCTCAGAAAACCTGGGGGGTCAAAATACTTGTACCGTGTCCCCTTCTACCCTTTCTGAACATTATTTAACCTCCATTTTATATGTTAATTCGACCAAAACACAAAATGGTGGACTCTCGTTACGCTTCTAGTTCGCGGACTAAACTGCTTCCCGGGAAGCGGCCCAAAGAAAAGGTGGGAAAGTAATTCACAAAAAAAAAGAACTGGAGACACTCTCACCAAATATAGATTAGCTCATACTACATAACAATCCCTTTCATTTTCACAAATTTGATTGAAATTCCATTTAGCCATTAAGCCTGTAGAACTCTCTAAATACCTTGAGGTAAATTACTTCACAAAACACATCTGAAGTGTTGGAATTGACAACCAATAAAAATCTTACTTTCATTTTCTACTTTTATTACCTGATATTTGATTGGTTATATACCTGTATATATATAAAGGAACAGAAGAAAACACAGCCATTTTGACTGCTACTTCTTGTTGTACATCACATTACAAAACTTACCTAAGACTTCAACTTGTTTCTGAAGGTAAGTTGTTATTTTTAAAAATGAAGTATATTGTGCACTATAACTTGATATGGTACACTTTTTCTTAAACATATACACTATCCCTCTGTAGTAGTTATGGATTTAGATAGACTTCTCTGTTATAGTTAGGAATGGAGTTAGGCTTCTCTTCGTTAAATCACATACACTTTTTTATAGTCCTATTTCCACTCTGATACTATACACTGCCAAAAGACAAATTCACTGATAAAAACTACCTATCTAAAATTAATCCCAACAGTGCCCAATCTCTACTAATATATATTTTTTTATTCAAAATTTCAGGCAAAATGGAAGGCGAACAACAAGTTACATTTTCAATTGAACTGAAGGAGAACAGCCAAGACAAAATTGATGACTTTATGGATGACAGTAGAGACCACGAACTTCTACAATGTGTTGAAGCAGTGGACAACCTGCTTCAAAATGAAAAAAAATTACACCCTATAATAAATTATGACATTTCTGACAATGAAATGTTAGAAAATTTAATAAAGTATGAAACACAATCATAATAAAAAAAAAAAAAATAAAGAAAACTAAAAAAACCCAACAAAAACAACAAATAATTAACATACAGTATTAGAAAAGTCTATCATTCCTTTATCCTTATAGTACGCTGCCCAGAGCGCTTCCCGGTTCGCGTACTAGGAGCTCACCACGCATAAATAATTTTTTTTTTTTTTTTTTTTTTGCCCTGCAGAAACCTTTTACAACCTCCACATAAAACCTAGGGGGTCAGGGAGGATCTACTATGCCCCCTTATCAAAATTTCCCCCTTTGTTTTGGCCTCCTCTTATCTCTCGATCCTACCGAGAGACAAGATGGCGGCCGCACCGGACTGTTTAGAATGTTGACAGACACCAGAGAGCCAATCAGCTTCGCTTCGCATAGTTCCGATAAGCGAAAAGTACGCGAACCGGATCGCTGCCCGGAGCGCTGTTACAGATATATATCTTGATTTAAACGTTAATTTCTCAAAATCCACTGAAGCACATATATTGAGACCTAGCAAAGGCACATCGGGCTAACAGTCCCTACAATTTTGCCAAGTTTCGTGCAAATCCATTCAGCCGTTCGAGCTAAAAGTGAGTCCAACCGCCCTATGGAAAACTCAATGCAAAAAACGCGTTTTGGGACCCCCCTTTTTTCTCGGCCCCCCCTTGACGAAACCCCCCCAAATTGTCAGGAGCTGCTCAGAAACAAAATGTGCCATTTTCCTGAAAATTTCAGCCGATTCCGTCCACAAACGCCAAAGTTATTAGACATAGAATTTTCAGAAATCCCATAGGGAAAAAATCCTAACTATATATACCTACTGGCGACCGCCAGTAGGTAATATATATATATATATATATATATATATATATATATATATATATATATATATATATATAAATATATATATTACCTACTGGCGTTTGCCAGTAGGTAGGTATAGTTAGGATTTTTTTAATGTTAAATCTCAAAATTCTATTTAGAATAACTTTGGCGCCGGTTGACGAATCTGCCTGAAAATGGCCTCAAAATGGCCTCGTCAAGCTCCGGTCCTTCCCTGAAAGTTTGGGGGGATGCGTCAAGCGGGGGCCAAGATAAAAGGGGGGTCCCAAAACGCGTTTTCCCCATGTTAATTTCCATAGGGCGGTCAACCTCACTTTTAGCCAGAACGGCTGAATGGATTTACACCAAACTTGGCAAAATTGTAGGGACTGGTAGCCCAATGTGCCTTTGCTATGTCTCAAGATATGTACTCCAGTGGATTTTGAGTAATTTAGGTTCAAAAAAATATATATCTGTAGCAGCGCTCCGGTACGCGCACCGGGGAGCGCACCGGGCGCGACACGCGACTTGCGCGCGGAAAGCTGATTGGCTCTTGGGTGTCTGTAAACATTCTAAACAGTCCGGAGCGGCTGCCATCTTGTCTCTTGGTAAAATCGAGACACAAGAGGTGGCAAAAATAAAGGGGGCAATTGACCATAAGGGGGCAGGGTAGACCCCCCTGACCTCCTAGGTTTGATGTGGGGGCTTTAAAAGGGCCCCGCGGGGCAAAATTATTATTTTTTTTCAATTTTCGCGGGGAGAGTGCCCGGTACGCGCACCGGGGAGCGCACCGGGGAGCGCACCGGGGAGAAAAGAGAATGGCAGAGTTTTAAAATTTAAGTCATTTTATATAAATGGGAGGTAGTTCTGAAAAGAACTTTTTTTATTGTTTTTGTTGTTTTATATATATATATTTTTTTGTGAACATTTTTTCCTTTTTTTGATTTTTCAAAACAATTTTATATATTTTTTTGTTTTTTTAGTACTTTGAAAAAAACAGAAGGATTTGAAAATGGCTCAACAGGAGCAAAAAAAAACCCAATAAAGAATCATTGCTTTCGTTTGTGAGAGCACTTGTGGTTTTCATCTGCTCTGTTAATTAAGGTGAAACTTTTTTCACCATAAGCAATGGTAGCCCCACAATAAATACAAACTATTTTGTAGTTTGAGAATTTACTTTGGATGTTGGGCACCATTTGACGCCCTTCAGGTGGTGCAAAAGATGATTCTTCACTAGAGGTGCTAGGCTGAGGGGTCTGTGGGTTTTCAGCCATTGCTCTCACCTGTGCTTGGGCCAAATTATTTGGGTGCCACCTTTCCATGTGGCAAATCATGGTGTGGTTGCCAAAACTATATTTTTTAGCAGGATTGCCACGTGAAAGAATGTTCTTGCAAATTAGACATTTTACTTTAGGGGCATTAACTTTTTTCAGTCCTGCAGGAAACGTAAAGAATTGCCAAATGTAGTGCTCCTTTACATGAGATGAGTGGGGTTGCTCTTGTAGGAACTGTCTCTCCTGCTCCTCTTCCTCCTCTTCGTCCTGCTCACCACTAAAAAGCAGAGGTTGTGGTGGTCCTTTTGGTGGTGGTGGTGGTGTTGGAGCAGCAGCAGCAGCAAGTGGAGTAGCCATTATTGGTCTCTCACAAAGAAATAGCTCTTGCTCTCTCAAAGAAGAAAGTAAGAATGAGGAAAAAAGGTGGGGGCTTTCCTCATTTGGAAAAAAAAATATTAGGAACCAATGAAAAGTGTTATTTTCAAGTCACATGACCCGATGTGCTTACGTTACTCGCTCCGGGCCGCGTTGCGGAGCGCTTCCGGGTGCGTTTACGCAGCGTGTCATAAGACACATAGCACGGCTACGCGATACGTCACGCTTACGCGACGCGTCACGATGTTGTTTTCGATCGCGACATTGGCGCTAACGGGACGCTTCCCGGTTCGCGCACCGGGGCGCTTCAAAATACTACGCTTTCCGGTGTGCTCACCGGGGCGCGCACCGGGAGCTCTCCGGGGAAAAAATAAATAAATAAATAAAAATGAAAAATTGTAAGGACTGGTAGCCCGATGTGCGTTTGCTTTGTCTCAAGATATATGCTCCAGTTGTTTTTAAGAAAATTAACTTTTAAAAAATATATATTGGGCTACATTGGGCTATATATATGTTAGAGCCCAAATGCAGCCCAAATGTAGCCCAATGTAGCCCAATGTAGCCCAAAGATGGCCACCAAAGACAAAAAAATACAAATGTAGCCCAAATATCAGCCAGATGTAGCACAACTATAGCCCAATGATAGTATGCACCAGAGTGTTCTAAAGAACAACTAGAGCGCTAACAGTCTTAATTAAAGAACTGCTTCTTTTTTAGTTTTTAATTTTTATTTTACTTTTACTTTTTCGAACGTTTTAAAATTTTTGGGGTATTTTTTTCACAACAAAAATAAAACTAGGGAATGCAAAACTGCTCAACAGGAGCAAAAAAAGGGGAAAAATTAGGGCTGAGGGGCGCAGCGGTGTTCCTCCCTCTTTCGAACAATCAGGTCAACGCTCTGCTCTCCATAACATAGCAGTTGATCACACTGCTTACAACGAAATGTAATATCAGCAAAAACAGGCTGAATATTTTGGGTCATCACTGCTGGTCTTCCTCTCACCGATGATGTTGATGTTCCGGTGGAAGTGGAGGGGCAATCGGGTGGTGGATTGCGAGCCAGGGCCCTGGTGCTGTCCCGTGCAAAATTAATCGGGTGCTTCCTCTCAACATGCCTGAGTATTGTTGCATTGCCAAAACTATATTTGCGGGCAGGATTTCCATGTGAGAGAACAGTGTCACAAATTTTACACGTGACTTTTGCTGCATTGCATTTTTTCTCCCCCTCCGGAAAAGAGAAAAACTTCCAAATGAAGTGGTCCTTCACTTTTCTCTGTGGGGGGACCTCAGGCAGGAATCCATCTGAAGAGTCTGAGGACTGGTCCTGGGAAGGGTTCTGGGAACCAGACATGGTGAAATTTGTTTTTTTGGAAGGAACAGACAAGAGGTGTTGTCTCAGCAAAAGCAAACAGGTTGTGAGGGAAATGGGTGGGGTGTTTCCCTACTTGTGAAAAAAAACTGTTATTAACCAATGAAAAGTGTTATTTTCAGGTCACATGACCCGACAAGCTTACGCTTCATAGAACTACGCTTTCCGGGGGCGCTCACCGGGGCGCGCACCGGGAGCGCTCCAAGGCAAAATGTATTTATTTTTTTAAAATATATACTGAAAAAAATTTGGGCAAAATTGTATGGACTGGTAGCTTGATCTGCCTTTGCTATGTCTCAAGATATATGCACAAGTGGTTTTTACAAATGTAGCCCAATGTAGCCCAAAGATGGCCTCCAGAGACAAAAAAAACCAAATGTAGCCCAAATTTCAACCAGATGTAGCCCAAATATAGCCCAATGACAGAATGTCCCAGAGTGTTCTAAAGAACAACTAGAGCGCTAACAGTCGTACATATAAACTGAGACTTATAGTTAGGAATTAGCATTTAAAAAACCTTTGAAATTCACTGAAAAAACCATAGGTTTCACACCAGTTATAGTTAGGAATTAGCATTTAAAAAACCTATTAAATTCACAGAAAAAACCATAGGTTTCACACCAGTTATAGTTTGCTGGAAATTTTACTGACATAAAACCATTGAAATTCCCACGTTATAGTTAGTTGGACTCACTCTAACTTGCGCGTGTAATGCACTGCTGATGACATCACATATTACATCACTCATGACATGGTCAGTGACATCACTCATGACATCACTGATGACACCATCCTTGTGACAGAGTGACTGACCTCCTTTCACTGTAAAGTAACCCTTGAAACACATATTAAAAAATAGAAACTAACATTTTCAAAAAAGTGGAGATACCTATAACAGTTACAACAACCAATTCAGTAATTCCACCATTTATATACACATCCACTCATTCACCAACAGTTCTATATAGTCATTCATACATATACTCACTCATCATATGTAGTGAGACACCTATACATCCGTTAACACACCGACAGTCTTCCAAAAGTTGCTCACACATACTCACACATGCAAATGAACTATTGAACATCCATTTCTTTGCATATACAGCTATACACACACTACCACCTTACTTCTAAGGAAACTTACACATACTTACTCTCTTAAACAATCACTTATAGAAACACATACTTTTTTAAACAAGAACTCTTTCAATGTCTGACTCTCACATATACTCACTTATATACACCAATACTCACATATACTAGATTAAAACATATGTAGTTACTGATAAAGACACTAGTAAGACAGTCATTCAATTACTAACACATACATATACACACTCATTCACATATACAGTCCGGCACATATGCTGTCTTCAAAACACATACAAACAGTGAGTCATTCATTGATGCATCTATGTGCTAAGTAACACCCCCACCAAATCATACAGACACTTATACTGATACTAAAAAAAACATCTAATAACCCATATACACACACATGTAGCTACTCACCAACCCATGCAGCCACTTATACACAAAGTGAAACACTGATACAAACATTTAAATATTTAAACAATACTCGCTAATATATGTATTCACTATGATACACTTAATAAGCCAGTTAACCAATCAATTTTTTTTTTAAAACATCTATTAAGACACTTATTGAAACATTTATTCTTCCATCGAGCTTTACATATACATATATAAAACATATTTATTTTTCAGAAAGACACACATTCACTGGATGGTGTCATCAGTGATGTCATGAGTGATGTCACTGACCATGTCATGAGTGATGTAATATTTGATGTCATCAGCAGTGCATTACACGCGCAAGTTATAGTGAGTCCAACTAACTATAACGTGGGAATTTCAATGGTTTTATGTCAGTAAAATTTCCAGCTAACTATAACTGGTGTGAAACCTATGTTTTTTTCTGTGATTTTAATAGGTTTTTTAAATGCTAATTCCTAACTATAACTGGTGTGAAACCTATGGTTTTTTCAGTGAATATATATATATATATAACCTACTGGCGGTCGCCAGTAGGTATATATATTTAGGACCTAGTTACCATAGGAAATTCCGAACATTCTATTGGAAATAACTTTGGCGCTGATTGAGGGATCTGCCTGTAATTTTCCTTAATTTGCCTCGCTGTGCTCCGCTCCTTCCCTGAAAGTTTCGGGGGGATTCATCAATCGGGGTCCGAGAAAAAAGGGTTGTCCCAAAACATGTTTTCCCCATCTTAATTTCCATAGGGACATTCTGACAAGGCTAAAGCTCAAACGGCTGAACGGAATTACACCAGATTTGGCAAAATGGTAGGGACTGGCATGCAGCAGTGCCTTTTCTATGTTTGGTGTAAATCCCTCCAGTAGTTTTTGAGAAAATTTAATGTGAAATTGAGTCCAATGCAATTTTCCATAGGACCTTTAGACAGCTACAGCCTGAACGGCTGAATGGAATCACTGCAAACTTGGCAAAATGGTAGAGCCTGGTATGCAGAAGTGCCATTTGTATATTTGGTGAAAATCTCTTCAGTAATTGTTGAGTAAATCAACTTTTTTCAAATTATATATCTATAGGCGGGACACGGCGCGCGCACGGGCGTGCACCGTCCTTGAACTGTCCTTGCACGTGCCCGGACCTTAGCGCGCGCGCGCGCGGAATTCTGATTGGCTGTTGGACGTCTGTCAACATTCCAGTCAGTCGAAATGAGGAAGTGTTGTCCACCATCTTGTTTTTGTGGCAGATGATAGTGGTTGTAAACAGAAGTGTAATGGTTGACAAGGAGGCAGGGTAGAGATTCCTGAGCCCCCTAGGTTTTGTCATGGGGTCTGTAAAGGACTCTGAAGGATGAAAAAAAAATAAAAAAATTAAAAAATCGCAGGGTCCACGCACCGTGCGCGGACTGTGGCTCAAAAAGACAAAAAATAAATACATTAAAATAACAAGTTTTAGTGTTTAGATGTTGGTTGAGTGCAACATTGAGTGATGACTCTTTCACCTTTGGGTTTAGGTATGTGTTTTGTGGGGAGTTAGTATGCTAATTGGTAGAGAGCGTTGGGGTTAGGTTGAAGATTATGTGAGTTTGAAAGTGTTGATAATTTGAACCAATTAAAATGTTACTTTGGTTTTGATTTTGTGTGTGATAAAATTTGATTGGCTGGGTATCTGAATATGTATGAGAAATGAGAGGGAAACACAGCCATTTTGAGATTTTAGTGTTTGAGGTATACTTATGAGGGGTGAGATTGAGACAAAATTTACTGTTCAACAGTTTTCTAGAAGGTGAGTTGTTAATTTGTAAGGAGAACTCTTTGGGCCCGATTTACAGAATGAACTTAAGACTAAATCCTAAACTTACTACTATTTGGTATTCACAGAATGCACTTACTACTTTCGGGATTCACAGAGTGAACTTACTACTTTCGGGATTCACAGAATGAACTTACTACTTTCGGTATTCACAGAATAGACTTAAGACTACTAACTTTACGTCCGAACTCGGGCCGTAAATTACGTCCCGGGGGCGGAATTTCCGGCTTGGGGGCGGAGCTTGCGGCCCGGAGGCGGAGCTTCCGGGCTGGAGGCGGAGCTTCCGGGCCAGAGGAGGAGCTTGCGGCCCAGAGGTGGGCATTTCAGCCATGCCTAAATCCCCACTTCTGGGCCACAAGCTCCGCCTCCGGCCCGGAAGCTCCGCCTCCAGCCCAGAAGCTCCGCCTCCGGGCCGCAAGCTCCGCCCCCAAGCCGGAAATTCCGCCCCCGGGCCGTAATTTACGGCCCGAGTTCGGACGTAAAGTTAGTAGTCTTAAGTCTATTCTGTGAATACCAAAAGTAGTAAGTTCATTCTGTGAATCCCGAAAGTAGTAAGTTCACTCTGTGAATCCCGAAAGTAGTAAGTGCATTCTGTGAATACCAAATAGTAGTAAGTTTAGGATTTAGTCTTAAGTTCATTCTGTGAATCGGGCCCTTCAAGTTTATAGGAAAAATGTTTTCTGTTAGTTATTTAATGTTTTTCTTTTATACTTATGGATTGAGTAGGGCAACATCAGATGCAGTGGTTTATATTTTTAATTCTTGCTTGATACTAGACACTGTCCAGGGAAACACGATCATTTTGTGACTATAGTGTCTGAGGTAGTTTTGTGAGGAAATGTTGGTGTTCAATTTCTGGTGTGAGATTTACACAGTAGTGACTCTTCTCATAGAATTTAATAGTTTTTCTCTGCCCTATTTCACTCTTCCCCTGCACCATCTCACTGAAGAAATGCTACAAGTTATTTTAGATTATGAAAATTCTGAAAAATAAATTTTAATTTAGTAAAGAAAAATTGTTTTGAAAATGTTACTTATTTAAATGTAATTTATGAGGTAGTAGCAAAGTGATACAATTTTGTGTTCGTCATGTCTTGCATCCTTTCTCTCACTGACTGTCTCTGATGCATTAGTTTACAACATAAGTAGGAATATAGAAGAGCAAGTGTGTTTAACCAGAGTAGGAACTCATGACTCCCTACGCCAATTCTGACCACACATTGAGAAAGGAAGGAATCATGTGAACATATCTGTTTCTGCTTTCCTGAAAGACTACAGTATGGATTCAATATACCACATTACAACATAAAAGGTATCTACAGAGGAGACCATGTCCATTTCCATTTAGTTCTCTTTTTTTTTTTAATCCAGTAGGTCCGCGCACCGTGAGTGCTCGGTAAATGCACGGTGCGCGAACCCTATCGCCGCCATTTTGTGGTTTCAGAAGAGAGTGAAAAATATAACTTAAAAACGTGTGAAGGGGGTAGGGTAGAGTGTCCCTGACCCCTTAGGCCTTCTCAGGGGGTCCTTCAAGGACTCCTAACGTTAAAAAGAATGTTTATTTTTAAGAAAATAACAGAAAACACAATATGTCTGCGCACGGGGCGTGCTCAGTGAGTGCTCGGTGCGCCTACCTCGGTAAAAATAATTAAAAAAATAAAGTTAAAAGTCATATTTGAGTGTTTACATGTTAGTTGGCTCTAAAAAGAGCTGTTGTGTTTATTGTGTTTTTTTTGGTACCTACAAGTAAGTACCAATGCAGAGTCTGAAGTTACAAAAATAGACGCTGCTCCCTTCATCAGTGAAATGTACACCATCTGTCCTATAGATGCCTTGCATGTTGCAACGCAAGTTGTTGTGGTATATACAACCCATTCCATAGTCTCTCATGTATGCAGAAACAGATGTATTGACATGTTTCCTTGCTTTCTCAATCTGCGGACAAAATTGATTGGACCAATTCCTTTTTGCCTTTGGCATATATTGGAATAGACAAAGGAGGCTTGAGGAAAAAGTGACATCAATTGTCCAAAGATGTCCTACAATAGCATTTCCAGATCAACCCCAGTAAAAGTGCATAAGCCATTTCCACCACAGTGCACAATTATGAGGTCAGGGTGTGGGAGATGCATGAAAGATTTCACCAATGGTATCAATTGGTGACATCTCAAACCTCTCTGGCCAATCCATAAAATATCCACATTTGGTAAATCAAGGTTTAAAATTCCTCTGTTTGTTGCATACCTTTTTGACCAGAATACAAAGCTGTGTCCTACAAACCATACTGAAAGCATGTTCAAGACAGATCTGGTTGTATTCCGATGAAGGCTGTAAATGAAATGGCAGTTGGAAAGCTTGCAGTTTAGAAAAAAAAGAGGAGGACATTCACTGCACTTGAAGCTTAAGAAATGATTGGTGCTTTCTGAAAATGCAAAAGAGCATATTAGGGTGCATATTTTTGTTTTTTAAAAGAAGCAATTCTAATGGTTCAGAAAAGGTCATTGAAAGGAACATTGCACATGATTAGCTGTTATATTGAAAGCTCTAACAACCTTGATGGATTCATTTGCAACATAGTATGATGAACTTTTAAACTCTGTTCTTCCTTAGGTGGGAGTTACCATGGTAACAGGGTGAATGAGCAGTAGGGGGATGGGAGAATATTATGTGAGTTTGAAAGTGTTGAAATGTAGAACCAATTGAAATCTTAGTTTAGTTTTGAAATAGTGTGGGAAGACATTTCATTGGTTATGAGCAGAAATAAGTGAGAAGAATGAGTGGGAAACTGCCATTTCTGTTTCCAGTGTCTTAGCTGCAGTTCAGGGATACTGCTTAAGAAAAGCTGGTGTGTGTTTCACACTGTTTTACATTTTCAAAAGCGATTTTAAAGGTGAGTAATATAGAGAGAGTGCTGTTTGCGGTATTGGGAAGAATAACAAGCATATTGGGCTTCATTACTGTTGTATGTTGAAAATGAGTCAGGTTTCTGCATTGTAGTGTAGTGCTCATTTAAATGGGTTGTGCTCTGTGTGTAAAATGATTTACCATGCTAAATGTTTTTTGATAAAATGTGTGGCTTAAAGATTTTTGACAAGGATCACAGTGAGTGTCTGTGTGAATTAAGGAATTATATTTTCACCTTTTTCCATAATGTTAACTGAATTGTGCATATTAGAAATGACATTTTGAAATGAGTTAGGTTTCAGCAATGTAATGTAGTGCATATTGAAATCGGCTGTGTTCTGTGTTTAAATCGATTTACCATGTTAAATGATTTTTGCTGAAATGTGTGGCTATAATATTTTTCTCAAGGGTCACACTGTGTGTGTATGTGAATTAAGGAATTATATTTTCATCTTTTTCCATAATGTTAGCTGTGTGTGCTTACAGTTTGTATCTTTTAGTTTATAGGGTAGACTTCTTTTTAAATTGTTTTTCATGCTTGGATTCAATGCTGGTATAGAGATAGTGTAATGGTTTCATTGGACTTGTAAATACGCTCCTTTTTTAGAAGCGCCTTGTGCAACCGTTAACATGGGTGCAAGCAGTGAATGTATGGAGAGGGATAGGAATAGCAGATAGAAAACAATATGAAATTGTGTGGGAAATGCATAAAGGATTTCACTAATGGCATCAATTGAGATGGAATATAAGGTAAAGAGAGGCATATTTACAAGCCCCTTGCACAATGTTTCACATGGGTACAAGCAGAAAATGCATGCAAAGTAATAAAATTGGCACACAGACAAGAATATGAAATGCCTTGAGAGATGCATAAAGGATTTTACTAATGGCATACATTGAGATAGAATATACTAAAAAAAGAGAGGCCTATTTACAAGCCCCTTGAGCAATGTTTGACATGGGTGCAATATTGAAATTGCTCCTATATAGTTAGTTGTACTAACTATATTTTGCGCACACACAATCCACTGGTGATGATGTCACATATTAGATCATTCATGACATGGTCAGTGACATAACTGATGATATCTCAAATGACATCACTGATGACATCACTGATGACATCATCCAGTGAATGTGGTTTGCTTTGTTATTTAAATATGCATTATATATATAGCAATTTGCATTGAAGAATGATTGGATATATAAAAATAAGTATTTGGATGGAGGATTTCGTAGCAATGTCATTGACTGTTTATTTTAACATTTTATAGTGTCTCACTAAATATAGTGGATAGAGACTAAACTGTGTGAATATCTGTATCACTTTGTCAGTTGTTGTGTAAACTGGTTCTCCAGTTGGTTACTAGCTATGTGAAAGTCTATACTAGTTATTGATTAGTGAACTGAGTATTTGTGAATGTGTGTGTGGTTCGGTGGGGGGTGTGTAACTGCCCAAAAATGTGTGAATAGTTCATTCAGTAGATATATGAAGTTAAAACTACTTGTTCTAACAGTTGTTTGGGTGAGTGAATATCTTTATGGGTGTGGTGATGAGCAAATATATTTCTCAATGGTACATGTCCAACAAACTAGAAAAATAAAAGGCAGTGTATGTGTCAGTTGTATATAAATAAGTATACGTAAGACTCAATGATTGTGTGAGTGACAGTATGGATAACTGTATACTTGTAAGAATGATTACTATCTAAATGAATAGATGAAGTGGTGTTTGTATAAGTGTGTAGCTAAGTAAGTATGTAAGTATGATCCATTGTTTGCATAAGTGAGTAGGATAACTTCATATGTGAATGAGTTGTGTGCTGGTGTGTAATGTCGATATAGGTGTATAAGTATTTTTGATAGTGTTCTATTGTTCATTGACAGCATGTATGAGTGAATCTACAGGTAAGTGATTAGATGTGTGAATACATCTAGGAATCGCTGAGTGGGTTTTTAGATACTTGTATTGCTGTGTGAATGGATTCAAATATGATACTCTGTATTTTACAAAGAGTGATGAAAGATTTTACAAGTGTATAAAAAGGTGTATGTGATTGTCACATGGATGTTGTCATCAGTGATGTCATCAGTGATGTCATTTGAGATGTCATCAGTGATGTCACTGACCATGTCATGAATGATGTAATATGTGACATCATCAGCAGTGGATAGCGGGTGTGCGAAATATAGTTAGTACAACTAACTATATAGGAGCAATTTTAATGGTTTTGTATGAGTGAAATGTCCAGCTAACTATAACAACCCTAAAACTTATAGTTTTTTGAGTGAATTTCAAAGGTTTTTTAAATGCTAATTCCTAACTATATAAGGCCTGAAACCTATGTTTTTTTCTGTGAATTTCAAAGGTTTTTTAAATGCTAATTCCTAACTATATAATGCCCGAAACCTATGTTTTTTCAGTGAATTTGCAAGGTTTTTTACATGCTAATGCCTAACTATATAAGGCCTGAAACCTATGGTTTTTTCAGTGAATTTCAAAGGTTTTTCAAATGCTAATTCCTAACTATATAATGCCTGAAACCTATGTTTTTTTCAGTGAATTTTAATGGTTTTTTAAATGCCTAATTCCTAACTATATCAGGCCTGAAACCTATGGTTTTCTCATTGAATTTCGAAGGTTTTTTAAATGACAATTTTTAAATGTATTAATTATTATTTTTTTATACTGATTTACTACATTTTTGCAGGCAGGTGTTCAGAGGGCACGCCCCCTTTTTACAACACTCTGCAGCACAGCTCCATGGCGCTTACTGGAGATACCTGTTGGACTGGTTCCCTCTAGGGGACCTCTGAATTGAACAGGAATTAATTCCCCAACTTAAACTGTGCAAACGCGCCCTGAAGAGTGTTCTAAAATGGGGGATTAAGTTCCCTTGCATACTGGGGATCCCTGGGGACCAACTGGCCCACTGTGAGCTTCCATTATGCGCCAGGGGGCTGCATTGCTTTTCCCCGGGGGACAGCGGTCCCCGGGTAGTGTAGGGGGGGATTGGGGAAATGTGTAGAGTGAAAGGGTGTGAACAGCCAACAAACTTTAATAGACACCTTTCTATTCCCAATGTAAAAAAGCGTGCGATGCTAGTGGTTTTAACAAATAGCCACTAAACCTTATATGTGGTGCTAGTTGTGTGGAGGTTGTGTGGAGGATGAGTTGTGTGTGTTTGTAGTCGGCAGATGGGTTGTTTGTGTAGTAGTGTGGTCTGCTTGCATGTCTATTGAAGTATCAAATGGTATTCGGAAGTTTGTGCTCCCTTTAAATAGGTTGAGTTTTGGGTGTGTCCTAATATTTAAATTTAGTCTTTTTTCGAGATGACAATGCATTTTTTGGTAGGTTTTTTTCTGTTTCTATTGCATTTTTTTAAATTATGTAAGTTGTTTTCACGGCACAATAAGCTTGCTCTTGTGCTATTTGTTTTGTCCAAGACTGTTCCATTCATTCTAAGCTATGTGGCATTGTTCGCATACGAGTCTGTCGCCTCGTGTAAGTGCTTGGCTGTGCTGATTTGTTCGCGTACGTTTCTATTGGGTTGTGCTGATGCTGGACTATGTGGCATAGTTCGCGTCCAAGTCTGTCGTGTCATGTCGTGTCATGTTAATGCTTGGCTACATTGAGTCATTCGCGTACGTGTTTGTCGCGTCGTGTATGTGCTTGGCTTTGTCGAATCGTTCACGTACGTGTCTGGTGGGTTGTGGTAATGCTGGCCTACGTGGCATCTTTCACGTCCGAGTCTGTCGTGTTGTGTTAATGCTTGGCTACATGGAGTCATTTGTGTACGTGTCTGTTGCGTCATGTATGTACTTGGCTGTGTCGAATTGCTTGGGTACGTGTCTGGTGGGCTGTGTTAATGCTGGACTATGTGACATCATTCACGCCTGAGTCTGTTGTGTTGTGTTAATGCTTAGCAACATGGAATTGTTTGCGTACGTGTCTCTTGCGTCGTGTATGTGCTTGGCTGTGTCGAATTGTTTGCGTATATGTCTATTGGGTTGTGTTAATGCTGGACTAAGTTTCATCGTCTGAGTCTGTCATAACGTGTTAATGCTTGTCTACTAGAAGTTGTTCGCGTATATGTCTGTCACGTCATGTTTGTGCTTGGCAGTGTTTAATTGTTTGCGTACATGTCTATTGTGTTGTGTTAAACGCTTCAGTGCGCGTGAAATTTCCGTGCTGTGCAGGAGTTTTCATTAGTGGTCGGGGATTTGAACGGCCGGGGGCCGTCCTCTGCACACTCCCACCATGACGCGTGATGGCCCCCGGCCGTCGCGGGCATACAAGGGGTTAATGCTGGACTATATGGCATCATTTGGGTCCGAGTCTGTTGTGTCGTGTTAAAGCTTGGCTACATGTAATCGTTCGCGTACATGTCTGTTGCATCGCATTGACGCTCGGCTATCTTAAATCTTACGCATATGAGTCTATCGCATCAGGCTCCTTTCCTGCCGACTCGGCTGTAAAAAAAGTTCCATCCAAGTCGATTGTAAATTTCAAGCATCTCATCCTACTCAGCCATTTAAGAAGGCGTCTTTACCGTTCAGTCGGAAAAAGGTCCCTGTCAGTAAAATCCTTTTCCAGCCAATATTGGGATCGACCCCGTAGTGTCTAGATCCCCATCAGGCAGGCTTTCGCCCTGCCCACTCAACAGAGGCAGTGGTAGTTGCGGTCCTAGATTCTCTCCGTGACTGCGCTGACAGACATTCTCCTCAGGCCCTGGTGCTCCTAGATCTGTCGGCCGCTTTTGACACGGTCGACCATGACATACTGATCGACCGTGTCAACCAGGCTGGCATCAGGGGCCTAGCTGCCTGTTGGCTGAATTCCCTCTTGGAGAATCGTTCCCAGTCGATCCGCCTTGGCACCCTGGTCAGCCCTAAATGGTCCATTACCTGTGGAGTCCCTCAGGGCTCATTATTGTCACCCCACCTGTTTAACATCTATATTCTCTGCTGGTGTCAGTGTTTAATTACGCGGATGACCTGCAACTGCTCTTTAATGTTGACAACTCCACACTCTCCATCTCTCATTTACAGTCTACCATGCAGTTCATCCAAACCTGGATGAACCAAAACCACTTAAAATTAAACCCTGGAAAAACCGAGTTGGTGCTCACAGGGGATAGTGCTAAATTTTGGGGCTCTCACTACTGGCCTTCTGACATGGGCAAAGCCCCTACTCCTACTCCTGCTGCAAAGACACTCGGAGTGACCCTGAACAGTGACCTCTCTTTAAAAACACAAGTGGGTCAAGTGGTCTCCAAATGTTTTTTCCAGCTCAGAAAAAACCGGAAGATGCAACGCTTTTTTACTCCAGAGGCCACGATCCAGGTGGTGATCACCACGGTACTGTCCCACCTGGATTATGCAAACTCTATATATCTAGGCCTACCCTTATATCTATTGAAGCGCCTCCAGATGGTCCAAAACTACGCAGCCAGACAGATCACTGCGCAACCCAGATGGCACTCAGCATCTCCTTTGTTCAGGGATCTTCACTGGCTCCCTCTGGCCCAACGTTGTTCCTTCAAAACTGGCTGCATGATCTTTAAATCTCCTCATTGCAAAAGCCCCAAATTCATAGATAATCTCATCATCAGGCACACCCCCTCCCGCAATCTGCGTTCAGCTCACCAAGCCCTCCTCCAGACATCGCCTTCAAACGCAAACGTTCTGGTGCCTGCAGATTTGCTGTTCTTCCATCTTGCCTTTGGAACACCTTCCTCTTTGAGATCAGGTCCTGCTCGGATCTCATGTCATTTAGGAAAGCTTTAAAAACATGGCTCTTTAGACAAGCGTATCACTAATTCCCCTTCTTCTCATGTTTCCAGGTTCCGTTCTCTGTCTATCTTAGTGCCAGGAAACCAATCGGTGGCAGTGCGCTCAATAAATACTTTAAAAAAAAAATGACATGCAAGGTCACCACAACACACATAGCACATGCACCATTTAAAAACTGCACACACTTTTGTCAAATTAAAACATTGAACCTCACAATCAATGGCCATTGTCTAGCCAAATTAACACCATGGCATAAATACAGGATATAAACAATTGTAGCATGTGTGGAATTAGACAAGGCAAACATCAATGTGTGTAACTGGTTTATCACACAGGCACACGCTCGGCTCAACACAAAACCAAACTGATTACAGTTCCAAGTATTCAAATGAACAAAATAAATGAAAAATCTGACCGAAAACATTGTCTGTCAAAGAGTACTGTTCCAAATTTAAATTCCACTATGCAACATCGTTGTGTGTACCCACACAACAGCCAAAGGAGCCTGTGAAGGAGAGTCATAGTATAGTCTTAGATACCCCTTGCTATGATGACATGTCCAATAATTGACGCACTATTGTCCATTGTACATTCTAAACCCAAGCTAGGAGTAATTTCAACAATGTAGTGGTGACCATCATGACTTAACATACATTGTACAACAACAATGACCCTGTAAATTAGCATACACACACACATATCACAACATATTGTTCTACATACACACATCTCGCGTAGGGAAGGCATTATCAAACATCTTTGCATACTTACACTCATGTAAAAAAGTTGTTAATGAGCTGTCTCCTGACATCCACCTCCTCCTCCTCCTTCTCCTCCTCCTCCTCCTCGGTAACGTGCCCGAGGCCTGGATCCTCCCTTGATGGAAGCCGTTGGTCCCTGTCAACCTGGATGAGCGGTAGCTTATTCCTCTCAACCAAGTTGTGAAGCATGTTGCATACAATTATGATCTTGCACACCTTAGCCGAGGAATATTGAAGGGCACCTCCTGTCCGGTCCAGGCAGCAAAATCTGGACTTCAGCAGCCAAAATGAGCGTTCTATCACTCGCCTGGTCCGCCCATGTACCTCGCTGTAACGGACATCAGCTGGGGTGACCAGGGTCCTGAGTGGTGTCAGCAACCAGGGTTTGTTGGGGTATTCAAAGTCACCTACATTTATCAAATATAAAAGATCATTTGAGCAAAAACAGGGTACAAGTTGACAGACAATGAGCAAACTACTGAAATGGACAACATGACTCACCAACAAGGCAGGCATGCTCATTCCTGAGCTGTGACATCAGCTGGGGCATCCGACTCATCCTCATTATGTATGTATCATGGGCAGATCCCGGGAAATGCACACATACATGGGAGATGATCTGGTCCGCCAGACTTACCACAAGAGCATTGTTCGAATGAAAGTGTTTACGATTTCTGTAAACCTGTTCATGGGCTTGTGGTGCGACCAAACCCACATGTCTCCCATCAATAGATCCAATCACATGTAGCATGTGTCCCAGGGCATAAAAGTCATCTTTAATGGCTTGGAACTGTGGGGGTGTAGGAAACTATATGTACAGGTTGAGAAACCTCAATATGGCCTCACACACATCTTGGAGCACTCGACTAAACATCGTCTGCAACATCCCACCAGCATCACCATCAGCCACAGTAAACTGGAATGATCCAGTCGCAAAATTATATAGTGCTGCCATCACCTTCACCTTGGGGGTCAGGTCAAAGGGACATGTGCGTCCAGGTTGCAAGTGTGGTGACAACTGGTCTGTCAATTCAGAAATCAATTGCCTTGTGAACCTGTATTTCCTCATGCACTCACGTTCCACCATGGTTGCAAGATCAGGGAAGGGTCTATGGACATTTGGTCTCCTGTGGAACATATGACAAAATATCTACACATATTACTATTACAAAGAAAAATCACGTAATTTTAATTTAAAATATTGCATTACACTTTCAATAAAGACACAGTGAAGTCAGAGGTGTGAGGTTGAGCTAATCCACAAATGACAGCTATGTGATCCTGAACATACACTCAATTTTGTCATGGATTTTCAAGTGATACAGTGTTGTCCTGTGACTATTCACTGTTGTCTGTCACTGTCCATGTGATCAATCGTAACATGCACGGCACACACCTTATTGAGTATCAAACATAGATGTCAAGGTCAACTAGCACATGTTCTAAAGGTACCCAGATATGGATCATATATTGCAACCTAGCAACAACACTAGACACAGACAGCTTGTCACCATGCACACCACTGTCATGGTGTGGACATTGTCATGATGTGATGTCAGACCTACATGTCCTATCACATACAAAAATAAATGTATGATGTGTAGCACATATGTATTTGACCTGCATATATGTAAGTCAGTGACACATAGACACAACAGCAACTCACATGACATATACAAGATGAGGTATGTTAAAATGCTATTAAAATGTTCAACCGTACGTTTTGGTGTTGTACAAGTCTCACATACTGTGGACGCAGTCAATAGGAATTCACACATCGGACTTTAATACATAATCAGATGATGAGGTGATTATGTGTGGATGTAACCGGCATAAGCACAATGATCCCCTGAAACTGTACCAAGGCATAGGAGGATGATCTGTGAAGTCGTCACTCACACTTGTCATGTTCCTCACAAACAATGTGCACTGTAAGCTAGGGTCATCATGGGAGTAGTTTTGTTTTTGTATGTGTCCCATTTGACATATGCTTCACTCCATCCACACAGGGCATACAGCATGACATGAATCTTTCATATCCTGTCTGACATGATGAGTGACCATTGAAGGAATGCGTGAGCCAACTCCTGTCCAAGCCAGATTGACAGATTGCATGCTTAATGCAATGGTGTTCGACGCAGGGGAGTATTGCATGGACGAGTGAGCCAAATCGTGCCTGAGCCGGACTGACAGATTGCATGCTTAATACAATGGTGTTCGACATGGGTGAGTATTGCAGGATCGCGTGAACCAACCCCTGCCCGAGCTGTACTGACAGATTGTATGCTTAATACAATGGTGCTCGAAACAGGTGAGTATTGCATGGATGCGTGAGCCAACTCCTGCCCGAGCCAGACTGACAGATTGCATGCTTAATGGAATGGTGTTCGACGTGGGTGAGTTTTCAAAATACACGTCTGCCATATCCTGACTGATCCAGACGCACAGATTGCATGCTTGATTCAATGTTCGTGCCGGTGAGTTTTCAAAATACGCATCTGTCACATTTTGACTTATCCAGATGCACAGATTGGCTGTTGGTCGTCATGGTGACAGACGCGCATTTTACATCATGCACGATTCAGGTGCGGTACGATTCGGTTTCATTTTTACACAAATGTATCAAAATCAAAACTGTCATGATGCAGATATATTCAACATTGCGTTAGGCGTGTCTGATGCTGCTATCTCATGGATTGGCCAAATTCATAGGATGGAAAATGACTAGGACCTATCGCTGTGGACACATGGAACAGACTTTTCCTCTGAAGCACAGATATGAGGCTGTCTGTTCCCCTGAGAGCTCACTTGTCTGCACTACATGCTCCACAGTCTCCTGCCACAGTACAGCAAGCTGTATGGGACACCAGGGGAGCAGGTGAGTGGGCAGTCCTCATCCTCTCTCATTGTGCATATTGTCTGACTAGCACTAATGGCATTGTAAAAAGCAGTGGCTAGCATGTTCACTCAGTAGTTGTCACACCCAAAGTGTGTAGGTACCTGCAGTCAACAGGTACTGTGCTGAGAATGTGCATTTTTAGACGGTTATACTACCCAGGCACTGTTTCCATGTTGGTGATGCAGGACAAGTGTCCCTCACCATAGTTGCACTACCTGTGTTCATCAGATGCCCTTGTGAAAACAACATTTTTCTTCAACTGTGTGATGCACAAACATGTTGCATTAGTGTTAATGGTCCTTTAACTTTGTCATCCTCACAGGTTGATGGCTATCAGAAACAGGAGATCTGGCTGACCATTACCCGGGCAGTTCGATCTGTGAGGGTCCACAGGCGTTGCATCCACAACTGCCAGAAGAGGTGGCAGGACCAACGTTGCTGGATCCGTGGCATCGCAAGAGTCCAAATGAAGCTGTCACCTCCTTTCAAAAGGGGTGGACGACGGCCCTGACCCCCCACATGCTTTGGATCTAGACAGTGGTCTTCCCTGACCAGGATGAACAGTTATAGGCCAGATAGCAGCAAGGAGAGGGTAAGTGCATGCCTTGCCTTTGAACTGTGTCTAACATGACCTTTTCACTCCCGAAGCCTGGTTACGCTATCACACTTTTTCTATCTGCTTGTACGAGAGTCATGTGCATGCATTAGGTTATGGCCCTTTATCATCTGATGCAAAAACCACAGTTGATGGACAGAATGCAGAACAATGTCACACATTTACCCCATTACAGAGATCTGGGCCAAATCCATCGTTTTTTTGCACTCCACACCACCCCAGTTCAGACATGGCCATATGCAAATCAGCCTGACACTGTGCCTCATGGGAACAGTCCAGCCCGAAATGCCAAGCCATGCCGTCCCTGGACCGGAAACAAGCTTCCGAGGACTGGTTTCTGGCATTCCAGCCACATTCAGCCGGCTTGCTTGAATCCAGTGGTGTGGAGTGCATGGGACTCACGTCTGAGCATACCCATCCCACTCGGGGTGACAAATGCAAAAACCACAGTTGATGGACAGAGTGCAGAACAATGTCATACATTCACCCCAGTACAGAGATCTGGGCCCAAATCCATAGTTTTTTTGCACTCCCCACCAACCCAGTTCAGACATGGCCATATGCAAATCAGCCTGACCCTGCGCCTCATGGGAAAAGTCCAGCCCGAAATGCCAAGCCATGCTGTCCCTGGACCGGAAACAAGCTTCCGAGGACCGGTTTCTGGCATTCCAGCCATCTTCAGCCCGGCTTGCTTGAATCCAGTGGTGTGGAGTGCATGGGACTCACGTCTGAGCATACCCATCCCACTCGGGTGACAAATGCAAAAACCACAGTTGATGGACAGAGTGCAGAACAATGTCATACATTCACCCCAGTACAGAGATCTGGGCCCAAATCCATCGTTTTTTGCACTCCCCACCACCCCAGTTCAGACATGGCCATATGCAAATCAGTCTGACCCTGTGCCTCATGGGAACAGTCCATCCAGAACTGCCAAGCCATGCCTTCCCTGGACCGGAAACAAGCTTCAGAGGCTGAAGACGGCTGGAATGCTAGAAACCAGTCCTCAGAAGCTTATTTCCGGGCCAGGGAAGACATGGCTTGGCAGTTCGGTCTGGACTGTTCCCATGAGGCACAGGGTCAGACTGATTTGCATACAGTCATGCCTGAACTGGGGTGGCAGATTGGGCTAAAAAACGGTGATGGATTAAACCCAGATATTTTGACTGGGTAGGAGTGTTTGATTGATTCAGATGCTCTGTCCATCACCACCCCCTTTTGTACCGCTTTTGCCGCCATAAGTGTGGCAGGGTATGCTCAGATGTGAGTCCCTTGCTCACTTTGCCACTGGATTCAAGCAAGCCGGGCTGAAGACGGCTGGAATGCCAGAAACTGGTCCTCAGAAGCTTGTTTCCGGTCCAGGGAAGACATGGCTTGGCAGTTCGGTCTGGACTGTTCCCATGAGGCACAGGGTCAGACTGATTTGCATATAGCCATGTCTGAGCTGGGGTGCCAGAGTGGGCTAAAGAACGGTGATGGATTAAACCCAGATCTTTCGACTGGGTGTGAGTGTTTGATTAATTCAGATGCTCCGTCCATCACCACCCCCTTTTGTACTGCTTTTGGCTGCCATAAGTATGGCAGGGTATGCTCAGACGTGAGTCCCTTGCTCACTTTGCCACTGGATTCAAGCAAGCCGGCTGAAGACGGCTGGAATGCCAGAATCTGGTCCTCGGAAGCTTGTTTCTGGTCCAGGGAAGACATGGCTTGGCAGTTCGGTCTGGACTGTTCACATGAGGCACAGGGTCAGACTGATTTGCATATAGCCATGTCTGAACTGGGGTGGCAGAGTGGGCTAAAGAACAGTGATGGATTAAACCAAGATCTTTTGACTGGGTGTGAGTGTTTGATTGATTCAGATGCTCCATCCATCACCACCCCCTTTTGTACCGCTTTTGGCCGCCATAAGTGTGGCAGGGTATGCTCAGACGTGAGTCCCTTGCTCACTTTGCCACTGGATTCAAGCAAGCCGGGCTGAAGACGGCTGGTATACCAGAAACAGGTCCTCGGAAGCTTGTTTCCGGTCCAGGGACGACATGGCTTGGCAGTTCGGTCTGGACTGTTCCCATGAGATACAGGGTCAGACTGATTGGCATATAGCAATGTCTGAACTGGGGTGGCAGAGTGGGCTAAAGAACGGTGATCGATTAAACCCAGATCTTTTAACTGGGTGTGAGTGTTTGATTGATTCAGATGCTTCGTCCATCACCAACCGCTTTTGTACCCCTTTATTATCTGAGACACAGGTGTGGCACTTTCAGTCTGTGACCTGTCTCATTTGGGGTGTGTGTCCCTGCTCTTGTCCAAGGTTGAGGTGGGAAACTGCATCTGCTACTGGTACAATATTTGGGCCTACATGAGTGAGGCTATTGATGGAAATGTGTCTGCACATTGCCAGATATCTGACATGTACTCTGTGTGGCCCATTAATATATGTTCTAATTGCTCCTCTGCCTCACCATATGCGTCTGGGGTGTATACCAGACACGCATGCAGCAGGTGGAACAATGTTGGTTCCCCAGAAGTATGTACGTCATGTGTGTCACACATGCATAGACACATGCCTAGTGTTCAGGGTAATCCCATGGTGCACATGGACAAGTTCTGGTATGCCTACTCCGGAAATGAAGTACACTGTGTTCTCCTACTCCTGTCTGTCAACCTACATTTCATGCATTGTGAAAAGTGAAATCTGGTGTCAGCCTCTGTATCATTGTGGAGTGGCCTACCTTTTTTGGCTCATGGGGTGTCAAAGAGTTTGGGGTGGGCAGGCAGCTGAGATATGGCTGTTGGATCATCACAATGGGGTCAAACATTGGTGTGTTATAACTTGACTGTGCCTAACAGTGTATTCAACATTTAAGTGCAGCCAGCTATATTACATTCGCATCAGACTGTGATGTGATCATGTTGCCAGACTTGTGCTTGCTGGCACTCTACTGTAGCATTTGTATGACGTGGGATCATCAGAAGCCTTAAAATGTGGCTAGCAGTGGGGGAACATGTGCACTTGATAGCTCCTGGGCTTACATTCACTACAAATACATGATTGTGATACAGTGCAGACTGTTTGCTTTTGGAGGCACTGCCTCTGTGACTGAAGCCAGTAATGACTGATTAGCCGGACTGGTCTGTAGCATGGTATACCACTTCCAAAAGTGTATGCTGCAGTGATGTCAGTTGTCCTGCATGCACTCAATCATGGCATTGGTCATCAATACGTGAGCACATCATGGTGTGTGGTGTAGGAAGAATAACCATATTACTGACAATGACTTTGGCCATCCCTTATCCTGACACATGTACTGATTCAGTGGCAGGAGATAGGATAAGTGTGTACTGACGCATTTGTATCACAAATTCTGCAGTTCATACAACTGTATTTCAAGTGCATGTGTGCACATATGAGTAGTGGCTAACTACATGCACCAATCAGATGGGTCCATAAATGGGTAGGACATGAGGGGCATGGTTGACTGGCAGTCTGACATGTGTCTTGTTCAGATATGTGTCAGCACCATTGGTAATTTACTGCAAATGATGCTAAGCCGTGTGCTGTTATGTGCTGTACTGACTGTGATGTGTGAGGTCAATACAGTGCGGAGACCTCAGCTACGACCACCTCGGCTGAGGAACATAGAAGCTTTAGTGACGACTCCATGGTGGAGGTGGGTGTTGGCAGCCTCCAGACACCACCTACTGAGTCTGTCTCGCTACCACCACCATCTCCACCCTTCCATCTGCTCCCATCCCAGATGTCCGTGGAGGCTCCTGTGTAAGGGAGCATGTCTACTTTGTGCCAGGCACCGCACCCCCTGTCCCTGTCTCCCCTGCTGCCCTGAATATGGAGTCTGTGGACTTGCTTACGCAGATCCATGTAGGGCAGACCACAATGCTGAGTGTCCTTCATTCACACACCAATCTGTTGACACAACTGGTGTCCTTCATGGATGGAATTTCATCAAACATGTCTGCCCTACATCGGACCATTCAGTGCATGGCCTTCACACAGACAGCAGCAGTGTCCCTCTCCAACAGGCCCTCACCCCTCCTACCACATCCACAATCCCCACTACCCTACCTCTCCCAAAAACACACACACCGGCACAGGCAGGCACCACATCAGACAAAATCCAGACTCACAAGCACGCACACTCAGAGGACTGATGGCACACACACAGAGGATGGGTCGCAGACAGACAAACAGGCATCCACAAGCACTCCACAGTCCTCAGATGCCTCTCCCTCAAAATCCCCTTCCGTTGCCTCACCTAAAACCTCCACTTCCCGGCAGCTCTTCCTCTGTGACCTTGGCCTCTACCCCATCGATCTATCTGCTCCAACATACAAGGGGAAGAGGAAGTCATCACGCACAGAGTGTGTTCCCCTGCCACACAAACACCCTCCCCCAGGTGCACAAACACTAAAGCCACTACATGCAAATCCCCCCAGACCAAGGAAGGGCAAGACCCTATCAAAACTACACACTTCCACCTCACAGTCTCCATCCAGCAGCCCCTAGGCCACCACTTCACAGGTCCCACCACCATTCCCTGCCCCAGGTTCACCCACACACTGATACCACATCCCTAAAATGCTTAGGCCCTCCCCCCTACCACATGCACTTCCACCCCCACCTCAACTGCTCAACCTGTTCCTGCCACTGGTGTGGAGTCCGTGCCCCTCCCCCTCTGTCCTGCCCACTAGATCAGAACCCCATTTCATTCCCCTTGAGAATGGCACTGCAGTAGGGAGCACATCCGCCCTCTCTGACCTGAGCACTGCAGTGGAGACCCCTTCCACGCCATCTGACCTGTCCACTGCAGTAGTGACAGCACCTATCACATCTGACTTGAGCCCGACAGTGGCACAGCCACTCACTGTGTCAGACACCTCCACTTCAGTTGCCAGCAACACTTCTGCACCCACCACCACCCCCTGCCGCATTCTGCTGTCCCCTGATCCTGTCCCTGCGGTGCCAGGCCTTCCCCTATGTAGGCCCCTCCAAGGGGAGATGTCCCTTGGCCGTAGCAGTGCAGGCGAGCAAAGAGTGTCAAGTTGCCAAATGTCACCCTGTTAGGACTCCTGAGAAGGACTGGCCATTTGCCTTTTGACATTGTTGAGTTCACAGTTACATGGATATGATTGCTGAATAAAGCAAATTGTTGTTATCCAGTGGTGTTACATCTAATGTACATGATGTTGATGATGTGTATCATGAAATTGCTGTTGTAATGGTGTCTGAAAGGTATAAGAGACTGATTTGTTGATGTGATTGACTCAATGTGGTCCATGGGATATGTGTACTTTGCTGGTATGTATTCATGACATATTTTGCTGCTATTTCAGGGTGTATTGTATGCAGACTTTGTGGAACAGGTATTACTCCTTCTACTTGCTACTTCACATCTTTGCCATGCACTGTTGCACATATGTTGGGCTTACATGTGTGCACATTGTGAGATTCCATGGCAGGGACCATCTCCACTGGACATGCAGGTTTGTGCAGCAATGGTGCTCAAGTCATCTGTGTCATCAGGGTACCTTGCTTTACATGTGTGTTGCGTATGTGCAGATGACTCAAGGCACACTCCCGTACACAGGCTGATGTGACCAGAGCTTTCAAGTGTTATGCTGACATGACAGAGCCCTGCACAGACAACGTTTGGCACAGCTAACTTTCCCCATGGGTGGAGTCCCCCATGTCAGTGTGTCATACCGTTGCATTGCCTGAGCCCATGGTGTGTGTAGTTTGAGTATGTCTGTCAGTGTTCCATTCACTTTTTCTACACAACCTGTATTCCCTACAGGTGTTCCTGTTCATGGCTCTTGCTGAGTTGTCCTGTGTTCAACCAACATCTTTGTCCTGGGTTTCCTGGTAGGTAGGTGCATTGCACACCACTGGTAATTAGGGTGTTATCCCTAGGTGTTTTATTTGTAAAGCCCAGGGGTGTTGTCAAACACACGTGGGACACATTCAGAATTCCCCTTGGCACTTTTGTGTTGCAGAAAAGGGGGTGGTGATGGACAGAGTATCTGAATTAAGCAGAACCCAGTCAACAGATCAGGGCTTGATCCATCACCGTTTTTTAAGCTCACTGCACCATCCCAGCTCAGAACCTGGCTACATGCAAATGAGTGTGTCCCTGGCCCAGTGCATCATGGGTACAGGGCAGACCAAACTACCAAGCCAATTCTTTTACTGGGAAGGAAACAAGCTTCCGGGGACCGGTTTCTGGCATTACAGCCGTCTTCGGCCCAGCTTGCTTGAATCTTGATGGTGCAATGAGCAAGGGACTCATGTCTGAGCATACCCTTCCACGCTTATGGTGGACATAACAATTCAGAAAAGGGGGTGGTGATGGACAGAGTATCTGAATTAAGCATAACACTTGTACCCAGTCAACAGATCAGGGCTTGATCCATCACCGTTTTTTAGCTCACTGCACAATCCCAGCTCAGAACCTGGCTACATGCAAATTAGTGTGTCCCTGGCCCAGTGCATCATGGGAACAGGGCAGACCAAACTACCAAGCCAATTCTTTTACTGGGAAGGAAACAAGCTTCCGGGGACCGGTTTCTGGCATTACAGCCGTCTTCGGCCCGGCTTGCTTAAATCCTGATGGTGCAATGAGCAAGGGACTCATGTCTGAGCATACCCTTCCATGCTTATGGTGGACAAAACGATTCAGAAAAGGGGGTGGTGATGGACAGAGTATCTGAATTAAGCAGAACACTCGTACCCAGTCAACAGATCAGGGCTTGATCCATCACCGTTTTTTAGCTCACTGCACCATCCCAGCTCAGAACCTGGCTACATGCAAATTAGTGTGTCCCTGGCCCAGTGCATCATGGGAACAGGGCAGACCAAACTACCAAGCCAATTCTTTTACTGGGAAGGAAACAAGGTCCGGGGACCGGATTCTGGCATTACAGCCGTCTTCGGCCCGGCTTGCTTCAATCCTGATGGTGCAATGAGCAAGGGACTCATGTCTGAGCATACCCTTCCACGCTTATGGTGGACAAAACGATTCAGAAAAGGGGGTGGTGATGGACAGAGTATCTGAATTAAGCAGAACACTCGTACCCAGTCAACAGATCAGGGCTTGATCCATCACCGTTTTTTAGCTCACTGCACCATCCCAGCTCAGAACCTGGCTACATGCAAATTAGTGTGTCCCTGGCCCAGTGCATCATGGGAACAGGGCAGACCAAACTACCAAGCCAATTCTTTTACTGGGAAGGAAACAAGGTCCGGGGACCGGATTCTGGCATTACAGCCGTCTTCGGCCCGGCTTGCTTCAATCCTGATGGTGCAATGAGCAAGGGACTCATGTCTGAGCATACCCTTCCACGCTTATGGTGGACAAAACGATTCAGAAAAGGGGGTGGTGATGGACAGAGTATCTGAATTAAGCAGAACACTCGTACCCAGTCAACAGATCAGGGCTTAATCCATCACCATTTTTTTGCTCACTGCACCACCCCAGCTCAGAACCTGGCTACATGCAAATTAGTGTGTCCCTGGCCCAGTGCATCATGGGAACAGGGCAGACCAAACTACCAAGCCAATTCTTTTACTGGGAAGGAAGCAAGCTTCCAGGGACCGGTTTCTGGCATTACAGCCGTCTTCGGCCCGGCTTGCTTGAATCCTGATGGTGCAATGAGCAAGGGACTCATGTCTGAGCATACCCTTCCACGCTTATGGGGGACAAAACGATTCAGAAAAGGGGGTGGTGATGGACAGAGTATCTGAATTAAGCATAACACTTGTACCCAGTCAACAGATCAGGGCTTGATCCATCACCGTTTTTTAGCTCACTGCACAATCCCAGCTCAGAACCTGGCTACATGCAAATTAGTGTGTCCCTGGCCCAGTGCATCATGGGAACAGGGCAGACCAAACTACCAAGCCAATTCTTTTACTGGGAAGGAAACAAGCTTCCGGGGACCGGTTTCTGGCATTACAGCCGTCTTCGGCCCGGCTTGCTTGAATCCTGATGGTGCAATGAGCAAGGGACTCATGTCTGAGCATACCCTTCCATGCTTATGGTGGACAAAACGATTCAGAAAAGGGGGTGGTGATGGACAGAGTATCTGAATTAAGCAGAACACTCGTACCCAGTCAACAGATCAGGGCTTGATCCATCACCGTTTTTTAGCTCACTGCACCATCCCAGCTCAGAACCTGGCTACATGCAAATTAGTGTGTCCCTGGCCCAGTGCATCATGGGAACAGGGCAGACCAAACTACCAAGCCAATTCTTTTACTGGGAAGGAAACAAGGTCCGGGGACCGGATTCTGGCATTACAGCCGTCTTCGGCCCGGCTTGCTTCAATCCTGATGGTGCAATGAGCAAGGGACTCATGTCTGAGCATACCCTTCCACGCTTATGGTGGACAAAACGATTCAGAAAAGGGGGTGGTGATGGACAGAGTATCTGAATTAAGCAGAACACTCGTACCCAGTCAACAGATCAGGGCTTAATCCATCACCATTTTTTTGCTCACTGCACCACCCCAGCTCAGAACCTGGCTACATGCAAATTAGTGTGTCCCTGGCCCAGTGCATCATGGGAACAGGGCAGACCAAACTACCAAGCCAATTCTTTTACTGGGAAGGAAACAAGCTTCCGGGGACCGGTTTCTGGCATTACAGCCGTCTTCGGCCCGGCTTGCTTGAATCCTGATGGTGCAATGAGCAAGGGACTCATGTCTGAGCATACCCTTCCATGCTTATGGTGGACAAAACGATTCAGAAAAGGGGGTGGTGATGGACAGAGTATCTGAATTAAGCAGAACACTCGTACCCAGTCAACAGATCAGGGCTTGATCCATCACCGTTTTTTAGCTCACTGCACCATCCCAGCTCAGAACCTGGCTACATGCAAATTAGTGTGTCCCTGGCCCAGTGCATCATGGGAACAGGGCAGACCAAACTACCAAGCCAATTCTTTTACTGGGAAGGAAACAAGCTTCCGGGGACCGGTTTCTGGCATTACAGCCATCTTCGGCCAGGCTTGCTTGAATCCTGATGGTGCAATGAGCAAGGTAATCATGTCTGAGCATACCCTTCCACGTTTATGGTGGACAAAACGATTCAGAAAAGGGGGTGGTGATGGACAGAGTATCTGAATTAAGCAGAACACTCGTACCCAGTCAACAGATCAGGGCTTGATCCATCACCGTTTTTTAGCTCACTGCACCACCCCAGCTCAGAACCTGGCTACATGCAAATTAGTGTGTCCCTGACCCAGTGCATCATGGGAACAGGGTAGACCAGACTACCAAACCAATTCTTTTACTGGGAAGGAAACAAGCTTCCGGGGACCGGTTTCTGGCATTACAGGCGTCTTTGGCCAGGCTTGCTTGAATCCTGATGGTGCAATGAGCAAGGGAATCATGTCTGAGCATACCCTTCCACGTTTATGGTGGGCAAAACGATTCAGAAAAGGGGGTGGTGATGGACAGAGTATCTGAATTAAGCATAACACTTGTACCCAGTCAACAGATCAGGGCTTGATCCATCACCGTTTTTTAGCTCACTGCACAATCCCAGCTCAGAACGTGGCTACATGCAAGTTAGTGTGTCCCTGGCCCAGTGCATCATGGGAACAGGGCAGACCAAACTACCAAGCCAATTCTTTTACTGGGAAGGAAACAAGCTTCCGGGGACCGGTTTCTGGCATTACAGCCGTCTTCGGCCCGGCTTGCTTGAATCCTGATGGTGCAATGAGCAAGGGACTCATGTCTGAGCATACCCTTCCATGCTTATGGTGGACAAAACGATTCAGAAAAGGGGGTGGTGATGGACAGAGTATCTGAATTAAGCAGAACACTCGTACCCAGTCAACAGATCAGGGCTTGATCCATCACCGTTTTTTAGCTCACTGCACCATCCCAGCTCAGAACCTGGCTACATGCAAATTAGTGTGTCCCTGGCCCAGTGCATCATGGGAACAGGGCAGACCAAACTACCAAGCCAATTCTTTTACTGGGAAGGAAACAAGGTCCGGGGACCGGATTCTGGCATTACAGCCGTCTTCGGCCCGGCTTGCTTCAATCCTGATGGTGCAATGAGCAAGGGACTCATGTCTGAGCATACCCTTCCACGCTTATGGTGGACAAAACGATTCAGAAAAGGGGGTGGTGATGGACAGAGTATCTGAATTAAGCAGAACACTCGTACCCAGTCAACAGATCAGGGCTTAATCCATCACCATTTTTTTGCTCACTGCACCACCCCAGCTCAGAACCTGGCTACATGCAAATTAGTGTGTCCCTGGCCCAGTGCATCATGGGAACAGGGCAGACCAAACTACCAAGCCAATTCTTTTACTGGGAAGGAAACAAGCTTCCGGGGACCGGTTTCTGGCATTACAGCCGTCTTCGGCCCGGCTTGCTTGAATCCTGATGGTGCAATGAGCAAGGGACTCATGTCTGAGCATACCCTTCCATGCTTATGGTGGACAAAACGATTCAGAAAAGGGGGTGGTGATGGACAGAGTATCTGAATTAAGCAGAACACTCGTACCCAGTCAACAGATCAGGGCTTGATCCATCACCGTTTTTTAGCTCACTGCACCATCCCAGCTCAGAACCTGGCTACATGCAAATTAGTGTGTCCCTGGCCCAGTGCATCATGGGAACAGGGCAGACCAAACTACCAAGCCAATTCTTTTACTGGGAAGGAAACAAGCTTCCGGGGACCGGTTTCTGGCATTACAGCCATCTTCGGCCAGGCTTGCTTGAATCCTGATGGTGCAATGAGCAAGGGAATCATGTCTGAGCATTCCCTTCCACGTTTATGGTGGACAAAACGATTCAGAAAAGGGGGTGGTGATGGACAGAGTATCTGAATTAAGCAGAACACTCGTACCCAGTCAACAGATCAGGGCTTGATCCATCACCGTTTTTTAGCTCACTGCACCACCCCAGCTCAGAACCTGGCTACATGCAAATTAGTGTGTCCCTGACCCAGTGCATCATGGGAACAGGGTAGACCAGACTACCAAACCAATTCTTTTACTGGGAAGGAAACAAGCTTCCGGGGACCGGTTTCTGGCATTACAGGCGTCTTTGGCCAGGCTTGCTTGAATCCTGATGGTGCAATGAGCAAGGGAATCATGTCTGAGCATACCCTTCCACGTTTATGGTGGGCAAAACGATTCAGAAAAGGGGGTGGTGATGGACAGAGTATCTGAATTAAGCAGAACACTCGTACCCAGTCAACAGATCAGGGCTTGATCCATTACCTGTTTTTTAGCTCACTGCACCATCCCAGCTCAGAACCTGGCAACATGCAAATTAGTGTGTCCCTGGCCCAGTGCATCATGGGAACAGGGCAGACCAAACTACCAAGCCATCTCTTTTACTGGGAAGGAAACAAGCTTCCGGGGACCGGTTTCTGGCATTACAGCCGTCTTCGGCCCGGCTTGCTTGAATCCTGATGGTGCAATGAGCAAGGGACTCATGTCTGAGCATACCCTTTCACGCTTATGGTGGACAAAACGATTCAGAAAAGGGGGTGGTGATGGACAGAGTATCCGAATTAAGCAGAACACTTGTTCCCAGTCAACAGATCAGGGCTTGATCCATCACCGTTTTTTAGCTCACTGCACCATCCCAGCTCAGAACCTGGCTACATGCAAATTAGTGTGTCCCTGGCCCAGTGCAAACATGATGTAGTTTTCCCTATGTGGTATCTGTCAGTGAGTGGGTCACTAGTATGTGTGTGTGACTACTCCCACTCATCAGGATAATGGCTGCACATTGTTGCAAATCAAGGTGTGTTGTGTTGAGCGTGGCAAAATGTGAGTTGTCTCATGGCAAGGCCCCTACCTGCTTTTTGTTCATTGATAACAGGCCTTGGCCAGTGGTGTGTTTGTTTGGGTGTTATGGCAGTTTTTGGTCAGGAAACATGACCGAGTGCGCGTAGGTGACTGTACTACACAGTATGGGCAACATCTACCTTTGTTTTCACAGTGGGATTGTACAAGCTACTGTCACCCTAATGTAGGGTCCATGAGGGTAGTGCTGTGTTGGGCTGTCTCTTGCTGTGTTGTTTGCTGTGCCACCCAGCTTGTGCCACATGAATGAGTTGGAATCCCACTCACCTGATGAGGCCTGCTTGCCCACCAAGGGATGCCCAGTTCATGAGTTACCCTATGGGGTGGACAATGCTGGGAGTGATAGGCATCTGCCCCCCTATGGTGGGGTTTCCTATTGTGTCATTTTGGTGTGTGGTAGGTGTCTGACTTACCTTCTGCGTCATGCGCTTCAGTAACGGTAGGCATACAGTATAGGGAAGACATGCGCATTTGAATAAATGGCTGCTCCGTCTCATCCCCGTTGATCGTGTTCTGGCGCGAATCGGAGCTTCAATACGCCTCGTACGAATGCTGTGACGTGCTGGAAGCGGCGCCCTGTATGACGCGTAGTAATGATGCATTATACTTGCCTGTCTGGAAACTGGTTGGGAAAAGCCCACATACGACTCGATTTCCGTGTTTCCTCAGCCGAATCGGAGCAGACAATTCTGTCGAAAATTTGCCTGTAATAAGCATCGTACTTGCTCGTTTATAGAAAACATCTCCGGATACGAGTCGATCGTAAGGTAAGCCTACGAATAGCATTGAGAAGGCATTTTTAGCGACATCAGAATAGGGCCCATTTTGTCTGCATGTAACTGTTGGTGGTGTAATGAGAATAACTTATGGGGGGTGCATGTATTTGGACAAAATGATGCAGGGCCTTGCTAAGACTGCGCAGTGACCTCTTGTGTCATCATACTTCGACTAAATGTGCCGTCCTGCATTTAATGGAGGGGTTCTTGGTACATCGGCATGCAAAGAAGCAGGCCCGGGTTCAGGAGGACGCTAAGCAAATCATTTCGAGGACCAGAAGAGAATGATGGAAAAAGAAGGGCATATAATGGCGAGCGATAAAAGAACTTCCTCCATGAAAAAAAACACGGGATTGCAAACACGAAGAAAATACCCATTTTTACAACACCACATAAATAAATAAATAACAAGATATCAATTATGGCTAATACATTCAGAAGTATTTTGGATTTATTCACTTCCAAGTGTAAACATTTAAACATTTGCATAAAGTGTGCTTTAAAAGCGCGATAGGACTTCAAGTATATGCCAGTGCTTGCTTGCATTTATTGTGTAATGCATGTTATGTGGGCTACAACAGATAATATATAAGTGCGCTGAAACATAAATCTAAGCTCATGCTGACATTTTCAGTAAAAGAATGAGACCGAAAACAGAATAACTAGATTTTTAGTGTTAGTTGGGGGGGTGTCTACATCTAAGATACTAATGGTTAGACACATGTAACAGGCGGCTTGTGATAGGGCGCATGGAAGGCAGACACACACTGTCAAAGCCCGTTAGGAGACTGGCAGAAAGGAAAGGTGATTAACATTTAATGTGACGTGCTGTGTGATATCCTGCTGCTCCTCCGCAGTCTGCCGGCCTTCTACAAACTGCTACCGCTACGCGATGCAGCACCTCAAGCTGTATAATTAATTAATTAGCTTAAGGAATTGTGCTGGTTACTGCTGCTACAACTCTAATTTGCATTCTGTTCCAGCACCTGGAATGTCTCGCTTAGCCTACTTCATACTACCGAACACACTTTCAAAACATAATTTGGGAACACAGATGTAAGCTGATTGTACAGGCGATCGGTCTGTGACACACAGCATAACAGGGATTCGGGGAACCATTTTCCATCAACAAGAATTGACATGCTTTCTCCTCTCCCTCGAAACACTTGAAATGTAACTGGCATTTGTTTGACAGTATGTGAAATGAGCTTGTAAACTCACCCTAATGTACCATCACCCTCGGGACTCAGCCTGCCCGCCTTAGATGTTGTTGGGGTGTATACAATCTCCTCAACACTAACTTCTCTTTAATTTAATTGTAGGAATTTATTTAGCTTAAAATAAATATACGACTGTTACGTAGTTTGAGTTATGAGTCATTTATTGTTTCTACATCATATACGTGTTTGCAAACACCGTACAGCATATCATGGCCTTCGTTAGCTTTTTCACACTATGTAATATTTGCAATCATCATATTGAGTGGTACTATATCTTTAACAGGTCACACTAATGTGAGGTGTTTTAATCAAAACTCGTAAAACAGTCAATATTTGTAATTGATTTTTTTCCGGTGAATGCCCATGTGCAGTGGAAAACGAGTGATTTTAAAGAATATCTGTTGGAAAGTGGATCATTAGTAGTGGAAAAATACATCTACCACTAGCAATAAGTCCACTAACAAAGTCTAGGGGGTCTGAATAGGTCTCTGAGAATTATTCCTATGCTCAACCCTTGGTAGCTTGGCTGTGAGCAGGCAAGCTTAACCTCAGAGACAGGTATGTCAAGCATTTAAAAACAGAAGTTTTGTAAATATTTAAGCATATAAAACAATGCCTCAACCAGTATTCATTTAGAATACAATTTAAATAGGATGAATTAATCAAAAGAAAGGAAGACGGGGAGACCCAAAGAAATTTGCAAGGGAAAATTCTGATTTATAAGTAGTTATACCAGCACTACAGTACATGAATGTATAAGTAACCATTAGTGGGTTGTGCACTAGATGTCATCTTATTTAAATTGTCTTGTGGATGATTACCGGTTGAGATATTGTTTTATATGCAAACTTTACCCGGGTCTCAGCTGGGATAGCAGGTGTACTCCTGTTTTTCTGTCTATACAGCGAATAATTAAGGCACAACATGCACTAAAACTCTAACACCAAATCATTTTTATCTTTAAAATGACACCAAAAGGAAAAAATCCAATGAGGGAACCTGAGATATGAATTGTTTTAAAGATTAAACACTTTCTAGTGCTTAGAAACCAATAGTGCCACTTCTGGTCATTTGTTTGCCTCTGACCGGGACAAAGTCATAGCTTAAGGTCAACTGCGATGGAGCCTTGGTCGGATACACTAAGCAGGAGGCCCCGGTCAAGATTTTACCTACGCACTTAGTGGCCGATTACGATGTCCGGCGGAAAGCCTCCTTCCCACTGTTGGATTTTCCTCAACCGTGTCGGAGCCCTTTCGGATGACTTGGTTGGTTTACAATCTGCCCGACCAATTGCAATGTTTGTGGTCTAAACCCCCCATCACTACAGTGCCTTTCTGTGAGAGTCTGGTCACGCTCTAGAGCTTTTTCACAAAAGTTCACCAAACTTTTCCAAGCTTCTGGAACTTCGTCTTGCAGTTACTCTTGAGAGTACAAAGTGTCCAAAACACAATCCAAGGATCTATAATCTCCAAAACGGTCCCTGAAAGGTTGGAGCCACAATTTCCACAATGCACCTGGACAACAGCCTTAAGAGTCCATTGGATAAACTCCAGGCAGGAGACTCTTGGTGGAGTTGATGTAGGAGAGCTCTGTTATCCTGTAGCTTGCAGGGAGCCCACTCTTTATTCCTCTTGAAACAATGTACATCCAAAGGGCTGTAGTTCCAGGTAATACAGCAGACGTAGTCAGTCAGAATGCAGGGCCTGAGGGTGCAAAGTTTCCTGCCTAGCGTCTACTCTTTACTCCTCTTGAACCAAGGTACATCCAAAGTGATGTAGTTCTAGATAATGCAGCAGGCGCACTCTTCAGAATGCAGGGCCTGATGGTGTAAATCAAGGTTCCAGCTTGGCAATCCTTCTTCTCTCAGATCCAAGCAGCAGAGCTGAGAGGCAACGCCCCTCTCAGATACTAATTCAGGGTTCTCTGGGGTCTACAGGAGGGCTCTTCTGTCCAATGAGGTGCAGAACAACAGCCCGGAGCATGACTATCTCCTCCAAAGTGTGGCACAATAGTCTCTCAGAAAGCACTATTTCTCCAAAATTCAATGTTTCTGAAGTCCCAGCAGAGAGTTAAGAGCTAACTAAGTCAACCCTCCAGGATGGCTCATTTCCATATGCTTCCTCCACCTTGCATCTTCACATTATTTCCGTAAGCCAGCCATCTGGCTCAGTTCAAAGAGTAGAGGTGTAAATTAAACTGGTTTCTCCTGTCTGTCTCCTCCTTCTATTGACGATTATTGTTTACAACCCCTCTCCCTGGCTCTGCCATTCCTATGGAGAAAAACTTTTCCTCCCAGAATGTCTCTTTAACCTAGGGTTGACTTATCACCTCATCAAAGCAGCCTGGCTAATCGACTTACAGACAAGAAAGTCTGATATCTTATTGTCTGTACATTTTAGGATAAATTCAACAATAGTATTTTGTTGGATTTATCAATACCATTCTAGTGAGTCCTTGAAAGATATTTTCTCCTTGTGTTAATTATTAAACAATAACGTCTTGCTAAGTTAATCAATGTGGCTGGGGATTTGCAATGCAGAAAATGATTTGGACAATTTTTCCAACACCAGGGCTTATAAAACATCTTTTATGGTGCTTAGACAAAATATTGAGTTGCAAATATTGACAGAGAAGAGTATTGGGTATAAAATATTGTGACTTGGAAATATTGATGTGAAGAATATTCATGTGAAGAATACAGATTTGAAGGTAAATAATATTGATTTTAAAAATATAGAATTCATTAATATCGTTTGCAAAAATATAGGGGCCCATTATGATGTTGGGTGGATCGCCAGCACACGAAGGGACGGGGGCGATCCGCTCGACATCTTTCTCTGCATGCCATTTACCCCTGCCATATTACAATGGTGGGGTGGGGGTACAGCGGCGGACTGTAAGACCGTATGCTGCTTTTCCGCCGGTCGGATTGTCAGCAGGGCGTAAAATACACACAAATGGTGGTGGTGCCTTGCATGCACCACCCTCCATATTATGATGCTTGGGATGCATATGCCTTTCCATGGGGGACACTCTGCCATGGAAAGGCATGCGGTCTATGGCTTTGGTGGTCGGTCCCGTTTTCCTTTACTGTGGCGGTGGAGAAAATCCACAATCCATCGCAATGGGGCCCATAGTTGTTTAAAATATCTTTTTTTAATCAGTGTTATGTATGTTAGTATTCATTTTAACTGTATGTGATGTAATGTATAAGTGCTTTTTATATTTTGAATATGTTTTAAATTTTTAGTAGTTATAACATTTAATTTAATTACATTTTGTGTTTTTTCGTTGCATGTGGGTTGTGGGTTTATAGGGAAATAGGGTGGGAAGTAATTTAATTATAATGAATGAATGATGATTTTTCATTTAATAATATTCATTTAATTGATATTTTGAGCCCCATTACGATGTCGGTCGAAAAGGCTCCAAGCGGCATTCGGATTTTCCTAACCTAAGTTGGAACCCTTGTTTCCGATTGGCTCTGAAACATTTTTGACTGACCGATTAAGATTCAAGGTAACCGTCCGGTGTGTCTGACTCGGTTCCTACCGGCAATCAGAGACTCTGAGTCGGTCGGAGTTGAATTGTACAGCTCTATCGACCGTGTTTCGGACCAATGTATTACGATGTTGGATTCAGACGGTTTGTGCGACTCAAAACGGCTGTCGGTAACTGATTTTGGGGCTCGTAACAGGCTCTTCACCAAGAGGCCTCCAGTTGGGGCCTGTGGGGGTACCCATGGGTCCATCTTTGCAACCATTCACAGTGTGACAAGCACCAATGGGTGCCCGCCACAGGGTGCAAGGGTTTCCGCAACCAAAACTTTCTTCAATGAGCGCCTGTGTTGTCGGTCGGAACACAGGCTCCCTTCGAAGTCAACTGGAATCCTACCAAACGGTGTTTGGATCCATCGTAATCGTTTGGTCGGACTCCCTGAAGCCAAGTCGGTCGGAAACGATTCCGACAAGGAATCAATAGAAAGGCTTTCCGACCGACAACGTAATGAGACCCTTAATTGTGTTAATTGTACTTTTCATTTTTGGGGGAGAAATGTTATATTTTATTTGCGAGAAATGCGCATGCGTGGGCTGCTGCGCATGCGCATTACTATTCAAGACGGCGGCGCGAATCGCGGGATGACGAGAGGGAGCCCCGGGGACGCGGCGGACAAGGTAAGTGGTTTTTAATCATTTTCTAAAATATAATTTAAGTATTTAGGGAGGGCGGGAGGGAGGCGGGTGGCGCGTAGTGGGGCTGTGCGAAGTGCGTAGGTGGACGTAGTGTCTCGCCCACTTCACGTAGCTTCGCAAAACCCCACTACGCCCACCCTTACTCATGTCTCCTCCAGTGTTGGTTGATGATGCTGTGGGCAAGGAGAAGAAACAAAAATGCATCAGTCACCTATACACATCTGACACATGAGTACTAAATCAGTTGGTCACACTGCAAATCATGGCATGCATTATGAGTAACAGCCAGATAGCTCAGCACATATTTGAGACGAATACTGCCCAGTTGCTATAGACACAATGCTACTTGGACACAAGGATCCAAAGAACAGACCAGGCCACAACTTGAATGAGAGTCACACTGAGGAGCTTCTGTTTGTTTACAGCAGAGCCAATCCATACAATGAAGTGATGCCACCTCCAGTTCACAAAGAAATAAACAGTTGCGTTGCCCCTCAGAGCAAACTTACACACCTCACTTCCCAAGGTTACACCCCACTCAGAGCCCGGTAAGTACATTTTGGTGAAACCTAATGTCAAGAATTGTTGTCATCTTGGGACTCACCATACTTCACACCTTCAACATGTATTGAATGTGTAAACTAGCCATCTTGTGAAGATATGTGTATGTGCCTGCATGAAAAATCTCTCACAAGGAAATGCACACCAAAAACAAAGACACATTCATTGAAACAGCTGGCACACTTTAAGAAGGAACACTGTTAGAAACAAATGGTGTGGACCATATACCAAGTAAATGGTCCAACGGAGGTCTTGATGGCTTGAGACACATTAGTTTGTACAATTGACAACAAAGGAGTCTCAAGCACTCAAGACCACTGTGGGGACATGTATATGGAGATCAAGGCACTACATTAATCACTAACACTAGCCTCCTTCAATAGTTGCCTGCTTCTTCCTTAAAATTGCAAATGTTATTTTGTGTGCACTACCTTGAGAGAAATCTATAATGCAGGCACATAAGTAGAACCTACACATTTTGTCATATGAACACATTCAAAACATCAACAACTCATAAAAAATGTTGGGAGTGCCAAGGGACATTCATCAATGTGAGACAACTTCAAACGGGTCAGTCCTCACAGGGGCATCTATTACCTGATCATACAGTTGCTAGCACATAAGACCCACTGGCTGTCATGTGAAGTGGCCCACAAATCAGGACAATTCTCAAGCTAATGGGCCTGCAATTGTTATAAACAAATATATTTGTAGCATCGTGGACACCCCATGATCCCCATGCAAAATGTCAATACAGAAGTGTGCATAATAGCACAAAACAGTGTTGCACTAGAACTACATACATGTGGCAAAAATGAATCAGGCACAATCATGTCTGGAAACAAATGACATTGACTGTCAAGCCCCAAATTGAAGCACTGGCCACCATCACAGGGGAAGTGCATGGTGAAACATGGTCCAGCCAATTCTCACACACAGGTCACAACTGCCAATGCCAAATCAGCCAGGCCCATTGGACCTCTCCAGCACAACACCCCCATCCCTCAGTCAATGTGTCAGATACAGCTCAAAAAGTGGGAACTCTGAATCGGGGTAACAAAAACTGTGCAGCAACATTGTAAAAGGTAACACAAGCTCACCTTGTTGGGCTGACAATACATATTAGTCACTAACAACCAACTACAGATTGTTGTGAATAGGCACACAGGCACTGCCCAGGTTGAGTATGCACAAGCCAAATGTTGTATCCATGTCCAGTGGGAACATGTAGCAGACACTGGATAAATACAAACCATGCCAGGGACCAAAGCCACTGAGGCAGACCCATGCAGAAAACACATAGAATGGGCACAGTATTGGATGACAGACATGATTAGGATGCCAGGGTATGTCAGGGAACTGAGGTGGGCACACTGATCCATGGGTCTGGAATGAGCTGACAGTAACATTAAGAACCGTCATGACACAACATTGGTCATGCATGCTGCAAGGGTGTGCAGTTGCAACCTCACACTCCTATGTTGAGACTCATCATCAGTGCAAACAAATGTGAAGGCTTAACACAGTGCACAGGTCATGGCACAGGCAAGGTCACAACACATGTCACAGACCACCCTCCCGCATGATGCGCTAATCAATGTGCAGTATAAATAACTTGCACCCTTGATGAGCATGTGCATATTTGAATACACACAGACCAGGGGACACATGTGAAAGAGGGGAAGGGATGAAAATGAGCACCTGCTGATTATGGGGAATTTAAAATACACTGCACATATGACCTGTCTGACCATACACCCCAACTGTGGGAGTGTCTCCAGACTTCCGAGCACCTCAAGAAGCAGGTGACACACAACACAACAAACAGGCATGTACCTACCCGCTCCTTGCTGCTGTCCCTCCTGCAACTGCCTATCGAGGTTGGGAAAGACCACCGCCAGGACCCGGAGCATGTGGGGGGTGAGGTGACAGCTGCCGCCATGCCGGTGTGGAGCTTCCAGCTTCAGCTGGACCCGGGCGATATGCCGGGTCCAGCACCGGATGTCCTGCCACCCCTTCTGAATGTTTTACAGCTTTCGGTGATGACCCCCTGCAGTCCTGACAGCCCTGACGATGTCCAGCCATATCTCTCCGTTCTCGTGGGCAGATACCTGTCAGGAAGACAAAGTGAAACAACGTCACTACAGAGACACACACCTGCACACCATTGATAAAGTGAACAGGGCATATGATGCTGACAGGACTTGCATCATTGTCCATGTGAATTAGGCCTGTTGTCCAACCCCAATGCACTACATGGCATTGAAAGGCCACAGATGGCATAACAGATGCAACACACACACTCATCATGGCACACACTGGAGAACACATGCAACTGCAGGGTGTGGGACAGCACGTAGCAAGCAGTCACATGTCTAATTCCAATTAACAATCCTCAGCAGACCAGACAGACACACCCTGGCACAAATCAGTCGCCCGTCACTGACAACAGTGTACACAACCCTCACTTTGCACATGTGCCACTTCACAAAGAGGTATAACAGGTGTCGTGCTAACTTTGCAAGTATGGCACACACCACTGCTTACTAGTCACATCAGATGGCTATAGCTGCTGCAAATGCCATGCATCTGTGGTGCAACACTTCACATACACACCCACCCACATGACAAGGAACATTCACACACTGCAATGTCCATGAGATCATCACACGTCCCCACAATTCATACACAGCTGTGAGTAGAGTCACTGTTACACCTCTGTACAATTTGGAATAAAGCCACCAAGGTCTTGCACACCTGAATGTGTCACGCACTATTCAGTGAATGTCACAGTAAGCACAATGCAAGTGAGGAGTGAACACACATGAACTACATCATGCTTTGCCTGAGAGACACCACCATGTACACCCCCTGGGACACTCTGAAAACCACATTGCATCTCTGTCCCACCAATTCACAATGCCTGTTGTGACACTCACACAACAGGTGCACAGTCAAAGGTACTGCAGTCAGCACTCACCTGCTCCCCTGGTCTCCCATACAGCTTGCTGTACTGGGGCAGGAGGGCATCCAGCAGGGCCTGGTTTTCCTCCTCAGTGAAAGCTGGCGCCCTCTCCATGGTAAGCAAAATCAGAGTCCAGGGAATGCAGAGACAGCAGCAGTGTGGTCCACTCCAATGTTGTGCAGGCAAGTGCCCTCTCACAGCCACATGCAGCCTTAAATCAGTGATGCTGAGGGGCTTTCAGTCTCAGGAGTACAGTGTGAGAGGCCAGATTACTTTGCATCCTACGTTGCATCCAATCATTTTAAACCTAAGGCCCTGACACACATTTGCATGGTTCAAAAATTGAGCTTCAGCTCCACAACCAATTTTGCAACATTGTATAGTTTTGCCCAACTGACTTTTGCTGGACACCCGTAAAACACACTCAAATCTCAGTATCCATGACAACCAGCCTGCATTATGGGCCTACTACTCGTCCCCTATGTATTTTTTGGGACCCATAAACGTGTACGGTGCGTTTCACGTCGCGTATGGCACCTTTTTAAGAGTGAGATGCTGCGCACACACACACGCAATATCGGGGTACGGTTCTCACGCTTATCGCATGATTACACTTGTGAAATGAGGCGCACACACGCACTCATTGTTGGGGTACGGTTTGCACGCGTATGGCACGATTACACTTGTGAAACGAGTCACCCACACGCATGCAATGTCGGGGTATAGTTCGCTCACGTATGGCACGATTACACTTGTGAAATGAGGCGTACACATGCATGCAATGTCGGGGTATGGTTCGCACGCGTATGGCACGATTACACTTGTGAAATGAGGTGCACACACGCACGCAATGTCGTGGTATGGTTAGCTCGCGTATGGCACGATTACACTAGTGAAACGAGGCGCACACACACGCACACAATGTTGGGGTGCAGTTCGCACGCGTATGGCACGATTACACTTGTGAAATGAGGCGCACACACACATGCAATGTTGGGGTACGATTCACTCGCGTATGGCACGATTACACTTGTGAAACAAGGCGCACACACGCTCAAAATGTCGGGGTACAGTTCGCACGCATATGGCACAATTACACTTGTGAAACGAGGCGCACACATGCACGCAATGTCGTGGTATGGTTCGCACTCGTATGGCACTATTACAGTTGTGAAACGAGGTGCACACATGCACGCAATGTTGGGTACAGTTTGCACGCGTATGGCACAATTATACTTGTGAAACGAGGTGCACACACGCACGCAATGTCGGGGTCCGGTTCACACGCGTATGGCACGATTACACTTGTGAAACAAGGCGCACACACGCTCGCAATGTCGGGTGACGGTTTGCTCGCATATGGCACGATTACACTTGTGGGAAGCTGCGCACACATGTACGTAATGTTGGGGTACGGTGCGTTTCACACGCTGTAGTCAATGCAGGGGTACGGTGCGTTTCACACGCTGTAGTCAATGCAGGGGTACGGTGCATTTTACACGGTGCGTTTAACACGCTGTAGTCAATGCAGGGGTACAGTGCGTTTTGCACGGTGCGTTTCACATGCTGTAGTCTATGCAGGGGTATGGTGCATTTTACACGGTGCATTTCACACGGTGTAGTCTGTGCAGACGGTGCATTTTACACGGTACGTTTCACACGCTGTTGTCAATGCAGGGGTACGGTGCATTTTACACGGTGCGTTTCACATGCTGTAGTCTATGCAGGTGTATGGTGCGTTTTACACAGTGCGTTTCACACGCTGTAGTCAATGCAGGGGTACGGTGCATTTTACACCATCAATTTCACCTGCTCACGTATGGCACCATTACAATAGTGATACGAGGCGCACACATGGCAGGGAAGTAGGAGTACGGTTAAAACAAGGATGTCTATCAAGTTTCTGTCATTGCATACTTACAGGAGCAGGCCCTAGGTGTGTCAGGCAGTGATATAGCACAGTGCATCTGATCGTGTTGCGCAATTGATGTGTGATGACCTGTTGACCCTTGTCATGTGTGATGGTGCACTATGTGGTACACATCACCTTTACACTTTTCCCATATATATCATCATGCACATGTTGTCATGCACATCAACACTGGGATGGCACAGTCATCACTACGGGAACCAGTCTCATTATGTCAGTGACCGGGGAACTTTCTCACTTCACAATTTGAGGTTATGCTTGACTCTATGTGACAATGTCATGTGCGTGTCATTTTAAAGATTGAGCTTGCTGTTTGTGTTCTGTTAACTGCATCGGCTGTTGGAGCATGTATAATGGGTCTGTGTTGTGATTGAAATGGTTTAACATGCACGCACACCATTCCACATGTGCATTTCCATGTTTTTTGTGTCTGATGGCATCATACATCATTTATCCACAGGCATACATGTCTGCATCGTGACAACCGCTGTGGTGTTGTGTTGTCAGATGCACAGCTTATTAGCAATTTGTCTGATATGCACAATACATATACCATGTGACCTGGGCGTGTGCCTTGCAGTCAGCTATGTTGATGGGATGACAACCTTCTAATGCAGGTCTGGTGACATGTGCCACTCCAGTGATATATATGTGTAATAAACAATTCCTGGGCATTCATAGATAAATACATATATACATATGCGGACGGTATAAAAAACTCACAGTCAATAGGGTATCTATACAAATATATAGTGTATTTATTCTTCATTTAAAAAAATTAATGGCAAATAAAAACAGAAAATTAATCATTTCAAAATAAATCAATTTCAACAATATTCCTTACAATAAACGTACAAGGTTACATCTATAAAGAGTTTCAATCAAAAAATATAACTATCATTAACCTAATATTAGTCAAGTTGTTATCCATGTAGTAATTTTTCGACGCGCGTTTCGGATTATCAAACGCTTTCTCCAGGAAATTACCACAAACTTCATGTATTACAGGACATGAACAAAAACTGTGAATGTTGTCATTTGATTCCTGGTTAGTGTTAGTTCTTTGAATAAGAGTTTTTAAAAAATCCCACAATGAAGATATGGGGATTTATGGAGTTATATGTGACGTTTAAAAATTGTCCAGTTTTTCATCTGGTCAAGAAAAGAAGAAGAACCATCCTTGGTCGATAATAATAAAAAATAAATGAGGCACTATGGTATTGTGTCCTTATGTCAACAGCTTCAGAAACAGTTAGGGCAGGGTGATTAGGAAATTAAAATGCTGCAGACATGTGATGTACTGAAGCCCGATGCTTGATGTAGCTGGCAGTGAGAAATATAGTGTTTATTAGAATGCCCCACGAAAACGATGTGTTCGACCCACCCAGCATGATATAGCAGATAGTCGAATCTATGAGGGGTTAAGTTAACCAAACTGCATGAAATTGATAGCGCTGATACTGTTTCCTCGTCTTGTCCGCTGTTGGCGTCTGACGTCACCGGGTAGAAGGGTCTGAACCTAATGCATTTCTGGTGACCTGTGTCACTCCAGTGATATCTCAGGCAGTTCATTCAGATCAGCCCAGCAGCTCTTTTAGCGTGCATGTTATGTTCATTTGTCAAAAGACAGGTGTATCTGGATTTTTGTTGTAGTGCCAGCAAGCTGCCATATGTGTCTTGGATGTATTACACACGCCAGAGCCATAGTGACTTGATGTGTAGTTGCAGTGTGCTATGGACATTGGTATTGTATTTGGCTGACAGTTGTTCTCCATTCTTCCCAAATATATCCTGCAGGGCTCCGCCTCTACCAAGGCCTTTTCCAGACTTGGAGAACATGAGGGAACGTGATTGCATCTGACGTTACAGATTCACTCGAGAGTTGACTCAGCACTTGACCGACAGGCTGGAACCACATCTCCAACCACGACACAGGTATCCGACTGCGCTGACACCAAAGTTGAAGGTGATGGCAGCTCTACATTTTTTTGCAACAGGTACGTTTCAATTTACCATTGCTGATGTGGGGCGTCACAAACCATGTTCAGCCGTGTACTACGTGATGTTTTAGCTGTGATGTTGGAGCACATTGATGAATTTCTTCAAATTCCGTACTCCTGAAGAGTTGATAGATGTCAAGGGTGAATTCTATGCCCTGGGTGGGATGCCACATGTCATTGGGTCCATTGATGGAACACATGTGGCTTTGGTGCCACCACAGGCTCAGGAGCAGGCCTACCGCAACAGGAAACGTTACCACTGAATAAATGCCCTGGTGGTGTGTCTTGCTAACACGCTGATTTCACATGTTTGTGCACGTTTTCCAGGATCGTGCCATGATGCATTCATCACGAGGCATAGCAGGGTACCACAGATAATGCTGCAGCTGTGCAACGATTGGGCCTGTGTTTACACATATCCAGTTTAGAGACCAATGTGAGCTAAAGGCTCCAAATGGTGTTTAAATGGTGAATGTGAAGCTTAGCAAGGATGTTGTATTGCTTGGCGGGCAAGGGGTCAGTAGGGAAAGTGGATTAACACATCTGCTAATGGAGCAGAGAGGCTTCCCCATAAATTGTGTCAAAATCTGAGACCACTGAGCTGGGACACTACTTTATTGGTTGCTCCTCAGACATTGGAGTACTACATCATCACGCAGGCCCATACCTACACAGAATACATGGGTCAGGGGTAGAGCAACTCCTGGCTGGGGGACAAACACCACCATCCTGCATTGGTGCATAAACGTTTGCATCCAGTTCTCCAAGTCAACACCATCACTACCTCACGCTGCTAGTCCCTCCACATGCTGTAAATTATCTTCAGATGGATCCAGCCCTAGTCAAGACAGACAGCCACTCAGGTCCACAACACCAGCCGGCTCAACTATGGCAACAACCTCTGCACAGGAACAAGAGCCAGACTCCAGGAGTACTTGTGCACATCCAGGGTGCATGCACACACCTCATCCTCAAAATACTCTGCCACAGTCACATGACCGTCCAACTGGGATAACTAAAATAGTCCCACTGTCAACTGCAGGATCACCTTAATACTCCTCAGCCACACTCAGTAGGCGCTCCACAACCACAGCCCGAAAAACTAATATGGACATCTCCCATCCAACACCCCGTTGCACAAAGTCCGTCCAGCCACCCTTGCCCTGGGCAACATTCATCACATCCACAGTACAAGTGCATGCTGGTGATAGTTCTCCCACCTCAACAAACAGACCTGGTATTCCCTCCCTGGACACCTACACATTGCCCATGACCTCTACACCTTCATGAGACTGTTCGGTAACTGTCTGCCAGAGCAGTATGGCAAGCCACCCCACCCTGAGCAGATAGTAACCATCACGGGTGAGTATTGCCCTCCATGTATGTAGTTGATGATACATTGTGACCTATGTGTGTCCTCAACCAGACTCAGATCCCAGTGTATGGATGGCTTGAGTTTGTTACACACTCTGGCATACTTTGACATATCCCCACACATATGTTGTTGACTCTGGGAAAAAGACTTCCACATCAATACGTATGGTGTTTGTTATATTTATTTATCAATCTTGTTTGTGCAATGCGGGTAGGTGGTAGGTGCTGTACAAAAATACTGGGAATCCAAAGTTCACAGAGGGAGATGTGATGCCTTGCAGTTTGAGTCAACAGAGTCCAGACCACAGTGCTTGGCATCATTGGTGACACTGCGACCAGCAAATCCATGTGGGAGAGTCAGACAGTCAACAAGGTGATGCTGTTGCACACAAAGGCAAGATGCCAGACCAGGTGACCTGGGAGATGCGCATGGCCCACTGCCTCATATCGTCTTCTCCGTGGACGTCCCACCTTCCTTGGGCGACCCACATATGCAGGCCTTGACGATGCCTGGAATGCTCCGTTGGACAATTCCGCCTCCTCCTCCCTCCCTGTGCCAGTTGGCAGTCTTTGCCTCAATGTTTCTGGCCTGGTGACACAGGGAGGGTGCTGCATGTTGTCAGCAATCCGACGGATTGCACCACCAAGAGCTCAGCCAGTCTAGCCTCCATCCGTCCTTGGTGTCATCGTTGACTGGCATGTTGCTCGGCCTGCTGTTTTTTTAATTCGATGAGGGCCCCCACTCCCTTGCTGAACTCCCTGGTGTCCCACTGGTATACCTTCATGATGTTTATGAGTTTAGATATACCAGAGCCTGCAGCTTGCTGGTCAGGTTCTTGCCTCCGCCTTGTGCCCCTCTCACCATCCCTGCCCATACAAGCCTGGCCTGCTGTTGACCGGACCCCTGAGGGTTGACAGTGGTGGTGTTGTCTGCCACCTCCTGGGTGCCCGGCGAACCTTGTCCCTCATTTTCAGACTGGCTCAGTTGTGGATTGTGGGCAGAGCTCCGAGCTGTCTGCTGGGATGTGGCAGGAATGGGTGTGGTGGTTGGCGCAGATGTCCCTGATCCAGCTGCTGCACAGGTTTGGTTTCCAGAGGTGCCAGGTTGGTTGGGGTCATCCATGGAGTGGTGAGAGGCGTCGCTGTTGGTGGCATTAGGATCCTGCGTAGCCTGGGACTGTGATCCATCTCCCTCCTGGTTGGGGGTAGGTCCCGCAAGTTGCCCTGTGGGTGTGAGAGTCAAACGATGTTAATGCCATTTCAAGCAACATCCAATTTTCACATACATTGTCGTTGTCACTGTTCGACCTGCTTAGGATTTGTCTCAATGTTCATTTGTGGATGGGTATTTTGTGTGTTCAGATAGATCTGTGCTCAGGAGTCATTGACGTGTGAGGGTCTATTAACAATGACTGGCACAGCCAGGCATATCAGCAGGGATTTGACAGTCATTGAGCACCACAGCTATGCCAGCATGGATGCAACACCTTTGCACTATGTATCACCGTGGGGGGAAACATAACAGCTGCGTCCCGCATCTGTGCCATGGAAGTGGCACATTGCTGGAGTTGTGTCGCTGGCGCTACGCAGATACAACAATGCTATGTGTGGCCCTATCTGCACAATGCTGTGCCAATCCTTAAGTCTGCTTCAAGCATGCACAGGCTTTTGAGGCAGCATGTGCATAAAAGTGACTGAGTGAAATGTTTAAGATTTCACTCAGCCACTTTTATGAGGTATTGCTGTGCCGTGACGGGCAGCCATCCCCCACCACAACACAACCAGTACACCGACTTCTGGCGCAGAACTTTAGAACGTGGCACATGTCCCACATGGATCACCTTGTCAATACCCAGCGCCATGGTGCAAATTTGTTGCGTCTGTTGCCTCACAAAGGTGACGCTACGGCGTTGTGATATAAGCACAAGGGACTTGTGAATCGGCACCATGCATTTTTTGCTTGGATGCTTCATCAGATCTGTAGTTGTTATGTTACATGACAATTGTGACAGGGGGCCACTTCATTGCCTGTCCCAGGTGGCTATGTTTAGTTAAGGGGTGTGTGTGACAGGCTGTGCTGGTAGTTTGAGTCTGATTTGCAACTGGGCGACACTCGTGGTGTGGCTGTCCCCCCATGAAGCATGCTACCATGACAGTGGTTGTGAGTTCCTGTGCAAGATATCAGACCTTGTTGTCCTGGTGTTAGTGTTTGCACTGGTCACAGGAGGGCCTTGTGCTGCCTACACCAGGGCCCAGAGTCAGCTAGCTTGTCGGTACATTCACACACCATGTACATTGAGCATGGTGCATGGGTGTGTACCTGGGCCATATGGGATGACTGCAATTGGGCATGGGCGTCCACAGCATTGTTGGTAGGGGTGGCCACATTCTTTGGGTCTTCACCATCCCCCTTGCACCCTTCTACCCTCCCCATTGCACCCTTCTGGTCCTCCCCCGTGCAACCTTCTGGACCTACCCCTTGCACCCACCCCCATACTGTTGGCCACTGCTAGGAGTCATATCTACCCACCCCTCTTATGTCTGGGCACTGCTGGGACTCCTCTGCACCCACCTCTCTTATGTCTGGGCACTGCTGGGACTCCTCTGCACCCACCCCTCTTATGTATTGGCACTGCTGGGACTCCTCTGCACCCACCCCTCATATGATTGGGCACTGCTGGGAGTCATATACACCCACCCCTCTTATGTGTGGGCACTGCTGGGAGTCATATTCACCCACCCCTCTTATGTCTGGGCACTGCTGGGACTCCTCTGCACCCACCCCTTTTATGTCTGGGCACTGCTGAGAGTCAAATCCACCCAGCCCTCATATGTCTGGGAACTGCTGGGAGTCATATCCACCCACCCCTCTTATGTCTGGCACTGCTGGGACTCCTCTGCACCCACCCCTCTTATGTGTGGGGACTGCTGGGACTCCTCTGCACCCACCCCTCTTATGTCCGGGCTCTGCTGGGACTCCTCTGCACCCACTCCTCTTATGAGTGGGCAATGCTGGGAGTCATATTCACCCACCCCTCTTATGTCTGGACACTGCTGGGACTCCTCTGCACCCACCCCTCATATGTCTGGCTGGGCACTGCTGGGAGTCATATTCACCCACCCCTCTTGGATGTATGACGTTAGCACGCATACTTTTACCACACATACCATTACCACGCAATTCTTACAACGCAGGACCCTTTACAACGAATGCCTTTACAACGCATTACACTACAACGCAGATACTATTACAACGCATACCATTACAACGTAAGTATAGGTAAGTATATAATATTTTAAAATAATGTAACTAATAATTATTTAAAAATGTTATTTAATTATATTAATTTTTATTTAAGAATTTGTAAATATATATGTTAAAAATACCCCTATACCCCAAAACCCAAACCTAGCCCTGAACCCTAAAAATACCCCTGTACCCCATAACCCAAACCTAGCCCTGAACCCTAAAAATACCCCTGTACCCCAAAACCCAAACCCAGCCCTGAACCCTAAAAATACCCCTGTATCCCATAACCCAAACCCAGCCCTGAACCCTAAAAATACCCCTGTACCCCAAAACCCAAACCGAGCCCTGAACCCTAAAAATACCCCTGTACCCCATAACCCAAACCTAGCCCTCAACCCTAAAAATACCCATGTAGCCCATAACCCTAACCTAGCCCTGAACCCTAAAAATACCCCTGTACCCCATAACCCAAACCCAGCCCTGAACCGTAAAAATACCCCTGTACCCCATAACCCAATACCCCTAATAAATGTTTTTAAAAAAAGATAAACTTACCTATACTTACGTTGTAATGGTATGCGTTGTAATAGTATCTGAGTTGTAGTGTAATGCGTTGTAAATACATGCGTTGTAAATACACTTGCGTTGTAATAGTTTTGTTGTAACAGTATTTCGTGGTAAAAGATGCGTGGTAACGGTTGTATACCCCCCTCTTATGTCTGGGCACTGCTGGGACTCCTCTGAACCCACCCCTCCTAGGTCTAGGCTCTGCTGGGACTCCTCTGCACCCACCCCTCTTATGTCTGGGCACTGGTGGTACTCCTCTGCAAATACCCCTCTTATGTCTGGGTACTGCTGGGACTCTTCTGCACCCACCCCTCTTATGTCTGGGCACTGCTGGGACTCTTCTGCACCCACCCCTCATATGTGTGGGCACTGCTGGGAGTCATATCCACCCACCTTCTAATGTCTGGGCACTGCTGGGACTCCTCTGCACCCACCCCTCCTATGTCTAGGCACTGCTGGGACTCCTCTGCACCCACCCCTCTTATGTCTTGGCACTGCTGGGACTCCTCTGCACCCACCCCTATTAGGTCTGGGCACTGCTGGGACTCCTCTGAACCCACCCCTCTTATGTCTGGGCACTGGTGGGACTCCTCTGCACCCACCCCTCATATGTGTGGGCACTGCTGGGAGTCATATCCACCCACCCCTCTTATTTCTGGGCACTGCTGGGACTCCTCTGCACCCACCCCTCTTATGTCTGGGCACTAGTGGGACTCTTCTGCACCCACCCCTCTTATGACTGGGCACTGCAGGGAGTACCCCCATGTGACATGAGTTGTTTGTATACTCACCAGGCTCCACAACTCCTTCAATTCCATGTACTCCCACCGGTGGTAGCAGGGCCATAACCTTCTCCTCCCAGGGATGGTACTGTACTGGTCTTCGGGGACCACCACCTCCAGTGTACCGGCTCTGGGCGAAGTCCTCATCCATCTACCGCTTCACGATCCTCCGCAGATCATACCACCTGATCTGGCAACCCCTCCTGGTGCGCCTGGTGGGTGCAATATTATTTACCCTATTGACGATCCTCTCCCACAGCCGTGTTTTGTCGGCTATGCTGGTCTGTCTGACCAATGCGCCAAACAGCTGTGGCTCTGACTTCATCTGCAAGGATCTCCATCTCCTGTTTTTTTAACTTTGGATTCTTCGGTGCAGACATGTTGTGGGGTGAATGTGATTGGGGGGATGACGGTGTGTACGGATGGGGGTGTGGGTCTGAATGTGAAGGGGGTATGTGTGAAGGTGGATGTGTGCAGTTGTTGGTGTGTTGTCAGTCTCTATAGGTAAATGGGTATGTTGCAAAGGATGCTGGTTTGTGGGTGTGAGCCCTTTTTATTGATCCATTTGTGGGTGTGACTTGGTTTGAATTTTTGGTGGGTGTGTTATAAGGGGTGGGTGTGAGTTGGGCCCTCTGTTTGCCAGTTTGGATCTGGCCAGGACATTTCTTTGCAATGGTTTGTACACAGGAGACATGTTTTGTGGTGGTGTGCGACTCGTTTGCACCCTCCTTGTGCTGTTTTAGGGGTACTCGTGCGGTTCGTTGAGGGGGGTTTGTGTCGTAATTTATTGTGTAGCTTTCACATACGCGACGTTTTTACAGGGTATGCGCGTGATTCGTTGAGGGGGTTCGTTTCATAATTTATTGTGTAGCTCTATCATACGCGATGTTTTTACGGGGTATGCGTGCGCGTAATTGAGGGGGGATTTGTTATGTATCTGTCGTAAGCGCCATTTTTACAAGGTATGCGTGCGCATCATTGAGGGGTGGTTCGTTTCATAATTTATTGTGTTGCTCTCTCATACGTGACGTTTTTACGGGGTACGAGTGTGCTTCATTAAGGGAGGTTCATTTCGTATTTGATTGTGCGGCTCGCTCATGTGCGATGCTTTCCATACTAATTGCAGTTCATACGCGACTACATTTTCCCATTCGAATCGTGTTCTCGGTCCCCGGTCCGGATCATACTTGGCGGATCGTACGGCATGTTTACAAATCGTACGGTTCACTACCCAAGTCCGCATCATACGGAGTTTCGCTTGTTTTTCGTACGGTTCGTAAACATTCGGACGTATTCTTTGTAAACAGATCGTACTACCCAATTTGGACGGCTTTGTACGATTTGTACGGAAACGGCTACGAATACGAATTGTAGGAAGGTTTTCTTTCCTGAATCGGAATCGTGCCCCAAATGTTGGAAAGTGGGTTATTAGTAGTGGCAAATATGCATCTGCCACTGGCAATAAAGTCACTAACACAGTCAAGGGCTCTGAATAGGTCTCAGAAAATGATTCCCATGCTCAACCCTTGGTAGCTTGGCTGCAAGCAGGCTGGCTGAACTTCAGAGACAGGTATGTAAAGCACTTGAAAACACCAATTTAGTTAAAATAAAGACACAACACACAAAGAAATCCAACACCAATTTATAGATATATATCTTGGAGGCCACCACCCAAAATAAAAGCTTTTGTATAATCTTAGCCTCCGTGTCTTTAATAAAATCCAGATTTTCTGCTCAGCAGGCTGTGAAAAATCAAAATTTTGGCTTACAGAAAAGAACGTCTTATAACTTCTTGTCTGTAAACTTTAGGATAAATTCATCAATAGTATATTGTTGGATCTGTCAAAGCCATTCTAGTAAGTCCTTGAATTATATTTTGGGGATTTTCCTTGCGGTAATTATTAAAGAATAACTACTTGCCACGTTAACCTATGTGGCTGGGGATTTACAATTGAGAAAATACCTTGGGAGATTTTTCTAACACCAAGGCGTATAACACATATTTTATAAGGACCCTGCCTATATCTACAGGGTACCCACACTCCTGGTTCACCCAGGGGAGACTTTATGGGTTCTGATCAGGTACACATATTGCATATCCTCACTCCACAGTGCTCCTATGACAAAAGTCGATTTAGGGAATCACTTATTTACAATGTGAGCAGTGAAACTTCCCAAAACCCTAGGCGTATAAAACCCCTTTAATAAGGGTCCTTCTTTATGGTACCCGAGCCCCTACCACCATTAGGACACCTTGGGGAGACCCTGGGGGTATACAATATGCCAAAATATTTTAGTTTAATAATTTTTAAGTACCCCAAATAACAAAGGCGAGTTTGGGCACACTGTGCTTTCTAAAGCAGCCCTGCAACACAGGGATGTTTTTAAACTGAACTTAGGTCTCAGCAGTGTACACATGCAAGTGCACACTCAAGAGGCTGCTGGCCTCTAAACTGCCATTCCTTATCATATACTAGGGTCTGAAAGGTAGTTTTGGTCCCCCTGCCCCATTATTTACCAGGACCTTATAGGGGAGGGCATGTCAATCATAGGTCTACGCTAACCCATAATGTAGCCTAGTTTATGTAGGTATTTTCACTGTATTTTAAGTTGTTTTCAGCATAGTACTGGCCCTGGGCCTGGTTTGGCAGAGCCCGGGCCATCCAGAGTCACTTAAAACCAGTACCAGGCAACAAAAAAATGGGGGTACCCAGGGCACTAGGACGACCTTGCAACAACATCCTAGCCAGAATAGAGTCTGACATAAAGGTTTACAAACAAAAATCTTAATTTTATTGAAGACACAGAGGCGAGTGCCTTTTTAACTTGCTTTATTTTAAACAGAAGCAGTCAAGAAATAGAAATAAACAATACTATTCCCAAGAGGCTTGGGGATAACAGCCAAAAGGGACAAAACTGTATTCCAACATGTCCACCAATCAAGAAACAGTATAGCTTATAATACCTATCTTGCCTGTGAACAGTTTAATAATAATTGTAAAATCTGAAAAATTAGCAAAGCTGCCAACACAAGGGTAAACATATCATGAGTAATGTACAAAAACCTGGATCCTGTGGATGAACCTCTGTGTATGGCCATTCCATGGACGATGTACACAGGAACCAACTGGATTCCTGGAGGCGAAAGATGAAGGAGGCAACTCATGTAGATGTTGTAGCACTGGAAACTTCAGGGTGGGGAAAAAAACATTGTTAATAAGGAGTGTGTGGTGGGATAATACTCACCTTCATCTAAAACTAGGACAATCTAGATTTTATGTAAAGTCACAGAAGCTCTCATTATGCTTTTTAAAGTATGTCTACTACAGCTGAAGCAGCAGAGTATACACGTTTGCAGTAAAAAGTATGAAAAGTATTATTAGTTTTCCATTCAGCCGATCTCCAAATGTCTTCCAAAAGGGGACCAGTTCAAAAGACTTTGGATGTCATAGCGACACAAGAGGAATGAGATGCAAAAATAGGTGCACCAATCCTGGCTAAGGACATCACCTACTTAATCCAACAAGCCAGGATAGGAGAAGAAACTGGACTATGGAGTTCCTTAAAGGAAATAAGGAGTTGAGTGTTGGAGGATGTTCTGAGATGATTAGTTTGTTGTTCACACACCTTCAAAAGTTGCTCACACACAGTTGATCATGATCAGGAAAAATGGATAGAACACAGAAGTTAAACTGTTCTTTGTGCAAGTAAATTGACGAGAAGTAATGTCTTAAGCTTTGACATACGACACTTGTTTGATGGAAATGAGACATAACAACATAGTTAATTTAGCAGACAGCATTTTGAGCGAGAAAGATTTTCTGGCCAATTTGTAAACAACTGCAAACCCAAATTATCCCTTTAAGTGCTGCCGTCAGCCAACGGTCGTCGCGAACACTACCTTGCCAGTGCTGCGCACGACCGTTGGCCGACGGGTCCGCACCCGTTATTCGAACGTTCAGCACTGGGCGCTGAACGTTCAACGCTGCTGCTAAGGAGTTAACATCCAAGTAATAAAGTGAAAACACAACACAATAAATTTCCCACAACAATAGAGTCGAATGTAATTAATTATTTGACACCAAAATGACAAAGATTCAATTAATTGAACCAGAGTTATGCAATTTTTAAGGTTTAAGTGAAATGAGTGCTTTGAAGCACAAAGCACCAACTAAGTTTAGCGGGTCACGCTTGACCAGGACAAAGTGGCAAGTTCTGGAGGACCGTGATGCAGAGAACCAATCAAGCCAGCTGAACAAATTACCTTAAATTCTGGTTTGCATAGCGTTCTGAGATCCTGCATTAAGGATGTGTCACGCAGTGGTGGTTCAGAGGAAGCTATGAGGCTGCGATGCTGAGTCCTGCATCATCGTCAAGGAGGCCACTGATGAGGGGCTTGTGATGTAAATTCCTGTGTCAAGGATGCGTAACGCAGTGACGGTTCCTATGCGACAGTGAGGGTATGCATTACGCTGTATCGGTTCAGGACAACAGCTGGTCTGGTAGAGCACCTTCGGGGCCTGTTAAAAGTTGGATTAATGGTTGGTTCAGGTGTGAGCCCTGGTCAAGCAGCAACCACAATCCTAGTCAGGGTAAGGCACAAGCAAACTTAAAAATTAATCTGTGTATAATTACCTTGAAACTCAGCACATAGCAGATGCAATATGTAAAGTATTTTTATAATACCTCCGAAATACAGCAGAATTTAATAAATACAAGACCTAAACAACAAAAATCCAATCAGTGGAACTGGAGTTATGAATTTTAAAGAATAAACAGTGAAATAGTGCCTAAAAGCAGAAAGAGACTTCTGCGGCCATCTGGTTGCGCTGGACACGGTCAAAGTTAATAGTTCATGCCGACTGTGATGGAGTGTGGGTCAGATAAATTCCAAGATTAGTCCCACAGACGTTTTACCATTTCAAATTTTGTGCCAAAACTCCCATTTGCATTGGAGAGGGTTTTAGGAAGCAAGTAGAGCATCACAGGTGGTGGCAGAAGTAGCGCGGGGAGCAGACCGGGCGGTTTGGAGCTTTGTGGTGGCAGCCCACCACAGGTTATTGATGCTTTCTGTGTGAAGAGATGGGCTGGTGGTGGTTTCTGCTGATGTTCGGTGTGAGTGACATGGTTCTGGTGCGAAAAGGCCCTTTTAAGGATTCAAAGAGCTCAATTTCTTGATTTAAAGAGCTCATGAGCCACACCAAGGGTCCAGGATCTGAGAAGCATCACTGGGAGGTCAGTAGCTCATTGCAGTTCGGACCAAACATGAACTGGTTATCTCTTCCCATTTGGAAATTACACTAATACAATTTAATATGGCAACTCCAAAATTATACTCTGGGAGAGATAGCCCTTGAACTAGTGAAAAACAAATGTAAACGTTTTTCACTTCCAGGACACGTAAAACTTAAAGTACATGCCCTCCTTTTTAAATGCATTGTACCATGCCCTCTGGGCTATCCAGGGACTATCCTACAAGTGACTTGCTTATATTTATTAGAAAGGAAGGTCAACATGGCAGTTTAAACTGCCTCCACAGGCTCTGCAATCGCAGGCCTGATACATATTTAAAGTGCTACTTAAGTGGGTGACAGATGCAGTGCTGAAGGCCTGATAGTAGCATTTAATTTACAGGCCCTGGGCACATGTAGCACCACTTTGCTACAGACTCATAAAAAATAAAATATGCTAATTGGGTATGAGGCAATGCCACCATATTCTAAGGAAAGAGCAAAAGTACTTTAGCACTGGTTCACAGTGGTATAATGCACAGAGCCCTATGGCCAACAAAAAATTATTTTGTAAAAAGTGGAGGGCAAAAGCAAAACATTTTTGCCAACTTCCAAGGGTCTAGGACTGGAATGGCACCACTTGAGAGGCATGACTCACAGCAGGCAGAGTTCAGGAGTTCAAGAAGGTTGGTTTCTGTCCCTGATTATCTGATCTGGAGGCCAGTCACCTAGCCCTTGGAGTCATTCTGATGACCCTGGGTTCAAGACTCTGGTCTAGTCATACATACATACATACATACATAGTCCTTCTCATGCAGGTAGCAGGGCAGCAGAACATCAGTCTCTCTTGCAGGGAGCTCAGCAGTGCTTCTGAGTCTTCCACAGGTCCAGAGGTGTACTGAAGAGTTGGATCTGAGAGTCCACCATTTATTCCTGGTGCGGGGTGCTGCGAGGCACCGGCTGCGCTTATCCAGAGCCCTGGCGCAGCCTGATGACACCAATGGCAGGCGCCTGGGCTGGGACTGGGGCTGCTGAGAGATGTAATTTAGCCCCAGTCAGATGGATTGGCGGCCGTTCCCCTCACGGTGCCTGGGGTCCTGGAAGTCTGCTACCCTCGCGGTGGTTTAGTAAGTAGTACCAGGGTCGCTGTGGGTTCTGTACAAGGAGGAAAATCAAAAACTAGCATGAAACCCACGAAAATTCTTGTAAAGAGTGTATCAACTCAGACAGAGCCATATGGTGAGCAGAACCATTCCCTTCAAGCAAACTATCTTGGGGATCTCAAATCTATTGTGAAGGGATCCCTGGATTCGGCCAAGGAAGGCATGCTATCTGACCTAGTGAACCACATTAGTGAGATTCTAAAGCCCCTGGAAGAGAAGTTGGGTCTATTGGAAAATACTATTGGACAACTGATTTTTGGTAGCTATCCACCTAGAGATTTATCAAATGCTAGTGCACAAGCAGCGAGCAGGCCTATCCCACTCGAACTAGAGATAATTATATGTCGCAATAAGGACAGGAAAGGACCTAGTTTACATGATAAGTCAATAACAGACAACAGAGTAGTATCAATGGGGATAGAGGCAGGAGTTAGTAGTGTGTCACATCTGGAACTAGGGGGTAAAACATATCCTGTCCCAGTTTGCGATAGATGCAGGGCCAAGTAGATAAATCATTAGTATATAGCCCGAAAGGCACAGATTTAACTCCTAATGAAGATGTTTTAAAGTTGCCACTAGCATCATGCCCCTATACGCTAATCTTAGCAGGTGTACCGGTGCTTAGGAGGGACCGGAAAGAGAATTGGTTGAACCTGAAAAATAAGGTGATCAATTGGCTAGCAAAGTTTAGGCGCTTTAACCCAATGGGAGGATCTGAAATTTTAATGGTTCATAGGGTAGGTTGGGTGGGAGAATCCAGGAAGAGCATAAAAGGGGATTGTGTGGTAGTGAACATTAGGCGGCCACATATGATCAGGGCTGTTTTGGCCACTAAAGAGGTGACTGAACTGGGGAATACCAGTATTAGTGTCTTACCATTGGATTATTTTTACAGACCGATGGAGAGAGGGAATAGTAATTCCGACCCAAAGCTGTTATTGAATAATTGTTTTGAGACCCTATCAACTCTTGAGGATTTGGATTGACATTTAAAGTCTTTACATTCTGAGCTGAAAATACCAATAGTGCATAGGGAGGATGATTGTTTGGAACGGAGTTTTGTACTGGAACCACAAATGGTGGTGGATTCCCAATCATATGGTCAGGGAGATTTTGGGGGTGAGGCACCGCCCTTGCTGGTGGCGGGGGATTTTTGTGACAGACTGGAGGTGGGGTCGATGCTTCCCCATCCGATATGCCAGACAGTAGTGACCCAACTTCAAATTCTGAGATTTTGATGGATGATTGAGTGTGACCCAGGAACGCTAGTAATTCATTGAAGCTGCATGTTGTATCATGGAACATTGCAGGTTTAAAACGGAATATGTTGGATCCAACATGGAATGATTATAAAGAGGCCAGTGATGTGATACTTTTGCAAGAGACCTGACTCTTAGATATACCTTATAGAGTCGGTTTTAAAACATTTTGGGTGGGAGCAAGTCCCTCAGTAAAGGGAAGACCGTCGAGAGGATTAGTGATTTGGATCTGGGTTTCTCTGGAAATCACTATTTCACCTCTGGATGTATCGTCCCCAGATATACTGGGCCTTAAATTGATGGCTAAAGATGACGGGGTTGTACATTTGTTTAACATCTACAATAGACCTTGCCCCGCACATCGTGAGTCACCAGTAATAATTCAGTTGGACCTCATTCTTGATTCATTAGGGCATTGAGCTAATATCATAGTAGGAGGTGACTTTAATTTTAATTTTGAGCCTGTAGCCGGTTTTGGTAATCTGTTGGAGGTGGAAAACCAGGCTTATAATATTCCAGAGATGGAAAGTAACAAAGAGGTCAAGTACACAGTAGCTGTTACACAACTATTGAGGTTGACAATGTCCCATAGCCTTAGAGCCTGTAATGGGCGTCTCCCATCTGACAGACCCAATGCATACACTTTCAGTAGAGGTAAATCGCGCAGTAACATAGATTATGTTCTAGTGTCATTGGGACGCTGGAGCTATTTGGTTGATCTTAAAATAGATCCCATAATAGAGAGCGACCACTGACCCCTGAGACTGTCGGTTATAGCAGAATTTTTTTTCTTATCCCAATTTGGTTCTGTAGAGACTAGCAGCTTGGACGCTGAAATCATGCTAAAGAGAAATACCCGAGCTGTAAAATGGCCCCACATTTTGGGGAACAAAAAAGCACTGGCCAGTATCTATTCAACCTTTGCAAACACCATTGCATCTATTTTAGAATGTAAAATAGATCAAATAAAGATGACTGATCTGCATGGTATGCTAGTAAGTGCCCTAGGACCAGTATTAAGAAAAACGCCTTAAGGAAGGAAGTTAGGCGAAACAAAGAGGATGGATTGTGGCAACCCGTGATATAACAGGGATTGCCGAATAGCAAGAGTTAATCAAGGCTATTCAGAGTGAAGAAATAGATAAGGGAAAAGAGGTGCATTTAAAAACAGATTCTAGGAGTCGCAAAGAGGCTATGGGATGAGGAGATTTGGGCAGACTTAGTTTGTGCAGCTAAAGCTAAGGACCAGTGTTTTGGAATTTGATGGCCAAAGGCAATAGGGCAGGGAAAACACAAGGAGACCTATTTATCGATGAAAATACATGGATGGACCACTTTTCTGCACTCTATTCTGAATCCAATGGTGATTGGTTTGAATTTTCAGAGGATATGATCAATAGAGCAAAGGCAGCCAATTTGAATTTTGCGTTAAATGAAACTATTTTAATGTTGGAGTCAGTTAAATCAGGTAAAGCCCCAGGACCTGATAAAATACCTGGTGATCTTTTAAAACGTGACTTGAATATTTGTGATTTTTATATTAACCATCTTTGTAATACAATAGCAAATTTTGAACCAATTCCAAACATGTGGAAGGGGGCGGAAATAGTCACAATTTTTAAAAATGGAAACAGACATGATCCAGCGAATTATCGCCCCATTAGTCTAATTGATATCCCACAGAAATTATTTGCCAGGCATTTACTTTTTCGTTTATCAACTTGGATTGAAGACGTCGATTTACTTTCAAAATTCCAAGCTGGGTTTAGAAAGAAGACTAAGTCTTCAGGTTTTTATGTTTGTACTGGAAATACATAACCCTAAGGCAAGGCAGTCTATATATTGTATTTGTAGACTTGAGGGCTGCGTTCGATTTGGTACCCAGGAGCAGCCTTTGGGGCTGCTTGAGAGACTAAGCGGTACCAATCGAACTGCTTGTGCAGATAATTAGGCTACACAAGGAGAATTATGTCAAAGTGCGATGGGGGCCAAGGGGAGAACTTACCAGGGAGATACCAGTGACATGGGGGGTTCGACAAGGTTGTGTGCTGGCGCCCACCTTTTTTACACTGTATGTAATGACATCCCAAGCTTCCTGGAAGGTTGTAAAAATGACTCCCCCAAGCTGGGAGGGGAAGTGATACCTGCATTACTTTTTGCAGATGATACTATTTTAATTTCACAAACCCCCAGGGGCCTTCAAAATCTGCTGAACTCATTCCATTCGTACTGCACTAACAAGGGACTCAAAATCAATTCTAGCAAAATCAAATATATGTCTATCAATTCATGTAAATCCTTTGAAAAGAATTTAGAGCTAAATGGCCAAAGACTAGAATATGTACATAGTTTTACTTATTTAGGTATCACACTTGACTCGAAATCGACTTGGAAGCCGCAATTGGAAAAAAGTACACTACTTCTGATTCAAAATTGTACTCCAATTGCAAAGAAGCATGGAGGGAGCTCGTTTCGTTTAAATAACTTTATTTCGATTCCACAAAGAAATCATAAAAGTATACATCAATGTAAAAACACCATCTACAATAAATTCACGGTACATATTTACATGATTCTACAATTAAAACCACGGTACATAATTGCATAAATCTGATTTTCATAAACATTCAATATCGGTTTCTAATCACAAGAGCTGATCTAATAAAACTCAGTACAGCATTACAGATGTTTGCAGTTGACAAAGATAATAAAAATTCATATCCTTCTTTATAATACCATGATCCAAGGGATAATAGTAATGGTCTAATAAAAGTATTTCTTGGGACCTTATACAAAGTGCAAAAAAGGATACGGTGCAAAGTATTTTGCGAAACCTTATTATTACAGGGGCAACAAGGTAGCTTCTCACTCCAACCCCCCTGCTTTGGAAACGCAAAAAGGAAGTGGAGAGTACCAAGGCGAAACCTTGTCAGATAGAAACGCCATTGTGTGTTCATAATATATGATAGATAAAAGGGGCGCACTAACCTTCCCCGGACACGTAATACATAATCACTGTTCTTTACGGAACCCAACTTAGAGCTGTAGGCATTCTTGATAGTTAATTTAGTATCCTTATTGATCATGCCAGGGTTTGTAAACATGTTGTCTAACTCAATCTTATAAAGGGTATCTCTGACATATCGAAGCCATGGGATTTCCCTATAGTGCTCAAGTTTAAGGCAATCTTGTAGGATTTCTTTTGTCTGTTTCAATTCCTCAGATTGCCAAACTTTAGACCATAATACTAATGGTGCTACATGAATAATGTCAGTTGCAAACTCAATACCAACCTCCCCGTGGCAAAAGAAGTTTGATGTACCCGATGGGACAGATAGGAGACGTTTTATAAATGTATTCTCCATAATCTGTAACTTTTCGCAATTTTGTGACCCCAAGACACCAGCACCAAAGGTCATAGCAGAGACACATTTAGCTTTATACAAAGATATTATTTCTGCGATACGTCGTTGTCCTAATTTACTAGCAAAGCGAAAGAGAGCTTCAATTGACTGTGTAACCTTTTGAACCCGGGCTGATATCAAAGGTTCCCAGTCCAGTTTTTTATTAAAAAGGTTTCCCAAATAATTGAAGTTATCAACTTTCTCTATAGTTGAGTCCCTGACCCTGTATTTGCGGATTTTAACACTTTTCGGACCGCAAGTCATGGCAAAGGATTTAGTAAAATTGACCCCAAGATCTAATTTTCCCATAAACATGTCAAAGGCGTTCAGACAAATCTGCATGCTATTGGGAGTAAGGGCCATTAGGACAGTGTCATCTTCATATGACAACATTGGGATTCTTTTACCATTAATCTGAGGAAAATCAGCAACAGTTTCTAACAGGAAACTTTCTAGTCCGTTCGTATAAACCAGAAATAAAAAAGGGGCTAAAATACATCCCTGGCGGACACCTTCGGTAGATAGTATAGGTCTAGTTTTCTCTCCCCCCGGGCCATATCTAATTCTAACCATTGTGGCAGCATGAAGCCTGCGGAGCAGGGTGACCAGAGGCTCCTCAAACCCCATAGACTCCATCATCCGCCACAATTTACCCCTACATACTGTGTCAAAGGCACTGGACAAGTCCATGAATGCCAAATGAATAGAACTATTCTTGGCACCCATGTACTTGCCCATGATCAGTGCTAGATTCAAACAATGCTCGGTAGTTCCTTTCCCTCTTCTAAAACCATATTGGGATTCTACAATAACCCCCGCTGACTCTGCCCATGTTTCAAGGCGAGCCAATATCACCCTACCCATTAGCTTGCATGACGCGTCTATTAATGATATTGGCCTATAGCAACGTGGGTCAGACTTGTCGCCCTTTTTGAAAATAGGCACCACCGTTGCCTCTTTCCAAGAGGTCGGAATGGGCCCCAGAACTATTGCCTTAAAAACATTCAAAAGTAATGGTGACCAGACCTCCAAATTATGTTTAAAAAGATCCAAGGGTACTGCATCAGGGCCAGGGGCCTTTAAAGCAGCCCCCTTGGTCAAAGCTAACTCCACCTCCGAAAGCGTTAATGAGTCACTAAGGGACTTTGCTGACTCCATGTTAAAATTGTGATCACATTCTCCCGTGGTAGCAGTCAACACTATGTCATTTGGATTAAAGATTTTTCTATAGTGAGCTACCCAGGAGTCTTCAGGTATATGCACTCGGATAGTATTATCTTCCCCTGATTTTAAAAAAGGCCTATTTATTATCTCCCAAAAAAGCCTATTATCCTTTAGATCAACCGCTTTTTCCAAATCTTCCCATGCTTTAGTCCGCAAATCATTTTTCCTCTTCCTGACTGCCTCACTATATCTTTTCCTGGCTGATCTAACCAATTCCCTATCACGTGGGTCTCGGCGTAGTGCCTTTGTTAAATAGGTTTGGGCAGAAGAGCATTCGGCATCAAACCATTTAGGCCCTCGATCTTGTTTCCTCCCCCCTGTCCTTACAAGGTGTGAAGCAACATTTCCCAGTAATAATCCAAAATTCTTGATTATGTGATCTGGATCAGATGTAGGTGTCAGACACGTTTCTATCTTATCCTTATTTTCCTTAAAGATATCCACTTTTAGTTGTCTCACATGTACTTTATCCCACCTTAAAGTGACACCCTGGTTTTGGCTATATACTATAGGTTGTTCCGAAAACAGATTTTTTTCGGGAGCCAGGTTAAATCTCAAAATTAGGGGATTATGGTCACAAGCTGGGTTCGCCTCAATTTTAAAATCTTTCAAAAAATGAGAAAAACCCTTTGATACCATAGCAAAATAAATTGTACTCATTCTGCCCCCTGTACCTTGAAAAGTGGGTATATTCAATGCACCAGAAAAGCTAGACATATCCAAGATACGTAGATCATTGTTCATGACAATACTATTTAGAGCCTCTCCTTGTTTAGAATGAATAAAATGAGCCATAGGTTGGTCAGTTAAATCCATCAGACCACACACCCTAGACCCGCTGAATTTACATAGCTCACAATTAAAATCACCTAACCATATAATGGAAAGAGGGGAGACCCTATTTGTCACCTTAACAATCTCTTCCTGTAAATTATCAATAATTACGGTTACATGGGGATCAAATATATTATAATACCAATTTATGAGAAGAAGGGTTTCCGGAAATAGATCCTTAATCATAAGTAATTGGTACCAAGGTGATTCCACCACTCAGCTCACATGTCTTAGGTTGTGTTTAACGGAGATAGCTGTCATAAGCCCACCCTTGGCTCTCCCTGACTGAGATGGTATTGCACAAACATTAAACATTTGAAAACCACCCAAGCTCTGGTCCACAGTACTCCATGTCTCCAGGAAGCAGGCAATGTCAAAAGAATCAACATACTCTAGCCAGACCGGATCATCTACTCTTCGCGCAAAGCCAGCTATATTCCAAGAGATTAAGCGGAAACAATTAGCCTCCTCTCGTTTACCTTCTTTTCTCTGTGGTGTTTTCACTATAGGATGAGCTAAATCACACCCATCTACCCTATTTCCTACACCATTTATTGCCACATCAGCATCAGGAGTATTTATATCTCTAAATGTACACGGGTTGTCTCCAGACCACTGATCTAGTTCCGGATTAAAATTTGGTATACACATGGGTTCCATATTCCCTTGAACAACATCATTTCCATCACTACCATGGTTTACAGAATCATTGTTTACTTCATAGTGACTCTGAAATCTATCACTAGCCCAAAGGTTCTCTACATCATTTATGTTATTGTAAGTTATTGTCTTAATATTATCCCACGGGATAAAATCGTGGTGGGACACCAATGTAGGTATGACATCCTCAGTCACAGAAGAAAATGTAAACTTTTTGTCCCGGACTGATATTTTTTGTTGGGAAGTTAGATTCAGTCAGTCATTTAAATCCATAGGAGTTAGCGGATGGAACATATTTGATAAAGGAATATTCCAAAAATCCTTTGGATTTATAGGGAGGTAGTTATTTGAGCTAGGATACATATTAGGGTGGTTTGGCAGAGGGAAAAAATTAACATTTCTGTTAGAGTGGGTGGGGATAGGCTGATTCATAAATTGTTTCCGATGGTAAGGGAAATCCAAACCATATCTCATCCGGGGCTTATTCGAGGAGAACATCATGTTTTCCGGATAGAAGTATGTCAAATTCCGGGTTGACACTCCTCCATTACTACCTCCCAGAAACCAATCGCTAATGTAAGTGACCACCCTATGATCCCGGAAGTTAACAATAATCAGATCACCCTCTATGTCCTTAGGGTGTATGCCCACCCAATGACACCTTCTAACTGAGATGATGTCTCCTTTCAAGTGTAAAGGTAGTGGTCTATTCAATCGTAGCCAATGAATGACTTTATTTTTTAAACTACTATTTGATTCCACAATTCCCTCTGGGACAGCAGGAACACCTGTTAAGATAATAACAAAATTGGAAGAGTCCGGAGGTAGATCTACTGTGTTTTTATAATTTGATTTACCTCTATTAGAGGAATTTATTTGGGTGGAGGGTAATCTATTGGTATGAACAGGCTTTGGAACCATTGATCGGGTCTTTTCTTTACTTGTGGGTTTCGAAGCTATAGTAGCTGGTGTGCCAGCTAATGTAATGGGAGTCTTATTAGCAGGCACATTATTTGGTTTCATAGTGGGAATATGTTGCCTGTTATGATTGTTTTCAGATTGTTTAGTTATGGTTTCGTTTTCAATTGGAATAGCTGGGGTAATTGGATTTGGGTTCTCTGGGCGGATAAACTCTGGTAAAAGGCGATCCAGTTTTTTATCCAGCCTTTTAAGCCTTTCAACGAGAGGGAGAATAAGGGCTTTTAAAAGTCTTTCAACAGCCTCAAGAAGCCCATCATTGAGAGTGGATTTATGTTCCCTAACAACATTCCCTGCTATTACCTCTGTTTCCACTATTAAGTCTTTCCCTACTACATCTGGCGTGGTTTCTTTGTGGACAGCTACCTGTGGCGGCTTCCACGGGTTGCCAGACCCACATTTATTTTTCCCTCCCTTCTTCCTTCTTTTCCTAACTGGGGAACATACCGCACCTCTATTCTCTTGATTGTCACGTGCTCTATTTGTTTTAGTGGTAGATTGAGGACTACCTCAGTTTGGATCTTCAAGGGTGGAGGTAAGATGTTACTAATAGAGTGGAGAACAGCGTCCAAGGGCGAAGGGGTATTAAGATCTATAAGGTTATTGGATACAACCGTGGACAGGTTACGTTGATCTTCCACAGCTGCATCCAAATCTTCCAGTAAGGGCGGACTTTCTTGAAAAATTAAGGGTATATTATCTGTGTTAAACAATTCCGCATCCGTCTCAACATGTACCGAAGTGGATATAGGAGACTTCGCTTTACTAGAAGGAGCCTGTCTCTTAAGAAGCTCAATTGAGAGGCGACGTTCGGCCCTCCTTTCAGCTAGAGCTAACTCTCGATCGATATCCTTAGTTGCTTTAGCAAAATATTTATCAAGGGGGCCTAGAATGAATATATTTACACAATTAGGAAGAGAGTTAGGGCTAGACATTCTTAAACAATGAGACAGTGATAAGTAGTGCCTAAGGAAAAAAGGGGATGTTAAACAGAAGATAGGCAAATTAAGACAGCCAATAAACAAGTGAGAACGCGTTACTTCAGGAATTACTATCAGATATACTCAAGGGTAGGTGGCAGTACAGACCCAATAATGGTAAGACCACAACACTGAGCTCATCAGAGGGGGGGCCCAGCCTGGCCTCTACCGGACCCGGACGGCCACAGACGGTCCCGCCCTTGTCCCGGGCTTCTCCCGGGAAGCTCCCGCGCCGCGGGGGGAGCCCTTCTCTTAAATACGTGGACCAGTAGAGTGAAGGCCGGGCGTGGCGAACAGGGAGAGCGGCCAGGTGACGGGAGGTGCGGGTTACCGAGGCTTCTGGTCCTCGAAGTCTGGTCCCACACGCTCGCAGCCCTGCGCAGTACACGCTTTACCAACAGACACTGTCCAAGGCTTCCAGGTGGCAGTGAAAACGCTGCAGGACCCGCGGAGCGGGACCCGCGGAGCGGGTACGCGGAGCGGGTACCGCGAGTTGTAAGTGAAGAAAGGGGGCTAGGAACGCCCTCAACAACACCAGCGAGGTCAGCAAGTAGTCCCAATGCGTTTCTGCCTTGAAGTCCTTTTAAATGTGAAGGCGGGGCGTGGCGAACAGGGAGAGCGGCCAGGTGACAGGAGGCCCGGGTTACCGAGGCTTCTGGTCCTCGAAGTCCGGTCCCACATGCTTGCAGCCCTGCGCAGCACACGCTTTACCAACAGACACTGTCCAAGGCTTCCAGGTGGCAGTGAAAACTCTGCGGGACCCGCGGAGCGGGTACCGCGAGTTGTAAGTGAAGAAAAGGGGCTAGGAACGCCCTCAGCAACACCAGCACGGTCAGCAAGTAGTCCATGGAGGGAGCACCTTTAAGGCTGTTTCCCCAGCCATTGAGGTTTTTAAATTTAAGGCACAGTCAGCTGTCTTGTACGGGGCAGAACTTTGGGGACCATACTGTAAATGTAACTTTGAAATCGGGGAAAATAAATGTATTCGTAAGTTACTGTCTTTACCCAACAGAACCCCGATGCTTCCAGGAATACTCGACCTCAATCTAAAGTGTACTGATAGTTTTGCTGTATTACACCCCCTTCTATTTTGGGTAAGAATCTGGTCAACGGTGGAGCTTGTACATTATAAAAGGGGATTGCAAGAGATAATGAGTTTTGGCCTTCTAAAAGCCATTCTGTGGCTTTACCACGTTTCGATCTGGCTTAAAAAAATAGGACTACCACATTATTGGGATGTACCGTCAGACTTGACTATGGCATGTAGTAAGGTTGTCAAGTTATCCTTCTGGAATTACATGAACAGCACTTTTCAGCATGATTCCAGTTTAGGATCCCTAACTACATCATTTCTCTTGCTCAAAGATAAACCCCAATTCGAACCACTGATGGACGAGATATGCCCACAAATTGCCACGTCATTGTACTTGAAATTTAGATACGGGGTTCTACAAACAAATTATAAGAAATCAAAATGGGTTAGCTATTGTTATGATCCAGACCATGACAAATGCTCTTTTTGTAAACATTTGATTGAAGTCAAGGAAGATGATGGTCAATTTTTTTTTCTGTCCCTTATATGACACTCGTAGAAAAAGATGGATTAAGCCACTCTGCATTGCCTTGAAAGTAAGGCACTGTAGAGAGGCAGAACGTCTATTTAAGTCTGATACCTCACAACTGGTGGTCTTCTGTGTATCTAGATTTCTCTCCGGTGTGAAGGTCATTAAAGCCAAAAATTGGTTTGAAACTGTGATATTTTTCTATTTTTTGTACTATTAGACATCATTTGTTTTTAAATAATTCAATTGTTAAAAATTAACCCAGCGATGAACTTTGTCAATCAACAATTTTGAGGTGCGTGATTCCAAGATTTTACATATAAATTCCTTTTAATATAGAGATTTTAATTGCTTGAATATTTTATAATATTTATTGTATTATGAATTTATTGTTTTTAAATGTAAATATAGGACGGATCTGGGTAAACTGTGATGTCTTCCGCCCAATCCACTGTGACAAAGAATGCTGTCGCTAAGCTTTAGATGAAAATGTGTTATTTTATATTTTATGTACTTTTATGGTCTAAAAAGACCGAAATAAAGTTATTTGACTGACTGACTGACAAATGGTTAGGACAGGAAAATGGCAACTTTCTGAAAGTAGAATTTTCAGAATTGTGACTTAAAGTTAAACTCGACTTTCCTATTTGCTCTCACTTAAAAGTTATCACTTTTTAAATGTAATAAGGCAACCCAATGTTTACCTATGGGAGAGGTAGGCCATGCAGTTGTGAAAGTTAAGACTTTTTTACTACTAGGACATGTAAAAGGTAAAAGTACATGTCTAACTTTTAAAATACATTGCACCTTGCCACATGGGCTATTAAGTAAAATAGGTAAAAAGCTCTAGCAGAATAGATTAGCACACAATTGTCAAAGATAACATTACTCCTTATTGCTCCCCCCAGATCTTCCTCTAAACCTCTGTTGGATAAACTACATTGGTTATCCATTCGCCAAAGAGTGAAATTTAAGGCTTGCTGCATTGTACACAAAGGACTACATGATTTAGGACCTGTCTATTTGGCTAATAAGTTTGTTCCATATGTCCCCACACGTACACTTAGGTCAAGTGAGAAGCTGCTGCTAAGGGTTCCCAAGATCAGTAGGACCAGTCTGGGTGGCAAGGCTTTGTCAGTGGTGGGTCCTACTTTATGGAACAGCCTTCCTCTCCAACTAAGACAATGTTCCGACCATTTTGCTTTTAGAAAGCAATTGAAAACCTTCTTGTTTAGGTCCAACTAGTTACGCCATGAGATACTTAGATATCAGCCAACTTGTGTGTTCTGGTGCTGTATTACTATCATTGTCCTTACCTATGTTTCTGCTGTCTTTTAGCACGGAGATACTCCCATGGGAGTTTATTCAAGCGCTATATAAACCCGCAAATAAATAAATAAATAAATTACTAGTTATCAAAAATTGAATACATCGAGCTGAGGATTAAATCATTTAGTATTATGAATATTTAAAGGTAAATAACCAAGGTATTGTTGTGTAGTCAAGAAAGGCAGCTGGCATACAGAATAAACAAAGAAACAGTTTTACTTTTGTCTAGAGTTGGAACAAAAACATTATTAGTTTCATGTTATTTCTAAAGTATGTTAAACTTTTCACCCATGCTAGTTATTGATACATCGCTATAGTGATAAGATAATGAACAAGAACTCAGTTAACCTAAACTAATTCATATTTCGTTATTTTAATGCACAACAAATGCTGGCTTCTAAATTCCAAGTGCAGTGAACATTTGATAGCAAAAAAAAAAGTAAAGTGTAAATATGCATAATGTATCTCCTTTGCCTCACATTAAAAAAGTGACTTTGGAGATGCATTTTGAATTTTAAAAAATAGCACAAAATGGCAAACTTCATTGTACAAGTGCATGGCCACTTTGCTTACTCCACTCTGATAGTGCCTTGCAGTACCTTGAGTTCCCCTACATTTTAGGCCTATCAATCTAAACCCACCCATTCTTGTTTCCCATTTCCTTTTTTCACTTTTTATTTTCCTTTGACTATTACAAGCAGCTACTAGCACAAAAAAATATATTGGGACAAAATATATTAGAATAAGACTAAACATGAGCAAAAATTACATAGTCTTCCCAATATAAATACTCTTAGAAAATACAATAAAATGTTGAATATTCGGAAGCATCCACTGGCTCAACAAAATAATGGTTGCTCAATACATGATGTGGGCCAAAAAGGAGTGGGATACAGACAATAAGGACAAAATAGCCATCACTACATTGCTAGTAAGGAAAAAGGCTTGACCTGGAGCACAAAGACAAAATGAATGCCTATGACACACACACTTGCCCTAGGCCTTTATCCAGCACCAACATTTAAAAAATACCCTAACCACAAACAGCCCAAGGAAATATCATCTACCCCTCCAAAATGCTTTTAAAAGTTGCAGAAACACACACTAATCAATCATCGAACACATACACAAACTCACAATAATGGTGGGCAGGCACATGGGTAAGAAGTAACTGAGTACAAAAGAAAATATATAGCTGCATGGGTCTGGTCTCAAGGAGCCACCCAAACCCTAGGCACCAATAGGCCCATACAGACAAAATATGACTCATATTTTCCATCAATACAAGGCTATCCACAAGCTTCTAAAATCATACAAAACCTAGAGCACAGCAGCTGTGAGAATGAAAATAATTAATTTAAAAACAAACCTTGGCTCATGGGGAAACAGCCTTCACAACGAGGTTTTTACCACGTTATAGCTTAACTACATATATATTATCACACATGATTTTAGAACGCATATGCTTTTGCTAATGAAGCCTTTACCGTGCATTTAAGGTAAATTCGGGGTTGTGGGGGGTCTTCCCCAACAAATACATTGTTTATATTTATGAGCATACATATAAATAATGTGTGGTAAAGGCATACGTTGTAAAATAATATGCAATCTAAAAAACATGGGGTACAAAATGCATGGTAAAGGCATGCAGAGTACTTCCCCGCATTGTTACGTTACACAACCTTGGCCTACTATAGGGCAGACCAGGGCCCAAACCCCAAATTATAAAAACAATACAATAAAATGATTAACAAATCTGTACCAAATTGACAAAAAAACAGTACATTTAGAAAATGGGCACTATAACCCCAGGACTCCACCAACCCAAAAAGTGCAAACATTATCCCTTAAAGAACAAATAATGCCACATGGGTCTCTAATCCTAACTGCGGGAGATAGATAGATAGATAGATAGATAGATAGATAGATAGATAGATAGATAGATAGATAGATAGATAGATAGATAGATAGATAGATAGATAGATAGATAGATAGATAGATGGATAGATAGATAGATAGATAGATAGATAGATAGATAGATAGATAGATAGATAGATAGATAGATAGATAGATAGATAGATAGATAGATAGATAGATAGATAGATAGATAGATAGATAGATAGATAGATAGATAGATAGATAGATAGATAGATAATGAAATTTGTCAGTTAAGGTCACACACCCACAGAACATCCATTATAACTCATGTCGCCCACTGTGTTGTTTTCTTGATAGCTCTTTAACTTGTTTCTATGGCTTTGGCAATTTGGTGTTTTGAGTGCGGCTGGCAGTAAAAAATTATAGCACATGTTGTGTATGTCAGGGTTTGGATGCAGAGCCTGACATGTGGCCAGACCCTGTGCGCAACCCTGTGCCATCGGTCAACTCTTGCTTTTCATGGCTTTTAGCTGTGCACAGAGGGTTTTGAGTGCAGAGTCCTTCCTGTAGCCAGACCACGGGAAAGGAATGGAATTTACAAACTGTAGGTGAGCTATGCTTAACCAAACTTTCAAAAATCCCACCATAATCTGACCCTTTAAAGGTAAACTCATTTCTGTGTGGAATCTCTTGTTCACTCTAGTTAGCTGGCTCTAACTATACAATTAAGTTATACTAATGAAGGAATTCTAATGATGATCATAATGCCTTTTCTATGCGTAGGAATGAGATACTACTGGAAAGGTTTGGCAATATTATGAGGTCCCCACATGTTGAGTCAGCTTTTCTGTAATCCTGAATATAATATTATTAGGGATCCCATCAACTATTAGTCCGTAAAAAAATAATACGGAATCTGGTTGGAACCCTGAGAATATCCAAACTAATGAGGAATTACCGTGAGAGTTTGTAATTTGGACCCAGATTCACCCAGTACTTCTTCATTCTCTCACTTACACTCTGATATTTTGGCTGCTTTCGGCAGCTGAAATCTTTTGGAGAAACCCAAACGATCAACGATAACTCCTTGGATTTCATATTTCTTGGTGATACCACTAAAAACATTGCTTCGGCCACCAAGAATAACTCATCTCTTGTGATGAGGTTATAAGCCAGGTGTAAGATACAGCTCCTTACAGAAAAATCTGTGTGAACCAGCCCCTTGAACCTACATTCCTTCCTTTCGCCAATGGTAACGTGTTGTTGGGACTATTCCCCACAAGCAGCAACTCTGGCCTGATTTAGTATGGACAAAGCAAGCGCCTCATCATCCAATAATGTATCATGCATAGTAGTTACTCATACTAATTATTTTGGGTGTTTCAATTCAATGCTATATTCCCCCCTTAGGTTCTGCCTCCCCCTTTGACCCCTTGGATAGGGACAAACTGGCCACCATGAACACTAAGAACAAGGTGTCGTGGGGTACCTTTACCCCTTTTAGTGAAATTGACATCCACAAGATTGTTCAGAATATTAACTCCTCCAACCACTTCAGCGACCCGTTGCCCCCGGCTATCTTCAAAGAAATCAAGAATGCACTCATTCCCACCTGGACAAGGATAGTAAATGATTCTCTCTCACAAGCCATGATCCCTAATTGCCTAAAAGCAGCTCAGGTTTCACCGATTTAAAAAAACACTAGCACTGACAAATCTGATCTCAATAATTTCTACCCTTTTTTCCAACATCCCCACCTTAGCGAAACTTCTAGAAAAATGTGTTCAATCTCAACTTTGCGAACTATCAACTTCTAGACCAACATCAATCTGGTTTCAGGAAGGAACACAGCACTGAATCGGCTCTTCCCCATGTAATGGAAGACATTTTAAAAATGCTTGACAAAGACGAATCCTGCCTCCTGATTCTCCTTAACTTTTCCTCAACTTTCAATACGGTTAATCATGACAACCTTCTATTCATCCTGCAAAATAGAATCGGTTTTGCCGATCAAATGTTACAATGGTTCTCCTCTTTCCTTCATCACAGATCACAAAGCGTCAAGGCAAACCACTCCCTCTTGCAGCCCTCTCCTGTACTCATGGGGGTCCCTCAAGGGTTCGCCCTATCTCCTATCCTATTCAACCTTTTCCTGGAATCTCTCGCTAACTCATTAAACTCTATGAACATTCTCTTCCACATGTATGCGGACGACATGCAACTCTATTTGAAAATCTCATCCTTGGATAACATCATCTCCCTCAACAATACTCTAACGCCTACTCAAAACTGGTTAACTGTGAACCATCTCCCGCTTAACACTTCCAAAACCGAATTTCTGCTCATCTCCCACCCCCCGAACCACATCCCCAAGATAGACCTATGGATGAGTCACATAACTGCTTTCAATTGCACTCTTCTCATCATTGACTCAGCAAAATCCCTCGGAGTCACTATGGACAAGCACCTGAATATGAAAAATCATATCAGTAATGCATGTAAGGAAGCAAACCATTTTTGAGGTCACTCAGACATATCAAACCTTTACTTCCACTAAAGGATTTCTAGCAGGTAGTCTAACGCTTGTCTTGCCGAGGCTTGACTATGGCTGCGTTACTCTCAGTGGCCTTCCCAAATACTCCCTGGCTCCACTAAGGTCATCTCAGAACGCAGCGGCTAGACTGGTCACAGGCACCAAAAGATACAATCATATATCCCCAGTCCTAAAATCTCTTAATTGGCTACCCTACGAAGCTCGAATTCACTTAAAGATTGCTGTTCTGGCTCACAAAGCCCTTCACTTCAATACTCCCAGTTACCTTGCAAAAAAACATGAAATGTCCAGTGGTTCTAGAGCCTCAAGAAGTGCCACTACTTTTCTCCTGAAACCACTTATGCTGAACAAAAAAAGAACTTGCCACTGAGCCTTCTCTGGTGCTGCACCAAAGATTTGGAACTCTCTTCCACTTGAAGTACGCAGAATATCTTCAACAAAGGCTTTCAAATTGGAAGCTAAACGATTCCTTATGAATAAATTCTTACCCTGAGAGGGATACCTTCACCTGCTCGGATTTTGATACTGCATTTATGTTATTCTTCCCATTCATATTGTAAAGCGCTATGTTAACCCTCAGGATCTTGTTCGCGCTATATAAAACGTTATAAATAAAATAAATAAACACAATAAAAAAGAATGCTAACATATAGACACATGTAAATAATGCATAACATTTTAGAAGAAATACAGGGCCCGATTCACAAAGGTAAACTTACACTTTTATTTATGTTAACTACTTTTTGGTATTCACAAAGGTAAACAGACCAAAAGTTTAACTTTAATATTTTTCGGTATTCACAAAGGTAAACCTACACCAAAAGTGTACCTTTACTTATTTCAGTATTCACAAAGGTAAACTTAGACCAAAAATCAAACTTTACTAATAGTAACTTATGTTTGTGAATACCGAAAAGTAGTAAAGGTAGACTTTTGGTTTAAGTTTACCTTTGTGAATACCCAAAAGCAATAAAGTTAGACTTTTGGTTTAACTTTAAGTTTGTGAATACTGAAAAGTAGTAAACTTAGAAAAGTGTGAGTTTTCCGTTGTGAATCGGGCACACAAAGTTCAGATAGCAAACGTGAATGCGGCATTACATGGTGCTTAAGTCTTGTGAATACCATGGATTGTCTTTGCTTGTATTAAGGAAGCTGCTTTCCATTTAAGATGCCAAGTTTGAGTATTATTGAGATTATACAGTTGAGTGAAAGGCATTCACTGCAGTCTCTGAAGGATGCTAAAACATAATCAACTAAATCGAGTCATCCGGAAAACCAAGTAATTAATCCATAAACTTTGCATTTAAAATGATCTGTCTCCCAATAGTTTAAGAGCTACACAGACCATCTCTTGTTTAATACATATCTTTAATGCACCGGCAATAACAATAACGCATCAACAAGCCGAGCAAACCCCGATTTATTCATGAATAATACTAGCTTGATCATTTCGGACTGTGTCTGATGAGATCAGCTTCGGAAAGTACCATGCAGAGTTGTGTCATCAATTGTCTTTGTGAGGTTTCAGAATGTTTTGAAATGTGATTTCAACTGTAATCTGAGAAGAAATGTCCTTGAAGTTAAAGAAAAGGTGCACATTATAGAGTTCAAATATATTTTTTCGTCTGGTGATTTTTATTGCTCCAGGTTTATTTTTTATGCAGTGTGACACACTTTGTAGCAAAATCTGTATGATAGAGTAGTCGATAAAGGCATTAATCATATCCTTCCTAAAGCTTAATTGAGAATTCTGATTAGAACTTTACGAGATGAATTGTTGCTGGTATTTAATTAGTTATAATGGATTTAAACTCCAAAATAAGCTGTCACTGAAATACCATCTCATAAAATGGCTATTAGTGCGTTGTAAGGACCACATTAAAGAAGCCTTAGGGGCATATTTACGATAACTGGCGCATCCATGCACATCAGCAGGGATGCGCCAGTTATTGTGCGCCACGGCTCCGTCATCATGGATGCGCCGCATTTATAATGCGGCGCACCATGGGGCAAAACCGGCACACATGCCTGACGCATCTGTGCCGTAAAAGTGGCGCATTGCTCGAGTTGCGTCGCAAGCACAACGCAGCTCCAGCAATGCTCTGGAGGGCCTATCTAGTTAATGCTGCGTCAATCCTTATGCCTGCTTCAGGCAGGCGCATAGTTTTGATGCAGCATGGGCCTAATAGTGACTGAGTGAAATCTTGCAGATTTCACTCAGCCACTTTTAGGAGGCGTTCCTGCGCCGGAACTCCCCATCCTGCGCAGGAACGCCTACATGTAGTGCAGGGCTTTACAACATGACGCATCTCCCAGATGCGTCACGTTGTGAGTACCCCGCACCATGGTGCAGGATTTGCGCTGCCGCTGCGTCACAAAAGTGACGCAACTGCGGCATAAATGAGGTGCAAGGGATTTGTAAATCTGGCCCTCTGTGCTTGATTTAAGAGTTTGGTGGATTGGTACTCGTCACGAACGTGACGGATATCTCATCGGGTTTACTACAAGAGGCAAAGCAGATAAGTACTCATAATAAGGTGGTCAGAATAGCCATGATGTTTGTCTAAATCAGGGCTTGGTACCAACTCAAAAGCTGGCCAAACATCACCACAAGCTAAGGAATTGCACATCTATAGGCATCTTGGTTACTACAATGCTTTGGAAGACAACCAGAATATGTCATAAGCATTAACCAATTGATGTGTTGATACCACCTCCAATTGTATGCCATTGCCACGTTTCTTTTGCTGTGGCTCTTTTACCCCCTCCTCAGCATATAATACCGCTGGAAACACACCTGCACATCCAGGAGGATGGCTCAGCCTTCCCATGGAAGCTCTTACTAGCCAGTCGCTTGAAACTGATTTCACTTTTTTTGTTTATTCTTTAAAATTCACTTTTGCAGGTTTAGATTGGCCTGTGGGGCACCATGGCAGTGCCAGATGGGCCAGCATGACAGGTCAATGAATGGGCCAGTTTTGTTGCTATTCTGTGGGCCAGTGTTTTGGTGTGGTGGGTCAGTTTTGTGGCTGTGTGCAGAATGGTGTTGTAAACGTCTGTAAGTAAAGACTGTGCAGCAGCAGCAGCAGCAGCAAGCAGCACTGTGCAGGCTGTGGATGTTGTAGCCAAGCTGTTACCTCATTCCACACAGCGTGGATTGACCAGTCACACTTCGTGGGTAGATGAGCGGGAATAGGTAAATGTTTATATCTTTTAGATGGGGAAGAAACATAGTTAATTTCACTGCTGCATTACTTTAATGTTACCAACAGAGGCCACAGCAAGCATAAACACATGTGGGGAGTGTTGTAAGCCGCCAAGATGCTGGCAGCGTCTTAGAGACGCTTCATGGACCCCCTCTACTATCTATACCTTACCATCTGATGTCTAGGGCCTCCATTCGCCAAATTTGCGGGCCCGAACTTTTACTTGGTTGGTTGTATATTGTTTGTTGTAAGTGCTCCATTATGCACATCTCGCACCATCAGCCACAAATTGAGCGGCTGTTTCACCCCACATTACTTGCTTTCCTGCAATTGCCCCATAGCTGCCATTAGAGTAGTCTCTTGGAACATCATTGGTCTTCTAGACCGTATTAAATGTACTGCTGTCCTTAAATTCCTCAAGCACCACAAACCGGGTATTACCTAAATGAAAGAGACCCATCTTCTAGGTACCCAATTGCCATTTCAGGGCAGATTTGGTTATGATTTTGTTAGTAGGGGGTCCAGCAGGGTGGCAATATTACTCTACGAACACCTCCCCATAGCAGTCCCCAAGGTGATTCATGACACTTAGGGCAGATATGTTAGAGTGACTGGCACTTTGGAGGGGAGATCACACAACATCTTTAGTGTCTACATCCCTACTCACTTACACAAGCAAACCTTCAAAGACCTTACAGAAATGATCACTGAATTACCACACAGTATGCTGATTATTTTAACGATGCTGATTATTTTAACGTTGCTCCGAACCGGATGTCAATGTTTTAGGCCCTCCTTTTGTTAGTCGCAGTGAAATATCTAAATCCCTAATCTCCCGTATGGACTCCCTTGGCCTGTGTGATGTGTAGCAAACCTGGCACCCCCAAGAGCTAATATATACCCATACTTCAGCTGCTCTAAAAATAATGCCTCGGCTTGATCACATGCTTCTTTTGGCCACCAACATGCCCCATACTATTCCCTTCTGCTTCCATTTGGGCACACTTGAGCCAAATCATACCTCACCCATGCAGATCAGGAACGCTATCGCCACATAGCAGATCTTGAATCCCAAATACTTTGCTTTGAAATGGCCAACCTTTTCCATACAACCAAGTCTCTAAGCTGTTAACTGGAACTCGATCAGGCTTCCCCAGGCCAGTTTGCCAATGTTGCCATGTGTCCATCCAACATATGTATGAGCATAGGGATAAGAGTAGCACACTCCTCTACTGACTCACAACCAAAGGCTCTCGTTCCCATTTTAAACCACCCATTGACGACCATACGGGCCACGGAGGAACACTGAATAGGATCTAAGCGGAGCATTCTGCATACACAAATAGTGACAGGAGTGACTCCGCCCCTGTGCCCCGATTATCTGGGCCTTTATAAGTAGCGATGATTTTTTGGCTCCCCATAAGGTGCCTGTAACCCATAGGCGCACCTTCCACCACCTTTTTCCCACACACCTTAGCGTGTGTGTAGGAGATTAAAACACGTGGCATTTCCTTTTGCCACTCACTCACCCTGGTCCTGAAGAAAGTCCCGCCCAGACTCTACAGGGACTGAAACATGTAGACCGTTATCAAGTCAACTAAGTAATCATAATTTTTTTACTATTAGTTGCAGCACATAGTTTTTAATTGACAACCTGGGCCGCCACAAATAAATTACCAGGCAAGGATTCCCAGAGGTGCATTTTAACATGCACCTTCATCCACTTCACACTATTGCAGGACACCCGCTCCGCTGTAGTCAGGCGTTGAAGCGCAACCAGGCGGCACTCGGCTTCCTGGTTGGACCCCGATGATGAAGCATGACACCAACCAGGTTGGTGTGTGAGGGGTTTTTAAACAAAGACTGCTTGTGCCAAGCTGACACAGCTACATTTACAGGTGACATGGGATACTACCCAGATTCCATCACTCCAACACAGTGGGCCAGTCCTCGTTGTTTACTTGATTATACCTCAGTGGTAGGGGCTTGCCCCTCAAAACCCTTGCCCTCTATTTTGTTTATTCTGACCATACCGGGTCCCCAAACGACGACACAGGACAAATTGCAAACGTCTTTGGGGACTACTATGACCATTAATATGCCAAATAACCCAGGTCTCCCTGGGAGGTTGTTCATCCCCTTCTACCCTATGTCCCTCTCCCATGTCTCACTCTTGACAAAAGATGTGGCCATTCATGGTCTTGGCTGCGGTTTGAAACCTTAGGCCTGGAAAAACTCTGGGTGCATTTGGATTCCTTCTTGAATATTACTCCAACTTCCGCAACACTGCCACCCCACATTTGCTAAACTTGTAGAATGAGTCCTGGGAAAATGGTCTCTTCCCTCCTAGAGATGGAACTGACCATCGTTGTGGCTCCCCCTAAAGCAGAGCATTCATTGTCTAAATGCACCTTTTACAGCCTTACCTCAATTAACTATGATATCAAACTTTATGAAAAGATATTGATGACTAGACTACAAACAATACTCAATAAATTTGTTCACTAGGATCAATATGCCTTTATGTCTATTTGTGGCACAAGGCATTTCATCTGCAGAATCCATGCTGCCAGCGCTGAGGTCCACAGTGTTGAAGAGGCAACAACCCTAAAGCTCAAAGACTTTGAGAAAACCCTTGACCCTCTGGACTGGGGATGCCTTGATGTGGTGCTGCAGTGCATGGGATTTGGCACCGGGTTTCGTCGAATGATGGGTCCCCTATACTCCCGCCTATCACACGGGTGCTTGTTCAAGGCATACTATCCCGCAAATTTCCTGTCCAATATGGGACTAGGCAAGGCTGTCCTCTCTCCTTTTTGCTCTTGCCATACAACTCCCAGCTCATGTAATAAATTGTGATGCTCAGTCATGAGGCTGGAGGTGGAGAGATTTAGAGCAAATAGAATTTCCCTCTATGTGTACGATGTCCCACTCTTCCTCGTTGACCCCTCGACTTTGGGCCCACGTGTGCTCAAAATCCTAAATCTTTTCAAAGATGTTTCAGGACTCCGGTTTAATCCAAAAAATAACTCCTTGCCCCTTGTAAAGTGACACCAATGTGGTTGACTGGCAGTCCAACATTCCAGATCCGCCAATTTAGCTTTAAGGACTTAGGTGTCCTCATATCAATGATAACCAAGCTCACACCCTCTCCTAAACTCCCTCTACTTCTACAGATAACCAAGACCAAGCTCACCACTTGATCCTACCTCCCCCTCAATATTCTTGGCCAAGTCAGTCATAACAATGCCACTTCTCCTGTGCTTCTTATACACCCTGCAAAATTACAGTGCAACATCACTCCTTTACCTGGGGGGGGGTAAGCCCCCATGCATCTCATTTGCCCAATGGCACTGTTCTGTCTATGATGGGGGTATAGGAGCAGTGGACATCTGTCTATACTAGTGGGCATCCCAGCTCCTGGCTTGCCTCAGTCTTGATGGGGTGATGCACTTACTTTATGGCAGGCCCATCCCTCTCTCTATTCCAGAACTTACGAAGACAATCTCCTGGTGTGGCAATCTGCCAATTGATTCCTCGGTGGGACAAGAAACTGGCCCAACAGACTCCCCTCTGGGGGGGTTGATGACTGGAACTGGTTGCACAGTTGGAGTGATTTCAACAATGGGACTGAATGGGGATTATGGTGTTGGGGGGATGTGTGCTGAGGTTCGCATATTCATACCTTGCAGGCCTACACCCCCACCCAACTCCATAGATACTTACAGTAGAGACATGCGCTTGTGAGCTATCAACCAGATTAAATTGAGTTGCCAAAATGCAGGCCTTGGAGGTTAGAATACTAATGGGTAGTATAGGTTGGGAAGGATCCCTCAGCTTTGTTGTTCCTCGGTCTGTAATGTCCCAACAGGGATGGGCCACCTCTGGCGGAAGTGGGAGGCATAGATTGATGACCTAGATGATACAGAATGGCAGGAGACTTGTATGAACTCACAGGAACTTGTCATCTCAGCAAGATTCAGACTGATCCAATTGCATTATACGCACCTGACATGTAGGACCACTAGGCACTCACGAATGTGGACCTCCTGGCTGAATCCAACTGCACCCTCTGCTCCTCCCCTGCAGTACACTTTTTTATATGATATAGTAATGCACACTTAATTCCTGACACTTGTCCAAAATGGGTAGATTATTGTCCAGAATGTTGGCCCAACCTATAACATTAACATCAAAAGTCACCCTCCTAGGAAGATGATGTACCTAAAAACTATCAAACAGAAATGTAATTACTGGAGATTTGGGCATGTGGAACAGCAGGACCTGATTGAGAAGCATTTTAATTTTAGTTTTATTGTTACTGTTTGTTTATGGCCCACTTAATTCTGAAACAGTAACATCTGATTATCAAAAGAAAAATTCATGTGGTACCCCAGCCCTCGGAGACCACCCAGACAGAATATGTTAAAACATCAAGACTTTCTTAATTTACAAATGTCGATCACTTTCGGGAGAAGCAGAGAAAAACGATGAGAAACTGCTATGGCGGGGCATTCACCATAGCAGTGAACGAAGCTGACATCATGGAGATTTTTTTGGCTGAGCCATTCTGGAGTACGAATTATAAAAGCATTGTCCTTATGGCGTGCCAGAGGGGCGAAGAAGATTGTACACTTTCTGCAGTCTTAGAGGAAGACCAGAGAGGGCCCTACCTTGATGCAGATGTTGATGGGCATCCAAAAACATTCCTAATAGATACGGGTGCTACACGCTCTGCTGTGAGAACAGCAGAGGCCTTAAACCTACCACTTCAACTTGTAGGTGTTGTGAATAAAAGGATGTCTAACCCTTTAACCAAAGAGATACCTGTGAAGATTGGGTTCTTTGAGGACCAGCACCAGTTTGTGGTGTGGAACCCAAGTCATGTATGCTTATTAGGTCATGACTTGTTGTGCAAATTGAATTTTACCATCTACTGCACCCCAAAGAGAATAGAATTTCAAACGAATGATAAAGATATTGCTTTCAAGTTGGCAAACCAGAATTTGTGCATCACCAATGCTTCCTGTTGACAGTGGGAGATATGCCCATAAACCTTAGAGACATTGTCTCAACAGTGGTGTGGTACTTCATAATTGAAGAGATAGGACCCATCAAAGGAGTTGAACCTGTTTGTATACAGGTTGAGCCAAATGCTGAATTTCAGAGAACCCCACAGTATATTTTGACCTCTGAAAGTGTGGCGGGTATTAGGCCTGTTATCAACTCCATGATTGAACAGGGTATCCTGAAAGAGATCCTGAGGAGTCCATGCAACTCTCCTATCATGGGCTTGCAGAAACCTAGAGGCAAGTACTGCATTGCTCAGGATCTCCGAAGGATTAATAACATTGTGGTTCCTTGTTGTCCTGTGGTACCAAATCCATCGGTGATACCGTTTCAAATTCCATGTGAAGCAGAGTGGTTTACAGTTATAGATCTCTGCCAAGCTTTCTTCTTCTTCCCATTACACGAGGAGAGACAATTTTTATTTGCTTTCTGGCTGGGAAATTGTGTCTTAACATGGTGTTGTATTCCAAAAGGATATACTGACAGCCCATTTATCTTTAACCAGATTTTGAAGAGGAATCTCGAGTCTCTAGTCTTACCCCATAATTCGGTTCTGGTCCAGTACATTGATGATCTTTTGACTGCATCCAACACAAGAGAGACTTGCAGAGATGATACCATTGCTCTGTTAAATCACCTGACTGACCATGGACATAAAGTGTCCCCGAGCAAACTTCAGTATTGTCTGCATGAGGTACAGTGCTTAGGAAGGTGTCACCAGAACGGGTATCGGTGATCAAGCAAATGAACCGGCTGCGCACTCAGAAATAGGTCAGGATGTTTCTGGGAATGGTGGCCTACTGTTGACAGTGGATCCATAATTTGTCTCTGATGGCCAAGCCTTTGCAGACATTGACACACAAGGATAACAACTGTTTGCTTGTTTTCCTGGAGTTGAGAGAAACGTTGTGTCGCGCTCCAGCTTTAGGAATGCCTGATTACAACAAAGCGTTTTTGCTATTCTGTCATTCTATTCTGTCATGAACAAGAGGGTTGTGCACTCTAAGTTTTCACTCAGTCATATGGAAGTGCCCGTACACCAGTATCCTATTTCTCTGCTACACTAGATGCTGTAGCTTCAGGGCAGCCTGGATGTCTCAAATCATTTGCTGCAACTGGCGTCAGTATTGGGAGGTACCAGAGCATTGTGATGGGTCATTCCATAACTGTATATGTTCCTCACTCAGTGAAAATTCTGTTAACCAGAACAAAGATGCAGCATTTGACAAACAATCCATTGACCAAATATGTACAGGTGGTTTTGCCAGCTGACAACATTACATTGAAACTATGTTCTGTGTTAAACCATTTATTTTGTTGCCTGTTCCAAATCCAGAGGGGGGGGTATGTGAAGACCACGACTGTCTCGATGTTACTGAACTGTGTACCAAACCATGTCCCTACATTGTTGATGAGCCACTGCCTAATTCTGATTATATCCTATTTGTTGGTGGCTCATGCTAAAGGGACAATGAAGGAAATATGAGGGCAGATTTTGCTGTCTGTACCACTTCTGGAGTGGATTGAAGTGGCTTGGTTAGAAAAAGTACACTTGCGGCAAGTGGCTGAACTTATTGGCTTGACCAGTGCCTATAGCCTTTCTGAGAACTTCTGTGTGACAGTATACACTGACAGTCAATATGCGTTTAGAGTGGTTTATGACTTCGGACAGTTGTGGTCTAAAATGTGTTTCATGATCTTGTCAGAGTCCCCAATAAAAAAACAGCTTAACTGTGAGAAAATTGTTGCAAGCTTTGAGTTGCTGTAGAAAGTTTCAGTTATGAAGTACTCTGCGCACTGCAAGGGAACAGACTATGTTACTCCTGGAAACAATTACGCAGATGAAATTGCACATTATTGTGATATGAATGCTTGTACTTTCAATGAGGAGTACAGAAACGACTAAATAAAAGACACCAATTTCAGCATGATTTTGGCGAAACTTGGGATGAAGGGATAGTTACTACAGGAAGATGTTTCTGAATAAGAAAGGTCAGACTGGTTCAGAGCAAGGTAAGTGAAGAGAGATGATGATATCTGGGTGTCGACTGATGAGAGAGCAGTTTTGCCCGACTGTTTACTGTACCTAAGTTTCATGGTGCAGCACACATGGTGATGTGTAGTTCCTGTAAACCTATATAGAATCTGCATATTTAGACAGCATATACTAAAGGATTGGAGTCAGACTGATTCTAGATACCCCTGCTGAATATGTTAGCCTGCATACCAGCTAGCTCACAGTGCCACTAGAAACTCCTCTTAGCAAGGGGAGAATAGTTCTTGGCAACTATCGAACATGACAACCCTGTCCCATCGGGGATCATGGAAACAGTGCCACTTTTCGCTCAGTCACTCGTGCTCACTTTGTCTCAGAGAGATACACAGAATAAATGGTGGGGACGTTTCTCAATAAGCATTCATTGAACCAGCGTCATTCTAGTGTAAAAAAGGTGTGCTGAAAAAACCATTAGACAGTAACAGATATAAATTATTATAACCACTAACAAAGTAAAAGGATGGTAGATTTCTACCTTCGTGCTAAAAGAATGAGTACAGGCAAGTATATAAAATACATGACACTAAAATGTTCACTCCTACAATGCCTCCCTAACTAGATGTACCTGAATGTACCTAGCATGAATGTGGGTATAAAGCCAAGAATCCATCTAGGATAAAGTCCACCCCATTACCTGAAGTGAGAGACTGTGGGATCCTGTCCTGGTCTCAAGCTGGAAACCCCGCAAGGGATGTCAGACCACTGCATGCTGGAGTGTCTGTGTGCAGGAGCCTCAGCATCTCACTCAGTGTGTCGGCATGGAAGTCCTTCTCTCCTCTGACTACTTCAGCAAGATATGGTGTATATATACCCAAAGTGGTACCTCCTGGGTATATACCTTGCTGTGTCATGTCAGACTAGGATGACGGAAGGAATGACCCTTATACATAGGTATTATGCAGGAGATGGTAGGCCTGCTGTCCTGTTGTAATTCCAAGAGTCCTCATGCCTAATGAATGAGGCTTCATCTTTTTTAGAGAAAAATCCATGCCATTTCTGGACATTACCATAACTAGGTACAAGGTCAATACTAAGAACCGTTATGCAGTGTAATGGTAGGGGAGAACATAGGTGACAAGTTAGGTGACTACCTGAGCCTATCTTGGGGTACCTATATGACATTTAACAATGGGAAGAGATTCAATGGTGAGAATGTTTAGACAGACTTGGTTTAATCCAAAGTTTCGAGTGGTTGAAGAACCACTGTGTCATCGGTGTGTAATTTGTCAGCAGATGAATGCAGGGAAAGGGACTTTTGTTACGTTGAGCCACATAGGGAGGTCAGGAGGACCTTTCAATGAGATGCAGATGGATTTTGTTGAGATGCCTATGTGAAATGGATGAGGTACATGTTGGTTTTGGTATGTTTATTCTCCTGTTGTCTCGAAGCCTACCTAGCTATGAGGTGTGATAGATGCACCCTAGCTAAGTTGTTGTTGAGCGAACTCATTCCGAGGTTTGAATTTCCAAACCATTGGAGTTAGACCAAGGGACACATTTCAATAATGAGGTCCTGAAATTGCTGTGTGCAGCTTTGAGGGTAGAGCAGAAACTACATTGCAGTTACAGGCCTGAAACCTCAGGAATAGTTGAACAATTCAACTGTACTCTAAAATCAATACTGGCAAAGATGTGTGCTTCAACTTCTCTGAAATGTTCAGATTCATTTCCCCTTGTGCTTATACACACAGTAGAAGTTGTAGTATCATGCTGTAAAGTTGAAAATTGGGTGTGGTTGCTGTACAAACATCATTGAGTAGTTCCCTTTGGAGAAATGCAGTGGATGTGTCTGATATTATACAGGATACACCTAAACTGGACAGTACACTGATCAGATGACCACACGAGGATCATACCAATCACAGTCTGAAAACACATGAATGCTTGTTCCCAATGTCATAAATGTTATGGGTTGAACACACATGCATTAATTGATTCACACGTGATATACATATTTGTACTGTTACACTTTATCACACATATATACATTGTCTATATAATACACAGTAACATAGGTTGTAGAAGGCACTCACCTTAGGCTAACAGGTCGTCAGCTCCGTAGAGGCATGAGGAGGAGGCCGTATAGTCACACACGATAGGTAAAGAAAACAAAAAATACCCGAATACTTTATAAGAATGGAGGCTTTCAAGTTAATCAGTCAAGAGATAGCTTGAGGCATTCTCAAATGACTGGCACATCAGTTTAAAAAGGATCAGCCACTTACTTCATCATAGGTCCGTCCCTACTACAACCTACTAGGTGCTCTGCTCACCTGCTTGTCCTGGCTTGCGAGTGAGGCTATGGCAGTTAAATACTCTTACTACACATGCATGCGCCAAATCGGATGTTGTAATGAGCGACCATGCCTCTCAGCGCTTGCCACATCAGTATTAGATGCGGGAGGGAGCTCGACTCACGTGTTTGGAGGAGCATCACTAGTGTCATCTCTCCGTATAGCTTTCTGGTTTTAGTTTAATTAAATGGATCCGCTCAGAGGCATGGTGCTTTGCCTCCTGCACCAAATCAAAGTAGAGAGCGAGGACTAGATAAGCTAGTCCGGATCCCCAGTATTATATGTAAAAATTAAATAGGACTAGCTATGTTTACAGGGGGGAAGGGGACTCAAAGAAGTACGCAAGCTGGCAAACCAGTTGGTTTGTTCATGAAGAACTAACCCACCAACCTAGTTGGTGGCATGCTTCATCATCGGGCCCACCACAGTGACACTGAATGTGTCCCGGGTGTGCTTCGACGCCAGATTACTGCGGAGCTGGTATATTCGCTGAGTGTTCAGTGTAGTGAGTGAGAAAGTGAAGTTAAAAGCTATACAGTGGGTCCCAGTACCCGAGGGTAAATAAATACGTTTTTATAACTGGGCCCCTGTTAGCAATAAAAAGGCAGTTAGACGTGTTGGAGTGCGAGTTAAGACCTCCTGCGTCTTGTGTGGTCTACATGTTTCAGCCAGGCCTTTTTTCATTTAAAACTGGCTTTCCTCAGGACCAAGTGAGTATGTGAGTAAGGTGTAAATTAAATAAAAAACTAAATTATAGTGTTTGTGCTATTGGTTTATGTGTTGCACTCTCTGAGGTGCGATTATATGTAAGAGGGGGATTCCCTCTAGCTTTAACAGGCTATTTGCTGTAAAGAGCTTCCTTGGGTCACCTGGCAGAGAAAGAGAGAGGAATCGCTGGTCTAGATCCTCCTTGGACCTATCGTCCTTCTGCAGTGCCCGGGGTCAATAGCGTGTCTCCGGGTCGGGCCTCGTGCTGTTTCCCAAGTTCATGCATGGGTCAAGTGATGCTATTAAGCAGGGTTACCGTGATGTGGGGACTCTGACCGTTAGAAAAGGGCTTGCATAGATATAGCGGGTACAGCTGGGTAGAGATGAGCAGCCATTTACCAGTTGTATTGTCCAGACGGATTGACTGCAATACTGATTTTTTTGTTATTTCATGCATGCAAAAAGACTTTCCTGTTTTCAGTTTCTATTTTTGGTAAATTCTGGTGGGGGTTTTTCAGTGTTTTCAAGTGATTTCAATACCATAAAAAAATAGTGGTTATCAGTGGTTACACATTTTTGCGCCATTAAAAACAACAGAAATAGGGTTTTTCCAGCGTTTATGGAGCTTTTTGCTTTTATTATTGCTTGTTTTCTGCACTGATAGTGCATGGCATATAGACAGTGTACGTAGAGTTTATATGATTAACACTTGGTAGACAAAGGTATTTTCAGACTCTAGTTTTTATTATATCAACTACGGCAGTCATGCTTTCCTGTAAAAATCTAAGAATGCAGTGCAGTGTACTTTTCTCAAATCAATATGTGACCAAAGATTCCCACATTTCTTGCCGTTTGCATCATCACTCAGCAAAAGTTCTGTAAACGGTTGCCACATGGATAATTTAGCATTCATAGCTTCTAGGACTGAGAAACACCAGCTAAGTGACACAGTTGAGATGACTCATTCTTTGATGACACACAAACCACAAATTGAGAAATATTAGCATTTTAGTTTCTGCACAAAACAAAACCGTGCACCAGTAAAAAGTCAATAGCATTCTTCATTAACTCGGAAGATGGTAAAGATGCTTTCAGCATACCATCTAGCAAGTGGTAAAGATCTCTTACAGGAACGCATTTTAGATGAGAAATAGATTTTGACAGGTCATCACTAAGCCTGAGCAAGTGGCAGAGTGTGACTGAAAAGTGCTGTTTGCGGTGATTGCACAGTGATGGATGCTTGTGCACAATGTGCAATCATTGAAAATTGCACCATGCACAGCACAAGAGGTCCCTGCTTTCCTTTTCTGCCGCTTAAGTAGATTTTTACTTGAGCGGCAGCTTTCTCGACGCAAACGGGCAGTTTCTCAACACGAGCGGTTACGAGCATACGCAACCACTAGCAATAAGAAACCTGACCCCCGCGTTGAGAAATCTTGACGGGAGGTTGATTTTCTGTTCTTGCGCTCACCAACTTGACGTTGACGAATGCGAGCAAGGAAAAAAACTCCGCTTAGCTCCGTGTAACGCGGAGTGTGGAAAACTCCCCCAAACTCTGCGAGCGGAGTTCACCACCCAGGGATAGACATCACACAACTTTTTCATATACGTAGCTGAATCACTGCAAATACAAACAATATCACTCCAATCTTTGTTGAACGTGTAAGAACTTTATGCAGCAGCATTCCAAGTGGCACTGCATTCCATGTTTTCTAAAAGTCTGGTATCATGTTTTCACCAGTATCCTAGATGCTTCGTGACTGCACTTTTTTAACATATACCTGTCTCTATACCTTGCATTGAATGGTTAAAGCCTAGGGTGTTTGGAAATTCATCTACTATCAATACTAACTCACTAGAAAAAGGGGCTTATGTATGAAGTGTTTTTACCCATTCTCTGTGAGTAATTATGATGGTACGTATTGGGAAAGATTCCTATGAAACATACATTTTTCCTATCTGTGAAAGACTCAACGTAGCCAAAAAATGAAATATGATTTAGATATTTCCTGATTCTCTACAGTTCAATAAATAAATAAACAACACCTAACACACGCTTCTAACCCCTATATCTCTAAACCACTGACCACAAAACTGAAAACAAGTGGAAGAAACAATATTTTAGTGACATCCTTTAAAGAACAATACTCAAGCAGAATAATGTTAGCTCAGTCTTTCTTACTGCTACCTTATATAAGAAAGTTACATTGTATTGGCCCCTTCAGGAAAAAATGACTCTTTCACTCTCCTTTTCCTTTCTTTGAATGGCATTTAGTTTGTGGTTGTGCAGGTTTTTTTTCAGTGTTGACATATGACACTGGTGAGGGCTATTTCCTTCCGGTGGGGTTTTATCAGTTATTATAGATTAAACCTAGAACCGGACAGCCTAATAATAATGGAGCACAGGGGGATAGCTATGTCAGAACATAGGAGGTTCACATGTGCATGTCATCATTGTTCAACATGTGTATAGATGTAGACAACCCATCCCTGTTCGGGGCTATCGTACAGTATTTCTAGAGAATTTCGTTGACACACTGGTGCTGAGAATACTAGACTGATCAAACCTCAGTGTCCTAATTTCAACGTATTCATAATGGTGTTGTGCTGAATGTAATAGATAGTAGGCATGTGTGCTTGTTAAGGTTCATGACTACATTATGACTCCTTCTTATTATCTGTTGAGATTGTTGAGCTGATTCCAGAGGATGTCATTGTTTAGACCTCTGGCGTGAGTCTGTATCTGGCGCACCCATCTTTGTTCTTTTGTAAGGAGTGTCTTGTGGATCCCGTTCTGTAAAGTGATTTTTTTCTATGATTGTCCACTGTATGTCAGTGTCTGTGTGGTGGGTTTCTAAAAAATGAGCCATGAGTTTGGTTGTAGTCCTTTTGCATTGAATGGGTTCGCTGATGCAGATTTGTATTTTCCTAGTGGTCATCTCTACATAATTTAAGTCACGTGGGCAGCTGGTCATGGATACAACGTTTGTACTGTCACAGTTTGTGTGTGACCTCTGTTCCCAGGGGTTTTGTGGCCCAGATCAATGGTCCTAGTGCATGATGTCAGAGGGCATACGGAATACTTTCTGCATGGGAAATTGCCAATGACCGGTGGCATGTTACAAAGGGTGTTCAGTCTCTCTGTTGTTCAAAAGGTGGTACTGCTGTGGACCAGTCTGTATCAAATGCTTCAGTTTCTATTGAATGAAAACATTAGTTTCCAATTGATTTGACTTTAACATATGCCAGTATTTGTTGATGGTTCCTTTGATAAAGTTGGAGCGTGTATTGTGGGTGGTGGCACATCTTAAGTTGGTATTCTCAGGTTTGTTGTTTTTTTCCAGGAGACATTCTCTGGGGATGTTGCGCACTCTTTTTCTAGCTTTATTCACAATTTGGATGGGGCAATTGTTACCCAGAAATTTTTGGTCAGTTTCCCCACCTCTTTCATGTAGTCCTCAATCTTGGAGCAATTGTGTCTTATGCGCATGAATTGTCCTACCGGTAAATTTTCCCTAAGTGCTCTAGGGTGTACATTTTCAAAATGTAGGAGACTGCTGCAGTCTGTAGGTTTGGGAAAGAGGGAGGTGCAGAGTTTTCCATTTTCAGCGATGATATTAAAATTCAAAAAAGACACCAGGGTGTTGTTGTGTGTCATGGTGAATTTAAGAAAGCGATTTCTTTTGTTTATCCATTCATTGAAAGAATCTGTAGTGGTGTTTTCATTTGCTAGATGAGGTAAAACTGGTTGATTATTGGGTTATTGTGATCTTCAAACGGCAGGACACAGTGGGGGCAAAGGTACTGCTCATTGAAATACCATTGAGTTGTAGCTAGATCTTATATTTGAAGCTGAACACATTATTGGTTAGCACAAGTTTGGCTAATTTCATGATCCAGCCTATTGGTGCATTCTATTTCCACTCTTGGGTTAGTAGAAGGTCTTGGATTACTTTTAGGCTCTCTTCTTGAGGAATACTGGTGTAGAGTGCGTCCACATCCAGGCACATCACTGCTTCTTTATCTAGATCAAAATCCACATCTCTCAGGATTATCAAGAGATGAGTGGTGTCTTTAACATAGGATTTAGCCATAGTTACTAGTGGCCCTAGCACCAATCCACAAATTGTGACATGGGTTCCAGGATTGTGCAAATCCCGGAGACTATTAGTATACCTGGAGGTGGTGATCATCCCTTGTGTATTTTTGGGATTGTGTAGAATCATTGGGTTCTTGGTTCCTTTGTGGTCAGGAGCTCTCTTTCCTTGCTGTTGATCCAGCCCCTCTCACTTGCTTCTTCTAGTAATAGTTTGATTTTGTACTGAATACTTCTTGTTGGGGCAGTGTACAGGGCGATGTAGTTTCTCTCCTCTTGTAACAGCAGCAGGCATGCTGTCCTGTAGTTTTCCTTACTCTGGATTACAGTGCTCCACCCTTGTCCGCTGGTTTCATTACAAATTTGTCTTTTGTACTTGATAAGTTAAGGTGGCTGTCTCCTGTTTGGAAATGTTGTGAAAAGTATTGGATGTAGAACAGTACTTTTCAATGTCCTTTATGACTGCCTCTTCAAACGTCACAATCTCTGGAGGGATGGTGGAGAGGGGAGGGGTGAAGGTATATTTTTTCTTGAGGTCTGTGAAGCCCTCTTCTCTTACTGCTGCAGGGTTGTTCATGAAAATCCGGATTTTCTGAAACATTCCAGAAGTTCACACCTGGTTTTGAATGTATCTATTTCCGTTGTGGGGACAAATCCTAGTCCTTTTTTAAGAATCAGAAGTTCATCATCTGAGAGGGATTCGTTGGACAGGTTGACCACCATATTTACTGCTTGCTTGGGCCTGCTTGTGCCTGTTCCCTGGTTCGGCTCCTAGTGTTGTCCCCTCCTGTTGTGTCGCTGTTTCACTGGACCCGTCATCCTCCCCTCAGACCCCTTCTCCCTCGTCGGCCACCAAACCCTAACAAATGTTGGGTAGGGTGATTTGGTTGATAAAAGGGTATAGGTTGCGGCATTGGTGGTCCCCGGTAGGTGGGAGGGATATGCCCATCTGGCCAAATTTCGTGTAAGGGTATACATGTTTGTGAGAGAATTTTTGTTCTGAGATTTCTTTGTTCACTTCATCAAGTTTTTTCTTGAACATCGAGATCTTAATCTGAGTTCTGAGAGCATCTTCAGTGATTTTTAATTTTTATGCATGTCCTCTGAAATCCGTTTTGCAGTTTTAATAATTAGTATCAGCCAATCGTGGGTGCATGGACGTGGGTCCCTTGCTCATTTTGCCACTGGATTCAAGCTAGCCTGACTGATGGGGGTGTTACCTCAAAACCAGTCCCTGGATGCTTGTTTCCGGTTCAGGGAAGACCTGACTTGGCAGTTCTGGCTGGACTGTTCCCATGAGGCACAGGATCAAGACTATTTTGCATATAGCTGGGTCTGAACTGATGTGGTGAAGTGAGCTAAAGAAGGATGATGGATTCAACCCAGATCTGTGACTGGGGGTGCTGGGCTGAAAAGTTTCAGCTCTCCGTCCATCATCCTATTGTGTTTGAATTCATTATTTTAGCCTAAGCTGTAGGCCTGAATTACAGAATATTGAAATGCCCTTGTTTCTTAAAATAATGTTAATTTCTTATATGAGTTTCACAGAATGCTTTGTATCTCAAGTTTGCATTGCAGGTGGACAACAGTTGATAGCGAAGAGTCGGGGTTTGATGTTGTATGATGAAGGAGTTACAGTTAGCAGGGGGACTTGAACTTTTGCTTTCTTAATTCATGCATAATCATTATACAACTTAGTGTTCTTTTCATGCTTCATCGAGTGAATCTTTTTAGGAGATTCAGAGTCCTTCTGTTTCCGCAGTACTTTTATAGTCTCGGGCTAAGATTTGTGTATGTACAACTATTTTTGAATTTGCAATGAATTTGACTAACCTTTATTGGTGGTCAACTTGGGTTCTTCTGCAGCCGAATTTTGTTACACTGTATTTAAATTAATTTACTATATTTGACTCCTGTCTACTCTTTTATGCTGCTTAAAGAATCATCTGAAGACCGAGATAAGATTGGAACTGAACAGATAAGCCCAGACCCTTTCAATATTTATAAGTGCATGTAAATGTAAATACTTTTGCTTTTGAAAAAACACACTGACCTAAAAATGATTTACTAGTGTTTTTGTTGTGTACCAGTGATCTGTGTTGCTAACCCACACCACCTCCCCTAAGTAGGCCTTAGACTGCTCTGCTTCGCTACCCTGAGAGAGTGCTATTGTGGGTGTTCTTTGTTCTTAGTAAAAAGAGAATGCAGAGCTTTTTACTTGTGAAGGACTCGCAACCTTTGCAACTGATAACCCAATTAATTACACCCTGCAAGCAGCTACTTATATTTTAACAGAAATATGTAAGTACTAGCTTTCTACGCTCAGAAATTTGACAGAAAGGTGAAAATTGAATTTGTCTACTGATATTGCGGGATTGATGCAAAACATCATTAGCTATGAACACAGTGCGCACAGTCAGGCATGAATATCAAATAAATGGAAACGATGTTAGCACTGAAGAGCACCTGTCAACATTGCTGATAATATTACAACATTGCCTGTGGTACCACGTCTCTTGATAAAGAAACTATAATATAAAAGGAAAATTCTATGAGCTCTGTCCTGGGGTACTACAATATGCAAGAGACCAGAAAAATGAACTTTATTTCTGAAAATGTAGTTGCCCTTTAGCCGCATACTCTACTTTTCTACTAGAGTGTGAAACGAAAAGGAGTGTACAAGTGTGCTTTACATCTCAGACAACTGCTGCATTATTTTTTATAGTAATTACCCTTTAAATCTCGTTGGAAAAGAGTACATTGATACTTTTCGAAAGGTTTTAAAGCTATGATAAACAATATGATGGTTGCAGTGATAAAAGATTCTGAATAGTGCACGTAATTGTATCACTCACGTAGTCATAGTTCAACATGTACCTTTATAAAATGACTATCTCAGAGAACAGTAGCTAAATGTTTAAAATACATTTTATTGCCAGTATTACTTTTCAGGATGCATGCATTCCCCATACTCCCAATCTATACCGAAAGCTAGCCAACATCTACAACAGCTGTTCTGAGATGATTCCTCTGGAGATATCCCGAACACTTGAACATTCTGTACTAGTAAAAATAGTTTTGATATTTTGAGTATCCAACCTTCACTGGAATTGTATATAAAAAGAATACACTTTAAAAAGAAATATTTTCACTATAAAATCTTTAGTTGCCACATGCAATGTTTCTCGGCTGCGTTGTCAATCTAAAGTAACATCGTTCTTGGTAAGCAATAATACGAAGCAGATCCGTTTTCACCTCATCACATAGAGTGGGAGAAAACTAATCTAACAATCCAAGTTGAACTGTTAATTTTCTAAAAGATCATTATTGTTATTAACGGAAAACAACAAAAGTACCTGTATATTTCAGCACTTCAACATTTGATGATTTCATAAAAGATCCTTATTGTCAAAAAAAAGGAATACAGCGCAGGTTGTGCAAAGTACGTCCAAAATACTCCGGGTTAATTTATCAAACTTCTCTCACATTAGAGTTTGTCACAGTGGTTCGAAAATTCTCCTACTTTTGAACTCTTTTAAATCCGAAATCCTTATGTATGTGTGCAGATGTGTATGTGTGTGGTCACCTCTCTGTTGTCAGACATCCATCTGCTTCGTTGTCTGTTAATAGTAAGCCAGCTTAATATGTTATCAGCATGCCAGTGTTCTAGAATGTGGGCTAAGGGAGGTTCTGGGTTGTTACAGTTCGTGATCAGCAGGCTGTGGATGAGGGAGGGTGGGGTAAAGCTAAATTGCACTAATCGTACTTGTGCTCAGTGTTTCTTCAGCTATTTGTCCGTTTAGTCCCCCAGTACATGATCATATACCATTAATTTGCAGTGGCACTATTGTAGGTCTCATCAAAATCCTAATCTTTTTGTATCTACCAACAAGTTGTTATGAATCCACTAAACCGTTCAGGAAGGAGTAGGGGAGGCAGTATATTGTTTATATGTTAAAAAGATATTTTTAGGAAACAGAAAAATTCTCCAAAATTCAATAACATATTTAGGCTCATAGTTTGCATTCATAACATAGTGGTATACTTTGAAAGACTTTATACATAAAGGATTGGCCAACAAACACGTTTTACCCCTAATGCAGCGTGCAAGCTTGAGGTTATTTCAAGGCTAATAAATAAGCAGGATCAAATATCTGGGTATTGTTATTCACTGTAGTATCAACGAGAGTCTGTGGTCCTGCCTAGTGCAAAAGTCTTAATGGTCCAACGAGTGGTCAGCAAATCGAGGTAAAATTTAAGCAAACAGGGGCCACATGTGGGACCGTTTTTAGTGGTCGCGTACATCCAATTGTGCCATTTGCGACTGCTAAATAAGTCTGTGGCAGGTATAAACCCTATTTTGCGAGTTGGCAAACTATTAAATATAAAAAATAGAATTTGTGACTCACTATTAGGAAGGGACGTGCCAAGGGCGTCCTTTCCTAATAGTGATTCACAGTGCCATTTACAAATGTTTTATGACTGAAATTTGGTTCAAACATTCACATTTTATTGCCAATGGAAAGTTAGTGGAGGACCAGTCACAAATGAGAAGGGGTCCCCAAGGTTTCATTTTTCTTTTCAAAACGCATCCTGTTTTCCTTTAAGGAAAAAGGCTGCATTTAAAAAAAACAGCTTTATGGAAAAGCAGGTCACCATCTCTGTGATTACTGGACATTCCCAATAGATCTCAAATTGCAACCTGCCTCTTGATTATTAATTAGGCAGGAGTCCATTCCAAATGCCAAATCGCTGTGGAATGTAATAATATTTTGTGACTGAATTCTGGTTGCCAGACAATAATATTTTACCTTCAATTCAAGATGTGCGGTAACCCACACAGAAATTAGAAGATGTCCCAATTGGATAGATATATTCCCAACACCTTGGTCAGCAACCACAAAGTATCCTCTTCACTGCTTTACCCAGGTCATTACTCCACTCTGAAAAGAGTGAGTAATTAGGTCCATCAGACTTGGCCTTCTGACAACCCACAGTAATTGCTCAGCTATATGATGAGTGCCTCTGGTGATGCGCTCAAACTATCCCAGTTCATTCAGTTCCCTAAGTAAACTATGAAAACTTGATGAATAGACCAACCAGGTAACAATGGCGATGTCTGGAATTGAGATTTTACAAATGCTCTGATGGATTAGTTTGCATTAACCATCTGATCATGTTAGGTCTAGAGAGTAAATATCTGAACAAAGAGTCTCAAAGGAGAACTTTTATTGAGGATAGATTTTCATCATCTAAAAAGATCCTGAGTCAGTACTGCTAATACAGGGGCGCCTTGCTGCACAAAAACAATTTTCTGAGGCTCTTTCCTCTTTCTACATGTGCTACAGGATGCAGCACACATAGAAAGAGAAGAAAACGATGAGGAATAAAAAATTTTTCCTCATTGTACCTACCCTGAAATTGCATAGCCTTTTGATGTCGTCCCACGTTTACTAGTGTTAGTAAATCTGTGAATGCACCAAAATCCATAGGTGGATGCTGGGGAACACCATGCTTCATTCAGGGAATACCTTTTCTGGGCAAGGTAATGCAAACCAGCAACTTTTTGTGGCTTGCGCTACCCATATTTACCATGCCACACAGAGCTGGTAAATCTGACTTAAGGACTTTTGTTGCCTGCTCTCACCTTGATAAATCTGGCCCTAAATATGCCAATCAGGTGTAAACCAATTTTACCATGCTTTAGGCAGTGAGTACAATCACTTTAACATCTTTTAGCAGTGGTAGACTGCCCAGAGTCCTGAGGCCAGCAACAAATAATTACAAAAAACAGAGTGATGGCAAAATGTGTTGCGGAAGACCATCCTTAGGCTGAAAGGTCTAGCAAGACCTTTCCACTATTCCAATGATTTTGATGGATTTACTAGCTCGGGAAGACCTTATCTCATTTGTTTTCAGAATTCCTATTCTCTTTTTTACTCAGGCAGCATGAGAGTCAACAGACAGATTAAAAACCCGGTCTTCTGTAGAAATCACAGAACCATCCACGTCTCCCCTTCAAGAATGTTAAGTTCATGTTGTCCATTCATAAAGACAGCGGATTAGATATAGCGTTGAACCTGCTTGGCCAGCCATCTTCAAACGGTTGCTGCTTTTCACACAAAACTGGAAAATTGTCTTTAAATACTTTTCTGATCCTCTTGCCCGCACCGGTGGTAATGATGGAAAACAGCTTACCTGCCTGCATATCTGATAAACTGCTTTCAGCAAAGTAATGATCCCTTATCATTACTTGTCCTATGTAGAATAACTAGAAAAAATGCAGGAACAAGTGTTTTTCCAAGCAGTAGCACATTAAAAAAAGTAAATGGGCCCAATTCACAGAATGAACTTAAGACTAAATCCTAAACGTACTACTTTTTTGGTATGCACAGAATGCACTTACTACTTTTGGCATTCACGGAATGAACTTACTACTTTCGAGATTCACAGAATAAACTTACTAATTTTGGAATTCACAGAATATGCTTACGACTACTAACTTTACGTCCGCCGCCGGGCCGGAATTTACGGATCTTTGGCGGAGTTCACGATTTTGGCCCGCAATTTTCGGAATAGTGCCGTAATTTACGATTACGGGCTGGAAATTCCGATTACGGGCCGGAAGATACGATTTTTGGCAGTTGGTCATGTTAGACAAGGGTAAACACCTGTTAAAGTGCCTACCATCCCCCACCATGGATCAGATGATCCACTGCAGCCAATCCCAGCCCACCAACAATTTTAATCTCACACAACATATCCTTAGGCCAACACATAATAAGGGCCATATATTGGACCAAGTCTGGACAACAAACCCCATCATCTCTGCCACGAAGGTACATCCTTGTATATGGTCTGACCATTTTCTGGTCACGTTTGACCTCACCCTGGCAATGCGAACCAGATCCCCCTTGGTCGAGGGTGGAACTGCCAGATGCTGGAAATCCGTGGACTTGTCTGAATTCACAACCTTCTTGGCCGGATCCACTCCTAGTCCAGCCCAGAATGTGAATCTCTTTGACATACAGATCAATGACTGGTTAAAAACAGCAAGCGATCACTTTGCCCCCCCTAAAAAGATCAAAATTAACCGGAAAGCAGAAGCCCATAAATGGTTCTCTCCTGAATTAAAGGACATGAAACTATTACTTCGTCAGAAAGAGAGGAAATGGAGAGCCTGCTATGACCCTGAAGATAAGCTCCCCTATAAACAAGAACAAGCAAAATACAACAAAGCCATCAAGGCAGCCAAGATTGAATACTTTTCCTCCAAAATGTTAACGTCCACTAATAAATCAAGAGAGATCTTCTCAATTGTGGGTGAACTCTCCAATCCTGACAGAGTCTCACCTAAACCAACTCCCACGCAAGAACTATGTGATAAACTTACCACATTCTTCATAGAAAAAATCACAGCTATTAAAGCTAGCATCAAATGTTCACCGTCAGCTGCGATCCCCCCTGACTCTGTCAGGAATACCCACACAATGGACTGTTTCCCTACTATCAATGCAGATTTACTCTTCTCCTTGATGTCCAAGGTCAAATCTGGATCCCCCCGGGATTGCTGCCCCCCACATATTATGAGAGAAGTTTTTTCTTCCATTCCTCAACCTGCTCTATCCCTTTTAAATTCATCAATTACTCAAGGCTGTGTCCCAAAATCATTTAAAGGTGCCACTGTGGTCCCCCTGATAAAAAAGGTCGGCGACGATTCATTAGAGCCATCTAACTATCGCCCCATCTCTTTGCTTCCCTACTTAGCTAAGGTCTTGAAGGCACATGTTGCAAAATCTTTGTCTGCCTTTATAGAACAAACCGAACATCTAGACCCTCATCAAGCTGGCTTTCGCCCAGGGCATTCAACTGAGATGGTCATCTTGGCAGTCCTGGACGAGCTCCGCAGGGAGGCCGACACCGGTACCCCCCAGGCTCTGGTTCTCCTTGATCTGTCTGCCGCGTTCGACACGGTGGACCATAAGATCTTGTTAGACCGTGTCGAGCGCGCAGGCATCCAAGGTAGGGCCCTAAGTTGGATTACCTCATTCCTGGAGGATCGTACACAGGCTGTTCGCCTGGCAAATTTTACAGCGCCAGGGCTGAATATCACATGTGGGGTTCCCCAGGGCTCCTCCCTATCCCCACATTTGTTTAACATCTACTTACTCCCCCTAATTAAAGCCTTAAAACAGAGGAAAGTAACGACTTTCAACTACGCAGACGATCTGCAGCTTTCCTTTACCATAGACAACTCCATTGAATCAATCTCCAACTTTCAGGACACCATGGTGTTCATCCGCAACTGGATGGATCACAACCACCTAAAATTGAACCCCGGAAAGACCGAGGTACTGCTGATAGGAGATAGTTGTACATCCTGGGGGCCTCACTATTGGCCAGCAGAACTAGGGACGTTCCCTAAACCCTCCTCTTCCGTAAAAAGCCTAGGGGTGACTATTGACAAAGATCTGTCCCTAAACACTCAAGTGGGCTCGGTTGTATCTAAATGCTTTTTCCAGCTGCGGAAGATCCAAAAGATACACCACCTACTCTCCCAGGCAGCACTGATACAAGTTGTGATTGGCCTAGTCTTATCCCATCTAGACTATGCTAACTCAATCTATCTAGGCCTCCCCTCCTATCAGATCAAGAGGCTCCAGCTTGTACAGAACCAGGCAGCTAGATTGATTTATCAGCAGCCTAAGTGGCAATCGGCCAGAGCTCTGATAAAAAAACTCCATTGGCACCCACTGCTTCAGCGGGCCACCTTTAAAACCACCTGCCTCACATTCAAATCTCTAAATTGTTATAGCCCAGTTTTTATTAACAATCTAAAACTGAGGTATGTTCCAACCCGTGATCTCCGTTCCAAATTCAGAATTTGCTGGTGAGCACAAAATTCAAACGCAAACGACATGGTGGGTGTCGCTTTGGACATTTGGCTCCACAACTATGGAACTCACTCCCATGGGAAATCCGTTCTTGCCCTGATCTACTTCGGTTCAGAAAGCAACTTAAGACATGGCTGTTCATACAGGCACATGAGTAACCATCCCCTCAGAAGTCACGTCAGAACAGTTAACTCACAATTGCTCAAAAACAGCGCCATGAAACCTTGGTCTAAGTGCGCTTTATAAATTGGTTATAACATAACATAACATAACCAACATGGATAAATGCAGAGCAGACAAAAAACAAACCATTTTAGGATGTCACTGAATGTGTTTGTAGCACAGCCCCTTGCCATGCGGTAAAACTACTTGAGGAGGAGGAGGAGAGCTGAGAGGATTTTCAGGCAGAGGATCAACCTATTTGGAATGACCAGCCAAGATGTAAGGGCCAGGTGCCGTTTCCCACCAGAAGTCATCTTGGATATGTTCAGTGAGTGGGAGCAGTACCTTGATTCTGTGACCTGCTGCTCACATGCAATACCAGCATATGTCAAGATCCTGTCTGCCCTACACTTCTTTGCAACTTGGTCATTCCAAAGGGTCACCAGGGACCTTGTAGGGATTTCCCAGGCGAGCCAGTCGTGGTGCCTGCATCAGGTACTGAGATGCATCATTTCAAGAGCCCCCAACTACATACAAATGCCACATACACTGGCCATGAGACAAACCGCAGCAAGAGATTTTTATCTCCTTGCACAATTCCCACGTGTGCTGGGTGCAATTGAATGCACCCATGTGGCCCGTCAGCCACCCCGCCACATTGCACACATCTTCTGCAATACACACAGATGGCATTCCATCAATGTGCAAGCTGTCTGTGATGCCAGTGGGAGGTTCATCGACGTGCATGCAGTGTTTCCTAGCAGTACGCATGACAGCTTCATATTCTGCATGTCACCTCTTTCCCGGCATATGGCTGAAGGAGAATTTGGCAACATGTGGCTACTGGGTAAGTACCAAGCGCTGAAAATGAGTGATATGTGCCATTGAAATGTCTCAATGCTCAATATTAACGATTGTACAATGAGAATCATGGCCTAACAGACACTGCATGTACGAACGTATAGATCATGTTCCGTGCAAGTTAAAAAGGAAAATGTTAACAACTGCCCTTTCTTCCCTCCTCAGGCGATGCTGGCTATGCATTCTTCCCACATCTCCTCACCCCTTACAGGCGTGCAAACACTATACCTCAGCCTAGGTACAATAGGGCAGTGGTGTGGCTCACTGGTTAGAGGCGGCAGACCCTGGAGCAGAAGTCGGCCGGGACCAGGGTTCAATTCCCGACGCGGCAGGGTCGTGGACTTGGGTCAGCGGACTCGATAATTCTCGCTTTGGTGCCTACTCTAATCAGGGGTCCCACTCGGCAACTCTGGGCATAAGCTTGCCTTATCTCCACAATGGCCCCATCAACGCCGGGGATGCCTGGCTTCACCTTGGGGACTCCCAGCAGGGACCATCCCACAGGTAAAAAGCGAGGACGGGTTTCCCAGCGTTACACAGTGCCAGGAAACCTACGGGTAGCAGTGCACTTTACAAGCTCAAACATCAAACATTAGGGCACACATACGGACTCAAGCCATCATAGAGCACACTTTTGGGCTGTTGAAGTCGCGATTCAGATGTCTCCACCGTACAGGGAGTGTGCTGCAGAACTCCCCAGAAGACGAGTGCAAGATTATATTAGCCTGTTGTGTTTTGCACAAAATTGCTTTAACGCATGGCTTACACATGCCTCTGAAACCTCGGCCAACTCTGAATCTGGGAAACCGGGCCATTGCACATTACCGACAGCAGGGCGTGCCAGTCCGTTATCAGCTTGTTGCCATGTTTTTCACATGAGTAACCAGTAGTGTATTGGACAAAATGTGGTTTGCTGTCTGTTGTCAATAATGAAATTTGAATAGACACGACAGTGTCAATAAATCCCACCCTGAGACGACTTTGCAAGCCACACGATCTGCATGCAAATCACAGCCGCTGACAGTAGTCAAAAGGTGGAGTGTGCCTCAGGTCATGTGCCCATGTCAGCGATCAGTGTAGTGGACATCCCTAAAACCAACAATTCACGCTGATGACAAACAATACGTGTCCTGAGAGACATATCTGGACCACATAAGGATGGGTCACCAATTCACAAAAGGTTGCATACTTAATTCTGTGACCTCAACAGATTTGACTCCACCACAAACAATGGGCCCTGAATGTGAGTGATGATGTCATAGGAGAATCAATTTGGCTGATCAGGATTATTGAGAACAATTTTGAGAACAACACAGCCAAACCGTACTGTGTAACCAAGAGGTTGTATATTTCCAAACAAATGTATTGAAATCTAGAAATGAATTTGTATTATTTCATCAAAACACATGACATCGAAGAGGCATTCCATCAAAACAGTTAGTGCAAAAACATGAACGAATATATACAATATATACAAGAATACTACAATTAAGGAAAAATACAATTAAGGAAAACACTCAAGATTTTTGGTGACACCAATTACTATGCTTCAAAACAAATTACATAGCACAATAGTTGCGATGTATACAACTTTAACAATTTATAAGTGAAGAAAGCCAGTCCTTTGCTAAAAAACCAGTAGACAGGCGGATCTGGAATGGATTTGCCTGCCTGCCTCACAACACCTGTGGGTAGAAATTTTTGGAATTGACAGAAAGGGCCCACATGAGTGGTCTGAATTAGTCCCTAGCTGCACCCTTTGTTCTTGACACAGGCTGGGAGTCAATGCGTTTCGAACCTTAGAGAGTCTAGGTTCTCCTCAGGACGAGGACTGGGTAAAAGTATACCTTCTCGGCCGACACAGCGGCTGCGTGGGGAGAAGTAGATAAAGCCACCGGAAAGTGTTCTGGATGCGATGTAAAAAATGCCAGGATCCGACACGCCCTAGGCGAGGTGTGTAATTCATAGGCGACTCACATATTCATTTTCTATAGTAGAGGAAGGCTGCACCAAAAGTATGCTCCCGTAGAGACAACCGAGCCGCAAAAAGTTAAAAGCGGCGAGGCGGGAATCAATCTGCCGCAACCAGTTCGAGCCTTCGATAAGCGGAGTCTGGAGTTGTTCGTGACTGGGAAACAAATTTGTTTCCCCATAATGGCTGAGGAGTATGAGGAGAGAGCACCCCCTTTCTCAGAAAGGGAATTGAATATCTTGGTGGAGAGGGTGCTTGCGAAATTTCCTCAGCTATATGGGGACCCTGAGCACCAGCTGAGCACTGCAGCCCGGACCAGGCTGTGGACCAACATCACTGAACGCTTCACTACAGTGGGAGTGTCCACCAGGAGTGCTAAGGCGTGCCGCAAGTGCTGGGAGGACCTAAAGCGCTGGGCCCGTCACAAGGCTACGGAGCTGGATGGCCTGTCTTCCCAGCACCATGTGCATCGTCCTCACCTCTCCCCACTGTTCAGGAAGGTCCTGCGAGACCTAGTAAGTGCATCATATGCAATATCTGTCTGATGTGAGTTAAACAGTGCTGTACCATTGTGTGTCCCATGCCTCCATTCACCAATACCGTGTCCAAGCAGCAGTCACCAAGATTAAAGAAGCATACTGTGGCATATGGACTGTACAGAGCAGAGTTCATTTTGGGAGTTGTAGTTTATTCATGAGAACTGGGTAAATGAGCCACACTCATCCATTCATATTGAATTCTGCTCTGCCAGCACCACTAACATTAAACCAAGTAAATCAGAACTGATGTTTGCATTGGATGAGCAATGGTACAGAGACTTTCCAGTGTGAGCATGGCAGGCCATAGGGTATTGGATGTTGTGATTTGCATTGCACCTGTGGAGTTGGGTTCCAATTGAGACAGATTATCATGTGCCATGGAGTCAAGACAGACTTTGAGATCCTTGCATCACTCTTAAGTGTTCCTATATTTGCAAGGTATGTCCACTGACAGACGTCTCACCCTTAGTGGGCAGTATGACATTTTACATGTACAGGTAGCTGTCACAACCACCCACCACTGTTCACCGGTGTACTGCACTACTATTTAAGTCAACAAAGCCAATATGTGGCACTGGATTGTCCGATGATGTGTGGGGACGGCTAAAGGCTAGACTCACAATGTAGCTAGAGAAGTAGTCCAGACGTTATGTGGATGTGTGACCCACATTCGCCTTGTCCCATACAATGCTCCAAAGCAGATGACACTTGTCCAGACGTTAAATAGCTACAAATCCATACCAATGACAAGAACCTATCAAATCTGGACTCTTCATGTTCTCATTTGGTGGACTGGTTTTTGAACATGCACATGTAGCAGTGACAGGACACACAGATCACAAGAATGGCAAGGTTGAGGTTTGGCCAATACCGTTGCGTAAGCCACAATAATAAACATGAGATGTCCATATCAAACTCAATTCTGTATATGACAGTGAACATACATGTAATGTAAGTTCATAAACAGAATGGGGGTTGGGAGCACACTGCCTCACAGTCCCAGCACAGCTCTCCCCTTTGCAACCTGGTAAATGCAGTACACAGTTTAAACTTACTTCAAATTTATCTGGCATCATTCACCAAAGTTTGTGCAGACATTGCTGTATATCTCTAGACATGTGTTTATGTTTTGAGCGCTTCCTCAGTAGAGAGCAGCTGTTTTAGAGAGCAAAGAAAAATCATCTGGGTTTGCTGTGTGCCTGTGAGTGGTACTGTGACCTGTGAGGAACTTGGCAGAATTTCCAGGAACCACAGATGATTTTAAAGTAAGTTTGAACTGTGTACTGCATTTACCAGGATGCAAAGAGGAAAACAGTGCTGGGACTGTGCAGCAGTGTGCTCCCAACCCCCATTAAGTCCATAAAGACTGAGGGGCAGATTTACAAGGCACTTGCGCCTCTTTTACACCACCATTGGGTCACTGTTGTGATGCAGCAGCGGAGCAAACAAAGCACCATGCTGCTGGGTAATTACAACGTGACACCTCCGGTGCAGGAACGCCTCCTAAAAGTGGCTGAATGAAATCTACAAGATTTCACTCAGTCACTTTTAGGGCCATGCTGCGTCAAAACTCTGCGCCTGCTTTAAGCAGGTGTAAGGGTTGACGCAGCATGTCAGCCATCGTGTACCCCCGAGCCTTGCTGGAGTGTGGTCACACTTGCCACACCACTCCAGCAAAGTGCCGCTATTTCACCGGGGATGCATCATGCATCAGCCCACCCAAGTGCCACGGTGTGCTGCATTGTAAATGCGGTGCTTCATGGGTGGCGCACGGGTGGGCAAATGCATAGCAACTCTTCTGGCACACCTCTGCCGATTAAAAGAGATGTGCCAGAAGTTGGAAATCGACCCCTGACAACTGTAGAGTCTGATCAGAGGAGAAAAGAATCTGACCTTGGCTCATCTATGTATGTGTATCGTCCTGCATGAAACAACCACCACATCAGGATTTTGCTTACACTTCTGCATACACGGCTGGTGAGACAGAAGATACGCAGGAACAAGTCCGGAGCAGGAGGACATCAGTTTGCCGGTGGCTACACCCTCTTTCCACCAGTGAGGAAGAGGAGGAGGAGGAGCCCTCTACATCTGCAAGCCAGGGGATTGTGCCCACCCAGGATGAGGAAGAACATGACTCTGGTACTACTTCCCGGGTGGAGGCTGTGGACATTGTAGGGGTGGGGAAAGGACCGGACACCTCGGACCATGATGTGGTGGAGAGCTACTCAGCACCCACACACTCTTCACCAGTGGGTCACGAAGATGTGTCCCCGGGGCAGGCCAACATTCAATCTGGGCCTTTCACCTGCCCCTCCCTACCTCTAGAGTCCCCCATACCATCGGGGGTCCCCCTCCTTGTAGACGCTAAGCCGAACAAATCAGCTCCGGACCAGAGGCACCACATCCCTTCTGTCCCCTCCAGACCCCTCCCGGTGTTGTTCCACCTGTTGCTGTGCCAGGGGACTTGGGTTGGATGCTGAAGGGTCAACCTGACAGGGTCACTCGCATGTTCCTACAAGTGTGTCCGGAGATATGGTCTATGCGAGCGGATCTTGTGCGATCAATGGACAACCTCGGCACCCACATGCAGTCCATGAGCACAGCCATGTCGTCTTTTGTCTCCCAAATGCCTTCCCATACCATCGTCAATGTGTCCCCCTGTCCGTTGCCCCACACAGTTTCACCCCGTACTCCTCGTGTGTCACATCCCCATATGGTGCCTGTTCCTGCACAAGCCAGCCGTGTGGATGTGTCAGACCCTGAGGATCTAGACATTGTGGTCCTGGAGGATGACCAGAAAGACACTTGACTTTTGGACTGAGACATGGTTCTGGACAAAGATTTCTTTTGCCCCTTGTAAATAGACTGGTTTCCATGATGCTCCTGGCGTAATATACTTGTTTTCCCCAACCCCAATCCAAGTTCCCTTCTCCTTCTGCATTAAGATCATCCTTTGTTTTCCTTTCTCCCTTCCAAACGGATGGTCAGTTTTTTTTCCAACATAAATAAATTCTACTTTGTTTAACTTGTTTGACTTCATTTTGAATGTCTGTTTACAAAGATGGACACATATTTATTGAGTTATATGCAATGCACATAATACCGTGTTGCTATGATGTGTTACACTTGTAACTGTCTCACACACACACACACACATGCCTACATCGTTAGACAGGACATGATACACAATAGGATATTACTTTTGTAGATCTTTATTTTCACGATACACCTAAGGACCCCAAGACAAATTGTCCACGTGAATGTCACTGGCGATTGTGTTTGCGTTTCCGCAATAGTGGGGGTGATGAACTCAGTGTAGGGTGAGGTTGAGCTTGTCACCTTCGTGTATGTGGGTGTTGTACAGGGTGATCAAGAGTTGCAGGTGCAGATGGTGTCTGCACATTTGGTGTCTGTACCTGGACAAGGTTGTGCAGGTGGTAGAAGTGACTGTCCAGAGGTTGGTGGTGTTTGTGCAGGTGGTGGGGGGTGGGATTGACTATCCAGAGGTCGGTGGAGTTTGTGCAGGTGGTGGGGTGGTGGGAATGATTGTCCAGAGGTTGGTGGTATTTGTGCAGGTGTTGGGGGTTGTGGGAGTGACTGTCCTGAGGTTGGTGGTGTTTGTGCAGGTGGTGGGGCTGTGGGAGTGACTGTCCAGAGGTTGTTGGTGTTTGTGCAAGTGGTAGGGGTGGTGGGAGTGACTGTCCAGAGGTTGGTGATGTTTGTGCAGGTGGTGGGGGTGCCTTGAATGTGGTGCTGTGGAGTTGGTTTTTACAGGTGTGTGGATGTGCTGTCCTGCAGGCCGATATGATTGTTCCCCTCCCTGCGTTGGCCGTGAAGGTAGACTTTGGATCACTCTCACCATGCCCTCCATCATCTTCATGGCCAAGGCATGGCGTCTTGCACGCTCTTCCCTTTGGATGGATATCAGGTCAGTCATATTCCTAGAAATTTCCTGCCAAGTGCTATCCATCCTATACAAAGCTTGGCACACCCTGTCCACCTCCTGAGGGAATTGGACCATGTCCTGCAGGGACACTGACATGACTGACAGTGTAGCCCCTATATGGTTATGATGGGTTGTGGTGCTCACCTAATCGCGCACTGTTCACTTGGTGCTCCGCACCTTGTGCTTTTAAGTTTTTTATGTATACACTGTAAACCAACTCTTTTTCATGTATTATCAATGTAACATTTAATCATGTTTTTCATTGTCAACATTTCATATAGTTATTCATTGTATTCATAACGACATGCATTTGAACTCAATCTTTGGTCCATATCACATAAATTCCAATACATTTCAACATTGTTCAAAAATCATATCAACAATTTTCGCGGTTGAGCCCAATGCATTTCGGCACCATTTTGGCGCCTTCATCAGGGGCAGTTCTGAAAAAGTAAAAATACATGGTGTAAGTATTGAATCTTGCATTTTAATTGGGGGTTCACGTGAGTTTTTGACATGTGGGTTCGCATACCTGAATATATCTGTTGTGTGACGTGCATGTTCGAGGATCCGCCTCTGTCGACACAAGTCTGTCAAAATGAAATACAAGCACTGCTAGTTGGAAATAAATTAGTTTACTGTCACTAGTACGCACTTTTTAATTATTTGCACTCACTTAGCACAATCTGTTTTTTTCTATCTGCACCCTCAACACTCACAACAACCAGCTCCGCTGCAAAACAGGCGTTGTAGCACACTGGAAAGACGCTAGGTCTTTCCAGTGGGAACCCAGTGATGAAGCATGTCACCACTAGGTGGTGAGTGAGGATTCTTACTTAACCTACTTTTGGTTTTCCTTTACTTTCTGTCCGTTTTTTCACCACGTCAAGAGGTACCCCTTTGAATGTTGTGGTGTTTTATCACTCTTTAGTTGTTTATATAATCATTCCTTTGGGGTAAAAGAGTGAACTGTTATACCCTTACTCTCCTTTTGTTTATAAGGAATGTATGCACTTTGACCATCTCCAGGCCAGTTTGACTTACCAGTTAGTGTGGTTGTCATGCCTCCCTCTGTATATTGCTGATTCCTCCCATTAGATGTGGTGAACTCTGCTACTGCAGTTGTCTGTGCTCTGGCTGGATGTGTCAATGGGTGAGAATAGAGAAAAGTAAACAAATGGGTAATGTGCTTGTCGTACTTTTTGGGGATTTTCCCATATCTTCTGCGTGCTAACAGTGTTGTGAAGTACTGCCACAGATGGGGCAGGTAGGAGCAGTGGTGTGTTGGGGATGTAATGGTGTGGCAGAGTGGAAAATGGACAACAGAATATGTGTATGACATATTTACATCTGATGATACTCTCACCTTTGGCTTTGTGATTTAGGCGGGCACAGGGTGATGTACTTCTTGGAGAATTTGTGGCAGGTTTACAAGCCCCTTGAATAAGATTTACGCTGCTGTTGCATCACTTCTGTGACACAACGGTGGTGTACAACAGACGACACATTTAGAATTATTCGCAACGTGACGCTTCTATGGGGAAGCGTCACATTGTGAGGCTCTGCGCAACATTGAACCTGCGTCAGCTTCAATGTAGCCAGGGTGGGCATTAATTAATTAATTGTGGGTTTGTAATGCGCTAGAATCGACTCCCGAAGGAGTATCTCTGCGCAGTAGACCGCTGGGGAACCCGTCCTGGCTTTCCCTGTGAGATGGTCCCTACTGGGTATCTCCAAGGTGAAACCAGGCATCCCCGGCATATGTGGGGGGCCGTTGTGGAGATGAGGCAAGCTAATGCCCAGAGTTGGCGAGTGTGATCCCTGGTTAGAGTAGGCACCGAGATGAGAATTATCGAGTCCGCGGACCCTTGTCCACGACCCTGCCGCGTTGGGAATTGAACCCTGATCCCGGGCCGTCCTCTGCTCTCGGGTCTGCCGCCTCTAACCAGTGAGCCACACCACACCACATTCCTTTGGGATATGCTGCATACTAGTGATTCAGTGAAATCTACAAGGTTTCACAGAGTCACTTTTCAGAGGCCGCTGCAACGCAACCTTACGCCTGCTTGAAGCAGACGTAAGGAGTGGCGCAGCACGTTAGGTATGGGCAGTGCCTGGGCATAATTGGAGTTGCATCGCTCTTGCGGCATGACTCCAGCACAGCCCCTCTACACACCATCAGATTCAACTTACATTTGTCTATCCCTACGCCACAGTGCACCACCATCTGAACACAACACATCTGTGTTTGCACAAGGGTTGAATTGCATTGGTACTGGTGCTTCCCTGCTAATAATTGTCAATAGCTACTTTATATTTTTTACTTTATTTAGCATTTCCATATAGCATTGCACATTTTCAGTCAATATGAACAGTTATTGAATTTGCAGGGTTGTATATGTACGGCTGCAGTACTGTGCCCATGTGTTCAAAAGGGGGGAGGGATTAGCCATTTCTTATGCAAAGGATTCTGGGATTTGTGGTGCTACATACAGAGGGTGGCACATGAGTCTCTGACTGACTATATTTTTCATACACCTTGGACACGTTCCTTAATACCAATGACAGTGTAACACAGACAATCTTTTCATACACTTTTTCTTTTCATTCCACTCACCTGGTACCACGTAGCGGACGTCACTGACAGGCAGCCCATTGATCAAGTTGGGGGTATTGTTGTGAGGATATCTTCCTCCAGTGGGGTGAGCCAGATACGGGGTCCAGGGCATGCAGCAAGGAGGATCTTGCTTAGTTCAATCCTGGAGTATTTCTCCTTCACCCTCTGCCTTTCGTCCTGCCACTTCTTTTGTATGTCCTGTACTGTGCGCCTCACCTCTCCTAAGGCTGAGACAGCAGTGGCTATCTTCTGCCATAGCTCTGCCTTCTGTGCCCCACTGGTGCAGTAGGGTGGGAGTCCGTATAGGCGCTTGTGGTGCCTGACTATGAACTCCACAAGCATTGTGATGTCCTCTGCTGTAAAGTTCCTTTTTCTCCTCATTTCCATTTTCTGTGGCACTCTGAGCATTGTAGACACAAACTCTCTGTGAACAAACCTGTTCCTTCAATGTGTGCTGCTTTTATGTGTTTTCTAGTGCTGGTCAATTATTGCTAATTGGCTTCAGCTGGAGCGTGGAGGGGGATGGTAGGCACTGGCAACATTCACCATGCCAAAATGGAGCTGTTGGCTGGGATTAGCTGCAGTGTATCAGCTGATCCATGGTGGGGGATGGTAGGCACTTGGACAAGTGTTTACCCTTGGCTAACATGACCAACGGCCAAAATTTGTATCTACACGCCTGTAATCGGAATTTCTGCCCTGTAATCGGAAATTATGGCCCTATTTCGGAAATTAGGGCCGGAATCGTAAAATCCGCCAAGGAGCTGTAAATTCCGGCCCGGCGGCGGAAATTCCGGCCCGGCGGTGGATGTAATGTTAGTAGTCGTAAGTATATTCTGTGAAAACCGAAAGTAGTAAGTTCATTCTCTGAATCCCAAAAGTAGTAAGTTCATTCCGTGAATGCCAAAAGTAGTAAGTGCATTCTGTGAATACCAAAATAGTAGTAAGTTTAGGATTTAGTCTTAAGTTCGTTCTGTGAATCAGGCTCTTAGTTTCTCGGAAGAAGGGGATATGAAAATAATCCCAAAGAGAATATCCTGAGATAAAATGTGTTAGACGGGGACCCTGAGGGTCGGCCGAGCAAGGGGGAGAGGCCTCCTGCGAGGGCCCTCTCCTTAGATCGTACGAACGAGCAACTACCCCCCCCACAGATAGACGCCACACAAAGATAGGTTCTGCACACTTTTATCGGTATTCTTAAGCAGGTTATACTGGATGATACAGGAGGGCCAGGATACAGTGATTCCTTCAATTCTAGTCTCTGGGGGAAAAGGGGTAGCGGGACAGTCTCGGTACCGGTCCGGTACAGGGGTATCTGGCGCATAGCTCTCAATCCTCAAGCTGGAGGGTTCTCAAGTAGGGGCCGCGGCAGCGCCAGCAGGCCCTCAAGGATGGTTCACGAAGATGAGCTGCGGCAGCGCCAGCAGGCCTTCAAGGATAGTTCACGAGGATGAGCCGCGGCAGCGCCAGCAGGCCTTCAAAGATAGTTCATGAGGATGAGCCGCGGCAGCGCCAGCAGGCCTTCTAGGATGGTTCACGAAGAGGATGAGCCGTGGCAGCGCCAGCAGGCCTTCTAGGATGGTTCACGAAGAGGATGAGCCGCAGCAGCGCCAGCAGGCCTTCTAGGATGGTTCACGAAGAGGATGAGCCACGGCAGCGCCAGCAGGCCTCCAAGGATGAGTTTGTCTAGGTGTCTCTCGACTCCAGGATACAACTGCCTTCCTGCTCTGGAGCTACCCCAGTTATAGGTCTAGTGCCCTGTGATGTCCGGACCCTCGCACTTGGAGGTCGGGGGGTCCGGGATGAGGGAGTCCAGACACCCAGCAGGGGGGTGGAGCCAGTGCCCAGGGAGGCTGGGGGCGATCGAAACCAGGCGGAGGGGAGCCATCGACACTCCTTCTCCCATTGACTCGCCGAGTGGTCTCTTTACCCCCTGGGTGGATGGTGGTGCCTCGATGTCGGGGCTTGGCTGGGCCTGAGGCGGAGGTCGACCCGAGGCCACGAGGACTGGTCGTGGAGGGTCCAAAATGGCGGCTGGGCCGGGGACGGTGGTTCGGGAAAGGGCCCGGGCTAGCCGAGAAGGTTGCGGTTGCGAGTCTGAGTTCCGTCGGGGAAGAGCTGGAGGTGACCCAGAGGGCTGAAGGTTCTTGTCCGGGGGAACAGGGGTAGCAGTAGTCCGGGACCCGCCATGCAGGGAGGGGTCGGGCCATACCACGAGGCCGGTCCAACATAATGCTTGAGATAAAATGGCATCAGCATAAATGCCTGAAAATAATTATTGGAATATATGAAGGATTTGAAAATAGAGGGGCATATTATCAAGGGGGTTTATCTCCGCTTTTTTGGCTTTAAAAGCCAAGAAAGTGGAGATAAAATTATCTCTCTATTACCTAGCTGTCGCTAACACCAGTTAGCGACAGCTAGTAGGAGATAGCGACCATCTTGGGCCCCACTTTGCATGTCAGTGATTTTTATCACTAATGACATGCAAAGTGGGCGTGCCAAGATGTTAGCGACTGGAAACAGTCGCTAACATCGCTATCTCCTATTACCAACTTTTGGAGATAACTGCCCTGAGCAGTTCTTAGCCATGTTATCCAATGGGAGATGGATAACATGGCTAAGAGCATTAGCTCGGTAATGCATGAATATCGCTGACTTTTCAGTGATATTCATGCATTGCGGCCGATTTTTAACAGATTTGCGATAAACCTTGGTAATAGCAAGGTTTATCTGCGATAAAAATCGCCGCAGCTCAGCAGTAAATTTTTGTCTCTAACAAAGCAATAGCGATAATTATCGCTATTGCTTGGTAATATGCCCCAGAGTTCTTATCTTATGTGTAAGATCTTTCTGGCCCCTGAGTTCCAAAACTGTATTACCTGGGTATACCTATAAGCTGCATATTTTCCAACTTTCATTGCATACTCAGAATGCCGGGCTGTCATTTTGTTATTACTTTTTCATTTTATTGGTAACTATTTCCTGCTGTATAATTCAAATCAGTGTTTACAATCTAGTGTCGTTTTTAGAGTAGCAAAAGAAACCATATTAACCCCACTTCTCCAAACACATCAGCTGGATCAATTACAATTATTAAATTTCAGACCTATTCCTATTGTACTACACTTAGCAAAGCTTCCTAAGCTTCAAATACAAATATTGCCGCACTTCAGATGTCACCTGGTCCGACCATCCAAAATTTTACCTGGATCATCAAAGGTGCCGACATAGTCGCAACCCGCAAAACAAGGCAAATCCTTCAAACAAACCAGCTGGTTCACCCCTGAACTAAAAGCCTAGAAACGCAATTGTAAATGACAGGAATGAATGTGGCAAACCAACAAAGCACCCAGTGACTGAGCAAACTTCAAAATGGCTCTCAATAAATATCACATGTGCCTGAAAAACACCAAAAAGGAAGCCCTAGACACCCAGCTAAAAACTAGCTCCAGCCATGGCAAGGAACTCTTCAGCATAATCAAAGATTTCACCAGCCCCATAGCACCCAAGAACACCATAACTCCCTCACAGGAGCTCTGCGACACCGTCACAGACTTCTTCTACAACAATATTGTGACATCTACAAACCACAATCAACCAGCATCAACTTTGACAAACTCCTCAATAGCAGCAACTCCACCTCAAACACTATAGTCACTATGTGAGATCAACTAACCATGCAAACCACCACTACCATCATGAGCTCCATCTACTCAGGAGCGCCCATAGACCCCTGCCAATACCACATGTTCAACCTGGGCAGCATTTCCATCAGTAAGGAACTCAAAACCATCCTCAACTCATCCATCACTTCTCCCCCCTTTCAGAAAGATGGAAATACACAAAGTGAAATCTCCCTAAAAAAACCTTTCACTGACCCAGAAGAACTCAAGAGCTATTAGCCCATCTCCCTACTCCTGTTCCTGGCTAAAGTCCTGGTAAAAGCAACTCTCCAACCACCTAGGGCCTCATGTAGGTAAATAGTATTTACCGATTCATAAATACCGAATTTTACCGATTCGGTATTTACGAATCGGTAAAGGCTATGTAGCTAAAAAATCGGTAAAGAATACCGAATTGTTAAGATTCGGTATTTACCGAATCGGTAATTACCTAATCGGTATTTTCCATTCATTCCAATAGGCCTGGAGGCCCATTGGAATGAATGTTAATTACCGAATCGGTAAATACCAGTTCGGTAAAAAGTCAAGGGTGGCAGGGTGTCACTTTGACACCCCTGATTAGTGCTTGTGTGCACATGTGGCACACAGTCTGTCACATGGCACAGGTGTAAATGCACATATTTGCATTTACATAGGAATTCGTTATTTACCACAAACTAATAGTTGGTGGTAAATAACGAATCCTATAAGCCCAGAAGCACTGTTTGAAGTGCTTCCTACATTTCATTTACCGATTCTGTAAATACCGAATCGGTAAATGATGATTCGGTAAATACCGAATCGGAAACTACCGATTCGTTATTTACCGAATTGGTAAATATGCCCCCCACATCGGAAAAGGCTTTTACCGGTTGGTAACGGCCGATTTTGGTCGTTACCAACCGGTAAAAGCCTACCTACATCTGGCCCCTAGAGATCAAGAATCTCCTGGATCTATCCCAATAGGGATTCTATGCTAATGACAGCAAAGAAACCACACTAATCTCAGCCACAGATAACATCCGATCTCTCCTAGACTAGGGAGAGACTGCAGCCCTGATTCTCCTCCACCTCTCTGCATCCTTTGACACTGTGTCACACCACACCCTCCAACATGGACTCCATTAGATGGGGATCCAAGGAAATACTCTTAAATGGATTGCTTCCCTCCCCACCAGAAGAACCCAGCGCGTCCACCTCCCACCTTACACATCAGACCCAAAGCACATTATTCATCTGCGGTGCTCCCCAGGGGCCCTTACTGAGTCCAACTCTGTTTAACACGTACCTGGCGACATATCATATGCTAATAACACTGAATTCTTCCTCTTCCTATTCTCAAACCCCACTAACACCAAAACCAATATCCGCAGGTGCATGGCTGAGTAGCCAGCTGGATGCAAAACAAATGCCTCAAACTCAACACTGACAAAACAGAGGTACTCATCTTTGTGAGCAATACCTGCTCATGAGATAACTCCTGGTGGCCAGAACACACCAGAAACTTTCGCAGTATACTCAACAACAAGCTCACCATTAGAAGCAGATAAATGCTGTCTCCTCAGCCTGCTTCCTAACCCTCCTCATTCTCTAGAAAATATTCCAAATGATGGTTTCTCATCATCACCTGATACGTCATCCCTCAAGACCTCATCACGAGCCACCTGTATTACAGAAACTCCCTCTATTTAGGCATCACCTCACAATTACTGAGCAAATTACAAACCACCCAAAACTCTCCAGCCTGGCTTATCCTCAACCTCCTAATTAGAGCCCACATCACCCCCACCTCAGAGCGTTCCATTGGCTCCCTGTCCAACAAATATGCCAGTTCAAACTATTTTTCCAGCCTACGAGGCCCTGTACAACAAAGGACCAACCTACCTCAACCACAGACTGAACTTCAACCAACCTGGCAGACAACTACACTTTGCATCCCTCTACCTCACCCACTGACACCACTTCAATAAAAGCAGAAGAATCAGACACACCTTCTTCTACCTACTGAGAAAGACTTGGAATGTCCACCTACTCAACCTCCGGACTGCACCCTCCCTACAGAAGTTCAAAGATGGCATAAAAACCTGGATGTTTGACTGACAACTCCCAGAAGCAGGTCCCCAATGCCTATTTACCCTCATGAGTGATAAGCAACACTCTACAAAGTGTTGATTCATTGAAGCTGCTTCTCTACAGTATCAGTTCTATGCAGAAAAGCACTATACTTCGCAAATGTGTTCATGCACGTTTGTGCAGCATGTTAATGGTAATGAGCGAGGGACCACTTAACCCCTTCGGTGCTAGGCCACCCCCCAAGGCTAAGCCCTTTTTTGGGCTTTTTTGTGGTCGTTCAGCTTAGGCCCCTGTAGCGTTTTGTCCATGTAAGGTATCCATGTCAAATTTACGTCCTTTTCTTCCAACACCTTGTGAATTCTAAAGGTACCCAGGGTTTGTGGATTTCCCTGGAGGGGACATGATATTGACCAAAATGAAGCAAATTCATTTTTGTTGTGAAAATGGGAAACATGTCCTGCAGAAATAAGCATCTGTTTTCTTCCCTGTAAAAGGTATCAATAAAGAGTTTGTGGTGCTAAAATAACCATCTGTCCAGCTTTCAGGAACAGGCAGAGGTTTGTCAGAAAAACAAAATTTTCTATGCAGTTTTGGCATTTTATTGGGGTATAGCCTATTTTTCCAATTTTGTGTGCTTTCAACCTCCTTCCAGTTCAAGGTAGAAATTGATATGAAAGCTATATTGGATTGTGGAGAACTATACATTTATAAAAAGAAGACAGAATTCTAAATTCAGCAAGGGGTCATTTGTGTAGATCTTTCAAGGTTTTTCTAAAGAGACCAACAATTTAAATAAAAAAAATATTGAAATTGAGGTGGGAAAAATGCAATTTGAGCCAACGTTTTCACCTGTAACTTCTTCTAATATGTTAGATTTTTTAAAGCAATATACCATTACATCCGATGGACCATTCTGGTTGCCGTAATATATTGGGCTTGTAGGTTCCCCTAGAACTCGAGGTGCTCAATATCTGAGCTGCCTCTGGCAGTGGTTTTTCATTTTGTACCAGGTACGCAGTGTAGGAGAGTAGGGTCTGCTTCCTATGGTCTCTCTAAATTGATACCATGTACTTTAGGTACATACCAGATTGGTTACTGGGTAACCCTTCTGAGTCCCTGTATATGGTACCTTAGGTACCCAGGGCATAGGGACCCCAGAGGCCTACCAGGGGCTGAAGCATGTATTGTGCCACCCCTGTTTAGCCTTCCTAACTGACACAACAGGTCTGCACTTGCAGCCTGGGTAAGGTGGTGTAAGCACCCCTTACTTAGATGTAGTATACCTATATCTACCTTTACATATAGCACATAGTAACCTATAAGTCACTCCTATGGCAGGCCTTGAAAATCCTGAAGGCAGAGTGCTTGGTTTTGTGTGAGAGGGTGCCCTAGCATCAGCTGAGCCCCTCTGCAGCTTTCGGAAATACCTCCTTATAGCTGTTCTATGATATAGCCATACCATATATTCTTAAGTGTATTATAATCCTCGCGGTTAATGCTAACTTTGGTTTGGCTTTATCAAAACATGTTGTGTAAGGTGTCAAAGACTTTGGAATACTACCCCCCGCCAGTTCTGCCGGCGGGGGTGACTTTCCCCCCTTCTAGAGGGAGAAGAAACGTACATACTGGTAAACCCGGTTAAAGTTAAACAGAGCCCCAGCATCACAAAATGGATGCTGTTGCCACAGACATAAGTCTTCCCTCCTGCTGCTGGACGAAACTCCAGGGGAGGCCTGGACAATAGGTTTCCTGTCCAGGGAGGTGCTGGCACCTCCCCAGACAGGCTTTAGTGTATTGGGGCAGGGTGGGTTGCATTCAGTGAATGCTTTTCAGACACTGCCTGGGGTAAACAAGGTGCTCCATGCATTTCCCAGTTCAAAACCGGTGGCTGGGGCACTCAGCCCCAGCTCGGGCACAAAACTGGACAAAGGGGAAGGGGTGTAACCACCACTCCCCAGGTCCACCCATAGGTTGGACCCTAGAGTTAGTCCAACCCCAAACTTAGTATAAGCATAGGAACCCAGTCCCTAGGACTTAAGATTACCCTGGACGAAACTCTTCAACATATATCCAGGACCTTCCACATTCCATATCGACTTGAAGATGGAAGAAATCCCCCATATGGTCAAGGAGTGACCACCCTGTTCAAACAGGCACCAAAAGCATCTTTGCTGGTCTGCATTTTTTAGGCTCCCGTCGGATCCCGAAGCATCTGCCACATAGGACACAGACTTCAAGACATCTCTGAAGCTGATCCAAGCTCCCAGCAAAGCTGAGACCCGTAGCTGACACGAGAGAGGTTGGACCAGAACTCCTGGACATCCTGCATTTTTGCAACTGCACCTACTTCCCGAGGTACCCCAATATAGTGCATTGGGGTCTTTGAAGCCCGTGCCCTGAGCACATTTTGCACCGAAGTACAGAGGCCAGCACTCCACGAGTGACCCGTGAGTCCCTTTTCTTCACCGCAGCTTGAGGCTCCTTTGCGGTTCCAAGTCTGTTGGCTAGTGAGCCCATGAAGGCTAACCCTTCAGTTCTTGAGCTCTCCTGGTTGCTCCAGACATGTTCTGACTTCCCTCAAAAAGGAGAAGTTCCTCAGACCTTGCTGGTCTGACCCGAAGCCAATCTTGTCATCTTGCGTGGGTTGCTGGTGCCAAGGCTTGTTGGGTCCAATCCGAATTCCCATGCTGCAGCACTCGACATCCTTCATGGGACAGCTCAAATCCAGCTCCTGGTCATCGTCGACACCTCCAGGTCCTCGTGGCTAAAGAATCAAGCTTCACCTCTTTCACCTGAAAACACCCGACAGTGGCATCTTCCTATCGCCATCCTGCTCACTGGCTAGTGACCCAGACACCGTCCCCTCTGCTTTCAGGTTCTTCACAGCTCCGATCCACCCTTGGATCCAGCCGGACACTTTTCCTCTGGTTGCCTGCAGCATTTCTTCGCAGCTCTCCATAAAAATCGACGACGAAACCCGACACCAAAAGACACCTATGCACCCGGCTTCCCTGAGTGAGGTAACACGAGTACTCCGGTTCTCCCGTGGGTCTTGACTCTCGAAGTGTTCTAGTCTAAAAGGGTTCCATCGAAGTTCACCTCTAGTTGCCCTTAATCTTTAAAATTGTAACTCGTTCGTTCTCCATAGAAAGTCAATGGTGATCCGTGGCTATGTTTAGACACTGCATGCGTCCCCCGTGGGCCTCCTGTGTCGCTACCTTGGGTGGTTCCTGGTAGCCCCAGCGGTTCTACAGGCCCTAAGCCTGCTTTCTAACCCTCACATGGTGCTTATATCACTATTTTAGTATATGGTTCGTGATGCCCCTAGGACATAATGTATACTGTGCAACTTATCGTATGCTAATTAAGTTCCTTGTATTGTACTTTTACCTCTGACCTCATAAAGAGCCCAGAGGGCTTGTGTTTAGAATAAATACATATATATTTGATATATACCTTGTGTGGTGTGCTTTCATTTGATCATTCAAGAGATTATAACTTGCTTAACTCACCTCTAAGTCTTAGCCCGAAGGCTGCTCTCCACAGCTACCACTAGGATAGCTTTCTATAAAGGTTGACTTTAAACCTACCATCAATAAGGGTCATTTGGACTGGTGCAAGGTGCCCACTAGAACAGTGGACATCACATGCCAGGCCAACTTCTCACATGCAGCAATTCAGTTGGTAAAATATAAAGGGTGAAAAATAGGTACCAAAGAAACCTATATATTTGCACATCTCCGAAATTGCAGTCATCCCTATAAGCATGTGAAATAGAGGAAATTTTTCAAAATGGCTTCATTTTTACACATTGCCTTACATTTGAAAGGCAGAAATGCTATGAAAGTCAATTGGTAATAACACGTGTTCTACTATTCTTTGTTCCCCCAAGTATCCCGATAAAAATGGTACCGCACTAATGTGGGTTTGCTGTAACACTTTCCTGCCACTGGATTACAGTTAGCCTGGCTGAAGAAGAATGAAATACACTGAAACCGGTCCAGGGAGGACCTGGCCCTGCAGTTCGGTCCGGACTGTTCCCATGGGGCACAGGGTCAAGACTGCTTTGCATATGGCTGGGTCCAAACTGCAATGGCGTAGAGGGCAAAAGAACGATGAATTTAACCAGATCGTTTGACTGGGAAGAATGTTTGCATTGTCAGCATTCCATCCATCATTTATTTGCTGTAGCACTTTTTGCCCTAAGTGGGATGGGTATGCCCAGACGTGGGTCCCTTGCTCACTGTGCAATTGGAGTCAAGCTAGCCTGACTGAAGAATGGTGACATACCCTGAAACCAGTCCCAGGATGCTTGTTTTCAGTACAGGGAGGACCTGGCCTGGTAGTTTGGTCTGGACAGTTCCAATGGAGCACAGGCTCAAGACTGATTTGCATATAGCTGGGTCCAAACTAGGGTGGCGTAGTGGGCAAAGGAACAATGGTTTGTACCCAGATATTTTGCCTGGGGGAGAATATTTGCGTTTTTCAGCTTTAAGTCCATCATTTGTTTGCTGTAACACTTTAGCCCTAAGTAGGATTGGTATGCCCAGACGTGGGTCCCTTGCTCACTGTGCCACTGGATTCAAGCTAGCCAGGCTGAAGAAGGGTAAGATACTCTGATACCGGTCCCAGGATGCTTGTTTCCGGTCAAGGGAGTACCTGGCATTGAAGTGTGGTCTGGACTGTTCCCATGGGTCACCCGGTCAAAACTGATTTGCATATGGCTGGGTCCAAACTGGGGTGGCTTAGTGGGCAAAAGAACAATGGATTTAACCCTGATCTTTTGACTGTGGGAGAATGTTTACATTGTCAGCATTCCGTCCATCATTTGTTTGCTGTAACACTTTTTGCCGTAAGTGGGATGGGTATGCCCAGACGTACGTCACTTGCTCACTGTGCCACTGGATTCAAACTAGCCTGGCTGAAAAAGGGTGACATACCCTGAAACCAGTCCCAGGACTTTTGTTTCAAGTCCAGGGAAGACCTGGCCTTGAAGTTCGGTCTGGACTGTTTCCATGGGGCACCGGGTCAAGACTGATTTGCATATGGCTGGGTCCAAACTTTGGTGGCGCAGTGGGCAAAAGAACAATGGATTTAACCCAGATCCTTTGCCTGGGGGAGAATGTTTGCATTGTCAGCATTCCATCTACATTTGTGTGCTGTAACACTGTTCCTCCTAAGTGCGATGGGAATTCCTAGATGTGGGTCCCTTGTTCAGTGTGTCACTGGATTCAAGCTAGCCTGGGTGAAGAAGGGTGAAGTACCCTGAAACCGGTCCCAGGATGCTTGTTTCCGGTCAAGGGAGGACATGGCCTGGCACTTCGTTCTGGACTGTTCCCTTGGGGCACAGGGTCAAGACTGATTTGCATACGGCTGGTCCAAACTGGGGTGGCGTAGTGGGCAAAAGAACAATAGATTTAACCCAGATCTATTGACAAGGTGAAAATATTTTAGTTGTCAGCATTTTATCCATCATTTGTTTGCTGTAACACTTTCCGACCTAAGTGGGATGGGTATTAGTGCTGTTTTTCAAGGCCTTACAAAGTATGGGTGTGGGGTGTCTCAGAAATAGAGTATCCCATTACGCCCCTTCCAGAATACTGAGGTCTTCCACAAACTGCCTGGTCTTGGTTCCCAGGATACACTGAGCCCAATGTGGAGGAAGTTGCTTCAGGTTCCTGTGAGCCCAAGCCAGGAATCTGGTGATCCTCAGATCCACAACTGACCTGGCTGTCTTTAGGAAACAGCTAAAAACCTGGCCATTCTGCAACTAGGGGTACATGGAGAGGTAAATAGGGACCATTGGTGACAGGACATTCATGCTGAGTAGCCTTGGGCTCTGTAAAAGCACGTGTTCATTAATTCCCTTGAGCATACAGAATGCAGTGAGAGAAGAGTTAGAAAAACTGAATGCTTAGCACCCATTGTAGAGGCAAGAAAAACAGACAACAATATTTGCCTGTATGTTGACCTTTGAAACCCAAAGAAAGACATAGTTGTTGATAAGTTCCCTTTGCCAGATATAACAGAGATGATCACAACTGTGGCTGGAGTGAAACTTTTCTGAACATTAGATCTAACATCCACGTTTTGTCAGATCTGTCCACACCCTGACTCTCAAGAGCTCACTTCTTTCATTACGCCCATGGGGGCATACACATTTCAACACATACAATTCAGTCTGGTAACGGCAGCGCCTGTCTTTCAGGAAGCTATGTCTAATATACGGTCCTAAATTATAGGGGTGTTCTGTTATCAGGAAGATTTAGTGACATTTGGGAACTCTCAAGCATAAAATACTGAAAGACTTTGAGAAGTTCTGAAAAAATTCAAAGAGTGTGGTTGTGCAGTAACGAAAGACAAATGTAAACTTCAATGTACTGAGAAAACTATCTAGGGGATGAATTCACTTCTGTAGGGGTACTGAAATGAAATTAGTGGCACCCAAAATCAAAGAATAGCTAAGATCCTTTTTGGGAATGATAAAATGTTATTATAAATTCATCAGCAAGATTGCCAGTCAAACGTGCCATAAGCGCAAATTGTTGAAAAATATAATAACGTTAAGGGGGAAGGACATTGTGAGAAAAAATGTAAAGAAGTTAAGAAAGCTTTGACCACTGCACAAGATTGAGGAAACCACTGCATTTGCCTCAAGAGCACTTAGGCAATCTGCGGCCAACTATTTTGTAATTGAAAAAGAATCAAACAAGTTCAAAAACGTTATTTGGAGGACTGTGTTCAAGTTAAGAACAGACTACAAAGCACCTAAGGAAGGATTTCCAAAACAAATCTGGAGGCAATTTCCAGTAAAATTAAAAGATGCATCATTATTCCACACGACTACACATTGTGGAGAAGTGTGGCTCACTGGCTAGAGGCGGCAGGCCCTGAAGCAGAGGTCAGGCCCGAGACCAGGGTCAATTCCCGACCCGGCAGGATCTTGGGCTCAGTGTCCACGGACTCGATAATTCTCGCCTCAGTGCCTACTCTAACCATGGGTCCCACTCTGCAACTCTGGGCAATAGCTTGCTTAATCTCCACAACGGCCCCAACAGCGCTGGGATGCCTGGCTTCACCTTGTGGGTGCCAAGGAGTGGGCACTTCACAGGGAAAGCAAGGATGGGTTCCACAGCAGTATGCGTACAAGCACTTTTGACACCGCCTGGGGGTGATATGTGCGCTATATAAATACACAATTATTATTATTATTATTTGATGTAGAGTTTATCCCTGACCACGTAACTTGGTAGCAAAGTCCTTGTCCTGATTGGTTGATGGCATGTAAAAGGAATAGAAAGACTGTGATAACCAAAGTGAGGATATGGAATTTCTCAAAAAGAAATGTGTGTGTGGTGGGGAGGAAAAATGGGAAAAAAAGTCGGAAACAGATCCCATTCTCAGTAAAGTAATCCAGGGATGGGATTGTTAAGAAAATAATGAAGAGCGACTGAATCCGTGTTGGATGGTCAGAGAGAAATGATCAGAAGTAGATAGGTGCCTTTTCAGAGGCACAAAAGTGATCTGGGGATGACCAAAACCAGGCAACAGTTGAGGTTAGAAATTACGTGGCCAGGGATGGATGTACTAGTTGAGAGAGAGGAATTTCATAGCCTGTTCCACCAGTAATAAGGTAGCAAACTTGCACACTCCACCCGTGCAGTGACACACCCTCCCTAAAGGTCCTTGAATGGCTGCAGCAATGGATATCATTGGGTCACTGATGAGGGAAAGGAATTCACCATACATTCTGGTTTTAGCTGACATATTCAAGATGGCCAAAAATCAAAATTGTCTCTGACATCAACTCAACCTCGATTATAAACTTCCTGGTAGGGTTTTTTTTCAAGAGGGACCACCTAAAATCCTTTTATTTGACAATGATATTCAATTTTGCTCCTGGGAAATGAAGGCATTTATGCAATGTACTGGAATAACACACAAACGTAGTGCCCTGTATCACCCAGAAACCAACGTGGCTGTAGAAAAATCGAACAAAACACTCAAAGAGGGCATTCAGCTGGCAAGATCAAATGGGTTGAGCTGGCAAGATGGGGTTTGGAGGAGAATAGAGGCTTATAACATAACTCCTCATCAGTCAACAGGTATGACTCTTTTTGAGTTGTTAAAGTGTAGGAAGCTCAATTCTAGACTGGTACCTGGGCAGATTAAGTGGCATAAAGGCTGGGTGAGAGTTGATGTAGGCCAACAGTGGAGGAAAAAGGAGCTGGAGTTGCATGCAGCTGCAAAGAGAGATTTGACAAATTGCATACAACCAAAGCCAGTGAGTTTATAGTGGGTGATCAGGTAGGAGTGTAAGTTCCAACTGGCATTAAACAATGGTCAAAATGTACTGAATCTATGAAAATCATTAAGCTCTTTTGCCTTGTGGTCAAGACACAGAACGGAAGAATATGGAATCTGGGGAGGGTCGTGAAACATTACTGGCCTGGACCAAATGGGAAGACGAGGGAAAACAACAGTAAAGCAAGTTGTTAAGCTCTTGAATCCTCGGGATCGTATGTTGCTATGTATGATCCACCTCGTGATAGCCCCAAGGTCTGATTTGAGTATACAGACTTGATGGAGTGATCAATGGGGGGAACGGAAGGATGGAAACTGCTGGGAAGGAGACCTGTCACAAAAGGTAATATCGTTGAGAACACAGTTCCTATGGAATTTCCACAATTATAACCCCCTTAACTTCCTTATGCTAGAAATAAATATTCCAATATGGTAAACCGTGAAGTATGATATCCTCCTGGCGATCTAAGAAGGGGAAAAAATGGTTCAATACACCTTCAGGGATTACTAACATACATCACTGACCAAGCTATAATTTCTACAAAGATACACCTACAGAATGTTATACACAGGCGGACAGTAACAGGGGTGGAGAGCATGCAATCCAGGAACTCTCAAACAATCCCTGCTGTGGGAAAACATAAACACAAACAACTCAGTAAATCAACACTGGATTTTAGCAAGCGTCAGGGTTGGCTCACCCATAAGGATTCGAAACTAAAGTATCCCCTGAGTGTAATACCCATTGCCTCTTGCATACTTAAACCGCTCCGATCTGACGGGGGGCTTTGGAGAAGCAAGCTGGCGTCTCTCCCTTTCACTTTCTTCATATGGATTAATCAGAGAGAAATTTTGCTAAGAAACGATAATGCTGAAAAGATGCGGAGGGGAAGTGTGAGCTGTAAAAGGATTTTAAAATGAAGCTTTGAAGCTTTGAAAGGAATAACGGAGTTGAAAAACCTTTGCTTTTTGAAAATGGTATGTGAATGCTCCGGTGATTACTCTCACCTGCGGCGCCGGTCATGCACAGTGGGCTGCGGGTTGCAAATACATGGGGAAGAGATGCAGTGGAAGTCGCATTGTGGAATGGAATAAAGTTTAAAAAAGTAAAAACTGGGAAAGGCTCCTACTTTGTCGTAAGTCACCTGAACGTGTTTGGCAACTATTTTCCACTGCTGGTAGCAAGTCCAGTACAGCGGGAACTGTTTTCTGCGTGTTTGTCTTCCTGCCTGCCTGTCTCCAGGGGAACACAATATTCAGAACTAAGCGTGGGCGTAAAATCCGTTTCGCGGGTGAATTTGCGGATTTTTGACGATTTCGCGATCCGCAAATCGTGCAAATTTACCCAAAAATCATCAAATTCGCAAGCTACGAATTATTTTGCTTAGTCGTGCTTGAAAAATACAATATCGCGCACGCGGCGTTGACTTACCGTGATTCTGAGTCCGCCGAGTGGTTTTTCTCCTGGTTTTGCGTGTGCTGGGCCATTTTCGATCTTGCTGCGTGATCGCGCTAGAGTTTTTCTAACGCAATTACGTTATCGTGGCTTGCCATCTTGCACAGCGAGAGTTTGACAATGCGAGTACGCCATAAAGCCCGCGATCATGCATTGCTGGAGTAAACAATGCTGAACACGTAGATGCGGCGCGCAGCTTACTTCCGGCGGGAGATTTGAACAGCTCGCGTTCCCGAAATTGTAAAAATTGCAATTCTGCACAAGAAATCCAGCACAGGAAACATAAACCTTGCGAAAATGATGATTTTGATCAGAATAACTCCTCAGATTGACATTTGGCTGCACCTTTTGGTGCAGGAGTCCATTTTTTGGGGTGGGGTGGGAGGAAGTAAGTGCCCCAGAAGTTCCAACTTCCTGTTCCTGTCCAGCAGGCTCCTCCCAGTGCTTTGTCCATGTCCTGGTCACTTTTCATTTGGCTGTGGAGCTGGAAGGATTACTTTTTGTGACTGCAGCTGGATATTTGTATTTGAGGACTTTTTGGACTTTGGAGTTTGGATCACTTTTGGACTTGAGATTTTACAAGTAAGTTGGTGTTTTTTATTTGGGGCATTGCAGTTGAGGCAACTACAGTTCTAAAACTTTTTTCACAACTTTAACTAAATATATATTGTGGTGGGTAGCCACAGTATCCAGTAGGCCCAGGGTTAGTCATGGGTGCATGATACAACTGTTTCTGTAATTTTTTTAACTTAATTCTCATTTATGTCATGGAATTTTAGCTCACTGTTATATGTTGATTTTTCTTTTACATTTTGGGGTGCCTGTAAAGCCTCACTAGTCAGTAGGCCCAGGTGTAGTGAGTGGTGCATGGGCCTAGTCTTTCTGTGGGGTGCCTTGAATTTAAACATCATTGAGGGCATGGATGGCATGGGATTGTGGTGATTTTTGAGTGTTTTTCGACTTTTTGGGGTGTTGTTGGGGCCTGGCCATGTGGGTGGGGGCCATTTTGAGGCCTGGTACAGACAGGGCCTGGCCATGTGGTGGAGGTCAAGGGGGCATTTTGAAGCCAGGCATAGTGGCCAGGCCTGCACCCAGTTTGCCTTGCTTTCAACCATTATGCCAAGGGGTACTCAGTCATGCATGGGCCTAGTCTTTCTGTGGGGTGTCTTGAATTTAAACATCATTGAGGGCATGGATGGCATGGGATTGTGGTGATTTTTGAGTGTTTTCGACTTTTTGGGGTGTTGTTGGGGCCTGGCCATGTGGGTGGGGCCATTTTGAGGCCTGGTACAGGCAGGGCCTGGCCATGTGGTGGGGGCCAAGGGGCCATTTTGAAACCAGGCAGTGTGGGCAGGCCTGCACCCAGTTTGCCTTGCTTTCAACCATTATGCCTAGGGATACTCAGTGGTGCATGGGCCTAGTCTTTCTGTGGCGTGTCTTGAATTTAAAAATCATTGAGGGCATGGATGGCATGGGATTGTGGTGATTTTTGAGTGTTTTTCGACTTTTTGGGGTGTTGTTGGAGCCTGGCCATGTGGGTGGAGGCCATTTTGAGGCCTGGTACAGGCAGGGCCTGGACATGTGGTGGTGGTCAAGAGGCCATTTTGAAGGCAGGCAGGGTGCTCAAGCCTGCACCCAGTTTGCCTTGCTTTCAACCGTTATGCCCAGGGGTAATCAGTGGTGCATGGGCCTAGTCTTTCTGTGGGTGTCTTTAATTTAAACATCATTAAGGGCATGGATGGCATGGGATTGTGGTGATTTTTGAGTGTTTTTCAATTTTTGGAGGTGTTTTTGGGATCTGGCCATGTGGGTGGGGGCCATTTTGAGGCCTGGTACAGGCAGGGCCTGGCCATGTGGTGGGGGTCAAGGGGCCATTTTGAAGCCAGGCAGTGTGCTCAGGCCTGCACCCAGTTTGTCTTGCTTTCAACCATTATGCCCAGGGGTACTCAGTGTTACATGGGCCTAGTCTTTCTGTTGGGTGTCTTGAATTTAAACATCATTGAGGGCATGGATTGTGGTGATTTTTGAGTGTTTTTTTTTACTTTTTGGGGTGTATGACTGATGTTCCACTGGCTTCCATTGCTTTTAGGTGCACAAGAGAACCACCAGTGCCAGGAAGAAGCCCTGCAGCAGTGTGTGCAGCACAACGTCATGTGACGTCACGTGGGGCCACAGACAAGACAACTCTGCAACTCGTGCAACTGCGGCCTGCTGTTCTGACATCTCAAGAAGATGGCCCCAAATAAAGTTGGCCATAGCGCCTCAACGAAAAAAGTTGCCAGTGCCACTGCCAGTGAGAAGGAGCAGAAAAAGCGAGTGGCACCAGCCTACCAAGGAGACTGGTGTGCCCACTGACACTTTTTTTGGGGGGAAAAACTACGCCTGCAGCAGCAGCGGTGTCCGCCGGGGACCAAGCTGGAAGCAGCACCCCCGCTTCATTGGGCTCAGTGCTGCAACGGCAACTTAGGTCCAAGAACATGAGTGCTGCTGCGGCAGTCACTTTGGTTGTTCAATCACCATCGACCAGTGATCTTGGCTCATCACAAGAAAGTACCATCCAATCAACGCCAGGTGTAACTCAGCTGACGAGTGTTCAACAACCACAGCCGCAAACACAGGTGCAACTAGTACAAGCGCAAGTACATGGGCAAGGAGAGGCGCAAGTAGAGTCGCAAGGAGAGGCGCAAGTAGAGCTGTAAGGAGAGGCGCATGGACAGGTACATGGAGAGGTGCAACTAGAGGTTCATGGAGCGGCACAACTGCCTACAACGCTTGTTCCTCCAGAAGTAGGGGCACATCAGGAAATTGATATTCAAGAGGAGGTATCATCCGAGGAAGCCACTCCTCCTGATGATGATTATCCATTGTCTTCCAGATCCCCAGCAAGAAAAAGGTCAAGGAGGGATACTACTACTACTACAAGTTCTTCTTCAATCCCCCTTCCTTCTGATGACCTTGATCATGATTGGAACCCAGCCATGCAGTCTGAGAGTGAGTCACGCCATGAGCCGACAAATGTAGCTAAGCCTAAAAGGAAGGCTCCCGCAAAGCTTCGACTTATGGGTGATGACGACGAACAAGAAGTGGTGTCTTCTGCTGCTGATGAACAGTCTGATGACGACCCAGTCATCACCGTCATCACTCCAGCCCCAGTGGGCATGCAGCAGACACACATTTTGACCCTAGCCCGAATGGCTGCTGATCGGGATATAGGCGGTGTGGCACTGGTACCACCACTGTTAACTACAACACCAACACGACCTACAGCTTCAATCTTTTTTAGTCAGAAGGTCCGGCATGGACCTCCATCCAGCTCGACCTCAAGTAGTGGTGCTGTAAGTGGACAACAGAAACAAATTCAGCCATGCCCATCCTCCACTTCATCTGGTATTAAAAGTCAAAGTAGCACCTCCACCTTCAGCAGACATCACCAGTCCCCAGTTTGGGACTTCTTTACCGTTAGCGCAAAGGTGGAAAACATGGTCATTTGTTTGATTTGTAAAGCATGCATTAGTCGGGGTAAGATTGGTACCAACTATGGTACCGGAGGCCAGAGAGGTCATCTAAAAAACACCACACTATTGAGTGGGAAGCACACATGAGGATGATCGAGGAAGGCAAAAGAAAAACAAATCCAAATGTATCCATTGATATTGCATCTGATGATGACGAGAGGCTGATCATGCAGAGGGGAAGTGAAGAAGCAACAGACATTTTTTCTGGTACACCCAGTACTCCTGGCAGCAGCACTGCAGTGGTATCGCCCACACCCTCTACCCCTGCAACATCTATGAGGCACACTAAGAGTATTGGAGAGACACCAATGCGAAAAACTACATCACTGGGCCTAACTGGTTTGAAGACATCATCATCATTTTCACGTAAAATGATCCAGCCCACCATTCGCTGAATGTTGTGGTCGGAGGCGCCATTTGAACGAAACCACCCAACGGTACGTCTGTATAACGCAAAGCTGGCTAAAATGCTAGCGCTGGACCTTCTCCCTTTTTCTTTCATAGAAGGGGTGGGGGTTCTAGAATTAGTGGCAACAGTCTGCCCTAAATGGAAGGTTCCTAGCCGGTCTAATTATGCCAGAGTTGCGGTTCCAGCACTACATCAAGATGTGCTGGAGGTGATTGGCGCAGCTTTGCAGAAGAGTGCTGTTCACACTATCCACTTGACAACAGACATGTGAACCAGTTGCCAAGCCCTTGAATACATGTGCATCACTGCACACTTGGTCTCTTTTACAGGGTCTTTTGCAGGGGTTAGAGAAAAGTCAAGTGCAGTTGTTGACCTGGACACAGTTTTTCAAGCTACTCGGAAACATGCAACATTAGCCATGTTTGCCATAGAGAAAACTCATACTGCAAAAAACATTTTGGAGGAGTTTAACAGTAAGGTCTCTGAATGGCTGCAACCAAGAAATCGCATAGTTGGTTATGTTTCCACGGATAATGGCAGTAATATAGTTAAGGCCATGCAGGACGATGAATATTTCAGAGTGCTGTGTTTGGCGCACTGTATAAACCTGGTTGTTCAAGATTTCTTGAAAAATGAAAACCAAGTCAAGAAGTTACTGACCACCTGCCAAAGAATCTGCACACATTTCAGCCATTCTTTTAAGGCCCGGAAGGAGCTGAGGAGAATTCAACATGTACGTAAAGTGCCAGTCAAAGGACTCATCCAGGAGGTGGCAACACGTTGGAACTCAACCTTTTACATGCTTGAGCGTCTGTTTGAGCAGTGCATGGTAATCAATGACTATATCTTTACACTAGGTTCTGCTATGAAAGACATGAGGCTAGAGTTGCAGGAATGGCAGCTAGTTAAAAGCCTGACAGACATGCTTCGTCCTTTTGAGGTCTTCACGCGTGAAGACAGCAGGCAGGACTGTTCTTTGAGCAAAGCTATCCCATTGTCGGTCATGCTAGAGCACCAACTGAAGGCGGTGTCTTCAACGTTCAGAGATGATGTTGGAAAGCAAGATGCATATCTGTTGGTGGAGAACTTATTAAGCCGCCTAGTTGCCAATGAAAGGCTTCAAAACATACATACAGAACAACATTACATTTGTGCCACTATTCTGGATCCACGGTACAAAAAGGCAGTGGCCAGCAAAGCATTCATTCCTTTTGATGAAGCAGATGTTTCAAAGTACAAGCATTGGCTAGCTGTGTCAGCGAGTCGGTTCGAAAAAGATCAGCAGAAAATTCAAGGAGCAGTCAGAAGTCCAACTGAATCAGCAGGTGATCCAGTGTCAAGTTCCACTTCTGAATCTGTGGGCGAAGGGAGTAACTTTCCCTCACAGCCGTTAATAACACCAGCAGCAACCGTATCATCATCCTCACCTGCACCAGGCCCAGCCATAATATTGTCGGAAGCGGATTGGCTTACTCATCAAGGGTTTGCTTGTTCCAGTGCTGAGAAGGCCACAGATGTTATGCAAAGTGGAGCAACCATGGAGAACCTTGAGTTGATGGTGCAGGCCTATCTGGATGACCCAACACAGGTCTTTGTTAATAGGAACCCATTGCTGTTTTGGTACAGGAAAATGGCTCTATGGCCACTGATCACCAACCTGGCTATAAACTATTTGTCTTGCCCATTCGCAAGCATGTCTTCTGAACGTGTTTTCAGTGCTTCTGGTGCCATTGTAACTTCAAAAAGGACACCCGCCTCTCGGCCAAAAATGTGGAGAGATTAACACTGATCAAGATGAATCAGCACTTGATACCACATGATTACAAAGTACGTGAATGCACGCAGGATGAAGAGGACACCGACTTAGGTGACGAAAGTTCTTCTCTGTTACCTGACCTACTCCTGTCTCAATTCATGGAGTTTGAGGATGAGCTCTACTTCCCTGACACCGACCCCTGAAAATGACTTCCTTTTTTTCGTCCCTAAACACTTTTATTCCTGTGTGTATTTCTTTGTTTTGCAACTTTTACCACAACAAAACTCTAATCACCTAATCACAAGTCCATCAGCAGCACTGTCTTCATCTTATATTCCTTATTGATTTGAAGGTGCCGCAGTCTGCATTCCTGAGTTTCACAAGTTCACAACTCAATCATGCTCCTTTATACTCCTCCTCCAGACTCCCCCTATCCATTTCCCTCAAGGCAGATGGATGGATTACAACGAGTCCCCTCAAGTAGGACTGAAATTACTGACTGACTACATGCTTGCTGATTGCTGACAGAGTTACTTCTGATATTGACAGGAGAGGCTGCCATGTGGGCCCTCACTTTCCGAAGAAGATGCGGACAAAAAGTAGAACAGGTAAGAAATAATTGAGAAGATGGCATGCAGTGGACAGCAATGGCTGTCTGGCTCTGATGAAACCAATTGCTGTTCGTTTTTTGTGCATGAAATGATGATTCATATGTCTTGTCTTAGTTATTATTTAATCTTTCACACAGTAATTGTAACTCATGTCAACAACTCTATTTTTTTTACCTTGTTTAATTAAAATTGTACTTCAAATTCAGGGGCGAAAATATTGCATTTCCCAAAATATGCAAAATGTCCTTGGAGTGGACTCACTTGCCAATATACCATGATGATTGATTAAATAATATATATTTTTTCTTTAAGGTCACTCACTGGGATGGATGGATCATCAGCGTCGGTTTACGGAAGAACTATGGCTAATTCGTGAGTGGCAAACAGGTAAACCAGTCTACAACAACTACTACAGTAGGACTACATGTCTGTCTAATCGTGGTATGTATTGGTCGAGGGCAAGGCAGTGTACTGTTGTTGTTATGCCAGGCAGAGTCCACTCCAGACAGCAGTTCATGTAAAATTGGGGCTATGTGGCTTGCTGCATACAATTAGATATGCTTTGTCTGTCTGACAAAGAGCCTAGGTATGCTACATCAGGTTGCTTCACTCAGTGGTGCCTGCCTTGACCCTCTGCATGGCACTGCCTCAAGCTTGGGCCAAACATCTGTTATGTTTGCAAAAAATGCTGTTTTTCGGTATTTCGCAAATCTCGCAAAAGTACTGAAAAATCGCAAATTCTCGAGCGGAACAGATTTTTGGCCCATGCTTGCGGCAGGGACATGCCATGCACCACTGAGTGAAGCATCCTCCTGATGTAGCATACCTAGGCTCTTTGACACAGACAGACAAAGCATATCTACGGTTTAGGGTTCAGTGTGATTTACTAAGGTTTTTGGGTTTAAGTTGGTATGGTTCACGATGATTCTAGGGCTCGGGCCCGATGCAGGCTCGTTCATAATGATGTTGGCAATGTTTTATGGGGGTTTGGTATTCTTTGGTCCAGAATTGGCAGAATTTTGGCTTTTTTGGGTGTTTTGCGGGCGCGTGTGTTTGGGTGAAAACAAAGTGAAAACTAGTCATAGACCTTCTTCTTCTTCTTCTTCTTCTTCTTCTTCAAAGAGCGCAGTGGTTCGATTTTGTTCTGCCTTGCTGAGATTCTTGTGACTCGCTGGAACAAGTGACTGTCCAGGTGAGTTTCAAGAGGATCGAAGTAGTGGAAGTGCTGAAAACAGCAATGTTTTGTGAACAGCGCAATTTGCCATGTTTTGAATATACCAGTATTGCATGTTTTTGGGGGGCTGTTTGGGGGTGGTCTATATTTGTGGGGGAGGGTGTGGGGGTCTGGGAGCACTGCTGGGATAGCATAATTTTTATTGGAAGTGATTTGAAGAAAATCCATGGTGGGAAAGAGGAGTTAGGGCCTAGCTGCAGAGCGCGTTTGGACCGATGTTGACTGGTTGGCTGCAAATGTTCTAAGTATGAGTTTTTGCATTTTTGCTTTTTGCCTGTTTAGGGGTGTTCTGCTTTTTTGCGGGTGGCTGCAGGGGTCTGGGGGCATAGCTCGGAAGGTCTAATATCGGAATCAAGTGTTTTGGACCAAATCCATGGTGAAACAGTTTTTGCGTTTTTGCTCACTTGCCTGTCTTTGGGGTGCGGTTTGGGGGGCTTCTAGGTTTTTGTGGGTGGGTTTTGGGGTCTGGGAGCACTGCTGGCACAGTCTAATGTTGATTGAATTTGTTTTTCAGAAAAACCCTGGTGGAAAAGGGGAGTTAGGGCCTAGCTGCACAGTGCATTTGGACGGCATTCCAGGTAGGCAAGAAACTTGCTAAGTCTCACTTTTTGCGGTTTTGCTTTTTGGCTGTTTGGGGGTGTTAAACTTGTTTCCACCTGGATTTACGGGTCTGGGGGCATTGCTGTGAAGGTCTAATACCCGATAAAAATGGTATGGAGAAAATCAGGAGGTGAATTTTTTTTTCTCCATTTTCAGGCATTTCGCTCACTTTAGCGTTTTTGGGGGGCTGTTTGGGGGGTTCCTGGTGTTTTTGGGTTGGTTTTGGGGTCTTGGAGCAACGCTTGGTACGGATACTGTTGATTGCAAGAGGTTTCAAGAAAATCCATGGTGGCAAAGGGGAGTTAGGGCATAGCTGCAGAGCGCACACGGAGTGATCTGGGAACTATGCAGAAATTTGTCAAAGTGCCCATTTTTCCATTTTTGCTTTTTGGCTGTTTGGGGGGTTAAACTTCTTTTCACCTGGGTTTACGGGTCTGGGGGCATTACTAGGAAGGTCTAATACCGGATAAAAGTGTTTGGAGAAAATCGGAGGGGAAAAAGTTTTTCCATTTTCAGGCATTTCGCTCACTTTAGTGTTTTCGGGGGCCTCCTTGCGGGGGTTCCTGGTGTTTGTGGGGGGGGGGTTTGGAGTCTTGGAGCAATGCTGGGTATGGATACTTTTGATTGCAAGAGTTTTGAAGAAAATCCATGGTGGCAAAGGGGAGTTAGGGCCTAGCTGCAGAGCGCGCACGGAGTGATCTGGGAACTATGCAGAAATTTATCAAAGTCCCCATTTTCTATTTTTGCTGGATTGGCTGTTTGGAGGGGTTAAACTTGTTTCCGCCTGTGTTGATGGGTCTGGGGGCCTTGCTGTGAAGGTCTAATACTTGATAAAAGTGGTTTGGAGAAAATCGGAGGTAAAAAAGTTTTTTCAGGCATTTCGGTCACTTTAGCATTTTCAGGAGGCTGTTTGGGGGGGGTTCCTGGTGTTTGTGGGGGGGTTTTGGGGTCTTGGAGCAATGCTGGGTATGGATACTTTTGATTGCAAGTGGTTTGGAGAAAATCCATTGTGCGAAAGGGGAGTTAGGGCCTAGTTGAAGACAGCGCTTGACACTATTTTTAACTTAGGGCTCGTTAGGGTTAGCAGTATTGCATGTGTTTGTGGGTGTACGCAATTTTGGCAACTGAGTTCTGGGGTCTACTCTTGGAGCACTTGTCGAGGAATGTTATGTTATGTTACGTTAAACAAATTTATAGGGCGCAACTAACACCATTAGGTTTCTTGGCGCCATAATGAAGAGAGCAGATGAAGGAGCAACAGAGGCCGTTTATTTGTAGGATTCAGTAAAGAGAAAAGTTTTAAGGGAAGATCTGAATTTGGGGTATGGAGTGGACAGTCTAAGAGGCAGAGGGAGGGAATTCCAAAAAGTGGGGGCCAGGAAGGAGAACTTAAGCCCGCCGTGTTTCTTCCTCTTGTATCTGGGAGTGGATAACAGGGCCAGTTGGGAAGACCGGAGAGTGCGAGGGGGGACGTAGGGTTGAAGGAGGGAAGAAATAAAGAGGGGGCCCTGACCGGCAAGGGATTTGAAAATGATACAGCCCAGCTTGAACCTGCAGCGGGCGGCTACAGGGAGCCAATGGAGGCTTTTTAGGAGGGGGCGGACGTGTTGATCTCTTGGGAGAGAGTGGATCAGGCGGGCAGCCTGATTCTGGATCAGCTGAAGCCGCCTAAGTTGGTAGGCTGGGATGCCAACATAGAGCGCGTTGGCGTAGTCGAGCCTCGATATTACTAGCGCAAGCAGGGCCAGGGTAAGGGCCTCGGAAGTGAGTAGCCGGGAGATTTTCCTGATTTTCCTTAGTTGAAAATGGCTGGAGGAGACTACCGCGCTAATCTGGGGCGTCATAGAGAGGTCGCTGCAGATGACGACTCCCAGACTTTTGGCACAGTTGGCAGGGCGGGGTGGACTGCCGAGGCTGACCGTCCAGAAAGGGGAGTCCCAAGGGTTGAAAGAGCCCCCGACAAGAATCAGCTCGGTCTTGTCGGGGTTGAGCTTCAGGTGGTTTGAGCTCATCCAATTGCTAATAAAGCAGAGGGTGTTTTGAAAGGTAGAAATAGAATCAGCAGAGGAATCAATGTTGAAAATTAGTTGCATGTCATCAGCGTAGTTGAACGCTGTGACATTGAACTGTCGGAGGGCACGAATAAGTGGGAAAAGATACAAATTAAAAAGGAGGGGGGATAGGGAAGACCCTTGTGGGACACCACAGGTAAGTTTGACCTGGGAAGCAGAGAACTGGGATAGTCTGACAGCTTGATGGCGTTGGGTCAGAAAATAGCGGACCCAGGCCAGGGCGGTACCCTGGATGTCGGCCTGTCTAATTTTGGTTGCAAGTGGTTTGAAGAAAATTCATGGTGGGAAAGGGGGGATTTGGGCCTACTTTACTTTCAAAGTACGTTTTGTCTCCATTTTCCACTAGGCCTCAAACAGGTAGCAGTATTGCACGTTTTTTGGGTTCTGATTGGGGGCATTCTACATTTTAGTGTCTATGTTTAAGGGTCTGGGAGCACTGCTGGGAAGGTCTAATTTTGTTCTAAAATCGTAGTTTACACTACACCTAGCTTGAAGGGAAAGATCCGCAAAATTCGCCCATACTTATTTATCCTTCAAACGGAGACTCAGAGTATGCCCTTTCGAAACTATTGTACTGTCGATTCTGAAACTGAAAGTGTGACTTTTTGCACTACGCAGCGTACGTACCTTATATTTTTTTCTCAGTGGTGTTTTAATATCACTTCCTGTTTTTCCATCAACATTTACAGGGCGGCTTTCACCCTGTGCAATGGAAAAAAGGATGAAGTCAGGCTTCACATCAGCGACCCGCAATTCAGCATCCACCAGGCAGGCAGTGGACAGGGTGTCTTCTGGTCACCAACATTGATCGACGGAGCGTCAGATGGAACGGAGGAGTACCACAAATAAGAGGAATGGCTTGCTGCATGCAACTTCCCAAATTCAACAGGACAAGTACAACAACATACAGTAACAGTATCCATTCATTTCTACTTATCATTTAAGTAATGTTATTGCTGTGAGTTTCTATGAGTGTAACTCTGCATTTCTTTGCTCTCTGCTTCTAAATTTGCTATGTTTTTGCTATGTTTAACAGTAATTTAATGTTCTAAGTGTTTATTCTCTCTGAGGGCAGAGAGGCAAGTGAAATTGAGTAATGACTGCAGCCCTGTACTCTCAAATTGTTTCTTCGTAGTTACTAGTAAGTTGCAGTAAGTAGTAGTGCTACTTTGCAGTAACCTAACCATCCATTAAGTAAACAACTTCTGGCATGCAGTAGTGCACTTCCTTTATGTCCCTTTAAAGATGTATCAATATTTTCAAATCCAAAGATTTGATTCTCTTCATTTGTTGTTTGACTGTTCATGCTGTGTTTTTTTCCTCTCTACCAAACTTTCCCAAAAAACCCCATTCCCATCCAATTTTCAAAAACTAACCCTCTTCCCTCGGGCTGTGTGGTATTTCATTGTGGTGTGACTGACAACAACAATAAATTCCACACACTAGCTGGGGAGGATAAGGTCAAAGCAACCAAAATCATTACAATCAGAAGTTCATGTGCGCCATCGTGGATTGATAAGAACATCCTCCTCCTACACGACTTGAACAATCAAATGCTTAATGCTTACGTTACGTTGATGCTGTGTCCTTTGCCTTAATTTCTTATAGCAGTCCAATTCCACGCAACTACTACTTATATTTACATTAATTTAGCACTGCTTAGGCTACAATTTAGATGCAAAAACCACAGTTGATGGACAGAATGTCATACATTCACCCCAGTACATAGATCTGGGCCTAAATCCATAGTTTTTTTGCACTCCACGCCACCCCAGTTCAGACATGGCCATATGCAAATCAGTCTAGCCTGTGCCTCATGGGAACAGTCCAGCCCGAACTTCCAAGCCATGCCTTCCCTGGACCAGAAACAAGCTTCCAAGGACCGGTTTCTGGCATTCCAGCCGTCTTCAGCCCGGCTTGCTTGAATCCAGTGGTGTGGAGTGCATGGGATCACGTCTGAGCATACCCATCCCACTCGGGGTGACAAATGCAAAAACCACAGTTGATGGACAGAATGCAGAACAATATCATACATTCATCCCAGTACAGAGATCTGGGCCTAATTCCATAGTTTTTTTGCACTCCAGACCACCGCAGTTCAGACATGGCCATATGCAAATCAGTCTGACCCTGTGCCTCATGGGAGCAGTCCAGCCCGAACTGCCATAGCCATGCCAAGCTTCCGAGGACCGGTTCTGGCATTCCAGCCGTCTTCAGCCCGGCTTGCTTGAATCCAGTGGTGGGGTTCGAAGAGTGGGCAGGGGGGTTTTGAAGAAGCGTTGAAGAGATCTGGTCGATGGTGATTTTGTTCCAGTTTCTTCGCAGAGTAGGTTGAGGATGGTTGTGGGTTGTGGTCTTTTTGTAGATAAAGTGAATGCAGCTGTGGTCCGTCCAATGGAGAGCTGTGGTGTGACTGAAGGAGATATGTTTGCTGGAGGTGAAGATAGGGTCGAGTGTGTGACCTGCGTAGTGAGTGGGGGAATTAACAAGTTGTTTGAGTCCGAGGTTGGTGAGATTGTCCAGGAGGGTGGAGGTGTTGCTGTTGTTGCTTTTTTCTAGGTGAAAATTGATGTCTCCCAATAGAATGTAGTTCTCGGAGGGGAGGGTGTGTGGGGTGATAAAGTCAGTGATGTCTTCACTGAATTGTGCACGGGGTCCTGGTGGCCTGTAAAGGAGAGTGCCTCTGAGAGTGGTCTTGGGGTCGATGTGGATCTGGAAGTGAAGGTGCTCGGCGCTAGCGAGGTTGTCGTCAGATCTGGTTGATATGCGGATGGAGTTCTTATGGACGATAGCGATGCCTCCTCCTGTTTGCTTGGTGCGGTCTTTCCGGATGATCTTGTAGCCTTCCGGGATAGCAATGGTGATGTCTGGGGCTGAGGAGGCGTTCATCCATGTTTCTGTTAGGAAGGCGACGTCCGGAGAGATGGTGTCTAGTAGATTCCAAAGGTCGATGGTGTGTCTATGGACTGAGCGGGTGTTGAGCAGGATGCATTTAAGGTGGTTGGTGTCAGGTCTTTGTTTGTTGTTAGTGGATGAGGAGTTGGTCTTGGTGCCGTCATACTTGCAGGAGTTGCAGGAGAAGGGTCCATGGGTGTGTCCAGGGGCCGGCTTGGGCGCAGTATGGGAGTGGACCGGGGTTTAGGGCTAAGAGGGTAGAGGCGGCGTATGTAATGCGGGTGGGGTGGGTGATACGGGGACCAGGGGGTCTGGCACTGGGCGCGGACCTTTGGCGCACCTTCGGCGCAAATGGGGCACAACCGCTGCGCGTAACCGATGCGCGCAAATGCATCTGTCATGTGTGGATAGTGGAAGGGGAGGGGCGAGGGAGGGTCAGCTGGGAAGGCGGGAGCGGGGCGGAGACTCGAGCAGGGCGACACAACAACAATATCAACAACAAAATGGCCGGCGGGACGGAGCAAGCAGGCAAAGTAATGCAAAGTGTGCAGAAGACACTAAATTAAATGTCAGTCAAGGCAACACAGCGATGGCACAATAATATCAGCAGCTACTTAGCAGGCGGGGTGGTTCAGCGCTGTAAGGCACATTAATTACAAAGAAAACAATCCTGCAATGTGAGTAGACTAAGTGAATAACAGCGATGTATGCAATTAAAGCGGTCATGCCGTGCGAGCTGATTAAATAAATAGCATTGATGTATGCAGTAAAAGCGGTCCTGCAATGCGGGATAATTAAATTGCTAGCAGCGGTGTATACAAATTAAGCGCACCTACAATGCTAGATGATTAAATTAATAGCAGCGATGTATGCAATTAAGCGGTCCTGCAATGCGAGATGAATTAATAGTAGCGATGAGTACAAGCAGCTGGGGAGTGCAACGATACCAGGCTGTTAGGGGAGGCAGGTCGGGAGCAGCGTGGAGGAGCGGCCGTGTCTGTGGTAAACAGGACGGTCACAGCATAGTCTCAGTGGGAGGGAGGGTCAGCTGGGAAGGCGGGAGCGGGGCGGAGACTCGTGCAGGGCAACACAACAACAATATCAACAACAAAATGGCCGGCGGGACGGAGCAAGCAGGCAAAGTAATGCAAAGTGTGCAGAAGACACTAAGTTAAATGTCAGTCAAGGCAACACAGCGATGGCACAATAATATCAGCAGCTATATATGCAGAACAATGTCATACATTCACCCCAGTACAGAGATCTGGGTCTAAATCCATCGTTTTTTGCACTCCACACCACCCCAGTTCAGACATGGCCATATGCAAATCAGTCTGACCCTGTGCCTCATGGGAACAGTCCAGCCCGAACTGCCAAGCCATGCCTTCCCTGGACCGGAAACAAGCTTCCGAGGACCGGTTCTGGCATTCCACCGTCTTCAGCCCGGCTTGCTTGAATCCAGTGGTGTGGAATGCATGGGACTCACGTCTGAGCATACCCATCCCACTCGGAGTGACAAATGCAAAAACCACAGTTGATGGACAGAATGCAGAACAATGACATACATTCACCCCAGTACAGAGATCTGGGCCCAAATCCATCGTTTTTTTGCACTCCACACCACCCCAGCTCAGACATGGCTATATGCAAATCAGTCTGACCCTGTGCCTCATGGGAACAGTCCAGCCTGAACTGCCAAGCCATGCCTTCCCTGGACCGGAAACAAGCTTCAGAGCACCGGTTTCTGGCATTCCAGCTGTCTTCACCCTGGCTTGCTTGAATCCGGTGGTGTGGAGTACATGGGACTCACGTCTGAGCATACTCATCCCACTCAGGGTGACAAATGCAAAAACCACAGTTAATAGACAGAATGCAGAACAATGTCATACATTCACCCCAGTACAGAGATCTGGGCCTAAATCCATAGTTTTTTTGCACCCCAGACCACCGCAGCTCAGACATGGCCATATGAAAATCAGTCTGACCCTGTGCCTCATGGGAGCAGTCCAGCCCGAACTGCCAAGCCATGCCTTCCCTGGACCGGAAACAAGCTTCAGAGCACCGGTTTCTGTCATTCCAGCCGTCTTCAGACCGGCTTGCTTGAATCCAGTGGTGTGGAGTGCATGGGACTCACGTCTGAGAATACCCATCCCACTCGTGGTGACAAATGCAAAAACCACAGTTGATGGACAGAATGCAGAACAATGTCATACATTCACCCCAGTACAGAGATCTGGGCCTAAATCCATAGTTTTTTTGCACCCCAGACCACCGCAGCTCAGACATGGCCATATGAAAATCAGTCTGACCCTGTGCCTCATGGGAGCAGTCCAGCCCGAACTGCCAAGCCATGCCTTCCCTGGACCGGAAACAAGCTTCCGAATACCGGTTTCTGGCATTCCAGCTGTCTTCAGCCCGGCTTGCTTGAATCCAGTGGTGTGGAGTGCATGGGACTCACGTCTGAGCATACCCTTCCCACTCGGGTGACAAATGCAAAAACCACAGTTGATGGATAGAATGCAGAACAATGTCATACATTCACCCCAGTACAGATATCTGGGCCTAAATCCATCATTTTTTTTGCACTCCACACCAGCCCAGTTCTGACATGGCCATATGCAAATCAGTCTGACCCTGTGCCTCATGGGAACAGTCCAGCGCGAACTGCCAAGCCATGCCTTCCCTGGACCGGAAACAAGCTTCAGAGCACCGGTTTCTGGCATTCCAGCTGTCTTCACCCTGGCTTGCTTGAATCCGGTGGTGTGGAGTACATGGGACTCACGTCTGAGCATACTCATCCCACTCAGGGTGACAAATGCAAAAACCACAGTTAATAGACAGAATGCAGAACAATGTCATACATTCACCCCAGTACAGAGATCTGGGCCTAAATCCATCTTTTTTTGCACTCCACACCTCCCCAGTTCAGACCTGGGCATATGCAAATCAGTCTGACCCTGTGCCTCATGGGAACAGTCCAGCCCGAACAGCCAAGCCATGCCTTCCCTGGACCAGAAACAAGCTTCCGAGGACCAGTTTCTGGCATTCCAGCCGTCTTCAGCCCGGCTTGCTTGAATCCAGTGGTGTGGAGTGCATGGGACTCACGTCTGAGCATACCGATCCCACTCGGGGTGACAAATGCAAAAACCACAGTTGATGGACAGAATGCAGAACAATGTCATACATTCACCCCAGTACAGAGATCTGGGTCTAAATCCATCGTTTTTTGCACTCCACACCACCCCAGTTCAGACATGGCCATATGCAAATCAGTCTGACCATGTGCCTCATGGGAACAGTCCAGCCCGAACTGGCAAGCCATGCCTTCCCTGGACCGGAAACAAGCTTCTGAGGACTGGTTTCTGGCATTCCAGCCGTCTTCAGCCCGGCTTGCTTGAATCCAGTGGTGTGGAGTGCATAGGACTTACGTCTGAGCATATCCATCCCACTCAGGGTGACAAATGCAAAAACCACAGTTGATGGACAGAATGCAGAACAATGTCATACATTCACCCCAGTACAGAGATCTGGGCCTAAATCCATCGTTTTTTTGCACTCCACACCACCCCAGTTCAGACATGGCCATATGCAAATCAGTCTGACCCTGTGCCTCATGGGAACAGTCCAGCCCGAACTGCCAAGCCATGCCTTCCCTGGACCGGAAACAAGCTTCAGCGCACTGGTTTCTGGCATTCCAGCTGTCTTCACCCTGGCTTGCTTGAATCCGGTGGTGTGGAGTGCATGGGACTCACGTCTGAGCATTCTCATCCCACTCACGGTGACAAATGCAAAAACCACAGTTAATGGACAGAATGCAGAACAATGTCATACATTCACCCCAGTACAGAGATCTGGGTCTAAATCCATTGTTTTTTTGCACTCCACACCACCCCAGTTCAGACATGGCCATATGCAAATCAGTCTGACCCTGTGCCTCATGGGAACAGTCCAGCCCAAACTGCCAAGCCATGCCTTCCCTGGACCGGAATCAAGCATCCTAGGACCGGTTTCTGGCTATCAGCCATTATCAGCCAGGATAGCTTGACTCCAGTGGTGTGGAGAGCACGGGACTCACGTCTGAGCATACCCGTCCCACTCGGGTTGACAAATGCAAAAACAACAGTTGATGGACAGAATGCAGAACAATGTCATACATTCACCCCAGTACAGATATCTGGGCCTAAATCCATAGTTTTTTTGCACTCCACACCACCCCAGTTCAGACATGGCACAGGGTCAGACTGATTTGCATATAGCCATGTCTGAACTGGGTGGTGTGGAGTGCAAAAAAACGATGGATTTAGGCCCAGATCTCTGTACTGGGGTGAATGTAAGACATTGTTCTGCATTCTGTCCATCAACTGTGGTTTTTGCATTAGGCTACAATTTAAGGCACTGTTCTGTACTGTACTATCTAATGTACTGTTTCTAATGCTACGCTCAGCCCACTCAATGTTTAATTTCCTTTTTTTTCATATAGTGATACTGTCAGTGTGTACCACTACTGCTACCAGCACAACAATGATATTGCATCCGTCGAGGATTCAAGTCAACAACCAACCTTATTTACCAACCGTGATTCACAAATCACAGGTAAGATAAGCATGATGGAGAGGTAGTAGAATAATGGGCTAGGACTAAGTTGGGAGGAGAGCAGAGACTGACAGTACTACTAGAAAAGTACAGTAGTAGGGCTACTGAATTGACTAACTCGGTTACTTGCATTTTGGTACATTTCAGGACTAGATGTTTTATTCATGCTGGTAAGTTTGAAAAACCAAACGTCCAGTAAGCACCGCCAACCCCCACACAAAATAATATGAGCGCGTATACTGTGTTTTGGTATGAGAAATATAATTATTAAGAAATATAATTTATTGATGTTGTTGTCACAAAAATAAAATAAATTACCCCAACTCACCCCCTCACTAACCAAACCAATGTCCAAAAATCTAAAAGTCCCCTTTCCCAAAAACCCAATTCCCCCCCCCCCCATCTTTAAAAAAGGGGCAAGGGTAAGTCACTTCCTCCGGTGGCGTAGTGTGGACAGCTGGTGCTGCACGTCCCGCAGCTCTTTGCGGAGGTCCCGGAGCTAGCGCTGATGTTTTTCGCCCAACCGCTCCAGGTAGTCCACTCGCTTTTGGAGGTGGTGCACATGTGCCATCCAGGCTCTGTGGCGGGAGGCTGTCGGGCCACGGCTCCGTTTGGCTGGAGGCTTGTGGCTGGTGGACCTGGGGGCAGTGGAGGAGGATGTACTAGTTCATATGTCCTCATGCTCCAGAGCTCACAACCGACGATACTCGGCACAAATAGCCTCCAGCTTACGGGCCCTGGCCCGGACAGCCATCTCCTTGTGGGTGAGCTTTTTTGGAGTAGCATCTATGAAGAAAGACAGGAAAATACTGTAGCCAATAGTCTTTAACATAAAGTCAAAATAATTCAACGGAAAGTTGACACTCAGTAACACCAGCAAGTAGCAAACACAGTATAACATTTTGGCATATATCTTTCCGCCATCTTTGTAAGCCTGTGACATTGCTGGGAGTTTCAGGAATTCCACTAGCAGTACTATGGGTGGACTCACTACTTCATACATAGTCAGAGAGTACTAATAAATTGCCTTTTTTACTTTTTTTCTCTTGTGTTGCAAAAGAAATTACTGGTACGTGAACTTGTGGTAGCCGCCATAATGGCAGCTCACTCAGCTTTCACCCAAGAAATACAGACACAGGCCATGATGATGCAGACTCGCAGTACTTTAAGCAGTACATGCAGGTGGGGATAGGAAAGTCTTACTTTTCTATAGGGGTGGCACTGCTACTGGCCATACTTCATCCACTCAGTGTCTGCTCTACTACATCATACACCTCTGCTATCGATGAGGATAAAAAAGATAACATCCAGGCTTCCAAAGTACGTCTATGATTCTTCTAAATGTCTCAAATGTACCAAAATGTCTTTTTGTCAACAACCAACTAACACCCGTTTCATTATATTTTGGAAACCGCCGTCCTCTTATCTTGAAGTGCATTCAACAAAACCATTCTTTACAGTCATAAATATTAAGACTAGCTCGTCCTTCATTTCACCCTTCTTTAACTTTTCGTTCTTCACATCCCTAAACTACATCTGATATGACTTGGCTTCACAATAAAAATTTGCCAGCTGAGTTGAAGTGAAATAGAGGGGGCCATTGGTTACCCGAGAAGTACCGCAGCTAATGCTAATACAAGTCAAGGTTGACTGTCTTCTCCGTGATAGTTGCCCAAAAAGTAGTTCTAAATTAGTAACTGTTCTTAACAGTACAGTCTACCTATACTAGTGTACTGTGTACTACTGTACAGTACATCATACACTCCTTTGCGAGCCTACTCAAAAACATTTCAATTAGTAAGGAGTATAATAACTTACCACCGTCCGCCGCCGCTGAAACTTCCCCCCCAGCTCCTACTGTTGGCGCCGCTGCATCCAGAGTGGACCCCTCCGCACTGCTGGCCCCGGTACTGGTGGTCATCTGTGCGGCATCAGATGTTGTGATGTCTAGGAAAAACATGTCATATTTTCGGATGCCATACACAACCCCCTATTTTATCTCGTAATAGAAGAAAATGTTACATTGCTACAGGAGATCAATAACGCTCTTGATGTGGCCATTGTGGAATGTGCAGAGGTGCAAAAGACAAAACCAAGAATTTTCAAGCAAATGATGGGAAAAAGTATGACATAAGGATGAATATCACATGTAGCACAAAATACGTCATTTATATTATTGAATGTAAATGTCTGCGAGTGTATGTGGGGAGCACAATCCGTATGCTTAACACCTTGGGTGCTTGGGCTATTTTCCTCCTGTGCTGGAGGTCATTGTCAATGGATGGACTCATGACGAGCCCAGATCGTCATGAGCACACGAGCACCGTGCATCATGACGAGCTGAGCTCATCATGAGCATCGAAGGGGTTAAAGAAAGAATGAGTGAGCATTTGAGAGCAGTTAAAAACAACGATGTGAGGTATCCAATAGCAGAACATATACACAACTACATTAAGCAAGATCAAAGATCAAACATCCATAGGCGTAGCCAAAGTTTCCATAACCTGATAATGCCTTCTTGAGTCACAGCCTATAGATCTGTGGGCGTACCAAGTACTTATAACTCTGAATATATATTGCCACTATATGAAGAGCTTCTCCCAATAACTCCTTGGGAAATGTTATGCAAAAGAAAGGCCTTGGTGCAACATATACCAATCTCTGTTCAAGTCCCCGCTCGATCTCCCTGCATACGTCGGAGCCCCGACTCGCCAACATGTGAGAATGTCGGAAAAGTATTTCACCAGCTCCGGATGCAGCCAGGCAACCAGCGCAGACTGGAATTAGAGTTCAGAAGAGAGTGTAGTGTAGTTCCTAGTTTCCCACTAGGCCCTGCGCATTAGAATAACATAAACAGTAGTATCGACGTGGAACTGCTGATATTCCAGGCCTCCACTGACTATGCTAAACTTAATTGGGTTGTGTTACCAACTAGCTCAGAGGTCACTGGACACTTTCTTCTCTGCATAGGAAGTGATCAGCTTCCTTGGCACAGAAAAGAAGGGATTCAGCTTTCCAACAACCGTGCAACATGACAACTTTGCTCCTCAGATCAAGAGTCAATCTCTAGGGTCGTGTGAAACAATAGACATGTATTTCACTCAGTCAGTCTAGTGCAGTTTACTTTCACGAGATGTAGAGAATAGAGAGACGGGCGTTTGTCAATAAAGGGTTAACATTTATTGAACAGTCTTTCTTCTCGTACAAGAGAAATGTATTGCCACAATTGCAAGAATTGTTATTATAAAAAGTACGTACAGTAAGATAAGGATTGCGAAATAGAACTGTAAAAGCATTGATATGGTTTCTTAGCCATACAATGATTTAAAAGTAATAAAACATATATACAGTCATATATACATTAGGCTAACATACTCAACTGGTGCTTCTAACTAAGCCTACCCCAGTGTGCCTGACCTAAGCCTAACACGTGGAAGGGGAGTAAGTAAGTAGCTTAAGTTAAGTTGGTTTTGCCAAGGTTTGTTTCAAGAATTCTCGTCTAAGGGTTTAGTCAACACCATACCTCTGAATAGAATGATGGAGGATTGGTATCTCCTTCAGGGGTCACTCTCGATATCCCAGTCACCCGCAAGGGTAGACCGGAAACGCAGGAGCTGGATTTCTCTGCACGAGAAAGGCAGCGGGTCTCTTCAGCGCGTCGAGGAAGGAGGGGGGACAGCTGGAATCTGCTGGATGTCTTCGCAGAGGGACGGCTGTTCAGCTCCTAAGCGTACTGTACCATCGTTCGCGCTTTAGCAGCGATAATGGTATCAGCAGCTTCACCACCACAGGACAGCAGGCTGCAGCGACAGAGTGCTAGATTTACCAACACGGGGTCTTGCAGGCAGCTTGCATCAGCAACAGTAGCTCTCCATTGCTTAAGGCAACATTGGTAATATTTATACCTGACAGGTGCCGGGTTTGACGCAAGTTTGCTGGACATAAGACGTCAATTAAAGATGTCACTAGGAAGTGATAGTTATCAGTTGCTCATTAGAGTTCCATTACTAATCAAAACACAGCAAGCGGGGATTTCCAGGTTTGCTGAGTTTTTATCTTGTTGAAGAACTCGGAGTGTTATCTAGGAATATCAGATAGTGACTACTGCTCTGTCATTGCACTAATTGGTCGCAAAGGAAGTGGCAGAGAGAACTATGCTGGAATGTGGCTCTGTTCGTGTGAGGCCAGAGATGACTTTTCAGAAAATCGCACTTGAACGGTTATGCCAATATAGGGAATAAATGGATTTATAGCCGAATAGGGGCATAAGGGCACAGTATCGATCAGGAACCTAGATAAACACGCAACAAGAGACAGGCAGAAAAGATGCCACTCAATGTTCTGCTCGTTCCCCCCGGATGATTCAAGGCCCCGACTTGCCAACCGGGGAGAACAGCAGAAAACTCCAAAATCCGCTATGGGCAAAAGAACACACAGCATATCTAACATCCAGCACAATCGAAAGGACAAGGAATAGATGTGCACAAAGCAACCTTACCGGACCTCCCTTCGTCAGCGCTGAATCTCCGGTTTCAGATTAAATGGCCTGGACTTGTGCGCCAGAAGCGTTTTTGTTCTCTCGCTTCTTCTGACGCGACGTCAGGTTACAGCGGTCTTCTCAGGGATTCATGAGAGTTGTTGTATATGTGTGGTATTCAGGAATTGTCGCGGACACAGGTTTCTGTCAGTGTTCTATTGACAACCTGTTCCCTGCCAATGCGCTGCGACACAAGGTCAGAAGGTCAAAATACGATTGACAGTCCTGTGTTACATAAGGGGGAAAACACTATGGTTTGGGTCAGATCAAGTGGACAGGTGACTCGCTCCCAAGTTTCTTAAAAGATAACACAGAGAGCCATTACATTGTTAATTTCCCCTTATCTTTGGATATCGAAAAGCAGTCAATTTTTCTTCACTTTTGTGACTTCAACCTACTTGCAGTTCATGGTGGAAACAGGTGTGAAAACCATGGGTGATACCAGGAAACTATACATTTCTGAAAAGTAGTCACATTTTCGATTTAGCCAGTGGTCACTTGTGTCGATCCCATCAGATTTTCCAGAATACACTATATGTTGTAATGAAAAAAATAATGAAATGAGTAGGAAAAAACAGCCATTTGTGATAATTTTCATCTGCAAATTTTGATCATGATGGCTAATTTACAAAAGCAATATACTGTTACATCCTATAGACCCTTCTGTTTGCTAAACCATTTAAAGTTTCTTCAAAAACAGGCAAAACCCAGAGCCAACAACTGATCTCCACCGTGAAATAATTTTTTATTGTGCAGTGACTATACAAGTCATAGGTTAAAATATAATCAATGAAAAATAGGTCTAATGGAAACGTATGCAGTTCTGAAATGTGAAAAGATAATAAGTTTAGGAACGGGTGTTTTTATGCAAACTTCTACATTTTTGGTAGCACACACTACTATATGATTCAGAGGGCCTTTTGCAAAATGTCTTTCTTGCACAATGGCCCACTTTTGGAAGCCACAAACGCAGAGAAATCCAATTAGTAATCATAACTGTTCGAATATTCTGTCTTCCTACATGTCTCCAGATAAAAACCGTATCCCTGTTGTATGTATAGGAATAGCATCTGTGACACAAAATGCCAAAAACGCATCCTGGAAACATTACAATTCACCCAGCATATCATCGCTTTATCAACAATGTGGAAAGCTGCTGTACTGGGCCCCAGCTCAGCTTCCTACCAGGTAAACCCTTCAAACCAAGATATTTCTGAAAACTAGAGGCCTGGGGGAGTCCAGGGTTATGTGACTCGCATAGATCCTTTTAGTTTTGTTTTTACCTAGAAACCCTTGCAAACCTCGAGTTTTTCTCCACATTTCAGTGAGTGACAGACATTGAATGTGCAGGGAACCACTGCTTTCTTACCACTAACCATTTCCACACATATCCTAATAAAAATGGTACCCCACATATTTGGGTGGACCTAAAATCTGCAACTCGAAAGGGCCCAAAAGGCAAGATGAACAGATTAAATCTTTCCAGCCAAATTCGAACCATTTTTGCAATGTGGATGACATTGGAAATAGCCTCAGCAGTCACCCAAGGAAATCTACCAAAAACAGATATTTCTCAGAACTGGACACCTGGGGGAGATTAAGGTGGTGTAAATTCCTTGGCTCTCACTAGTATGCTCTTACCCAGAAGTCTTTGCAAACCTGAAACCTTGGATAAAAACACACTTATTCCTCACTTTTCTTTGAGGGAAACTTACAGAATCTGCCAGCCAGCATTCCCACACATCTCTTGTGTGGGAATGCTGTGGGTGGGCCTACCACTCAAACCAGGAAATTGCTTAATACGTAAATTGGGCAAATCCATTTTTTTCTACTATCAACAATCATGTTTTACAATGTGAATAACTATGCAATTTGGGTCTGGGCTAATCTGTCATAAGGGAAACCTTATCAAACCCACACATTGTTTACAACAATACACACAGGAAAGTGCAGAGTGGTGTGCCTTGCAGAGGTCTTACAACATTTTCTTACCCAGAAGCACTTGCCAAATTCAATCTTTAGCTGAAAACACACAATTTTCTCATATTACTTTGTTAGTGAAACAGAAGTAATCCACAAAATTCCTACCACCCAGCATTTTCACACTTGCCCCAAAACAAATACTACCCAACTTTAGTGGGTAGACCTAATTGTTGTGACACAAAAGGCCGCAAAATGCAATGTGGAGACATAAGCATTTGTTGCAAAAGAAACAAAACAAGAAAATAAAAAAAACAAGACTTGATCTGTCAATGGCCATAGCTGCAGTAGTTTGTCCTGGGCTCGACCTCAACCTCGAAAAACATACCAATCTCTGTTATTTTGTAAAACTAGACACCCAATGTAGTCTAGGGTGGTGTGCCTTGTGTGGATTCCACAAAGTGTTTTTACCCACAGTGCTCTGCAGACCTCAAACTTTGCATAAAATCCACACTTTTTTCCTGCATTTGTTTGATAAATTCACTGGACTCTGCAGCTATCCACAAACTTCTTACCACCCAGCATTCCCATACTTGCCCTGGTATAAACACAACTCCTTTTGTGCAGATGGGCCTACAGCGTGCTATAGGAACAGATCCAAACAAGGATAATGGGAGACATCATAAAAGAGGGAGGCAGAAAGACTGTGTTGTCCCTTTTGGGGTTAGGGTATGACCCGATGCCAGGGTCAGCCCAGCATTTATTTTTGCTTTGGTGCCGTTTTGAAATCCCTAGTGTCTCTGGGCTATTGGCTCCTGGGGCAAAGTGGGGGGGAAAAACAATTTGCCCCCAGGTATAGCAGAAATATATTATTGCCCCTTTTGTGGTAAATGCGTCCCACCTCTTTATTATGATTTCCCTTGCACTTAGTGGGTTTTCTGCCATCCAGGGGTTCATATAGGAGCCAAACCCCAAATCAGTCTCCTGAGAGGCAGAAAGAGAATATTGCCCTCATGCCAGGGTGGGCTGCCCCATGCCTTTATTTCTTTGGAAAACAATATCTCTGGCACCTAGAGGGCTTTCTACCCACTTAAGTGGCAGACTGTGTTCAAACTGCCCAATTCATGTCCGGAGAGGCAGAAAGACTGCAATTCCCCTTTTGTGATTGGAGGCATGGCCCTAAGGCAGGGTTCAAAAACAACAGTTGATGGATAGAATGCAGAACAATGTCATACATTCCCCCCAGTACAGAGTTCTGGACCTAAATCCAATGTTTCTTTGCTCAACACACCAACCCAGTTCAGACATGGCCATGTGCAAATCAGCATTGACCCTGTGCCTCATAGGAACAGTCCAGCCCGAACTTCCAAGCCATGTATTCGCTGGACCGGAATCAAGCATCCTAGGACGAGATTCTGGCTATCAGCCGTCTTCAGCCAGGATAGCTTGACTCCAGTGGTGTGGAGAGCACAGGACTCACGTCTGAGCATACCTGTCCCACTCGGGGTGACAAATGCAAAAACAACAATTGATGGACAGGATGCAGAACAATGTCATACATTCACCCCATTACAGAGATCTGGGCCTAAATCAATTGTTTTTTTGTTCACCACCCCAACCCAGTTCAGACATGGCAAATCAGCCTTGACCCTGTGACTCATGGGAACAGTCCAGCCCGAACTGCCAAGCCATGTCTTCCCTGGACCGGAATAAAGCATCCTAGGACCGGTTTCTGGCTATCAGCCATCATCAGCCAGGATAGCTTGACTCCAGTGGTGTGGAGAGCACGGGACTCACGTCTGAGCATACCCGTCCCACTCGGGTTGACAAATGCAAAAACACAGTTGATGGACAGAATGCAGAACAATGTCATACATTCACCCCAGTACAGAGATCTGGGCCTAAATCCATTGTTTTTTTTGCTCACCACACCAACCCAGTTCAGACATGGCCATATGCAAATCAGCCTTGACCCTGTGCCTCATGGGAACAGTCCAGCCCGAACTGCCAAGCCATGTCATCCCTGGACCGGAATCAAGCTTCCTAGGACCGGTTTCTGGCTATCAGCCATCATCAGCCAGGATAGCTTGACTCCAGTGGTGTGGTGAGCACAGGACTCACGTCTGAGGATACCCGTCCCACTCGGGATGAAAAATGCAAAAACAACAGTTGATGGACAGAATGCAGAACAATGTCATACATTCACCCCAGTACAGAGATCTGGGCCTAAATCCATCATTCTTCTGTTCACCACACCAACCCAGTTCAGACATGGCCATATGCAAATCAGCCTTGACAATGTGCCTCATGGGAACAATCCAGCGCAAACTGTCAAGCCATGTCTTCCCTGGATTGGAATCAAGCATCCTAGGACCGGTTTCTGGCTATCAGCCGTCATCAGCCAGGATAGCTTGACTCCAGTGGTGTGGAGAGCACGGGACTCATGTCTGAGCATACCCGTCCCACTCGGGGTGACAAATTCAAAAACAACAGTTGATGGACATAATGCAGAACAATGTCATACATTCTCCCCAGTACATACATCTTGGCCTAAATCCATTGGTTTTTTTCTCACCACACTATCCCAGTTCAGACATTGCCATATGCAAATCAGCCTTGACCCTGTGGCTCATGGGAACCGTCCAGCACGAACTGCCAAGCAATGTCTTCCCTGGACCGGAATCAAGCATCCTAGGACTGGTTTCTGGCTATCAGCCATCATCAGCCAGGATAGCTTGACTCCAGTGGTGTGGAGAGCACAGGACTCACGTCTGAGCATACCCGTCACACTCGGGTAGACAAATGCAAAAACAACAGTTGATGGACAGAATGCAGAATAATGTCATACATTCACCCCAGTACATCTGGGCCTAAATCCATTGGTTTTTTTTCTCACCACACCAACCCAGTTCAGACATGGCCATATGCAACTCAGCTTTGACCCTGTGCCTCATGGGAACCATCCAGCCCGAACTGCCAAGCCATGTCTTCCCTGGACCGGAATCAAGCATCCTAGGACAGGTTTCTGGCTATCAGCCATTATCAGCCAGGATAGCTTGACTCCAGTGGTGTGGAGAGCACGGGACTCACGTCTGAGCATACCCGTCCCACTCGGGTTGACAAATGCAAAAACAACAGTTGATGGACAGAATGCAGAACAATGTCATACATTCACCCCAGTACAGAGATCTGGGCCTAAATCCATTTTTTTTTGCTCACCACACCAACCCAGTTCAGACATGGCCACATGCAAATCAGCCTTGACCCTGTGCCTCATGGGAACAGTCCAGCCCGAACTGCCAAGCCATGTCTTCACTGGACCGGAATCAAGCATTATAGGACAGGTTTCTGGCTATCAGATGTCATCAGCCAGGATCGCTTGACTCCAGTGGTGTGGAGAGCACGGGACTCACGTCGGAGCATACCCTTCCCACTCGGGTTGACAAATGCAAAAGCAACAGTTGATGGACAGAATGCAGAACAATGTCATACATTCACCCCAGTACAGAGATCTGGGCCTAAATCCATTTTTTTTTGCTCACCACACCAACCCAGTTCAGACATGGCCACATGCAAATCAGCCTTGACCCTGTGCCTCATGGGAACAGTCCAGCCCGAACTGCCAAGCCATGTCTTCCCTGGACCGGAATCAAGCATACTAGGACCGGTTTCTGGCTATCAGCCGTCATCTGCCAAGCCTTGTCTTCCCTGGACCGGAATCAAGCATCCTAGGACCAGTTTCTGGCTATTAGCCATCATCAGCCAGGATAGGTTGACTCCAGTGGAGAGCACGGGACTCCCGTCTGAGCATACCCGTCCCACTCGGGGTGACAAATGGAAAAACAACGGTTGATGGACAGAATGCAGAACAATGTCATACATTCACCCCAGTACAGAGATCTGGGCCTAAATCCATTGTTTCTTTGCTCACAACACCAACCCAGTTCAGACATGGCCATATGCAAATCAGCCTTGACCCTGTGCCTCCTGGGAACAGTCCAGCCCGAACTGCAAAGCCATGTCTTCTCTGGACCGGAATCAGGCATCCTAGGACTGGTTTCTGGCTATCAGCCGTCTTCAGCCATGATAGCTTGACTCCAGTGGCTTAGTGAGCACGGGACCCACGTCTGGGCATACCCTTCCCACATAGGGTGAACAGCAAAACACACAAGATGATGGATGGATGGTTGCACAATGGCAAAACTTTCACCCCCAGTCACAGATATGGGTTTAATCCATCGTTATTTTGCTCACCAAGCCACCCCAGTTCAGACATGGCCATATGCAAATCAGACTGCCACGCTAGTTTCTCTCTGGACCAGAATACAAGCAACCTAGGTCTGGTTGTTCCCTAGTTAGTGCTCATCAGCCAGATACAGCTTGATTCTTTTTACACAGTGTTCATGGGACCCACGTCTGGTCATCCAAAATTCAATTAGGGCGAAACACTAAAGTATTCAAAAAAGTGATAGACGGAACGCTTGAATTGAATTTGTTTTCCTAAATATTTTCATTTTCCTGAATTCATATTAGTTAATATGACAAACTTAACAACTTGAACATAGACAAACAGTGCTGATAAACAAAATCCAAAGCTTTCATTTTAGGATGAGCAGTTCAGAGGCAGATAGTTTAAATACGGCTGCTGTAGATAGTGGATACATTATCAGTAATCAGTACCTACATGTCTGGTCTTCCAAACATAGTAAGGAATGTTCTAAAATCCCCATCACTTATTTTGAAGCTTTTCCATCGCATCATCGGAAGTGTTCAATGTTATTCAGACATGACAAATCTCATATCAAATATATGGACACATGCATAATAGAAATGAGAGGGAGCATTACTTGGGGACGCAGACCTGTAATTATTGACTACCCAGTAATTCCTTTTTTCTTAGTGGACCCTCAAGATTTCATTTGTAGTGGGCTAGTTTTTCACCAATCCCAGGAGTTACCCGTTAACCTTGGTATTGGTAACTTTGGGACTGTGGGAAATCCGGTCAATTTGCTGTGCCACTGATAATGAGTGCCCAAGTGCCGATATGGAAGGGTTATGATAGAGTATGAGGAATATGGTATCAGATACGAAACATATATATAGGATATTGCTGGCCATTGATGGAAAAAATTAGAACGAGGCAGGAACAAGGGTGAAATAGAAAGCGAGAGGGAAGAAAAAAGAAAATACGTACCACAACTCTTCAAACTTTCCACTAAGTTTTTATAAAAATGAAAAATCATAAAATCTATCTAAACGTAATTGGGAGTTGCGTTCAAAAACATAAAGAATTGTGTGCTTACATCATGAGATTCATTTTTGTAATTCTGATTTCACATTTAAGACAACATAAGTGTGTACTGTGTTGCCTGTATTTCCCTGCTATAAATTATTTTGATGTTACTATGGACCTGATTTAGAAGAGGCTGTTAGCTGCACTTCTTACACAAAAGAGACAACCCCATTGAAACTCTTGCACTCCACCTCCCTCGTTTTAGAGGGCACTGTAAGGGAGTGTTCCATATGAAAACAAGTATACACCTTCACCTCAAGGACCCCCATATTATGATCCTAGGCTATCCATCTCCATTTTGGAGGTTAATGGGCTTAGAGGAAGACGGAGAGAATCATAGGGTGGAATCAAAAGTCTTATTTGACCATGTAATCCCTGCAGCAGCAGTGCCCAGCCAACCATCCATGCATCTAAATTACCCCCAGTTCCCTCCTGTCCTCGTCCCCTTCATGATAAATGGAGATAATCCTCTCCTGACAGAAAAAATGAACGAAGAAACTGAGACCCTTACCAAACCGCTCCCACCGGGAGTACATAAGCAGTACTTGCCCAGCATTCCGCCTGTTCTTTTTTTCTGTCTGTAGACAGGAATGGTACGAGGTGCTGGTGCTGCTTCTGCTGGGCTAGAGAAGCATTCTTCCTTTGTCACCATCTGGATGGGGTGTGTTCTGTTCTGCCTACAGGCTTACCAGACCTGACAGGAGGCTTGGATGTTTCCAGATGGTTCTTTGCTGTGCGAGCCAGCCAGCCCTTTGCAACTGGTGCTCCAGCCTAAAGGTCGGTTCCGGGTTGGAGGGCTTCTCTTACTAAGGCCTGGATAGGTTGTAGATGTGCTGCTGTTGCTGGTTGGCTGCTCCCGGCTGTAATGATGGTGCCCCTGGAGTGCCTGGTGACTGGGCTGGTTGCTTTCCTGCCTCCACTGCCCCCGGTTAGTACCTTGTAATGGTTTGCCTGCTTCCTTCTCTCTTCAGGAGTTTGGCAGTATCAGGCCTGGTTTGTACCTGGATGGGGCATGGGAATCCTTGTGCTTTCACAAATGTGTGTGCCTGTTTTTGTCTGCTCTCAGGCGTTACTCCGTGTCAGGCCTGGTTCTTCCCTGGACGAGGAGCTGTAGTTAGGAGTCAATGTCATCTCCATTCGGTCTCACAGGCCCTTCTCCTGCTAAGGTTTATGCCCCAGCCATAGTGGTGCTGCAATAATGCAGATATTGTTGGGTGACCGCCTGTACCTGCCCTTTGACTACTGTTACATTTTTCCTCTGCAGGTGTTGGGCTACAGGAGTTGGGTGTCTTTTCCCCATTGTCCAGCTGCTCCTCCTTCATTGGCCCTTATTTGGGGCCTGTGGCCATGCCACCCTGTTTGCCCTGGTCTTTCTGCTGTAGGAGGTTGTGCAGTGCCGGGCCTTGTTTGTGCTGGTATGAGAGCCCACCTGGTATTTGCTTTGGCTGCCTGGAGCTGTTGCTCTGTGGCTCGGTCCTGCAGTCCTGAGGACCTACGTTTCCTGGTTTTTGGTCCCCCAGCATTCACTCCTCTGAGAGATGTCTTCTTTCTTTGGCCCTTGTTTGGTTGGCGATCCAGGGGCTGTGATGCAGTTTCCCAAGGTGGGCCGGTTTGCTGGTGGATCGGCTTGGCCTCCACCTGTGCCACCTTTTTTCCTCCTGCTCTCTATTGGTCTCTGTGGTTCGGTGGGTTGGGCCTGGTTGCTGCCTGGTTGGGTGTTCGCTGGTGTTTCCTGGTGCTGTATGCTATAGGTTACCTGGGAGCTCGGTTGGGGCACTCCTGGGCTGGCTGGAGGGGCTGTGTTTAGGACTGGCTATGTTGTGGGGTTTGTGCCAGCTCTGGGGTGTGTTCCATCTGGTGTTCCCCCTATTTTTGGTGTATGTGGTGTCAGTGAGAGATATCCTGTGGTCTCAGGCTTGCATGGTTTCAGCCTCCTGGGCTGTTGTCCCTCTTCTGGCGGCTTTGTTTTGTGGGTTGGAGTTTTGCTGTTTTGTTGTCCTCATTGCCGCTTGCTCTCTTCCGTCTTGTTGTGTCTGGACAGGGTGGCTTGCTTGGGGCTCTTCTTGCTTTGGGTTGCCATTCCAGTGTTGTCCCTCTTCCGTATACAACTGGCTTCCAGTCTGCTTGTAGGGCTTTGGCTGTTGCCTCTGTTTTGTTTTGGGCTTGGCTGTTCTGTTCTCAGCCCTCGCCGGTTTAGCCCGATGGGTTGGGGCCTTGTTTGGGCTTGGTCCTGTGTGGTCCAGCGGTTTTGGACCAGGGATCTCTGCCAGCATCCCTACCCTTTGCTTTTGCTCTGCGAGGGTCTTCTCCGGGTGTGGGTTTGCGCCATCGGGTTTTCCTGCCCTGGCGGTTTTCTTGGATTCTGCCCTGGCTTCCTGGCCATTTTTTGCTCTCTGTTTCCTTGGTTGTGGCTGGATTCCTTGTCTGTTTTTCTGGTTGGCCTCTGGTCTTTGCTGGCCTGTCTGTGGTTCGTTTGGCTGGCTGCTTGGCCCCTGCGGTGGCATCTCTGGCTGAATTCTTCTCACTGCTGTTTCTAGTCTTGGCCCCTCAGCTGCAGGTGTTGGGTCTCATGTGAGGTATTCCTGTTATGTGGTCCCAGGTTCTCTGGGCTGCTTGGTGAACTAGCTGTTTGGTTGGGTGCCCGTTGTGCCTCTTCTCCGGTGGTCGGTGAGCTGCCTTATCCGGGGCTGTGGTCTCCTGCTCCGGTCGCCCCCTGGGCTTGTGGTTGGGGTGACCTCCTGGGGATGTGTTGTTTGGGGCAGGGTCTTCCCTGTTGTGTCCGTTTGTTCTTTGGGTTGCCCTGGTCTCGATGACCTTGGGGGTTTGCCTCACCCGCCTGTGCTGGTCTGGCCTTTTCTGTCTGCCTCCGGCTCAGTTTGGGTTGGGTCTGCTGCTTTCCGCCCATTTGCCTTTCCATTGGAGGGGTTATGTGGCTGGCCTTGTTGCTTGTGGGGTGTTCAGCCTCATGGGTGTCAGGTCTCTGGCTCTTCCCCTATAATTTCCAGTTTGGTTGGAGCTGGGGTCTGTCTGCCTGGTCCTCCTGATTGGTCTTTCGGTGGCTGGTTTTGTTTTGAGTGCTCGGCTGTCTTCCCTTTGGGCTTCGGGGGATTTTTTTGGGCTGCCTTCCTGGGGGTTGTGTCCAGGTTTCACTGGCTTTCTAGTGTGTGTCTTGGCCTTTGCCTCTTGGCCTGTCCCTGGGCTCCCGCTCTAGCTCCGTCTCTCTTGCTGGGTGCTTTGCGGTTGTCCTGTGTCAGCTCTGGTGGTTGGTGTTGACCATTCATTCCCTGGGGCTTGGTCCTCATTCTGTGGTGTTTTGGTGGCAGTGTCCTCTGGGCTCTCTGGGGAGCCAGGTTGGTCTGGTTGCGGGGGGGGATGGACATACACATGCAAATAATGTGATATACTTTTCAGATCAACTGTATGTAGAGCATAAACATATTTCCTATCAGGGCTGTGTTGAATACCATCATTCAGTTTAGTCATTCAGCTCATAAATTCAGGGCATTCCATTACGTATCCCATCCTAAACTGAAGTCTAATGCCATTACTATGAACAGGAACATCTTTGAGATTCACAGAAAAACAGTCGCTTTTACATTTTTCACTGTCTGAGAAGTATGATATACTTAAACTGTAACTCTCAGGTGTAACTTGTGTATCAAGTTGTGCTTTTAGTCTGGTAGTCATGCATTTAAATGAAAGAAATACAACTAGTGGTGTGTCATGAAAATTTCGCGAAATTATACAGAGTTACATAAAAGGGAAATTTATTTTTAATCTTCATATTTTAGTGCTAAATGCTTCCTCGCATCAAATTACTATATTCTATGGTAAAAAAATGAGTGCAAAAACCATGAGAGCAGGCAAAATGTTACTCCCGCTGGTGTGTAATTACCAAACCTACCCTGATGGTGTAATTTCATGGATTGTGCGTGACAAGCATAACGCAAGGTTAGCAAAATATTCTAATGTTGGCCAGTGTACTGTCTTGCCTGGTGCAAAAAAAACCGCAATAAGTATCTGAACGCGAAGATTAAGGCACGATGAAGGGCATACAGACTCCAGATTTCTTTGATATGTAATTAAAATATCCAATCCATGGATAATACTGACCTCAATATTTGTGTGCCTTTTTTTCAACAGGGATGTTCTATGGAAGCCTTGAACAAATAATAATGTTGTTTTGTCTTAGATCAGAAGAACTATTTGGACACCTCTAGTTTTCCATTATGTGGCAGAAATAGTGGAAGAGAAGCCATGGCATAGTTATAGTAGGGTTTGCACCAGAATGTAATAGTCAGACTATTGCCTGATGTAAATATTTGAAAGAAAAATCTACACACAATGGGATGATATTTTTTGTATATTATATTTAAAACATAATACATATGTCAGATGACATTTCTGATTATAATATTCTGACATACATCCTTGCATTACTGATTAGGAATCGAAAATGCTCATGTCGGATGCTATGATCTGGCTATTTTTGGACCGTAGAAAACCAGCAGTATTTATTGTAGTAAATTTGTTTGAGGCTTTCAGCACGATGGGAATTTACTCGAATGCCTCAGAAAGGGGATGGAAATCAGGGGCTAGGCCTCCGAGTGGATTTGACCGTACTGCATCAGGAGGGGACAGGTTGTGTTTTTTATAAATGTGTGATCTGACTGTCGACCCTTCTATCATAGAGTTACCCACGGATCGACTCTTTCACCACTTCTTTTTAATAGCTGTAATGTATCAACGACCCAGGTGTTTAATTATTGTTGTCAATACCTTGATTCTACTATAGATTAGCAAGTGTCTATTGATGTCCACATGGTGATTGTGTGTCTGGGTGAGGTACCGCAGTAGAGTCAGAAAAGCATGTCTGGTGATTTAAAGAAAAAAAAAAGCGATTCGACTTCCCTGATGATCCGACTGAGACACTTTTTTCTCTTTCTGAGGCTAGTTTGACTGGGCACCGAGGTGCGTTTTTTTACGAAGGTGAGCATAAATTGGAACAGTGAGCGTGATAGTGAACCTCGTGTCTGTGCTGCAACACAAAATACACTATTCTATCTGTATTGACCAGCTAAAGAAAGACATTCTTTAGAGAAGGACGTGTTATTTGACTGGTGCAGGCATTGCTTTCAATAATTCGGTAAGTATTTTCAATAACATTTAGACCAAATCAAAGTGGGCGAAATTCGTGTACACATGCTTGTCTATGGTCTGGAAAAGCACAACCCTTTCACCTGATATTCCAAGTGCTGCAGTACTGAATTTTTAGATGCATGGTGCTGCATAACAAAAATATTGAGCATCTGGTATCAACGTTTTGCATTGGGCCCTAAAACATAAACTAAGTACTGGGAGTGCTAATGAAGGCAGGTCTCTCCTAGCGATTTGGGCTGTGTGGTGTTCTAAACAGCAGAAGAGGTGGAGCAGTGGTAGTTTAGCGACTTAGGAATAGGAAAATGGATGTTTATCCTAGAAACGCGAAAGGAATGTGCAGCTTTTGGCTATTAATGAAGCATCGTTTGCTGATATCTCTTATCGCACATTGCAACCTCAATCAATCAATCAATCAATCAATCATAACACTTGTATAGCGCGCTACTCACCCGCAGGGTCTCAAGGCGCTGGGTAAGGGGTCTGCTATTGCTCGAACAGCCAGGTCTTGAGTTGTCTCCTGAAGGCGAGATGGTCCTGGGTCAGCCGAAGATGGATGGGGAGGGAGTTCCATGTCTTGGCCGCCAGGTAGGAGAAGGATCTGCCACCAGCGGTGGCTCTTCGGATGTGTGGTACGGCGGCGAGGCTTGTCGATCATAGCTGGCAGGTGACTGTGTAGAAGGTCAGGCGGTTGTTGAGGTATTAGGGACCCAGGTCATGGAGAGATTTGTGTGCGTGGGTGAGGAGCCTGAACGTGATCCTCTTGCTGACGGGTAGCCAGTGCAGGTCCTTCAGGTGGCCGGAGATGTGGCTGCGTCGGGGGATGTTCAGGATGAGTCGGGCGGAGGCGTTCTGGATGCGTTGGAGTCTTTTCTGTAGCTTGGCTGTGGTTCCGGCATAGAGGGCGTTTCCGTAGTCCAGTCGGCTGGTGACGAGTCCCTGGGTGACCGTCTTCCTGGTTTCGGTCGGGATCCATCGGAAGATCTTGCGTAGCATGCGTAGGGTGTTGAAGCATGATGAGGAGACGGCGTTGACTTGTCTGGTCATCGAGAGGGAGGAGTCCAGGATGAAGCCCAGGTTGCGTGCGTGGTCTGTTGGCTTGGGGGTGGTGCCCAGGGGGGGCCACCAGGAGTCGTCCCAGGCAGAGGGCGATGGTCCCAGGATGAGGACTTCCGTCTTGTCTGAGTTCAGTTTCAGGCGGCTGTTCTTCATCCATTCAGCGACGTCTTTCATCCCTTCGTGTAGGCTCGTTCTGGCGGTGGCGGGGTCTCTGGTGAGGGAGAGGATCAGTTGGGTGTCGTCAGCGTAGGAGATGATGTTGAGGTTGTGCTGGCATGCGATGGCTGCGAGAGGTCTCTTGTAGATGTTGAAGAGGGTGGGGCTGAGTGATGATCCTTGCGGTACGCCGCAGATGACTTTGGTGGCCTCGGATCGAAACGGGGGGAGGCAGACTCTCTGTGTTCTTCCGGTGAGGAATGAGATGATCCACTCCAGTGCCTTCTCTTGGATACCGATGTTGCTGAGGCGTTGAACTAGGGTGCGGTGGCAGACGGTGTCAAACGCTGCAGAGAGGTCCAGGAGGATGAGGGCCGCTGTTTCCCCATTGTCGAGCAGGGTTCTGATGTCGTCGGTGGCTGCAATGAGGGCGGTCTCGGTGCTGCGGTTGGCTCGACAACCCGACTGCGAGGGGTCGAGGGATCCGTTCGTCTCGAGGAAGGCTGCAAGCTGTCTGTTGACGGTCTTCTCAATGACTTTGGCAGGGAAAGGGAGGAGCGAGATGGGGCGAAAGTTCTTGAGGTCGGTGGGGTCCGCTGTTGGTTTCTTCAGTAGGGCGCTGAGCTCTGCGTGCTTCCAGCTCTCTGGGAAGGTGGCAGTGTTGAAGGAGGAGTTGATGATGTCCCGTAGTTGGGGTGCGATGATGGAGTCGGCCTTGTTGAAGATGTGGTGGGGCAGGGGACGGTCGGAGATCCGAAGTGGATGGTGTTCATCGTGCGGGCTGTGTCTTCGGTGGTCACCGTGGTCCAGGTGCGTAGGGTGGTGGTGGAGGCCGTTGGTTCGACGGTTGGGTGCGTTGATGGTGCGCCAAAGCTGTTGTGGATGTCGGCGATCTTGCGGTGGAAGAAGGAGGCGAGAGAGTCACAGAGGTCTTGTGAAGGAGTGATGTCCTTGTTGCCGGTGCTGGGGTTGGAGAACTCCTTGACGATGCTGAAGAGTTCCTTGCTGCCATGTGTGTTGTTGTCCAGTCATTCCTTCAGTGATTTCTTCTTGGTAGTGCGGATAAGCTGGTGGTGCTTGTGGGTGGCGTATTTGAGGGCGGTCATGTTGTCTGTGGTCTGGTCGAGGAGCCAGGCTTTCTCGAGGGTGCAGCAGTTTTTCTTGGAGTCCTTCAGTTCGTCGGTGAACCAGGAGGCTTTCTTGCTTCTGAGTCTGCTGGTAGGGTTCTTTAGTGGCGCAAGGTCGTCAGCGTAGTCGGACAGCCACTTCGTGAGGTTGCGTGCTGCTTCGGTGGGGTCCGTTGTGCTGGCGGGTGGGTTCTGATTGAGGGAGGTGGTGAAGTATTCGGCGGTGATCTTGCTCCAGCTCCTGTGGGGAACCTGTTGCGGGTGGTGGTGAGTCGTGGTTCTTCGGATATCTGCTTTCATATAATGATGATAAAAGTTGTTTGCACCTGAGGGCTGCCTTACTTACCACAAAAGTCAAGAATTAGTGCCTTTTGGATTCATGGGTGTTCTTAAATAGTTTAAGAATTGAAGCAGCAGTAACGATTAGAGGTAAACAGTCCTATCACAAGGCATGACTTGCAGTTTATTGCACATCATAGGCAGGGACACAATACTTCAAACTCACTCGTACGCAGTGTGCACAGAGGGTTGGCACAGACTGAAGTAAGGTTTTGCATGTGTGGAGAATGCACTATGCAATGGCTCCCCATTAACGACTATGCTTCCCAGAAGTTCCTGAACGCTCACATTGTTTGGAGTCTGTGATGATCTTCTTGCATTTTCAGATATAACTTTCCTTGTTTTTCACTGTGTCTTTACTAGACAGTTGTGATGCAATGTTGCTACAGCCCAGACCTTGCTACTTGGATTCAGGATTTCAGCTTGGCAAAGAACAGTTACTTCGTTGAGAGTCTGTTTGAGGACATTTATTAACACATGGGAGGTATTTGGAAAGTCAAGTCGTGGTTAGTAACCGTTTGATCATTCGACTTTGAACATTGCTTACAGCTTTTGGGAATGTTGCATTTAAACCTGGAGGCTGATATAGAATTTGGCAGATAGGGTACTCTGCTGCATTGGCGGTGAAGTACCTCTCCTCTAAACTGAATATCCACCTGCCTCATTTACAGACAGGCAGACCTCAAGTATGACACCAACAGAAACTACTCTGACTCTGTCAATGACATATTCATTCAAAAGCTCAAAGGATAAGGGCCATTTAAGGTTTTAGCATTCACCCTCCCGCCCATAAAGTGCGCGATCAAATATGAGCAGTTTTTACTATTCAACTCCGCCGGATAAAAGCTGGTAGTAAGGGGCAGTAAAATCTGAAAAATGAGCACCACACATTGGGAGAGAACTCCCATGGTATGGGTGTCATTCATTTTTCACGAAAGCAAAATCCCTCTTTGGGTCAATGTGTTTGAAAATACAAAAGTATGCTAAAAGGTTGACGGATGATATTGTCATGTTGATGGAAGCAGCCCGTCAAACTTTTAATAAACTGGTATGAACCGCCATTATAGTGGTTCCTGTCAATATTAAGGTTGGTAACATGGGGGTAACTGACATGTCTAAGGAGCCTATTATGATGGCGGGCGGACATAGTCCACCGGCCACTGTAACGGAGCGTGGGACCGCCCGCCGATGCTGCAGCTGTCCCACCATGCACATTAGGATGCGCCCACCACACTGGCGGGCATATCCTGTGCCTTTTCCATTGCGGGTGGACCTGCTGGCTGGAGACCCGCCTGCAAGGGAAAAGGACTGAACATGGCGCTGCCATGCACTACACAACAGGCACCTCGTGGTGCCTGCCACATAGTGCATGTCAATTAGGGGGGTACCATAGGTACCCCCCATGTGAACCCCCACCCCCTCTTCAGCCTGGGGGCCTACAATGGGCCCCCAAAGCAAATACCTTATGCCTTTCCACGGGGTCACTCCGAAGTGGAAAGGCCATTGACTGCCAGCATTGTAATATGGATGGTGGTGTCTTTCAGACACCGCCACCATATGCAGGCCGCGCCGACTCTTCAGCCATCATAATATGGAGGGGGGTCTATGCTGTGTGGATGGTGGGCGGATCGCCCCGTCGGGTCGACGGTGACTACCACCTGCCTGGTGGGGGCGATCTGCCCACCATCCTAATGAGCCCCCATTTGGTAGTCAGAGAGCCTTAAGTATGGTGGGAGTAGGGGACACTACAAAACCGAGGGTTTAGGCTCCATCTACCAAACTCTAAATCAGGCCCCTGGAGTTTAATCCTGTGATGGAACAGGAAAAATCCTGATGTCAAGATATGGTACATTTGATGTGACAACCATGATTGCATGTGTGGTTCTAGGAGTTCTTAGCAAGTGATATCCACCATGCTAACAATACAGACTATATAATAGTAGTGACTGTTAATTGCTTTTCCAAAAGAGTTAGATAGAAACTACGCTTAGCTTCACTAGAGAACACATAGTGCTTGGTTTCAAAGCTTGATGCAGTTATCTGACTTATAGGAGAGAAGTGTTGATCAATATGTATAAGGGTATTCAACTTTTATTATATTTCAGTTTTTGGAATTGAAAGTTTCAAATCAAAACAGAGTTTGTTAAACAGAGAAACAGTTGAGGTACATACATTTCACTATTACAAATAAATGCAGGACCTTCATATCATATTGATAAGTTATCTCCTGTAGACTTTAGATAACCACTTCAACCTACCGATGTCAGGTCTCAGCAGAATTCACAAGTCAGAGTGACAGTGTCTTGTGATCTCTCTTTAGTCTTGTATTCCATTCCCTTTACTCAATTTCTACTATTGGCCCTCATATTTTAATTAATTAGGTCATCAATGGGGCTAAAGGGACGAGTGCATTTATCCTATTGAATTTAGAGTACAATATTAATGCTTTCTAACAATTTGACACTGGAACTGTAAAGGAAAGTGCTGCTACAGCTGGAAATTTAGACGCATGTGTTTGAATCTCTGAACACAGAATATAATACAATAACATAAAGTAAAAACAAAACTAAAATATAACAGGGAACAGCATTTGTAAATAGTCAAAACAGAACACAAAAAACAGAGTACAGTACAATAACAATACAAAGCGACAAAAGGTTACAAAAACAGAATGGCAAAAAACAAAGGGCATCACCACCAGAACAAAATACAACACAGTAAATATGCAAAAGTCAGCTTTCATACTATAGTAGTAAAATGTTTTTGGACCCAGCATTACCTTACTTAACAAAAAGTACGCATTCTAGTTCCAGGAAAAAAGGGTTTTGGACCAAATCCTTGCTCGATTTCTTTAATATTTTCTGTCATAGATACTTGAATTTAATACTTAGTCAAGAAGTAAACTACACCCCAAATTTAAAGTTCTAGAATGTGTGTGAAAAACACTAGTGTCATATCCTCGATATATAGAAAAGGCAATTTTTGTAACTCACAGTTTTTCACTATCTTCAAATTCATTTGTTAATGAATGTGGATCAACTGGTGTTGTCTGAGCTTAGTCTACGGTATAAATAGATAAATTGGAAATGTTTAATAGTGGCTTAGTGGTGCTTGTTTGCTCTTGTGCTGCTGTGTTATCTATGTGCACTGTTTGTTTTTATTTTGCTTGGTTCCGTGAAATAATAAATTGAATAGTGAAAAATGTGTGGCCACATTCCTGCACCACCAGCATTAATATCTCTCAGCTGTGTGCCGCAGCTTTCTGGAGTCCAGTTCATTGTCAAGTTTATAATCTACATTTTACAATACAAATGTTGCTCGGATATGAATTTAACTTAAAATAATGAAAAGACAAGCGGTGTTTGGCAAAACAGGAACAAGTTGGTTTAATTAAACTCAGCGGCCCGGAGAAGTTTGACAGAATAAGTTTGAGGTGAGTCTCTTGGTGTACAAATTTTTGGCTGACTTTATATTCTTCTCATGAGGTACAATAAAGCAATATCTGTATTTCTGAAAAAGCATCTCAGTCATAAATTAACAAGTTTGGGCATCTGATAAGGACACAGATGGCTTTCGACCTTGGGAAGTGCTAGTGTGGGCCAGTGTTTATGTGTCCAGATGTCCGACAAGATTTGCGTGTGATCACTACGTGTGGTGTGCATGTTGTGTCCTGAATGGCTCAGAGTTTCTATCTACAGGTGGAATCTAGCTTTGTGTGATTTTTGGGGTAGGTAAGCCTTTGGCCAAACGTGTTTTATTGTGGCCAATTGCCTTGGACCTGTTTGTGGTGCAACTGTCTGTTGGATCGATCTGTGTTTTCCCTTGTTGCGCATTTGGCTTTGGGTTATGAGAGACGCCACTTGTAGCCTGTTATTCGATAGGCATGTGTGTGGGCCACATGACCTTCCTGACCATGTATCTCTGACTCAGGGTTGATGAGGAAGTCACCTTGTGTAAATACAACAGCAATGATACGAGTTCACTTGAGCTCCTGAAAAGAATATGGCAGTCACTGATATCATTTTTATCGACATTCTCAGCATTGTCCGTACCATTGTCATAGCGTACATTGATATCGTCTTTACTTATATTGACATAGTTATGCAGTCCTAGATTAGGACCTACATCAACATTGCTTTTCATGGTAAAAACATTGTCATTTGTGCTTGGATTATGGCATACATTGGCATCCTTACTGCTGGTATGATCGCTGTTGTGCAGGCATAGCTTGTGGCATACATTGACATTACATTTTTCGGCATAGACATTGTTATGTGGGCACAGGTTATGGCACACATTGACATCACGTTTATTGGTATAGCCATTATCGGGCCTACACATCTCATGGTATTTATTGACATCATATTACCCATTCCAACACTTCGCACTCTAGTTGATTCTTCAACTACCCTATCCTCCTCATATGTCATGATAGTTATAATATTAAGAATTGTGTGTGTGTGTGTCTGTAGTTTCTGGTATTTTTTCCCTAGCTATATGCATACTACCTAATTTAAGGATTGGGATTTTATAGCAGGAAACCCACACTTGACGGAAACAAACATAACAGAAGTACAGCAAAGTACTAATTGCCTCGGACCTGTTTTGGTGCAACTATCTGTTGAATTAATCAGGGTTTTACCTGGGGTGCGTTTGTCTTTGGGTTAAGAGAGCCCCCCACCTATGACCAGTTATTCAATGGGCATAAGTGTGTGTCCCAGGACCTGCCTGATGACGTATCTCAGAATCAGGGTTAATGGGGTGGTCACCTTAGGTAAATCCATCAGCAATGATACAAGTTCACTGAAATGCCTAAAATAATGTGGCAGTCACTGGTATAATTTTTATAAACATTTTCAACATTGTGCTTACAGTTATCATAGCGTACATCAATATTGTCTTCATTGATATTGCATAGCTATGCATTTCTAGATCATGGCATACATCAACATTCCTTTCACTTGTAACAACATCAGTGGCGGCTGGTGACATTTGAAACTGGTGAGCTTAAGCACGATCCTGGTTCCCCGTGGCACTGCACCTGCTGCACCAGCACGGTGGTCTCATCCTAATAGTGAATGATAAGCCAATAAGGAGCGGTAGGGATATGTTTTTATGAAGTAAAACTGATAAATGCCCCAGCCCCTACACCAAACCGGCCTTGTTGATGGTAAAAATGCTTGGTCCTCATTACAACAGCCGAGGGTCTGCAGGGCATTTACAGAAACCTGCCCATCGCTAAGTGTTGTGGACCAAACCCTCGAGTCCAGTACAAGGCCACCAAAACAGAGCTGCTAGGGATGGGGGTGTTGAAAGAGCGCCATTGATTTCTCATATACTTGCATCAGTGCTGACCGCAGCCCCCCCTCCCTCCCCACCCCCCACCCCCGTCCCTCCTCGAATGCTCAGAACCAGTCGCAGTACACAGATATTCCTCCTCTCGCACTGCAGCTTTTATCAACGTTTTGTTCAACAATGGTTCCCGCCCAGTATGTTTTTCAGAGATAATGCCTTGTGAGTTATGGTCTGCGCATAAAAGGGCTATAACAATTGTTTATTGGAAGCCCACTACTGGTTCGTAAATCAGCCTTATCGCTGGTGCATCGGCGCACTTCCCAGGTGAACTCATCAGCGTCACCAGATGTCGCGCGGGATACCGGGCGCTAATTGAAACAGGTCTCCGGCATTCCTTCCCTCTCGTGCGGCACTGGCAATAGTCAAAACAGGAAGGCCTTGTTTATAATCTCTAATTTAACTTATTAACATTCTAGTTGCAAGATGTTATGACCATGTTTAAGAAAACATTTGTTTTCAATTTGCAGCTAGATGAGGAAGGCAAGGTCGGGAACCATGAGTGAGCGAACAAGCAGTTAATTTGCAAAAGCGGTCCAAGAATAAAAACGAAACCTTTTCCTTTTAGTCTGTTCCCATCGTCTACGTTTGAAGTGCCGGCCATCACTGATTTGGAATGACCTGCATTGAAAGAAAAGTTAACGGTCTTCACCGCTGACAGTCTTCTGCAAGTTGGGGTTTTTATTTTAAATAAATATAAAAAAGTAAAAACTTACCTTGGCTTCCCGCGCTGACTCCCGACTCGAGTACCGAGACTGCATGCAGACTCCCACCGTCCTGGATTTTGAATGCCTCCCTCCCTTCCATGGCAGCCGGCACTGATTGGTTTGGCCGGCTGCCCTAACCACGTCATTTCTCCTAGTCTGCATCCTGCAGAACGGAGAATGGGAGGTGGCTTGGGGGGAGCGGCTTGCCCACTGTTGCTAATACTGTCTGTTTGGACAGCCTATCAGGCTGTCCAAACAGTCAATATTATCAACAGTGGACAAGCCACTCTCCCTGAGGCTCGAGTATTGTAACCAGGAAGAAGTTCTGCTGACTGCTTTCTCGCCGTGCGAGAAGGGCATGCAGAAACAAATGGTAGTTATAAATAAATAACTACCATTTGTTTCTGCCTTCTTCTCGCACGGCGAGAAAGCAGGGGGGGCGGCGCCCAAACGCCCCCATGGTAGAACCGCCACAGAACAATATTGTCATTTGTGCATGGATTATGGTATACATGTACTTTTTTTTTAAACATCTTTATTCAGAATTTTTTTCAAATTTTACACATACCCCCCAGAAGACCAAGATCTCATTCCATAAGGATAGAAAAAAAAGATAACCCAATCTATTACATACATTCTTTGTGAAGACAAATCAGTTATAAGCAGATAGTTAACCAAACAATACACAATTGTCACATATTCAAAGTTCAAACATTTCACTGCAATGTACACCATCCTAGAATATCTTGGCCTAAAACTCGCTATAATATCTACAAACATCTAAGACTTCAGCATAGGTTCCAGCCCTAAATGTGGTCTTGCATCAACTGAAGTAGTGGTTCCAAAATCAGCATGCCCCTTTTCCTTTTGTTACTCCCTTTATTTTGATATTTGACCACCTCCAGGCTACAAGCCGCAAGTAATCTTGCCCTCCATTGTGAGAAAGCCGGTGGATTTTGGTCTAGCCAAGATGATGCTATGCAGAATCGAAAAACAGCCATAGCCACAAATATCAAACCCTGCATATATATATAGTTTGTTTATAGTCAGCTACTCCTAACATTATCTCTTCCGTTGATATGGTAATTCTTGCTTGAAGTACCACTGATAGGAAATCTGATATTTCTAATATCACATTAGTTAATGTATTGCAGGAGGCAAACATTTGGATAATGTCGACTTCATACAGTGAGAATCGCAGACAGGTAGTTCCCTTTCCGCTCGCCCATTTTGCAATTTTGTAAGGGGCATAATATAGGGAAAATAACGTTTTATAGAATTGTGCCTGTAATTTAATAGACACTAGGCAGGTTTGAGATAAATCATACGCATGTTCAGGGGTTGTTTGCTGTATGTTTAATTTAGTCAGCCAAACTGTTACTTGCTTAATCATATCATCAGGAAAAGCTCCATTTAATATTTCATAGATTTCCCCAATTTTAGTAGTGGGTTTCCTACATAATTTCTCTATAGTAATACTAGTTTGGAATTTTACCCTACCCCCAACTTTCTTTAGTAAGAAGTCCCTAATCTGCAAGAATTTAAAGAAATCCCTATGGCTGATGTCATATTCCGTACGCAGCTCCGTAAAGATTTTCAGTCCGTTTGGTGAATAGAAGCAGCCCAGCTGTTTTATCCCTGCTTCTATCCACCTAGCCATGCATCCTTCCTGAAAAATCTCCGGGAGATCGTTATTACAGCTTACGGGAGTATAGCATGAATAACGGCCCAGCCCCAGCAATTTCCGTACATTGCCCCAGACTTTGTATATGCTAGAGATAGTCTTAAGTTTAATTTACTTAAAATAGTTATCGTTGACATGTTGCCATAAGCACCCCGCACACCCCTCTCCCATGATCATTTCTTGTGGTGTTGGAATAAGGTGTTCGCCAGGTTCTTTGGATATGAGTGTCACACAATATTTTGCCACCGTCGCCCTGTCATATAGTTTAAAGTTGGGCATTGCTAATCCCCCTCTTTCTTTAGGCAGCATAATCCATTTAAGAGCCCAACAGGGTCTCTTAAATCCCCAGATAAATCTTGAGAACATGGTCTCGATGCTTTTAAAATACTGAGGGGAAAACTCCAGACATATTGCTCGAAAAAAGTACGGAAATCTGGGCAAGAAAAGCATTTTAACTACTTTGCTCTACCACCGATGGTGAGATGTAAGTTATCCAATCAAGCCAACTCGTTTTTAGTTCGGCCGATCAGGAGGTCAAGATTGATACTAACAATATTTTCTATTTTTGCGCTAATGTTAATGCCGAGATACACTGCCTGTCCGGTTACCCTGTTATCCCTCATCCTGACTTTACCATTGAGGACAATCTGTGTTTTAACCATAGACACTGCCAAACCGCTGTGCCTCCTCCTCAATCACATTAATAGCCCTAATAGGATCACTGTTGACCAATGCAATTGTCTTCGGCATATGCCAGGGTTTTTGTTTCGTGATTATGTACCCGTATAGGTGGTACTGAAGGATGACTTTCAAGTTCTCGGATAAAGGAGTTAATATAGATTGCAAATAGGAGAGGTTAGCAGGGGTACCCCTGTCTTGTTCCCCTAGCGATGGTAAATTTCTCAGAGAGGATCCAGTTGATCAGTACATAAGCGCCTCGATTGACATAAAGTCCTTGGATGGCTTTACAGAATCCCCTGGTAATTCCACAGCGGGTCATGGCTGTCCACAGAAACTTCCAGGAGACCCTATTAAACGCCTTCTCCGCGTCAAGCAGAATTAGTGCCATAGGGTCTCCTGTTGTCTCTGCATAATCAAATAGGGAAATCATTTTGCACATGATTAGTTGTTGATCTCCCTGGGATAAACCCATGTTGGCGAGCTGGCACAATTTTCTGAATGATTGGTGCCAATCGGGCGGCCTACATTTTAGAATAAATTTTGGAATCCCCGATTATTAATGTTATGGGACGATAAGATCCCATTTCCAGCGGGTCCTCGTTTTTTTTCAGGAAAATCATAATTTTAGCAACTGACCAAGAAGCAGGTGGACTCCCTCCCTGGAATATAGAACTAAATAGCTCCAACATGATTATTTTAAGTTGATCTGAGAATTTCACTAAGAACTCTGATGGGATCCCATTCATCCCTGCTGCTTTGCCCGATGCCAGCACATTCATAGAAAGCAATATTTCATCCCAACAGAGAGGAATATCTGGACTGTCTTGATCTTCTTTCTCCAAGCAGTTACCCACACTTTGATCTAAGAATTCATTAGGGTCCTCCTGTCCTCTTTATGGTTCTTTGTACAAATCTTGATAAAATCTGTGAAAAGATGCTCTTATTTCAGATGATTATGATCTCAGACCACCTTCTAAATCCTTAATGCTTTTTTATTACATTACCTGTTGTCTCCTCTCTCGTGCAGACTGCTAATTGGTGACCAACTTGTTCACTGAGCTCATACGTTTTTTTCCCATAAGTTGTAGCTTTGGTAATGGACTTCTCCCTGAAAATCTCAGAAACAAGATTCCTAGCAATGGCTACCCACGCCAATTCATCATTTGTTACCTGTCCCCCTTGTGTAGCTTCGATCAGATCTTTCTCTGCTCTACTTAGGTTCCGCTGTAGCATTGCCAGCTGTTGTTTCCCCTCTAAATTGTCCCTAACTGAAAACTGGAGCGTTTCACCCCTAATGCCAGCCTTCATGATATCCCAGACCACCTCGATCGGTGCACTACCCATATTAATCTCTAAGAAAGTCGGGAACCTATCCCTCATATGTTGACAATATTTCTCATTCCTTAAAAAAGCTCTTTCAAACGTCCAGGTCCTTATTATGGGGTTACTTCTATTATATACTAGATCCAATTCTAGTGGATTGTGGTCTGATAATACCCTCAGAAGTTTTCCTACAGTGTACATATCTTTCAAAGAATTAGAGATAAGCATGTAATCAAGTCGCACATGTCGAGAATGTGGATGGGAGAAATATGTAAAGCCGTGGTCCCCCGGCTCATTTAGTTGTCAGCTATCAATCAGCCCATGTAATATGCAAAAATCCTTAAGAGCCTTGAAAACCTTTGATTTCCTCCCTTGATAATTTTATTCGAGATCCATTGACCAATCCCCTGGAAGGTGTAGGTTAAGATCCCCACACACGATTAGGGGTAGGGACCAATGTACTAGTTAATTAGCGACACTCATCAGAACATCTGGATCGTCACTAACATTGCCATAGATTGTGAATAATGTCATCCTGTTTTCCCCATTATTATTTTGGCATTTAGTGATGGCCCATCGTCCAAATTTATCAGATGTTGATCTTGTAAATTGGAGCCCTCCCCCTTTTACTAGGATGGCTACCCCTCTTGTTCGTGCACCCTGAGTAGAGGCGATTATGAGTTGGTATCCTAATGTTTTCAGCAGGTTCTGTTGTGACCCCTCAATATGTGTCTCCTGTAGGCATACTATATTAGCCTCCATTGCTTGCAGTCCCATAGCTACTTTCTGTCTTTTTTAATGTCATTAAGACCACATATATTCATTGATATAATTCTTAACCTTGCCATACTATTGTTTGATCATTCTTCATACATTTACTGTAATCATATTGTTGGCACCTAGTCCCCTTTCCTATAATTTTCTTACTATTGTGACCTCTCCACCCTACACCTACACCTACTTCCGCCCATCTTGTATTTACCTTCCCTTGGTTTTCCTCCCCCTCCCCATCCCCCACCGTGCACCACTTTTTAAGCCACCAGGCTCAATCCTGAGCCTCTGTGATAGCGTCTGACCAACCTCACGCTCACCCCACAACCCTCCTTCCCTCCTACCCTTACATACCTAAAACTCGTGCCCTAGTAGGGAACACATAGATTCTTGAGAAATACAATGAAAAAAGGAAAACACTATACAATAGTTTATAGGGAAAAATAAGTTAACCGGATGAGGAAACAATATACCTATTGCTAGCAAGCTGCTATGACCATGTCCGGATATAAGATCACATCTATTCAAACGGGGTATCCTCGTAGTCCAACAATAGTCTAGAAGCTGTTTGGTAGTAGCTTAGTTTGGTTGAAAAAAAGAAAAAAAGAAAAAGAAGCACTTATTTTTTTCTGTGCGCCCCCCTACCTCCTGCAATGATATCTTTCAAAAATTGTTCAGCTTGTATCTCTGAGGAGAAAAACATTGTTCAGCCCTATGCCACAACTTTCAGTTTGGCCGGGGTTTGGCGGAAGGCAAGAGCCCCAGCATTCTGAAATGATGTGATCAGTAGCCGTAGTCTCCATCCTCTTTCCACAGTGGCATGTGCGAAGTCTGGTTTTGCGAAGAAGGAAAACCCCTCCCAGTTACTTTTTTTATTTGTCCGGGCAAGATCATGTACTGCCTGTCGCAAAAGAAAATTGCCAAAGAATATCAAAGGTATGATCCTTACGTGGCTGTTTGGGAAGTGAGAGTGGGAACCTATGTACTCGTTAAATCTCTTTGTCCCAATCCCATTGTGTTAGCTCAGGGAATTCATTCTTAAACAATTTAATAACAAATGCCCGGATGTCGTTTCCTTCGCTATTTTCTGGTATCCCAAGAATTTGCAGGTTATTCCTGCCCTGGCGATTTTCTGCCTCTTCTAGCTTCCACATGATGTCGGTGACCATTTTTTCTTGAGATGTAACCTGGGTTGTTAGAGAGTCCACTGTGGTCTCTAATATTTCTGTTCGGGTCTCCACCATATTCAGTCTTTCAGCAATCTCTGTGCAGGTCTTACCAATTTTGCGCATGGATCCCTGTAGCTTTTTTACCACCACATGAGCAATCCGATTTTCCGATTTAACCTCATTGTGAAAAGTGCTCAACAATTGTACGATCATTGTTAGGGTTGGTTCGGGTGTTTGCGCAGTTCCTTCTGTTTGTCCACCCCTTCTTGTGTGACCAGTGCCCCGTGCCCTCCTAGTAGCAATGGTTGTGTATCGGAATAGTCCCATCGGAGATCTGCCTCAAGTTTCTCTTCATCAGTATCCATTTTCTGAGCCGATTTCCTTCTTTCTGAGGATTTCCTTTGTTTCCTTAGGGCTTTTTTGTCTTCACGTTGGCTGCTTGCGGAGGTATCAACTCCCTCATCATCGCTACTACGGGTATGTGGTCCCGAGGACTCTAAGCAATACGATTCCTCATTTAGTGAGAAAAAGTTCTCGGTGGGGGTCGGAGACTGATATCCCTGCTCTGTAATTTCAAGAAGGGCTGCCTGCACATCTTTTAGCTGCTGCCTTACTTGTGGTTCCTCTCTTTTTGGTGTGTAATTATCCATTGTCTCTAGCTCTGTCTCTGATGTTTTATTAATCTCTTTGTCCAAATTGCGCTCTAGCCCAATTCCAGGATTTTCCAGTATTGTGCCTCCCATATCCCTTGTCAGCAGGACTGTCGTTTCACCACTTGAGCCTCAGGACATATGAGCCTCACAGTTTGTTATGCTGTCTTTATGTATCAAACTTTGTTTTGTCTGGTTTAACACAGAGCCCCTTGTGCTACCAGCCTCCATCAAAAGTTCTGTCGTTGAGTCCGTGCCCCGGTCCGCATTATATTTTTTAGAAAATAGTTTAGCAATGATTGGTTGCTTGTTATTCCCCGCCGTTAATGTGCCTTTAATCGGAGGGTGTCTAGCGTTTTTACCCCCCGGGTCTTTCCCGATCTTACCAGAATTAGCGCCAGCTTACTGCTTCCCCTGTTCCACCTTTGGGGTGTCCTTATGCTCAGAGCGAGTAGCTGCAGCGGGACTTCTACAGAGTATGGCTGAACAGGATTTGCTGCAGTGAAGAAGTAAGTTGCGGGAGCTAACCCAAAGTCAGGCCGACTTTTGGATTTTGGCTATCTTGGTACCTTTATCACCACCAGCAACGGTCCCGGGCTGGAGAGGCACCACATGAGGGTTTAGGACTCACTCAGGCTGGGTCCAGGTGTGGGTTCAAGATAGTTGGAGCCTTTTTTGTCTCTGAGTCTCAAATCAGGGGGCCGGCCAACTCGCCCTTGGAGTCCCTCTGTTAGTCCCGGGTTCAAAAAGTGGAACATGCCTCAAACATCAGGGCAGGCCTCTGAGGGATCAGGGCAGGCTTCAGGCAATAGATCAGTCCTTCCAGATTACAGAAAAGCAATCTTCTGAAGTACACAGAAGGCCACAGCAGCAGCCAAGCCCCTGAGAGTCATTCTGCAGGTCCGGAAAGTGACTGGAGAATGGATCAGTGGGTCATATTGTTATACTTAGTGTCTTTTTTGAAGTAGAAGACATCTCTAGGGTATTTGCTGTGAAATGTTTTAAGTTTCCTTCCTCCCCTGCTCTGTCTCCAGCCTGGTTGCCTGAGCAATGAAGCAAAGTCATTTGTGTAAAGGCAGAGCACGGCCTATGGATTTGCAAATGGGCATGTGCTTTGTTCTGCTGACACCCCACCATTCTTCCAGTGATAGCCCATCCAGGCACCCATAATCCCTTTATTGTGGGAATGTCTTGGAGGAATAAACAGAGCCCTACTACCAACTAAACTCAGCTTTGTGACCCAGGAACAGGCTGCAAGCACAAACTAGCTAGGGCAGGAAAATGCCAACTTTCTAAAAGTGTAATTTTCAAAATTGTAACTTAAAATCCAAATTTACTTTTGAAGAGGATTTTAAATTACAATTTGTTAAATATCAAACTCGAATTTCCTACCTGCTCTTATTCAAACATTAGCAGGTATTAAATATAATAAGGCAGCCCACGTGTTCCACTACCAGGATATGTGAAACATAAAAGTACATGTCCAACCTTTTCATCATAATGCACCCTGCCCAGTGGGCTGCCTAGAGCCCACCTTTGGAATGACGTATATGTAATAAAAGGGGGGTCTAAGGTTTGTCAAGGGGATTATTTTGCCAAATGAAATTGACATTTTAAAACTGCATTCCTCCTGCAATGACAGACCTGGAACATGTTTTAAGGGAATAGTTAAGTGGGTTGCACAATGAGTGCTGCAGGCCCCCACCACTAGGTGCATTTAATTTCAAGCTTATGTGTATATGGTATAGCAATTTACTGGGGACTTATAAGACAATTAAATATGCCGATAAGAGTAAGCCAATGTTATCAGGGTTTAAGGACTGGTTAGCAATGGTAAAGTGTACAGTGTCCTATAGCTGGCAAAACCAAATTCAGAAGAATAGGAGGAGGAAAGGCAAGATGTTTGGGGGAAGACCTTCATAAGGTTGACCAGACTAATACCAGGATTTTGTACTCAGTTATGTGCAGTGAAGATTGCATTAGTGATTAAATGCGACATCTTTGATACATGTTTAATTTCAGAGTATAATGGATTACTTTTTACTCAACATATTAAGGATGAGTTGGATCTGACAATTGACCTGTTCTCTAAAGTCCATGATTAACAAACAGAAATATGTCTCTTGCTACAGTATAGCTATAAGTCATCAGTTTCCATACAATTCTTCACTCGGCTTGTGTTCATGCAATTAATACAAGGGTCTAGGATCAGATATCTTTTTCACTAAGAGTCATATGTGTTCATGCAATATTTATATATATATGATTTGTGTAGTTAAAGGATTAAGGGCCTAAATTAAAGATTGGCAGAAATAATAAGCTTGCAATATGTCTGCCTGGCCATCTGTCTCATTTGTGACATAGTAAGAGTCCATTTAACTCTTCTCAAGGAGACATTTACAAGTAAAAAAAGCAGGTTGTGGCTACATTAAAAGCATTGCTTTGTCGCTAGGAAAGTAAAGACTTCTTTGTTACAATTTCTTCCCATGACTTTAAATCTTTTGATTTTCTAGAAATATTCTAGTCTAAAATATTGGTTATTCATTTCTGAATTATATTATGAATAGCTAATAAATAATATATTAGTCATCACCTACAAAACAGTATAGTAATTTGCTAAAGTAAATGGTTTTTAATAATGCAGAGCAAAAGAAAGTAATCAATTTTGTTTCATTGAAAAACTCAAAGAACTTGATTAGAATTAACAATTGTTGCCCATACATTAAGAAGGCATTCCATTAAAAGCTACATAGTGATTCTAATTCCATTCATGTATTACATTTTTCAATTCATAGAATAATCATATAACTATCCAACACAAATCCACATAGAACATATTCAGTTATGCGATATGTTATAGGAGAACATAATTTACTTCCATGTTTTCATTTCATTAACATAAATATTTTATAACTACCATATTAATGCCATGGTATTTCTCTGAAAATAGTGTTTTATTCATATCATTCCCATTCTGTAGGTTTTTGTATAGCGCAGCACAACATTGATCCAGTGCTTGTTACCACTATTCCCCACAACCTACTGTTGGCAATTAGTTTACTGGTTGAGTAGGGGTGGAACCCTACATAAAAAGCAACAACAATCTGTGTCAGGGTAAGACACAAGCAAACTCCAAATTAGCCTGTACTCAACGCTCTGGTATCCTCGCACAAAAGAAATCAGGCTTAACTTAGAAGCAATGCGTAAAGTATTTATGCAGCAGTTCAAACTACAATAAAGTGAAAACACAACACAAGAGAAATCCAACAACAATTTAGAACAAGCATTTGCAATGCAATCAGTCTTGCCTTTGGGACCTAATATTTATTTTGGTATGCAGCACATTAGCCTGGGTGCTAAAACATCTACTGTTCTTTAACATAGAGGGAAGGGGGGGAAAACATGGCGGCCGGCTAGGAAGCGGGTCGCGGACGTCCGAGGAGTGGTGATGTCAGGTTGTGTGTAATACTGTTGCCGAGCGGTTTTGGAGGTTTCTACAGTCGTTTTACGGGCTTGGGCAGAGCAGAGAGCAAGGACCTGTGGGTTCGCAGCGGCGTTGAGAGTTAAGTTTTGCGGGATCACCGCTGCGCTATAGAGAGCAGCGGAGCAGCGGAGCGGAGCAGAGCGGCAATCTCGGCTCAGCTCACATGCCGTAAGCTGCAGCTAACGGCGGCATAGCGGGAGAAAGAAATCCATACCTGAAGCGGAGAGCAACTCTTAGAGGGCGCCACGGCGAGCTACCGGTCTATCTTGGAGGCCATTTGTCGGCTTGATTCAGTCGATCCACAACGGATGGCGGAGAGCTCAGCTCTACAACCAGCTGAGAGTGAGGGGGCGGAGTCACGACATTTGCCGGTGGGGAGCTGGCAGAGAGCAGCGTGTGGAGTCAGCAGAGGGAGAAGAGTGCTGGCAAAAATTGGGACACCGACCAGTGGCGGCAGGGGTCAAGGAGTGGAGACCCTTACGTCCAGCCCTCCGCAGCTGTGTGCTAGCAATTGGACCGAAGGAGTGGAGCAAGTAAGCAGGGGGCTGAAAGTGGGAAGGAATATAACTAGATACCAGTTGAGAAGTAACAGACCGGGGAGGCAGGGTGATCTGTTGGAAGGGAATAATTCTGACAATTCTGATAATTTACAAGGAGGTCCATTATCTTCTTCAGTCAAGTGTAAAAAGGGACATAAAAACGAGGCGGCAGAAACAGAGATAGGGTCTAACCCTACGTTTTCACCCTCAAAGAAAGAGAGAAGAAAGAGACAAAAAAAAGAAAAAGCTGGATTCAAGACCTCTATAACTCCCTCACTTAGTTCCTACTTTAAACCTGTCCCTAAGGTTTTGGTGTTGAAACCGGGTTCCCCCCCCCAGCTCCAGCCCCATCTTAAGGTTGAAGAGGTAGTAGAGACGGCTGATCAGGATTGGTCAACCCTCTTATCCCCCAATCCTTTTCAGGTTCTAAACACAGAGATGGAGGTAGAAAAGCCTGTTAGCCTTGATACAGACCCAGTACAGTCTCTCACCAAACATATACTTCAAACTAATACATTAGGATTAGCAGACGGGAGTTCAGCGGTGGTTCCTACTGAATTGCAAGAGGATGTAGGGATTGATATATCTATAAAAAGAGATGAATTGTCAGTTAATGGGGAAAAAAGTCCTCCAGAGGAAATCAGTCCTACACAGCATGAGAAGTATGCCTCAGCAGATCTGTCCGTAATAGAACTCTTAAAGAAACTGGAGCAAGACATTCATTTAGGTTTTGAAGCCTCTAAAAAAAATCAAGAGCGCATTAGCGCTACATGTACTATGTTAGAGGACAAGATCGACAAATTAACTATACGTACAAGTCAGATGGAATCTGAGATAAAAATGGTGCACGGAAGAGTGTTGGACAACCGCAAGGAGATAGAGACATTATACTCTCAGGATAGGGAATTAGATGAGAGGGTAGAAAGATTGGAAAACATGCAAAGGCGAAACAACCTCAAAATTCTTAAACTTCCAGAAGGGAAAGAAGGAACAGACATAAAGACTTTTGTTGTGCAGATGCTAAAGAAAGAGTTGTCATTAGATGAAACTGAGGAGTGGTTGGCCCGAGACATTCAACGAGTACATCGCGACCCCTTCAGGCTAAATCCAGATCGGGTTAAGCCAAGAAAAATTCTAATTAACTTCGCGACATACTCATTGAAGGAAAAAATTTTGCAACTTGCTTTAAAGAAAAAGTCTATTTTGATAGATGGAATATCAGTGGATATTAGGTCGGATCTATCTCCAGCAACAGCTAATAGGCAATGGGAGATGGGAAAACGGCTGACACCCTTAAGGGAGGTAGGAGCCACAGCTCAGTTAAAATTTCCCGCCTTCCTGAAAGTTATGTGGCACAACAAAATGCATACATTTCGTACAGTCGAGGAAGTTGATGCTTTTTTGGATGTCACCCAAGGATCATAGCATATAGCTTAGAAACAGAAACCTGTCCAAAAAAAAAAAAAAAAAAAAAAGAGAAGAAGAAAAAATATATATATTTAAAGAGTGACATCACCACTGAGATGTCCACTGGCCTGGGCCATGGGAGTAATGGTTGGGTTTTCCGGGGAGGGAACTGAGAGTGTGGGGAGGGGAGGGGAGGGAACAGGGTCAGGGAGAAAAAAAGAAAATATTCCTCATGAGCTATCTTGCTGTGTCCTAATCAGTAGTGAAATCTTGTTACTATATGATAAATATTATGAGCAGGGATAATAAAAAGGAGCTAAGGTTCCTCACTTGGAATGTTAACGGGCTCCGAGTTAAATCGAGGAGATTACTAATTTTGAAATACTTAGAAGATTCGCCAGCACAGATCATTATTTTGCAGGAAACACACTTAACACAAAAGGAATGTAAGGATATATTCACTACTCAAAAATGGATTGGGAAGGCTATCTACACATCGCAAGACTTGGTTACAAAGGGAGTGGCTATTCTAATTAGAAGAGGTTCTGATATAGTAGTTGAAAGCAGTTTAGTAGATAGTAGAGGGAGATGGGTGATATGTAAGTTACGATTGCCGGGAGAAATGCTAGTAGTAGTCGGTTACTATGGCCCAAATATTGACGATCCTACAACCTTAGAGAAAATAGAAGTTGAATTATTGGATTTCTCAGGTAAAATTGTTATGGCAGGAGATTTTAACACAGTACTAGATGCTAAGTTGGATAGAACTGGTAATCCTAGGGCAATAGTGAACGGTAAAATGACTGCTAAAGTGAAGTCACTCATGGCTCAGTTAGGGTTGTGTGACATTTGGCGACTTAAAGCAGCAAATCAGCCAGGATACACGTTTTATAATAAGAAATATAAACATAGTTCAAGGATTGATTTTTTCCTGATAGATACTAGGATCAAAGAGCAAGTTATCAGTGTAGAACATATAGGGGCACATCTATCAGATCATTCTGCGGTAGGTCTAAATTTAAGCCTGAAACCAGAAGAGATGACCCCGGTCTGGAGATTAGATCGCACAATCTTAGCGGATTCTGAAATCTTAGAGACTCTTAAAGAAGAGACACAAACTTTTTTGGAGATTAATCTGGGATCGGCTAGGGAAGACATAGTGTGGGAAACATGTAAAGCTTTTATGAGAGGTAGAATGGGAGCTCTAGGTGCAAAAAAACGTAGAGTATATTATAGTCAAGTTTCCAATCTAGAAAAAGAGATTCGAGAGGCTGAACTTATTCGAATCTCGCGGGGAGCTACCATCCTAGATGGGTCATGCGAGAAAAAACTTTTAGATTTAAGAATTCAACTTACTGCAACACTCACTCAAAGAGTTAAGGAGAGATGGGAGGCCAGTCAGTTGGCACACTTTTCATATGGAGAGGGATGTGGTAAGCTACTAGCGTGGAAAGCCAAGAAGGATGCTACGCGGAATCAAATTAAGGAGATCAAGAAACCAGGGACAGATCAAGTTATTGCAGAAAATAAACAGATTGTAGAAGCGTTCCAGCAATACTTTGCAGATGTTTATACAGAGGATCTCTGTCCAGATCAGCTTGAGATTGATTCCTGGCTGCCCCTAATCCCACCGCTTGCAAATGAGGATATGTTGGAATTAAATAGGGAAATAACTCAGGAAGAGCTGATGAAAGTTATTAAGGAAGGCAAAAGAGGGAAAGCACCTGGACCAGACGGTCTACCTGTGGAGGTTTATAAAGCTTTGGGAGATACGGTGGCTCCCACTTTGTGTCTTTTGTATAATAAAATCTTTAGAGGAGAAGTGGCAATCCCAAGCTCATGGAATGAAGCTACTATTGTGTTAATATTAAAACCAGGGAAATCCCCAAAAAGTATGGATGCGTATAGGCCGATTTCACTTTTGAATTGCGATTACAAATTTTTTTCCAAAATCTTAGCTGATAGGCTAGGCAAAATCATTCATAAATTGATTCATGAGGATCAAAGAGGTTTTATCAAGAAGAGGTACTTAAAAGATCTCACTTTTTCACTGATAGGTATGATTGATGTAGCCTCCAAATATGATTATCCCTTGGCAGTCATTGCGTTAGATGCTGCCAAGGCTTTTGATCGAGTCAATTTTGTATATTTAAAATCCCTTTTGCACTATCTTAATTTAGGGGATAAGTTCACACAATCTATTTTTTCTCTGTATCATGCACCCACATCAAGAGTACTAGTAAATGGAACCCTTACGCTTCCTATCAGAGTAATGCGGGGCACCCGGCAAGGATGCCCCTTGTCACCGCTGCTTTTTAACATATATATAGAGCCTCTTGCATGCAAAATTAGAGCTTCAGCAGAGATACCCCCCTTTGTTGTGATGGATTGGTCCAAGAAACTAGGACTTTATGCGGACGACATTATTGTTTATTCTACTGATTTAGTTGGAACTTTGAAAAATTTAGTGAATACGACAAAGGAGTTTGGTAGGATTTCAGGATATCAGTTAAATCAAGACAAAACTGAAATAATGACTTGGAACCTTGATACTGAAGAGGTTAAAACAACAAAAGAGATGAGGTACTTGGGAGTTAGGATTACTCAGAAAATCGAAGATTTGGCCAAAACTAACTATGATAGGGTGAGGAAAGAGGTTGGCGAGACGTTAAAAGCTTGGATGAATTTACCCCTCTCAATATATGGAAGATCTAATCTGGTTAAGATGGTGATTGTACCTAAGATTACTTTTTTATTCGAGACTATTCCGCTGGGCTTCAAAAAGGAATGGCTGGCGAAGCTACAAAGCATGATAACATCATTTATATGGGCATCAAAATCCTCTCGAATTTCGTGGAGGAAAATCAGGAAGAAAGTTGAAAAAGGAGGACTGGCGGCTTCAGACATACGAATATATGCATGGGCTTTTTGTTTAAAAAATTGCAGGATGTTGTTGGGTACCCCTGTTAACTCTCAGATTGGAGGCCTTTTTGCGATAATGCTGAAGAGATCAGGTTATCATGAGTTTGGTTTTTTGTATAAGTTTGGAGACCCTAAGTTTTTTAAAAAGGTGAAACTTAAGACGTTAAGAGATCTGGCGGAGATATGGTATAAGATTAGAAAAGTATCTAATCTTCCGTATTTTAGCCATAGTGCCCCGATATGGGATTCTCCTGGAGCCCCCTCTTGGACACGAGATCTGCTTGCTTTAAGTTTGAAAAAGGAACCTGATCTGCAAAGGTGGAAGGATTTGTTTCAAGATGGCAATTTAATTCCTTGGGGTAATTGCCAACAAAAGTGGGGCTCAGTGTTCTCTAAATATAAATACTTACAGATTCAAAGTTGGGTAAGCCACTTGGAAATAAAGATTGGACTGGAAAATTAGTTTGAGTCAAAGCTGGAGACGGGGGCATTCGAGAAGGAAGTAGCTTTCTGGTATTGGCGAATACTAGATTTGGAGGATGGAACATTTGATTTGCCAGAGACCCTGTGGAAGGAAAGCTTGCCAAGGATCGCCACAGAAGACCAATGGCAAGTAACTATGTGCATGCTATATAAAATTGTTAAACCGGCAAATCTGAGGCGAAATCTCTTGTTTACTATCCACAGGGCATACTGGTCTCCATACAGGCTTTCTAAATTTAAGGATGGAGGGATTGTTGGATGTCCAAAATGCAAAGCTCCAAATGTTGACGACTTACACATGTTTGTATCTTGCCCAATTATCAAGAATTTCTGGTTAGACGTGAGTAATTCCCTCTCCACAACTTTGAATCAACCCATTGAGGTAAGCCCTGAATTAATTATTACTGGGAGAATTGATTTACAAAATAATTTTTTGAATAATAATGTTAGACTTATTTTTTACGCTATGTTGTTGGCACGCCGAGAGCTATGTAAATTGTGGGTCTCACCATCTAGTCCCACTTTATTAGATTGGGTTTTAGCCATGAGGTACGTGGCAAAGCTTGATTTGCTAGATCACTCTAAAAGAAACAGAGGATTTTGGTTACCCTTCCTGCAAAAGTTTGGTTAAAAAATTAATTTTATGTTAAAGTCCAATGATTAAGCCCGTGCCTGTCTCGCTGGAACTTGAAACTACCCCAGTACGATAAAGAGAATTGGTGGAGGACACACATCTTGGGTCAGGCTGGGAAGAAGGATAGCTTAAAGGAATGCCAGGCCCAGAATATGTGGTGTCTATGCCCCATTACTCCAAATCCAGCACAAGAGATAATAACAGCCCAGAGGCGGACTAGAGAGAAGAAGGGGCGGCAAGACGGCAAATGAGGATATAAAAAAAAAAAAAAAAAAAAAAAAAACATAGAGGGAAGGTAAGCACCAAACTGCGTTCCACACCAGGTATAGCAACACAAGAAGAGAAATATTGCCTTTCAGCGGGAAATGGTATTGTACAAAGCTCTGTTCTTAATATAAAATCAGGTCCTTCGGTGGTCATATCAAGATTTGAAAAACATATAATTGTCTACGGGTGCTCGTGGAAGACAATTTCCATGGACTGGAATCGAGAGAATGCTACAGTGATTACAGTATTTTACTGACCTCTGCTGGTCTTTGTATTTCAAGTAAGTTAAATATAGGCAGTTGCCAGAAAAATAAAAAAAATAAAGTCCCTCAGCAGAAAGCAATTCTGGTATTTTACTGGTATTTTTCTGGTATTTTACTGACCCCTACTGATTGTTTTCTATTGAGACAGTTAAATAGAGGCAGTTGAACAAGTAGAAAGCAATTCTGGTGCTTGTCTGACCTCTACTGGTCGTTTTCTATCAAGACCGTTAAATAAAGGCAGTTGAACAGAAAAAAAAGTCCATGGCTGATCTCCAGAGCCCACAAAGTACATACACATATAAGTATCTAATAAAGTATATACAAGAGGTCTTGAATGCTCGACCTAAAGACAGAGTAAAATGTAATTAATTATTTGAAACCAAAACAACAAAAATCCAATCAGTAGGACTGGAAATATGCAATTGTAAAGTTCTAAGTAAAAAAGTGGCTAACAGCACAAGGTGCCAACGGTAGTTATGTGGCCATGCCATATCATGACAAAGTCACAAGTTCAGATAGACCGCAATGAAGCAAGGCTCATGCAGGGACCAAGTTAGGCTTGCTGCACAAATAACCTTAAATTCTAGTTGCAAAGTATTGCAAGATCCTGCATCAAAAATGTGTCACTCAGAGGTGGATCAGAGGAGCTGCAAGGCTACAATGTAATGTCCTGTGTCGTGATCAAGGATGCTATCGGTGAGGTGCTTGCGATGCGAAAGCCTGTGTCAAGGAGGCGGTTACTGAGAAATTGTGAACTGTGATGCAACGTCTGGTGTCGGCCACTTGTTGTGCTACTGCACTTCTGAAGCGGAACTTTGAAGCGATACATAACCCTGCATTTGTTCTTCCCTTAGGATCACAGATGGGTTAGCGGGCACCTTTAGGCCCTCTTTGAGGGGTCTAGTACTGAGGAGGCACAACCTGGGGGGGTCAAAACTCAGAGGACACTGAGTCCAGGTGCTGGGTTCAAGGTGGTTGGAGCCTTTTCTGTCCCTGAGACTCTGATCAGGAGGCCAGACAACTAACTTTGGATTCACTCTGGATGTCCTGGGATATAGATGCAGGTCCAGTCCTTTCACTCAGACAGCAGGGCAGCAGGGCAACAGATGAGCCGTCCTTCTTGCAGAGCAGCACTGCTGTCCTTTTAAGAATTCCACAGGTCAGGAGGTGTGCTGACGAGCTGGCTTAAAGGGTCCAATATTTATACCTGGAACCTTATTTACGGCCAATTCATGTAGTGCAGCACAGCAAGTCACATTGCTACGCTGCACTGCATGACAGGGAAAGGGCATATTTAAGGCACTACTTCCTTTTCCCCTGTACTGGCAGCCTTTTGACTACCTAGAGCCAACACAGCCACCCTTGCACTATAATGCCAGGGTACCTGCGTGGTAAGGAGGATTATATTTGTGGAGCAAGGGGCACCTTCCTGCACAAAAACAATCCAGAGTATTTTACCTCTTTCTATGTGTGCTGCTGAATGTATCACACATAGAAAGATAAAACAAGGAGGAGAAATAAACATATTTCTCCTTGTTACGCCTCACCTGGGGAGGAATAGATTTTCTGCACATTCCTAAGTGATAAATCAGGGAATAAGTCAAAATCTATGGATATTGCATGGGAACACCCACCCAACACTCATAGAAATGCAACTGTGGTGCAGTGATTTATCTTGCATTGAATTACTCAAGATTTATGAAGCCACTCAGGGCCATGCAATGTGATCATGCATAGCTTTCTAAATCTAATACATTCTAAAATCTCATTTTAACGTCGCATCACTCTTGTACAACTTTGTGTGGTGCAAGAGAGGTGCAAAAAGGTTTATAAATTTGCCCCTTTGTCTCCACATTGAAGTAGGAAAAGGATCTGGAGAGTTTCACCTCCTGAGGTGTTTGGAGTTTACTACCTCCCTGCCCTGGCCCCTGCTTGTCTGGGATGACAATATACTACTATCAAACTCTTTGTGAGTGTGTCCAGTCAGACCCTTTGTGACATGCAAGTGTGGTAGGTGACAGCTCCTCCCCCTCATCAAGTTAAAGTTAGCTCATCCTGCCAACACCTATTTTCCTTTGTCTCATTGTCTAGGAGCAATACACAAAGACTAACTGCCAGCTACACCTAGTCATGTGACCCAGAAAACAGGCTGTGGGCACCAAATCGTTGGGACAAGAAAATGCCAATTTTCCAAAAGTTCAAAACACAAACAGGGAACATGGCTCCATCACGTCTTAAGCTCCTTTCTCTTTAGAGCCCCAAACAGACGCCGATTCTTTCTGTTTGAATGGGTTATTTATTTTAACCATTCTTTTTAGCTATACATTTTTTTCATCAAAGCAATTTTCAAATGTGTGAAAATTAAAGAGACAATTATTTTCCAAATGACATACACTGATGTCTGTAACATTCACTAAAGACAATAATCATAAACAGACAACATTAATACAAACAATTTTTTGAACAGCATAGACTTATTGCACTTGCATCAGAACCATGAAATAAATCAATCTGTCACTATTCTAAATTCTGGACAAACCAAGTGTCAGACACGGGGAAAGGATTTAAGTTTATCAATGAGGGACGGTTTTCATCACATCCTTCCCTGAATTTAACAAGAACAGTTTTTAATTCTCCGTGTGAATAGAGTGCCAACGCGTTTCAAAATCCAGGCTTGTAGTACGGGGACTCTCATCAGGGCTTCATATCAATGCTGCCAGCGTTTTCTAAAAAAAATTATGCAAAAGACAAACATCAGAATGATTGTGCCTATATCAAACTCCAACTCCATTATTTGACTCTAACCCTATCTTTTTTACCTCATCTGGTCGGGCGTTAGAGACCCAAATATGTTTATTTAATTCGCTGATTATTTCAACTTTCTATTCAGAAGATTGTGGGGAGCCTCGTAGCCGGTACCGCTATCAAGGTTTCTTGTGTATCTAAAAACGAGTAAAAAATTCAACACTGGCACTTCTCTCAAAGGTTTATCGTGTTAAGAGTTTATTGCAGAGTGCGTGCAAAAATAAATTTACCTCACTGCTGTCCCTAGTCTTTCCAGTCAGGACGTGTGCTTCTGCAATCTCGTTATTCTAAAGAAATGGAAACAATATCTTTATACACAATTCCAAGCCGCAAGATTAAAACAGGCTGGAAGTGGTAAGTGGGGCTCACTTGCTTTGTGATATTTTAACCACTTCAATCCTTCTCTAAACTATTATCGATTAGCCAGTCACTGCCATTGTAGGGCATTTCTTCCAGGAGCACTTTCAATGGTGTATATAAAACTATTGGTCATGGGAATTGTAGTGCCTCCATGGGACCCAATCAGAGGAAGTTTTGGACTGAACTCTTGACAAGCCCAGACTGATGCATTATGGGACCCGTAGTGTTTCACCCCACATCACTATGTTTTCGACAGTTCTGTCATCCCATTAAGCCCAGTAACTGCGCTCCCCACTGGCATTCAATCAATCAATCAATTGTTTACTTTATTCGGTTTCACTTAGGAGAAAACCATAAAAGTATATACATATCAAGTTAATACATTTTTTAATTAAAAAATTAATCCTGAATTATTTCATAAAACACATTAAGTTAAATACAAAATGGGATTAGCATTCAGAAATTTACATTTACAAAAGAATACAATAAGGAATTAAAGTGCATTAATCTTCGATTATAAGTTAGTTCTGTGACAAATACAACATTTTAAAATCCTAGCTATATTTAAAGCTAGAAAGTCAGACTCCAGAAGTTGAAAAACCATGAAAGTGGGACGGCATTGGCGTAGCCCCAAACTTTTTAGAATTGGTGCTAGCCAACGCTTTCTAGGTTCAATGTAGAATTTACAAAAAATGGTCAGATGTAGAAGAGATTGGGGGGATATACCATCACAAAGACATTGGTATAACAGCTTTGACCAATAGTTAACAGTTGGAAATATAACAAATCGGTGTAAGGTATTGAGCCTAAACCGGGTCAACAAGTATCTGTCATAGCTGCTTACATTCCAGGTTCAATATGGCTGAATCTCCAAAGAGGTTTGGATCAACAAGGAATGCTGAGCCGAGATTTTGTTGGCTTCAGACGTCAAGTGGAGATCCGCTAAATGGGGTAAACATTGTTTTTTTAACAATTTCCTTGAGATCTTTGCCAATTCTGGGGGATTGTGATAATATTTCTCTAGACCGAGATTGTAAAAAAACTTCTTGACGTATTGAAGCCAACCAATCTTAATAACATTTTCAAGTAGGAGACGGTCCGATAGGACAGTTTGAGTAAAAACGGACTTGTTTGACGTCCAGAGGCGGTTCCATAAAAAAATTGGCTGTATCTTTATAGTGTCAGTGATGTAGGGCAGGCCTAATTCTAAGTGGCAACTGAATGTAGACGTACTCTGTGGGACAGCGAGGAGAAACCTTAAAAAGTTGTTCTTCACTTTTTAGAGAGATACCGCCTGTACCTATCCCCACACCGCCCCATAAATGGCAGTGCTGATACATTTAGCCTGGTAGATACGGATCGTCTCCTCAGGGGGTCGTTTACCTAATCTCTGTAGGAAATTTACTAGGGCCATGGTTGATTTTAAAAACAGCAATTTTCTGGCCTCTATAGCTCTTCCACATGTGCCTTTTTCATCGATTACAACTCCAAGATAGGGGTAAGTAGGGGTGTTCTCCACCCTAGAGTTATTTATATAGATGACTCTCCTTTTTTTAGTTTTCGGCCAGAATTCATAATAACATTTTTTTTAATATTGATTTTTAAATCTAGATTTGACATAAATAAATTGTATTGATTTAGCGCTAGAGTTCAAGGGGAGTGCGGGCAATGATCATCGCGTCGTCTGCGTAAAGGAGAGCGGGGATCGGACGATTTTGAATTAGGGATAGGTTCTGGCACCCCTCCAATATGGCTACTTCTAGGCCATTTGTGTAGAGAGAAAAGAGGAAGGGAGCCAGGATGCAGCCCTGCTGATTCCCCGCTCAACCCTGAATGGTACTGTCAGTTCACCCCCAAGCCGAATCTCACTCTGGCTGTAGCTTTAGAGTAAATTTCATGAAGGAAGTTGACTAGCATAGGGTCAACACCCATTCTTGATAAAATATCCCAGAGCTTTGAGTGACCTACGCAGTCAAACGCTGCAGTGAGATCTACGTAGGCCATATATAGTCTCACACCCTTCGCATCCACGTATTTACCCCTGAGTAAGGTCAACTTTAGAACCTGCTCTATTGGTCTCCAGGCCTTCCCTAAATCCATACGGGAGGTCAGATATGATCTTATTGTCTTCAGTCCAGTGCTGTAGGCGTGCTAGTATGATACGCCCCACGACTTTTCCAAGAGAGTCCAGTAGTGAAATAGGACGGTAACAAGTTGGACTTAGACGATCGCCCTTTTTAAAAACTGGAACCAAAATGGATTCTGACCAAGAGTCCAGCAGTCCAACTTTGCCAGTTGCTTCTAGTACCCTGAGCAAAATTGGGACCCAAAGGTCCATTTTAAATTTGTAAAGGTCAACAGGCACCCCGTCAGGGCATGGGGCCTTGCCCCCTTTGCTGGCACTTAGGGCTTGCTCGACTTCAGCTAAAGTAAAATCTAGATCAAGCGAGATGGAAGGGGACCTGGTTCTGGATAGCACTGAGCTAGGGACGTATTTGCTGTTGCTCCAAATATTAGGGAAAAATGATCTGTCCAGGACAATTCTTCAATCATAGCTTCTATTTTACTAGTATCCCTGGGGCTGGACAGAAATGGAGTATTTATGACCTCCCAGGAAGCAGCACTGTCGTTTGTTACTCAACTTTTATGTATTTCTGCCCATAGTTCCTCTTTTAGTTCTGTTTTCCTTTGTCTTAGGGACTTATGGTAGGTTTTCCTAAGTTGAATGATCTCTTCCCTATCTCTTGGGGTTTTATTAAGAGCATTTTTAAGGTTGGAATATGCTTTGGTACAGGTGGAGTTAAACCAGCCAACCTTGTTTTTTCTTACCCCTTTGGGTTTAATGTTTAAGGCTTCTTTAACAGATTTGGTTACTACCAAAACGTTGTCAAGAATCTCCTTCGGGGTCGATGAATCGGCCAAACAGACGCTAATTGCAGTCATGGAGTTCTTTACAACCTTTTCAGTAATCTTTTCCGGATCAGCCTGGACCCACTTAAGGGTGTAAACGTTTAATCTGTTCATGACCAAACGTTCTTCCCCATAAAGACTCATCCGCTTGTCCTTTCCTCGTACCAACGGAAGAGAAAGGGTAATTGAGATAGGGAAGTGGTTGCTAAATACACAGTCATGAGTTTTAAAATTCGATATAAGGGATGAAGGCCTACTAGCCAGGAAGATGAAATCAATACAACTAGAGGCACCTCTGCCATTGAAAGTTGGAGTTAGAGGAACAGTGGGTGATATCAATTAATTTGCACAGACCAATTGCAGAATCAAAACCATCTCATTCAAACAAACCCCACTCTGAGAATGGATAAAGTGAGTCATTTGTTGTCTTGCTCATCTAGAAGGCCACATGTTGTATTATCATTGCGTTCACAGAGGGGTACGTTAAAGTCACCACCCCAAATGATTTTTCTCTTGATGGGTATTGTTAAAATGCAGGAGAAAGTAACGGATTTCCTTCAAAGTGGCAATTAACTGAGTCTGCTGTAAATTATTGTAGAAATTAACTAACACAAGGAGATCCAGTTTGTTAATATATATTGAGATTATCTGATAGTTATCCTCCATTTTTAGGGCATTCATTTCCCTCACTTGTATTAAGTTGGAAATATAGACCACTAAGCCTCCTTTTGGACGCTCTGATGGAGATGGCATTGCGAGGAAAAAAACAGGTTTTGTAACCATTTAGATGGATAGGTAAAACAGCCCACGTCTCTTTTAGACAAAGAATGCCGTAAGTCCGCAAGTAGGTATGCCACTCGCCTTGATTGATCTTGGAACGGAGTCCAGCAATGTTCCAGAAAATAATGCTGAGTGGAACCCCTCTTGTGGAATTTGCAACACAGGAAAGGGCTGTTACCGGGCCTCCAAGTTCCTTTTGACAGGTTCTATCAATTAGGGTACCCGTACCTAAGTTCAGGCCATTTATTATGGACACACTCTGTGGGATAGATCCATTACCAAGGTTAGCTGTCAGGGGTTCTTTCTCCTCTTCAATTGGAACGAAAGTGGGTTTGAGGGTGAGAGGTAAAGGGTTTACTGCCCAAACTGCTACCAAAGGAGATATAAGGGAGGTAATTATTGACTGACCCACGCTATTTCTTTCATTTGACGGGAAGTGGTCCCAGGTACATGAATTGGTTGTCAGGCCACTTCCTCTAGGGGTGATAGCAGCTCAAACCTATTAGAGGTTATAGCAGAGCCGTTTCCTTCTCCTCTAGACCTTGGGACAAGTTTATAAAAGAAACCCAGAGGGAGGGCCGTGATACTTGTGTGTCAAGCGGGAAGTACCTCTTTGTGGTTTAAAAGAGAGCGAGCCATTTTGGGCGTTCATAAAGTTTATAACTATTCAGTCTCTCTGAACGGACTTTAATGAAGAGCCGACCCACCCCACTCTACGGACCATCAACATTTTATTTTTGTGCTGAGGGTTAAAATGCTTGTATTTCATCAACCAATCCACTAATTTGTTGTGAAGGGAAGGCCACGTTTTGATCTGTGCCTGTTTTAATGCTGGGACCCCCGTTAAAATTAGTACATAGGGGCAGGATGCAGGTGGTAAATCTAAATTATCTGTGCTGGGTTCGACAATAGAGTTGATAAACGTATCCCTTTTATCCTGCCCTTGACTACTCTTGTTCTCCACCCTGGCGGTGACCTTTAATTTGGGATCCTCTACTACGTGTCTTGTTAACATTTCTGGTTGAGGTTCCCTTAAGGAGCCGGATATAATCTCTTGAGTGGATTGCCTACGGCCATCCTTTTGCATGAGGGTAGAATCATTGCTACTGTGGGGAGTTTTTGGGTTTTCTAATTGGACACTGATTGAATCTACAGCCTCTTTCAATTGCTCAATATTCCTCTCTATACGGCTAAGTCTTTCATCAATGAATGCACTCATCTGGGTCATCATAGCCCTTGTGTGTGTTTCTAATAATCCTCTAACAAGATCTTCGATAGGAGCCTTGGAGCCTTGTGAGACTTCTTTGGAGTTTGAGATGGATACTTCTAACTGTGGTTCCGGGTGATTTGGAGTTTCCTCTGTTTGAGTTTCTACTGAAACAGTTCCTAAAAAACTAGAATCGTGATGGTCTTTTTTCCATCCATCCTTGCTCCCCTTATCTCCCTTCTGTTTCACTTTTGTTACATGCCCTTTCATTAATTTAGTTTGTTTCCGAGTTTGAGGCCCAGTCCCTACAGATGTAGTGTTGTCGATCTCCCTATCATATCTCGTGAAAGATTGGAATTGAGTGGCCACGGGGGAGTTAGAATTTGTTTGTAGGATGTTAATCTTTGGAGTTAATGGTCTAATAGATTCTTCCTCCCTGGTCAATGGGAACTGTAGAGAATCAAGTGAGAGCCTGCGATCGGTTAGTTGGATCTCATGAGTGAGAAGGGATTCCGCTCCTACCAGAAAGGCATTTAAGGTGCCCACAGTGCTCTTTCGTTTGTCCATCGTTCTTAATTCTAATGACAAAAATCACAGTTAGATATGACCTAAATGAGCAAACTTGAGTACATACAAGCTAAGTAACCGTTTCTGAAGAGGGGGAAATAGAAAATGGGATAGGTCTGAAGAAATAATACACGTGCTAGGGCAGACCACGTAGAAAAGTTAAAGTCATTGATGATCTTACCACTCGTCAGGAGTTAGTCCTCAAAGAAAGCAGCCAAGTGGGGTGACCCTGCCCTGCCCCTTACTAGCCCTGACGGGCACAGACTGGCCCGTCTGGCGAGCACCCGAATGCATCCCGCGGGCGGGAGAAGCTGCTTGATTAAATCCTCCTGGTGATGTGGAGGGAGGGGCTGCCACTGAGCGCTAAGCCCCACTGGTTGCTGGGGCGTGTGGTCCTGATTCGAGAACCCCCTGCTGCTAAAAGTGAAGCGTCTCCCGCGAATCGGGAGGCGTGAACAGTTTCTAAATCGCCTGGTGGTGGAGGGAGAGGCTGCCACTGAGCGCTAAGCCCCGCTGGTTCCTGGGGCGTGTGGTCCTGATTCGAGCAGACCCTTGCTGCCAAAAGTGAAGCGTCTCCCGCGAAGCGGGAGGCGCGAACAGTTTGTAAATCGCCTGATGGTGGAGGGAGGGGCTGCCACTGAGCGCTAAGCCCTGTTGTTTCCTGGGGCGTGTGGTCCTGATTCGAGCGGCCCCCTGCTGCCAAAAGTGAAGCGTCTCCCACGAAGCGGGAAGTGCAAACAGTTTTTAAAACGCCTGGTAGTGGAGGGAGGGGTTGCCACTGAGCGCTAAGCCCCACTGGTTCCTGGGACGTGTGGTCCTGATTTTAGCGGCCCCCTGCTGCCAAAAGTGAAGGGTGGCATTCAATACATTCACAGCCCTCACTACATCCGAGTTGGGATTCCTCTCAGGTATTCCTGGCATAGGGGCCGACGGAAGTTCCAAATCTTGACCTGACAGTCATGCTTTCCAGAGCTCTCACACTCCCCAGTGAATCAACACCCTCCTATTTGCCAGTAGCAGGAAATTGCCTTTAGCTTATGATTAAAAGGTTAGATGCCTTTGGTAAGCCCAAGGAGGACTTCACCACCTCTCCCACCATTTCTGATATTGTATGTGTAACCTTTTTCCAGTAATGGGGTCTTCCGCCTGTACAGGGTCATTTCCACTGCGGTTCATGTTCGTTATGTCACCACACTATCTCATCAATTCATCACCCCGAGGTCACTCTTTAAGATTGAACAAAGAGGGATACACCGCTTGTCCACTGACAAGCATGGGTTAAATGATGACATTCCTTGGGTACAATTGAACTAAATACCCGAATCTGTCCCATTTCTTGCTAAAAGAATTACATTTGCATTACAAATCATCCCTATAATGTATGAAGAATATATAGAGTGTATTTTTACCCCACACTATACACATTGACTACTGCATACGACTATTAACTCTGTTCTATCCTGGGAGACATTACACATCAGAGTAGAGTGAGCGCTGCATTAATACTGGAATCCCTTTGATTCAGCGCGCCCCTTACACATTGAAATGGCCATTACTTGCCCCCACACATCCCCTACACTACTACACCTGCCAATTTGACAACAGGTGAGCCATGATTATAAGCAGGACCACTTCCTCTTTTCACATGAAGTGGAGGTTAGCACACCATGCATGCTACTTGCGGGTGTTCTGCCCCCGCCCCCAGACACGAATCAGGGAGTATGCCTCTACCTCAGAGAGAGAGAACCTCACCTTCCCGGACAGGCGGCAGTATAGTGATACCTTGTTTCCTTGGTAAATGGTTTTCCCTTTCCACACGCTAAGCATAAGGCTGTATCGCGATCCCTATATTTCAATAGTTTAGCAATGATGGGGCAAGGTCGTGCAGTGCACCTGGCACAGGGTGGGGGGGGGTCTGAGATCTGTGTGCGAGTTCCACAATTAGCACAGGTGAGAAGTGCTCAGCTCCCAACATTTCCTAGAGCATAGATTCCACATACTGTTCTACTTTCCCCATGTTTGTGGACTCTGGACATCTGATAATTTGTAGGTAATTTCACTGTGAGCATGCCTCCAGGTCCTTTCTTGTTGCTTGGATAATTTCTAAAAAAATTTCCATGACCGAGCATTTATTGATCACTATTGCTAGCCAATCCTCCATTGCTCCGCCTCTTTGATGCGGGTGCTTTGCTTGTCTAATTTATTGGCCATGTGATCCATTCTTCGGTTCAATGCATTGATTTTGCCATCTATAGACTGCATACTTTGTTGAAGTGCCTGCAGTGTTTTCTCCAGGGTGAAGCCATTCCCTTTCGCCATTCCCTGTATTTGGTCTGGCTGCATATGGGGCTGAGTCTTTGTGGTGAGACGCATTTCAAAAGAGAGATTTGTTTGCTATTTATCTACTTTGCCCGTATTGTCATATGGCACTTCTCCCCTGGTCTGGTCGTTCAGGGTCACAGCTGGTCACCACTGGATTATTTCCCTGCTGTTTTTTGTGGTGTTAGGGGTGATCTCCACTTGGAGTAGGTTCAGGTAAACAGCCTCTTTCCTCTGTATGACCTGCCCTTTGCAACACCACCCACACCTGTTCCCCTGGCCTCCACTTAGGGACCTCATTTCACTGCAGCCGTGTTAATTTCTGGGCGCACACAGAACGGCCCATCAGACACACAGCCTGCACTTCTTCTCCAGATCTCAGTGTAAAGACCTCATATCACCCCAGCTGTGTTGCACTTTATGCGCACTCAGGGTAGCAGTAGAAGGTCGCGTTGTAGGCCGCTTACAGGCCTCATGTGCAGATCCGGCTCACCTTCGGTGTCTGTTTGTGCTGCAGTCGGACACAGAGGCGGGGCCTATGCCTGAGACCTCTCCGGCCCCTGGGGTGGTCCAACTCACCTCCTGCCGCCTGCAGGAGCCTCTCCCTGGACCAGCCGTTCCACTACAGTCTGCACCCACCCCCCAGCCCGGTGCATGGTTCCACAGTAATCATCACTCAAGCTGCTCTGTGATTCCCAGGATCCAAACCTTCGGGCTTCTGGTCAGGTGATCACGCCGGAACTCAGTGACCAGTCCGGAGCTCTGTGGCTACAACCCAGGTTGTGGTCATATCTAGGCTGGAGTCACCATGCCATTCAGATACGGGCTGTATCCAGGTTGGTCTTTTGCCTCTCACACTTCAATTTCTCCACCAAGGTTCATTACATTATTCTGCCTTGCCTGGCATATATATGCTATGTGTTTAAGCTGTTGATTGCAGTTGTGTTACTGGATTCTGTCAGATTGCTTGCCCCGCCCAGCGGAGCCACTCTAAAGCGTGGCTCACTGGCGCCCCACACATGTAGTTCTACTTTACAAGAGATGTGCAAGTAAATTAAATAGCCAAATTGGGTGTAAGCTAATTACAGCATGTTTAAATGAGGGAGCACACACAATTTAACACAGATTAGCAATGATAAAATGCCCAGAGTCCGAAGGAGGGAGTAAGGTAAAAGGTTTGCAGGATGACAAACCTAAAACTGACAGGTCTAACACCTACATTTTTTCATATAGGGACACACCTTGTCCATGTCCTTCTATACCTGTCTGGCCTAATGATGAATTTTTGAAAGGCTCCGTTAATCTCAGGCAAATGGAACTTTATTGTGATTTCAAATGTCTTATACTTTAAATGCTGACCAGCCATTAAAACATCTGTTGTCCTCTTACTTAGGACCTATCTAGACCATCATGCTGATTATTGCCATGGGAGTTACCTGGCAACAAGAAGTTCCTCTGTTTTCAATTAGCGTCATGATGCATTGTATAGAACTAATGGATTTTTTGGAACAGGTGGATGAGGTTGACTTACTCCTCTTGTAGAAAGTCTGAATTATGTTCTGAATCCTGCTGCTTGACAAACCCATTCAAAGCAAAACAGGCTCACTGGTATTACCCGCCGGTCCCTCCTGTCCTCATTGCCTTCATTTAAACAGGTGAGATAATCCTACCTCATCCACAGTAAAAACGAACAAAAGAATGCTGGCCCTACCCCACCCCCTGGGAGTACATAAACGTACCAATCCCAGAATACCCACAGGTTTTTTTTTCTGTCTACTGACAGTTTAGTATAAGCAGGAGCCTGGGAGGCTCCTGCATACTTATGTTTCTGCTACTGGCCGGCCGGAATATCGCTGGTTTTCTGGCACCCTCCCTGTCTGGCTTTGGGGACTCATGCAAGTTTCTCATGACTGGGGTCAACGTTGATGAGCACAGTTGAGTGAATCTGCCCTGTGCCTCCTGGGTTGCTGGGCCGTTAGGGCACGGTATTGTCCATTTCAAGTCTTTCATGCCCCAGGGGCCCTTAGGTGCTGGTGCGCTTCCGGGGTTGCGATGCCTGACTTCCGCGGGATGCGACAATAAGTCAGGCATGACGGTGATGGTCGGCTGAGCAGTGGAATTGGTATAATAGCCGGCCTGCTTCCACCAGGGAGTGTGCCTGATTCCCCTGATGTTGGGTGCTCCCTCAGGAGGTTCCTTTCATGTCTGTACTACATTCAGGAAGGGGTAAGGAAGGCCTGGTCTGCCAGTTCCTTCCTGGGGTGGAGCCCTTCTGCTTCTTCTGGTGCTCTTGGGATTTCCTAGGTCTTTGGAAATGAGAAAACATTCAAGAAAGCGTCGGCATGTGGAGCGCGTCTCCTCTTCCTCTTCTGAATCTTCTTTCTCTCCTTCTCCGGCACGATCCAAAAGCCAAGGGTGATGATGCCAGGATCAGACGTTTGAATAAAGAAACCTTGCAGAACATGGGGGGTAGTCCCGTTCCAAAATCTCTGTGTCTGCTCCAGTGTCTCATGTTTCTGCCTCTGAGGATGGGGGGTGAAGAGCACATAGGTAAATACATTGACAAAGAGATGTTGCCAGACTTGCTGAAGCATGTCAATTCCAACATGAGCTTTCCTTGAGATGATGCCCCCATTACTTCTGAGCGTTCGTTGCCGAGCCAGTTTCAGAGCTCAGCTGCGGTGGATGTCCCAGTCTACATCCATGAGGTTCTTAAGAGGGAATGGAAATACCCTGATTGTATCATGCTTCCCAGAATCATGGCAAAACTATACCCTCTTCAGGATATGTCTAAAGAATTGCCGGACTCCATCCCCGTGGATTCTTTTGTGGCGAGTCTGTCAGGTCGTACATATTTGGCCTGATGATTCGATGGTGGAAGCTTCCCTTCACAAAGATTATTCTGGTTCCCATCTGGCTCTGAGGGCAGGCATTTACAGGACTTATATTGATCAGTCGCTTATTTCCCATATCAAGGCTCTGTATCAATCGATGGATGATACTTTGGACTGTTCTGGTCTTCTGGAACATATTGAGAGGCAGGTGGGATTCCTCTCTGATGTATCCTTTGACGTGGTGAGTGCTTTGGACCTTTCTGGGGGACATATGTGGCTGCCCTCCTCAAATTTGGTTTTGAAGGACTGGAAGACGGACTCTGCCCAGAAACCTTCTGCCCTTTGCTTGCCTATTCAGGGTACTGTGATGTTTGGTGAGGAGTTGGAAGGCAAGCTGTATAGACTTTTTAAGGAAAATGACAATTCTCCTCCTTTAACCATTCCTCATCAGCAGCTGTGTCTTCTAAGCCTATCTTGTTCTTTCATCCCACCTCTAGGAAGCAGTTTTCTCTGGGTCATCGGAGGTTTTCTTCTGTTAGGTGTTGGAACAAAAAAGCTAAGTCCCCACCTGCAAAACCTCGATCCAGACTATCTGATGGCCAATCTTGAATTCTGGGTCGGATGTCAGCTTCACTACTTTCTCCCAGCTGGATGCAATGCTATTCAAATGTGTGAGTGCTGGACATTGTAAGACTGGGTTATCTCATTGAGCTTTGGGAGCCTCCTCCAGACATTGGGGTCCATACAGCTCTTTGGCCATCCTGTCTGACCAAGAGGTACGAACTGATCAAGGCACTGCTGGAGAAAGGGGCTATTCATGAGTTTCCTCCTCTGGAGAGAGTCAGGGAGTTTTACTCCCTGATTTTCCTAGAGCCCAAGGTCCCTGAACAAGTTTGTGTTACATCTGCCTTTCAAAATGGAGACTCTCCAGTGAGTGATGCCCTTGGTTCTCCAGGGTCATTTCCTATGCATCCAGGATCTTCAGGACACCTACAATAATGTCCCTGTTCACCCCAGTTCTCTCAGGTTCCTGAGGTTTTGCCTTCAGGGTCAGTATTATCAGTTTCTGGTTCCGCCTTTCGACCTGAGGTCAGCTTCAAGGATATTCACCAAGGTTTTGGTGCTGTTGGTGACTTATTTCCATCTTTGGGGTGTCCTGATCTACCCATACTTGGATGATTGGCTGATCAGTTGGAGCACTTGCAGAACTTGATGTTCATCGGTGGTACGATTCCGCACCGATCTGAACCGGGTGTTCCTACCTTTCTCTTTGGCGGTGACCTTGTGTTCCCTTGCTCGTCGGTTTCTGGCGGGGTGTTTTTTCCTGGCTCTGTTTGAGGCTTCTGGGGCTTCTGGCCGCAGCAGTATTCACTGTGCCTTGGGTGCAGTTTCATCTATGTCCTTTATGGTTACATCTTTTAGCCCGTTGAGATCCTTTGTCTCGCAATGTTTGCCTCTTGGTTCTGGTATCTCTGTGGACGGTGTCGGACAATCTCATCAGGGGTCTGCCTCTGCAGCCCTCTCCTCTGGTGGTCCTGATGATGGATGCCAGTGCTTGCGGGTGGGGGGCCAAGTTGGAATTGGATTCCCTTCGGGGTCATTAGTTCCTTCTGGAGGGGAGGCGGTCTTTGAATTGGCGAGATTTGATGGCTGTATCCCGGGCTGTCATGGGGGTCTGAGATTGGTTATTGAATCACAATGTTGTGGTTTGTTTAGACAACATGGTGACTGTGGCCTACCTGGATCACCAGGGGGGTATATGGCCCGAATCCCTGGATGCAGTGGTATTCCTGTTGCTTTTTATAGGGCGGAGGGGCAGAGGGGCAGAGAGTTGTCTCTGTCAGCTGTTCCTTTCGGGGGTGGATAATGGGTTGGCAGGTGCCATCAGTCATTATTTCACTGCCTCCCAGGAGTTGGCTCTGACTTCAGCAGACTTTCATCTGCAGTGCGAGAGGTTTGGTCTTCCCTTTCTTGACTTTTTTGCTTCCTTTGGCACACTGCTCAGCTTCTTCACTTCTGCTCCCCGGTCCATCAGGAGTGGGCTTGGGTGGTGGATGCTCTGACCATCTCTTGGCTGTCTCTCCTGTTGTATGCCTTTCCACTCCTTGCTCTGATCCCCAGGTTTTTGTCTCGCCTGGTGATGGAGGATCAGGAGGTGGTGGTCCTTTTTTGGCCTTGCCCCTCTTGGTTTCCCACTCTTCAGACATTGGTTGTTCAGGATTCTTGGTTGTTCCCGTTCTATCCAGCTCCCCTGTGGTCGCCCCCGATGTTGTCCCTCCCGTGGCTGTCGCTATCAGTCTGGAGTTTAAGAGGTAGGGGTGGTGGAGCCAGGGTCTCCCAGAGCATTTTGCTTAGGCTATTCAGCAGTCTAGGAAGCCTTCTACACTCCGGTTCTATGGTTGGCATTGGGGGAATTTCCAGTATTGGTGTTAGTCTCTGGCTTTGTCCCCTCTGGTTTGCTCTTTTCCTGAAGTCCTTGAGTTTCTCTGGGAGGGGTTTGAGACGGAATTGTCTGTCTCCACTTTGCGTGCTAATTAGGTGACTATAAGGGCTTTTCATCCCCCTGGGGGAATCTGTTTGATGTTGATGACTTGGTTTCCTGGTTCCTGCAGAGTTTTTCCTTCTCCTGTCCTGTGGTGCGGCATTCTCTTCCTCTTTGAGTCCTCCCTTTGGTGTTGCAGGCGTTGGTGGCTTCTCCTTTTGAGCATTTTTCGGAGGTGGATATAACATTTGTTACTTTGAAGGTTGTCTATTTGGGGGCCATCTCTTCGGCCAGGTGCCTTTGTGAGTTGGGGGCCTTGATGGCTTGTGTAGTGATATAGAACAGAGTAAGACCCATAGACCACGCTGGCACTGGGTATAAAGTATGTAGAAAAAACAATGTCCCAACAGGTAACAATCAGAAGGCAGTTTAGATATGTATGCACAAAACATTACATTGGAAGGAAACAAGGAGACTCAAGTGGTTAGTACATGGCTTGTAATTCACCAATTTGTTGAATGAATTTTCACATGGAAATACAGTTGAAGGCAGCACTGTACAAGAAAATTCATGTGACAACCCGAAGGCACTTGGTGACGGAGTGATGTATATACAAGTGAACAGTGACGACGCAAGTGATAAAAGTGAACAGCGTGAATGATGCAAGGTGACCAATATATGTACAATAGTGGCTCAGTAAGTAGAAGTTTTCAGTCAATCAAAGTACATTTAATCATAGTTATGAGCCAAACGCTAAAGTGCGCCAAACAATTGCGCTGTGGTGTCGACGGCGTTTCGATCCAAAGTTGTTTGGGATCTTCTTCAGGACAGGGTTGTCGAGTTGGTATGGTGCTGCGGGGGGAAAAAGAGTAGGTATGAGGGACAGGAGAGGGGGGAGGGGGAGGAAAACACTGCAAGATAAGAGAGTGAAGGTGTGTCTAGATTTTAGTGGGCAGAATTTGGGTCTTAAAAGGGTGATTTGATTATTTGTTTGCAGATTCGTTTTTACAGTGTTTTGTGAAATACCAACTTGGTTGTAGACATTTGGAAGTATTTGGCCTACATTGCCTCTTTCTGTTGCGTATTTAACATAGCAAAGGGTTATGAGTCTTTTAGTGAGTGACTCATATGCATTAGTTGTAGCACATGTTTTGCACACTCTTTCTCAGAAAATTGGTCCTTGTTAACCTGGGTTTTCCAGTTACGCTCATGTTGAATTGTGGTGAGACGTGATGGGTTTGGTATTTTACTATTATTGCCTTTTGGCAGGTGAATGTCTGATGCTGGGTCTTAATGTAAGCAGTACATAGAGTTCCCCCACTTGAGTTTTGCAGATGCGCCATTCACTTTATGGGCAACAGGCGATGTAGAGGTGGGATAATTACAGATATCCCAGGTTTTGATCTCAGCTATAGACAATGATATCTTGCCATGTATCCCTTATTGTCGGATACAATGGGTGGGGCAGCACGTCTTGTTGTGTATGATACAGGATTTGGTTGAGAAAGGTGCTGGTGAGAAGACGAATGTTAAATTGTAATAGCCCCATTATTTTGATTGTGTCTACAATTTTGTGACTGATTGGGGTGCAGCTCATGAAAATGTGGTTTTCCAACCTCCTGCTCTTATTGATACAAAAGGGATACATCTTCATAAATGCTTGAAAAAAGATTGAACATCAAGTTTTCTTAAAATCCCTAATGAAATATAATTTTCATAGAGTAATTTGTCTTTTAGAAATCCTCTGAATATATACTATGCTTAATCTTGCAAAAGCAATCCTCCATTATTTGGTGCCTTTGTTGATTTCCAATGGTCAGCAGTAAGTGGTCTTGCAACTGTAAAATTCATGTTTACACCATTGTGTGAACATGAATTTAAATGAGAAATGGTGTAAATTTGTTTACACCATTTCTGAGTGGGACGACTATGGGATACCTATGACTAACTAACTCAGATCATTGATGCTATCTCTAAGTTAAGATACTTGTTTACAAGTCATAATATAGGCGGCCAGAAGAATGTCAGAAGACAAAGGGAAGCGGATTGCATCCACATACAAAACTACTATAACTCCATTAAAAAACAACGTCTTAGCTAAAATGTTTGTGCTTTTTGGCAATAGTTTTGTGAATAGCTTCTCCTTCATCTATACCCTCAAAAAAGCCTCTGGGGCATATTCTCAAGCCCCTATCGCTATAGGAAAATCACTTTTTCTGACATTTCTGTGGTGATAGGGTCTGTCCCTCATTCTCAAGGCAGCGTTAACTTTAAGTGGCATAACGCTGCCTTAAGAATAAGGCCCCTTTCAATAAGGCCCCTTTCATGCAAAGTTTAGCGTGGAAGGGGCTTGCATAGGGTGTTGCAGTGGGCGTTCCACTTCAACATAAATTGTGATCGACACTGTCACCTATTATCAAGGGCGGCGATAATAGGAGGCAGCCCTGAACTTAAGACCAGAAAAATCCTGGTCTTAAGTTGGAGAAACAAGGAGAAATGCTTTATTTCTCCTCGTTTTTCCTTTTTCCATGTTTGCTGCCTTGTGCAGCACACGTTGAAAAAGCAAAATGCCATGGTTTGTTCATGTACAGGAAAGTGTCCTTTCCTGTACATCAATCAATCAGTGACACTTATAAAGCGCGCTACATACCCGTAGGGTCTCAAGGCGCTGGGGGGGGGGAGTCGCTACTGCTCGAACAGCCAGGTCTTCAGCTTCTTCCTGAAGGAGAGGTGGTCTTGGGTCAGGCGCAGGTCGGTCGGGAGGGAGTTCCAGGTCTTGGCGGCCAGGTAGGAGAAGGACCTTCCTCCTGTAGTCGCTCTTCGGATGCGGGGGACGGCGGCGAGGGCGTGGTTGGCTGATCGGAGGTGGCGTTTGGGAGCGTAGAAGTTGACTCGGCTGTTGAGGTAGCTCGGGCCTTGGTCGTGTAGGGCTTTGTGTGCGTGGGTGAGGAGGCGGAAGGTGATTCTTTTGTTGACGGGGAGCCAGTGAAGGTCTCTCAGATGTCCGGAGATGTGGCTGGTTCGTGGGATGTCGAGGATGAGTCTGGCTGAGGCGTTCTGGATCCGATGGAGTCTCTTCTGGAGCTTGGCGGTGGTACCGGCGTAGAGGGCGTTGCCGTAGTCCAGTCGGCTGGTGACGAGGGCCTGGGTGACGGTCTTCCTGGTCTCGGTAGGGATCCACCAGAAGATCTTCCGTAGCATGCGTAGGATGTTGAAGCATGCCGAGGAGACGTTGTTGACTTGCCTGGTCATGGAGAGGGAGGAGTCCAGGATGAAGCCCAGGTTGCGTGCATGGTCTGTCGGTTTGGGTGCGGTGCCCAGGGCGGGAGGCCACCAGGAGTCGTCCCAGGCGGAGGGAGAGGAGCCCAGGATGAGGACCTCCGTCTTGTCCGAGTTCAGTTTCAGGCGGCTGGTCGTCATCCACTCGGCTACCTCTTTCATCCCTTCGTGCAGGTTGGCTCTGGCGGCGGCGGGGTCGTTGGTCAGGGAGAGGATCAGCTGGGTGTCGTCGGCGTAGGAGATTATGCTGAGGTTGTGTTTGCGTACGATGGCCGCGAGGGGGCTCATGTAGACGTTGAAGAGGGTGGGGCTCAGAGATGATCCTTGGGGGACGCCGCAGATGACTTCGGTGGCCTCTGACTTGTACGGTGGTAGGTGGACACTCTGTGTTCTCCCGTCGAGGAAGGAGATGATCCATTCCAGCGCCTTGTCCTGGATTCCGACGTTGCTGAGGCGCCGTACTAGGGTGCGGTGGCAGACCGTGTCGAATGCCGCAGAGAGGTCTAGGAGGATGAGGGCCGCTGTTTCTCCGTTGTCCATCAGGGCTCGGATGTCATCGGTGGCGGCGATGAGGGCGGTCTCGGTGCTGTGGTTGGCTCGGAAGCCGGACTGTGAGGGGTCGAGGGATCCGTTCGTCTCGAGGAAAGCGGCCATCTGCTTGTTGACGGTCTTCTCGATGACTTTGGCTGGAAACGGGAGGAGCGAGATGGGGCGGTAATTCTTGAGGTCGGTGGGGTCCGCTGTTGGTTTCTTGAGTAGAGCGCTGAGTTCGGCGTGTTTCCAGCTCTCGGGGAAGATGGTGGTGTCGAAGGATGTGTTGATGATGTCTCGCAGGTGGGGTGCGATGACAGCGTCGGCCTTGTTGAAGACGTGGTGAGGGCAGGGGTCGGTCGGTGATCCGGAGTGGATGGAGTTCATCGTGCGGATGGTGTCTTCGGTGCTGATCGGGGTCCAGGCGTGGAGGGTGGTGGTGGGGGGTGGTTGTTCGGTCATGGTGTGCGTTGGTTGGTTGTTGAAGCTGTTGTGTATGTCCGCGATCTTGTTGTGGAAGTATGAAGCCAGGGAGTTGCAGAGGTCTTGCGATGGGGTGATGTCGTTGTTTCCTGCGCTGGGGTTGGAAAGCTCTTTGACAATGTTGAAGAGTTCCTTGCAGTTGTGTGCGTTGTTGTCCAACCGGTCCTTGAATGCTGTTTTCTTGGCGGCGCGGATCAGCTGGTGGTGTTTCCGGGTGGCAAGTTTGAAGGAGGTCCGGTTGTCCGGTGTCGGTTCCCTTCTCCAGACTTTCTCGAGGGCTCGGCAGTTCTTCTTGGAGCTCTTGAGTTCGTCAGTGAACCATGGGGCTTTCTTGCTGCCGGGTCTGCTGGGCGGGGTCCTCAGTGGGGCGAGTTCGTCCGCGCAGTTGCTGATCCACTTCGTGAGGTTGTCGGCGGCCTGGCTGGGGTTCGCTGAGCTGGCAGGAGGGTGCTGGCTCAGGGAGGTGGCGAGCTGGTCTGCTGTGATCTTGTTCCAGCTTCTGCGGGCGGCCTGTTGCTGGTGGTGGTGGGTCGTTGTTTTCTTGAAGGTGAAGTGGACGCAGCTGTGGTCCGTCCATTGAAGCTCTGTGGCGTGGCTGAAGTCGATGTCCTTGCTGGATGAGAAGACAGCGTCGAGTGTGTGTCCGGCGAGGTGGGTGGGGGTGGACACCAGTTGCTTGAGTCCCAGGTTGGCGAGGTTGTCGAGCAGGGTGCTGGTGTTGCGGTCGTTGTTGTTCTCCAGATGGAAGTTGAGGTCTCCCAGGAGGATGTAGTCAGCGGAGGGGAGGGCATGTGGGCTGACGAAGTCGGCGATGTCCTCGCTGAATTGTGTGCGTGGTCCAGGGGGTCGGTAGATCAGGGTGCCTCTGAGGGTGGTGTTCGGGTTGGTGTGGATCTGGAAATGCAGGTGTTCGGCTGTGGTCAGGGAGTTGTCGGTGCTGGTCGTGAGACGGATGGTGCTCCTGTGGATGATGGCTATGCCTCCTCCCATCTGGTTGGCGTTTCGGTCCCTCCGGACGATCTTGTAGCCCTCTGGGATGGCGATGGCGATGTCGGGAGCTGAAGAGGCGTTCATCCAGGTCTCCGTGAGGAAGGCAACGTCAGGGGCTGTGGTGTCGAGGAGGTTCCAGAGTTCGATGGCATGTCTGTGGACGGAGCGGGTGTTGAGCAGGATGCACTTGAGGTGGGTGCTGCTGGTGTTCGGCTTGGTGGGTGCTGGTGCGAGGCAGGTCCGGATGCAGGTGAACTTGCAGGCGTGGCAGCTGAAGGGTCCGTGGGTACGTCGTGGAGAGGCTTGATGGCATTCTGGGAGTCGGCCGGTGTTGAGAGCGGTGAGGGTGGCGGCGGAGTACGTCAGGCGGGTCGGTCGGGGTCTTCGTGGGCCAGGGGTCCTGGCACTGGGCGCGGTCCAGGCGCAGACGGGCGCAGACGGGCTTACCTTTGGCGCGCCTTCGGCGCACAATCGGCGCGCCCGCTGCGCGTGACCGCTGCGCGTGACCGCTGCGCGTTCGCACGGTCGCCATTTAAGGCGAAGTGCGCGGGTGGGCGGAGCAGCTGGGAGGCGGGAGCGGGGAGGGTACAGAATAGAAAAAGGGGCGGGGAAAAGCGGCGGTGGCGGGAAGGGAGGGCGGAGGGCGGCGAGGAAGGCGGGCAACAAGGAAGGAAACCACAACACGGGGGAAATAAAAATTAAACAGAACGGGCACAAATTCTCAACAAAACAAGGAAAACAAGGAAAAAAACAAAGTTATATAAAACAGGCACAAATGTTAGACAAAACAAGGGCAAAAACAACTGCAGCGGCGCCCGCCGGCAATCGGCAAAACGAGGCAGCAGCGAGGCAGAGGGCAGGCAAGGGGCACACGCAGCAGCTGGTGGCCGTGGCTGGTGGCCGTGCGGCATGAACAAACCTTTTCAAAAATGCCATTTTGTAACTTTGATGTGTGCTACACGAAGCAGCACACATGAAAGTACAAAATGGTATTTTAGGATTGTTTATGTGCAGGAAGGGGCACCTTCCTGTACATAAACAACCCTCCCCTGCACACAGACACCCTTGCACTCTGGTGCAAGGATGTCTACTTTGGCGCTAAGTCGTGAAACTTAGCACCATCGCGGGGGGCAATGCCCAACATTCTTGAGAATAGGGTGCAGCCTTGCTTTTTCTAAGTGGCGGTGAAAGGCGTTAAGCCAAGGAGGCTATTGCCTCTCACCGCCACTTCCTTGAGAATATCCCCCACTGTGTCCTGCTAAAGCACCTAAGAAAACATTAACATTAATACACGAGTATTTTCTTCCATGTGAATGTTCCAGGTTCTAACAGGAAGACCATTGATGTAGTTTTCATTTTATAAGCTTTTCCCAAACACCCCATGCCTTACACTACCTTACACAAAAAAATTGCCTGGTGAAACAGTTTGGTCTTATTGAAGATAGTGGACATCCTGAAGCTTGGCCTGATGAGATAAAATTGTGCAATGTAGCTCAATGTGCAGCTCAGGTTCTTCACCATGAATAGATACATGTATGTAAACATGCTTAAATTGGACCATACACATTTTCATCAATGCAGCATCCCCACTCTCAACCAGGACTCACCTTGCTCTAAGAGCTGTTGCAACTCACCGCTCTTCTCAACGGTTGGGCGACGCTCTTTGCTCGGTATTACAGTAGCAGAAGGCAGTAGAAGTAAGAGGCGCTCTCTCTATTTTGCATGCACTGTTTGTAATAGCAGCACATCGCAAACGGATTTACATATTTTATTCCTTTTACAAAATACACAGTTCATCACAATGCTTCCGTATGTCAGCGTCAAATAATCTGGCAAAAGCACGGAATCAATTTGCATACCTAAATATCAAAACTGTTAATTAATCTACCGAAATAAAATATGTATTACAATCTACATTAATAACGTACTTGCTAAGATCTATTATACAGAACATACTCAAAAATGCCTTCAACATTGGACTCGATTCTCAAGGAAACGAGTGCACCTGAAGGTTTTCGACCTTGCAGGAATATAGATAAACTAATTTTCAATTCATAAGATATTTCCAAGTTATGCAGGTTTCCATACATATTTCTTAAAACTGTTTGTGGATTAGCATTTGAGACAACGCCGACCAACTACTGCATGCACATCTGTGCATAGTGAGTGCACAACATCGCAAAGGGGATATCCCATCACATTTGTACAATGTCAGGTAAAAAATGAAAATTCTTCTATTTTTTCCAGTGCAAAACCCTTTCTCCTACACCCTCTCTAATATCGGAAGCTTTTTGATCCTGTGTTTCATGGGTACATTTGTAGATATTTGCATTTGTGAATGGAGATACATTCCCAGGGAATTCTTGGTCAATGGCAAATCCCACCCATGGTCTTAGATACACTCAAAAGAAAATCAGTGGTTTTGCACTTGTAAATAACGCGGTAGGAATATGTTGGTGTGATGTCAGAATGTGGTTCATCAAAGATGTTGCTCAGGTCGAATCCAGAAATTTATGCTAGAATCTTGTTGTTTCAGCTGTGACCTTACTGTCTTTCAATATTGTCCCATTCCCCTTTCTCTCCCCATCCTTCTCAATTACCCTGCTGTACTAAGACCATTGTCCAATGAAAAGCGATTGAATACCCGTTTGTTATCTGGCTGTATAAAAAACTACTTAATAAATCTTGCCAACGAACATAGCTTTGAATGAATGATACAACTTATAAGGCTCCCAAATACCCGGAGGCGCTTTGGCTCTAAACAGAGCAAAGAGTAGCAGATGCAAGCGAAGTAAATTCAGTAAAGATCATTGATTAAATAACCTGGTTTTGAGGCTCTTTCTAAAAACCGAAAGTGAAGGCGCTGTTTTCAGTTCAAGTAGCAGACGGTTCCAATGAAGGGCAGTAATTCTGGAAAAGCTTACTCTCCCCGCCAGGTGGCTCGTTTGACAGAGGCAACCAACAACAGACTGGCTGAACATGAATACAACGTTCTGCCTGGAATATACCGCATAAGACTTTTCTTGAAGTAAACTGAGGCTTTTCCATGAAGTGTTTTATATGCTAAACAAAGAGCCTTGAAGGTAATGCGATGGCAAACCAGGAGCCAATGCAATTGTCTAATAGATGCCCTGACTGACTGAAATGTACGAATTCCTAGGAGAAAGCGTGTGGCCGCATTTTGAATGTTCAGCAATTTCTTAAGTGACTCTTTTGGAAGGCTGATATAAAAACTGTTACAATATCCCAGTCATAATAGAAGCCAGGCGCTAACCATCGCCTTCATAAGATCAGCCGAAAGAAATGTTTTGTTTTCTTTTTTCAATTTTAAGCCACTAAAGGGAGGATGAGGTGATCAGATTGACTTGTTCTCTATATTTTAGCTCCCTGTCCAACAGAAATTCGAGGTTTTTACTTTGGAAGTAAGCATAGGTGCCGTACACAAGTCAGAGGGCCACCAGCTTGAAGACCAAATGATTGGATTATTGCCGAACTGAATAACCTCTGATTTTGAGGAGTCAACACCTTCAGCGCAGCGCAGATTCCTGCGCTGTGCTGAATGTTCTAATGAGCCAACGGGCTCATGACGGAACGGTTCCGTCATGATTACAGGCCAACCGAAGCTCATGACGTCAATAGCATCAAAGGGGTTAAGCTTCAGGCAATTGTTGGCCATCCATCTACTTACTGCACTCATACAGTTGTTAACCAAATTCCCAGACTAACTTAATTGATTTGCTTTTGAGACAAATATTTGTATGTCATTGGTGTAAGACACCAAAGACAGGCCAAAGGATTTGATCAGAGCAGTAATGGGTGTGATATATAGGTTGAACAAAGTGGGGGAGTAGTGAGGATCCCTGAGGGACCCCCTAAAGAAAGCAATAAGGCTCTGAGTTGAAACTACCCAGTGATACCACTTGCTGGCGTTCTGAAAGAAATAATTTAATTAACACCAGTGCAGAGTCATCAATCCCTAAATCCTGCAGACAGTCAACCAGTAACTCATGATTTACCATATCGAAGGCAGCTGAGAGATCCAGCAGGATCAAAACTGTGTTTCCCCCACTGTCAAGAGGTAATATAATGTCCTCTGTAGCTTTGAGTAGAGCAGTTTCAGTACTGTGAGTTTCTCTGGAACTCAACTGCGTATTGTCTAAGAGATGCTTTGAGCATTGAGAATTAGGCCCTTTGTGTCAGGAACACACCTGAGATATAACATATTATGAAATGTTATGGAAAAGAAAAGCGCTGGTTAATTAAGTTATCCATTCAAGCCTACCAAAAAGCTTGCTATTGCACAAATCAAGAATACAGATCTGCCCAACAAATTCATAAAATCTAAAATTTACATTCTATCTATACATCAAGAATAATACATTACCAATGTCACTTTATTTGGTTTTGGAAAACCTTCTTAAGCGAATACTTAGAAATATCTTACTCTAAAATATCTTGGTGTTTTATTGGAGTCCAATAGTTTCTGTGGACAATATTTTGTTGTATTATATGTAAGGGCGGTTTAATTATCCCTGGTAAAAATGTTATAAAGAATACCTTTTCATCTTTTCTTTTATATAACAATGCAGTAAGTCATCATCATAAGTTAATAAAGAATCACTCGATTAACCAGCACATGCATTTTATTTTTATTTATAATGTAGTAAAGTCTTGCACATGTTTTCACAATTGTTAAGTGTAGGACGTTGTCTCACTGTATAGTGTAGCAAAAAGAAGTACACTGTGCAGAGGGTTCAGTGAAGCCCCAAAAGGTATTCAGAGGTGAAAGCAGATAATCCTAATACACTTTTTGTAGTAGTGTGGGCGAGCAGTTAGGCTTATCAGAGCTTAGTGCTAGGCATTTTTTTTTTACTCACAGAGACAATAAATGAGACACACACTCAAGAATAAATATGGGACCAATTTGTAGAAATAATGTCAATTTTTATGTAATTTTTCAGACAAAAAATACAGTTCTATGGTAAGTATTTTCGGAGTTATAATTTTTCAAAGTTCAGAACATATACTTTTGAGCGCAATTACACACCATTGGAAACAATGGTGCAAAAGCAGAAAAAAGCATATAAATTCAGACAATGCTTTAACAAAGTTTGCCTTCTCATTTTAGGTTGATGTTTGGACCAGGTCTAAAGTTCCAGCAGGAGAAGATCTGACGTTTCCTGTATTGGCTAGGAGGAGAGTGCTATGCGTCTTAGAAGCTGGTGTGCAAAGGCAAAAGTGGCCACTTTAAAACACACTACACAGGAGGACTCACAGGTAAGACCAGTGGGTCCCCTTGGAGGGAGGAGGTTGTGAGGGCTGGAGTATTATGGGAGCCTAGCTTGTTGGTTGATCTTTAGACTGGTGGAGCCAGGTGAAGTGCGTACAGGTCAGCCGGGCGCTCTGTGTCTTGTGGTCCTCGCATTTAGGAGCAGGAAAATTAGAAAGGCGATCTCAAGATAGCTGGGCCACTCAGGAAGTGACTCTCAGGTGTCTAAACATCCTTAAATGGATGCTTGACTCTGGTGCATTTGGACTCTCCTTCTTGGTGTTTGCTTTTGGGGGTCCAGTACCCCTAATAATGGTATGCTGTGGCTCGAGTAGGTCCTGGGGACTCCAAGCATGGTGTGGAGGTTGATCTGACCCTACTGAGATGTTGTACCATTTCTTGCTTTGGTGCTGCAGCAATGTTGTCAGGGAGCAGCAAGTTGACAAACCAGACTCCAAGGGATTGGTGCTTGAAGGGTGCAAGGGAGTGATACCTTCACTCCAATGGAACGACTTGGTGATGTCTTAAAGGCTGAATGTGCTCCAGGGTTCTTGGACTCTTTTTAGGTTCAGGATGACACAGCAGGCAGAGATTGTTGAGTCCTTGAAGCAGCAGGCCGGGATTGGCAACTTTTTCTTTCGCAGCATGGCTTCAGTTCTCGTGCAGCATTTCTTCTTTGTCCAAGTTTTCTCTTGTCCATCGAATCTGATGCTCAGGTTTCAGGGTGCCACAAAGATTGAATTTAGGGGCATTACAAGGGGGAACAGGTAGTAGCAAACAAACTACCTACCTTTAGGGTGTCTACACCATCTAGTGACCACTTCCTTGGTAAGGGACATTACCCTAGTCCTAATCGGTTATTTCCACACTATCTCAATATTTTGACATTTCAAGACAGGGGTTCACATTGCCTGCCTTGCCCTAGGACTGCTGTAGACTAAGTGGGGACCCTCCCCTAATGTAACAAATTTCTTGTTTTTCCACCCGCCAAAAGTGAATCAGGAAAGGGGGCTTGGCTTCCCCCAATATCTGGAGGATCCTGGTTTGGATTTTAAAAAGGTGTCATTGCCTTTGAAGCTGCCAGCTCAAGAAGACCATCCTGTCCTTGAGCAGGTGTGTATCATCTCTGCCCAGAGAAGGCTTTGTCTCTGTCCTCTGAGAGTGCTGGCCCTCACCACATGAGGTCTGAGACATGTCCGGTGGTGGCAGACTGGTGAAAACAAGTCAGTCACCACACTAGTGCTTGGAAGGTTTTTTAGGGGACCCTCAAAAAGAGTCTTGTGTGTGAATATATCCAACACTGGTATCAGTGAGTATTTATTAAGACAAGATGTTTGATATCAAACATCTTGGAAATCAGTGAACCCATTATGGTGCTAAGAGTCTCGTTTTGACTAATATTCAGCCCATGTACTTCTTATGGCTTCCCTGGGCACTTACATGATATCAGAATATTCTGGATATTGTAGGGCATATCTGCTCATACTGATATACCCTCACCTTGGATATGGTGCATCCTGCCTTAGGGCTAAAGGCCTGCAGTATGGGTGACTTACCTATACCTAATGCAGTGCATGGGTGGCATGGCACACAGGGCTGTGTGCCATGTCGACTCTTCAAATTTGTCTGCACCAAAACATGCATCCTGCATTGGTAGAGTGCATAGCTGTGGTCAGGGGTCCCTGGGGTGGCACAGCCAATGCTGAAGTGCAGAGGACCCTCTTCAGTACCCATGCCCTAGGTACCAGGATTACAATTTACCAGGGACTTACAGGGGTGGCTGAAGTGCAGACAATCATGGTACAGTATTTGTCAAAGAGATCTGGTACTGGAAACCTGTTTAACAGTGATCCAAGGGATATACAGTTTAAAATTTCGTCAGGAAAAAGTAACAAGTCAAAAAGAGGCACTTTCCTATGTTGAGCACTTCTGATGGTAACATATTTTGTGTGACATTGTACAGTTTTGTTGGTTTTACAGAAACTAAACATTTTGTTGTATCTGATTTCTTTTATATTTTCTAATATCCATACATAGTCCAAACAATGTTCAAAGATCTCCAGTAAAATCATTTATTTTGGTCCTAATTCCCTTAGATTTCTCAAGATAGGTAACATTTTGAAAATGTTTGATCTTGATCTCCCTGCTATCGCTACATAAATGATCACATCATGTTTATTCAGAGAATGTTCAGATACCAGGAGGGGCATTACTTCCATCTTAGAACACTTTTTTCTCATACTAATTCTAAAGTGAATGTAAAGTGTTACATTACAAATGTTAAATGTATCTGAAACTTAGTATAATTCCATGCTCTTCATTCTCAAAAGATTTCAAACTGTGGTTCTGGAAACTCAGGGTCAGATTTATCAACAATTGGTGCAATGCAATACAATAAGACAAATTGCTGTGCTGAGTCAAAAGGATAGAGAAGGAATGCACCATAATTACTAGCATGTTACACATTTCTTCTCTCTTCCTCCACTGGCAAACTTGTGGCTCCCAAGGGCCAACGCAGGCAGTCTTGCACAAGGATGCAAGGTGCCTGCATTCGAGCCAGGATTGTTTTTTGTGCAGGAAAAGACATATTCCTGCACAAAAACAATCTCCAGATGCATTCAGCTTTTCTACTTGTGCTGCAGAATGCAGCACAAGTAGAAAGAGGAAATAACGAGGAGAACTAAACATATTTCTCCTTGTTACCTCTCACCTTTACTCACAGTAAATCTGGGAACACACCAAAAACCTTGGGTGGATGTGAGGAAACACCCATGTCCACCCATGAAATGCCTTCCCCACATGGAGTAATGGCAAGCAGTGTCTTGTGTTGCCTTTCTTTACTCTAGATTTAAAACACATATGCGCCCCTTACAATTAAAGGTCGACCCTTTGGGCGCAGCTGGAAAAAGAAATCGCTGAATGCGATATTAAATGTTTGTAACAATAATCCAGATTGATTCGAAAATGTAGTCTCCACAAATAATGTAGTTGTTCTATAACTTATTTTTATTCATATTCTCCATGGTGAATTGTAATGTTGTATTTCACATACAATTTAATTCTTTATCAAAGGTCAACAGCTCCCAACGCATTTCGCGCCATTACGACACTTCATCAGGGGAATCTAGAATTCAAAAATTATGAAATGAGGACCCACACTCGTAAAGTCAATATAACATCAGATAATCACACAGTGTATCTAGTGCGGTGTAAAGACCGCAGTAACATCATACATTCCTCCACAGGAGCCCTCCGAAAGGAGGTATAGTCTTAGGAATAGGGATAATATTAAGAAACCTGCCAGTTATCAGGATACTGATACATGTTCCTCTCATTCCTTTCAGGGTTCATCGAAAAACTTTGAGAAGCAAGAATGGTCCGACAGACAAGAAGAGCATACAAAGTCCAGAGACAATCAGAACACTAAAGACTATACTTAAAAAAAAATAGATAAAGACAAACCAAAACCACAGTTCAAAAAGAAGAAGGTTGATGGTCTAAAGATCAGGCTTGCCCATAATTCTGAGGACTCGACTACTGAATGGTGAATGGGCTCTGACGATGCTGGACAGTGCGGCATAAGTAACAATAGCTCGCCAGAACCTGATGGAATTTCTGGTGACAGCAGACTTGAATGATTATATCACGGTGGAAACACCTTATACTATGGTATGTATCCCACATAAATTGTATGAAATAACACTCCAAATAGAGGGGGACAAATGCAGGAAAGTTAGAGGTCTCTTTTGGGAGAACCTGACGTTTTCTTATAAAAATGTGTTAGTTAAACAAAATTGGCCGCTAGCATTGATTGCACTCGGGGAGAAACGCTAATTTAGCTACCATTTTCTGCCCATGTTCCAAAATATTTGAAATATACACATGCACAGGAGTGGGCGGTAGCCCAGGTTCCAGCATTATACAAAAACCATGTTGGATTAGATGAAGATTCAACCCACCACATTATTCCATAAAAAAATACTCCAACTGCACAAAGGCAGTATCCTATAAAGCAAGAAGCTAAAAAACAAGTCAGGAAGATCTTAGATCAACTTGAATATCAAGGGGTGATTGAAACTTGCACCTCTAAAATAAATAACCCTTTGTTTCCAGTATCGAAACCAGACAATTTATATTCTTTGTTTTGGATTATAGACATTTAAACGCTTGCACTAAGATGTTTACAGTTCAAAATGCACACAGTGCTGCATTAATAAATAAAATTGTGCAGAAACAATACAAAACAACAATAGATATCTCAAATGGATTCTTTTGCCAACTTATAGTGCATGAGAGACGATATTTGACAGCATTCTCAGTGCTAGGGTCCCAAAGCCAATTTTTTTTCGACTACTCCATGGGTATCACAACAGTCCGGGGTTGTTTTCAGCCAGAGTAACTGAATTACTTCAAAATCTGGATTAGGAGGCATTTTCGTATGTGGATAATATTTATCTAATGGACGATTACCTGGAGGAACACTTGAACAAAGTGAATACCATAATTTTGGGATTCTCCTCTGAGTGTTATAAATTAGTCTCAAAAACATCGAAAATAGCTCACCTTAACATCCTTTTTCTAGGATATGAGCTTTCAAGTGAACAAGAATATTCTCTACCAAATGAAATAATGCCTCTAGATCAGTATGAATACTTTATTTACATTGATGGTTCTGCTCAACTGCCAATAGGGAGTAAACAGCAATACAGCGTCGCATGTGCTATCATTAAAGGACGGATGCAGGATGGAAAGTTTCATCTGAATTGCACAAAGCTTTGTCTCTTGGAGACTGCATGGCACAATTAAAAGCACTAATACTGGCACTCGTAAATACGGATTGAGAATTCCCCACTCTCATCGTGTGCAATTCCTTTTACTGTGTACAGTCATACAATGAACATTTACATCACTGGGGATAGAATGAGTTTAAAGATGCAAAAGGTGGAACAATTAAGCACAAAATGCTTTGGGAACAGGTAGTAGAGTTGAAAATCAAACTACCAAGGGCTCACTTGAGGCACACATTGAGTCATTAACGTGAGGGCGTTCACGTTGAAGGGAATTCATGGGCTGACAAAGCCGTGCAGGGGGCTGTACACACAGCTTCCATAGCTGCAATCACTCATTCAAAAACAAGGATAGTCGGTGAGATAATGGTTGCAATTATTGCCACACGCAATAAAACAGTATTATCAAAAAGATTTCCAATCAAGTACTCCTACAAGTTAGATACAAACAATGTTCCATTTGCTCATATTCCAGGAGTGGGGGATAGAGTAATTCCAAATATGGTTCGAAGGTTAGGATTAATTCTAGCATCACACAAGGGTATAGGTTCTGCACAAGCAGGAGTTTCTGCTACTGTTTCTCTAATGAAACAATGCTACTGGTGGCCAAGGCTAAGAAGGCAGACTAAAGACTATGTCTTGGGTGTGCTTATTTGAACCACTGTGGCCCCTTACAAACTGATGGGGCTTACAAGTATATCATGGTTGCAGTGCATTCCTGCTCTAGGTTCCTATGGCTGTGGTCCCAGTGCTCGGCTGGCACTCAAACTGTTATAAAAGATTTACGAGTCTTTATAGGGACGTACGCTATCGGCACACTTCAATCTGACCGTGGCCCCGCGTTTAGCTCTAGGGCTTAAAAGGAAGCTATGGGAAGCCGGTGTAGCATTGAGGTACTCCTCTCCGTACCATCCAGAGGGAAATTGATTGTGCAGAGGAAAAACCTGGAATTGAAGCAATCTTTAACAGCTAGAGTATTAAGCTTGGGTGGAAATTGGATAAAACATCTGTATGGAGTCCAAAGGGCATTAAACAATCAGCCAAGAAGCTCTCTAGGGGGGTCACTCCTTATGAGGTCATATTTGGGATGAGAATATGGGTACCTGATCATGATTGTGAAGGCACAGAGGTGAATGACAAACCTTTTGACATCCATAAATGTTTGGCTGTTTTACAGGACCTGAACGAAATCAGAGCACTACAAAGTAATGTCAATATAAAGAAGAACGCCACAGGGGAAGTATAAAGTGTCTTAGCAAGACCTGTCTAGAGGCCTAAAATCGGGAATCTGGTCAGAGAAAAGATTCTGGACAAAAAGAATTTGGGCCATCATACAGAAAGCCTATACCTGTCCTAGCATTTGAAGGAACAAGAACTGTATAGCTGCCACCTCTTGTCAGTAAAAAGGAGAAAGGAGTAATCTCAATTGACCTAATCAAACCACACTATTTGGCCGATAATGAGTAGTAGGCCACATGGACTCTGAAGTAACAGACAGCCTCCTCTCACAAATATACAAGAAGTTATAAATAAAAATAATAATAATAATAAGTTCAAACAGAAAGACTGATTACGTTTTAAGGGTCACCTACACAGAATGAAGGAATACGCAACAATGCAACAATGCAATGGAACTCATACCTCTTGATACTCAAGTTCAAAATGAGAACTTCACTGAAAGACAAATTTCAATTCGACCAAACACGGATATCTACATCAACATGCCCCAACAAGTGCAAGCTACAGTTTCCACAAACCCTGCTGAGCTACCAAAAATTGATCAAACTGCATCTAGCTATTTCATTGACTTTGACACCTTTTTATTAGATCAAAGCGAACCAGATACAACGCCAGCCCAAAGAACTCGCCTAGAGCGATTTAATTATTTTTTGAACTTTCTAAAAAAGACTGACCTGGTAACACCTTGGGTTGAACTCTTGGTATCTACAGGAATACTTTTCTTTCTTTTTTGGATAGGTCTAGTAATTGTGTTTAGAATGCTTATTAATGGAACTTATATTCGAGAAAACTCTGTGGCACAATAAGTGAATGTGATCCTGAATCCGCATTTATTTAAAATATCATTGAGTGATATCATTACCTCCAGTACATTTTCCAATCATTGGGATTGTGAAACTGTAAATAATATGTTGTCTGATTTAGAGAAATCTGCTGCTTTTCCTAATACTGAAATGTTAGAAGACACATCAGACCTTAAAAAACGTTTTGCTATCAACATTATGGTCATACCTTTCTTCACAAATCTGCTAACCCTAGGAATGTTTTTACATTTCACCAATTGGAACATTGCCTGACACCGCCGAAAAGCAGTTCAAAAACATTAATACAAAAATGTCCATACTTTTCAGGGTTTAACACATCAGACCCAGCCTCATATTAATATAAGGTTGCACCTATACCAGTACAGACAAATATGTTGACAAACACCAACCAGATCTATTCTGCTTCTATTCTTGCCCAGGTGTCTGAACATGAGTTGACCAATTGAAAGACACTATAGACTTAAAATCCATCTGAGATACTAGTAGGTCCAGGGAACAGAGGCACTATTTAGAGCAGGTCTTATTCTTCAACAAATAATGTTCTTGAATGAAACAGTGCAACAAACAACTTGTCTTGGGTTAGCCAAGAATAAAGATTTGAATACACCTCGGGTGCCAGGACCATCACACACTGAGGATAACATAAAATCACAAAAAGAGGTTACAGTAGATGACATGCAATACAATAGTTCAGACACCGATTTGAAGGGATGGTTGCTTTGGCCCATAGACACCAATAACTGTCAAGAAAGATTCTTTGGTAAAACTAAAGGATTTAGTATCAATAGGCCAAATCCACGTTAAGTACAAAGACAACACGCAGGGGTCCTGATATCATACAATGTTGGGAAGTTATGCCACCATTGGCTACAAACCTGAACACTCACACAGGTGAAACAACACTTATCCTCACTTACAGCGGATGTGGACCTACAGGATTTTTTATTAGGTCCTAGGAAACCACGTCACAATCATCTCTATTATGCTGTCTACAATGAGATTTGGAAGATTTCACAACAGTAGGCCGCAGAAAGATTATGAGAAAGAGATTGTATTAATCTAGAGAAAGCTCTAGCATTAGTTGAAAGTGGGTTAACAACATTAACATCCAGGATATATTCACTGGGCAACATTGCATCATCTTCTATAGGTATAACAGAACAAGATTTGTCCCTATTACAACACGGGCAATCGCAATTGAGTTCTATTATGTTGTTAAGCTGGAGGCTGCAATCTTTGTTTGCAGGCTATATGCCATGGCGTTTCATAAACAGCATGTCTCTGTTTTCCTCATACAATCTGACAGAAAAACAGATATGAATTGCACAGAAGGGAGCAAAGTATACAATGCTGCGCATTGAAAAACTGGACAGAATAGCCTTAACAGTGGCAGAATCACCGTTCACAGAATGGGTAATATATGGCTATGTAACTCTTCTGGTCACAACCTCAATTCCAATATTGCCTAGAACAAATGCAGGCAGGCAGATATGAAGAAATGGGTATGGAGTTCATCAAGGAATCTTGAAAATTTCTGTACAGATTTCGATGCCGGAATGGGGAAAAAGAAGTGTTTCTGAGGTTTGCTAAATGTGAGAATACCTCAAGTGGATCACTTATAAGCCAGGGTATAATGCTTAATGGGCCTGTAATGATTCAGTAGCAAACTTGCCTGTCACTTAGGGGGTGCCCCAGCTTCTGTGATCACTCCAGTATTTAGACTACATTCGAATATGAGTTACTTGATGCTGAACAATCAAGGTTGCTGTGGGATGCTTCGGGGCATCGCAAATCTGGTAACTGTGAGTTCCAGGGTTACTTGCTGTTTGCAAGTATTGTTTCCCCTAACAAATACAGTCAGGGAGGCATCACTATGCCTTCATTAAGTATTTCACTAATACGGTTTGATACTTTCAGCAGAATGAAAGCCATGCTTACACAGAAATCCGTGTACTTAACCACCGCTCAAGAAACTTTTGATCTCCAAGTAGCAAGGTCTTAAGCAGAAATACAGGCACTTATGCTTACAAACTGCCAATTCCATTTTGCCGAAATGGTAAATCTTATCTTTAACATGTCTGATATGACAGGCATTGTCCACCTATTTAATAACATAGGTTCATGACTGTTAAGCACCATTTAGACGGTCCTCTGAGTTATACCAAACTTTATACGCTCCGTATTTGGAAGCATTTATGGAGGACTACCATTGATCCTGTTTTTAATAGCAGGTATCCTGATTGTCGAGTTTCTGCTATGCAATGGGCATCCCAGTCACCAAGGAGATGGAAACTGTACTCCTGGAGCGGAACTACCATTGTCACATGTTACAACTTCTAGGCACACCTTGCCTAATGTAAATAAGTGCTTCTTGGCGACCTCTGACCATGCTCGCAAGCAAGTCGCTCCCCACGCTGCTGCATGGCTCTGCATGTCTTTGCCTACCTTGCTACCACTTCCTGCATTGTTTTTGCCTTTTCTGTGCCCGAATTTGCTTACTTTGCCTAACTTGTATTTTTTGCCTTAATTGTCTCTCCTTCCTGTGTTCGCAGTTCTCCCACGGCCCCCCCACTGTCCCTTGCTTGTTTTTCCCACTGCTGCATCCCTGCAGCCCCACCCCCCACTTCCATTCGCCGCCCCGCTCCCACCTCCCAGCTGCTCCTCCCTCCCACATCCCCTCATATGGAGGCAGTGTGCAGCAGACCCGCTGGTGTGCCGAAAGCATGCCTAAGGCAAACCCGTCTGTGCCCGTCCGCCCCTGGACCTGCGCCCAGCACTTGGACGCCTGGCCCCCACAAATGCCACAACACCCGCCTCCGCTACGACTCCAGCACCCTCCACGCACTTAGCGCTGGACGATCACACACCTGCTGCCTGGCCGCCCCGAAGTGCACCCAAGAACCCTTCTTCTGCCGGAACTGCAGCTTCACCAGCACACTGCCCGCCAACCCACCTACCAAAGAACTCAACTTCCTCTGATGCATTCTTCTCAACACCTGCTCCGCACGCAAACACGCCGTTGAACTCTGGGACCTACTGGACTCCATCACCCCACACGTCGCCTTCCTGACTGAGTCCTGGCTGAACCCCTCCTCGACACCCGACATTGCCATAGCCATCCCGGAAAGCTACAAGATCACCCACAAGGACCGCACCAACATAGTGGGAGGAGGAATCACCATCATCCACAGGAACACTCTCAAAATCTTTGACAAACACCGACGACACCCTGCCGAACACCTGCACTTCCAAATCCACACCGACCCAAACACCACCCTCAGAGGAACCCTTATCTACAGACGCCTTTGACCCCGACCACAGTTCAGCAACTCCATCACCAACTTTGTCAGCACACACGCCCTCGCCTCCACGGACTATATCCTCCTGGGGACCTGAACTTCCACCTCGAGAACAACAACAGCTCCAACTCTTCCACCCTGATCGACAACCTCGCCAACCTCGGACTAAGACAACTCGTCACAACACCATAGCCACACGCTTGACCCCATCTTCACCGCAAGCCACCACGTCTCCTTCAACCTCACCACAGAACTCCACTGGACTGCCCATCGCTGCATCCACTTCACCTTCTTGAAACCCACCACGCACCACTGTACTCGACAGTTCCCCCGCCGCTGCTGGAACAAAGTCACAGAGGACCAGCTAACCACCATCCTCGCCCGGGGCCCACCCACAGATCCAACCGACCCCTACGCCGCCTTCTGCAGCCTCAGACAGTGAAGCAACAACTGCACCAATACCCTTGCCCCACTCAAAAAACCCTCCAACAGACACACCAGAAACAAAGCAAGCTGATGCTCTGGAGACCTCCAGACCTCCAAGCAAACCTGCCGAAAGCTGGAGAAGAACTGGATCCGTGAACGAACACCAGAAAGCTACGCAGCTCACAAGAACGCCACCCGCAGACACCACCACCTCCTCAGATCCGCCAAACAGGCCTCCTTCAAAGACCCCTAGACATTAACGCACACAAAAGCAAAGAGCTCTTCAACATTGTGAAGGAACTCTCTAACCCCAGATCCAACACCAATGACATCCCATCTACGCAAGACCTGTGCGACTCGCTGGCCACCTTCTTCTACCGCAAGATCGCAGACATCCACGAAAGCTTCAATGCCGCAACCACCCTGGCAACAACCAAGACCCCCACCCCCACGACCACCACCCGCACCAACCGCCTGACCTCCTGCACCAACATTAATGACAACGACACCATCAAGATCCTGAACTCCGTCAACTCCGGATCCCCATCAGACCCATGCCCACACCACATATTCAACAAAGCTAGCACCACCATTGCATCCCATCTCCGGAAAGCCATCACATCTCCTTTTGAGACAGCAACCTTCCCGGAGAGCTGGAAGCACACCGAGATCAATGCCTTACTCACGAATCCCAAGGAGGACCCCAAAGACCTCAAGAGCTTCTGAACCATCTCCCTGTTCTGGGTGAAGGTCATCGAGAAGGCCGTCAACAAACAACTGACCAGATTCCTCGAGGAGAACCGCATCCTGGACCCGTCCCAGTCCGGGTTCTGCAGCAACCACAGCAACAAAACTGCCCTCATCACCAACTACTGATGACATCAGGACCCTTCTAGACAACCGAGAAACTGCGGCCCTCATCCCCTTGGACCTGTCTGCCACCTTCGACATGGTCTGCGACCCGATACTGCGAACACACCTCCATGATGCCAGGATCCAAGAGAAGGCCCTGGACTGGACCACCTCCTTCCTCTCCGGAAGAACACAGAGCATCCTTCTCCCACACTTCCGCTCCGAAGCCACCGAGATTATCGGCGGCGTACCCCAGGGCTCATCCCTCAGCGCAACACAGTTCAACATCTACATGGCACCGCTTGCCCATGTCGCCCGACTGCACGATCTCAACATCATCTCCTGCACCAATGACACTCAGCCTATCTTCTCCCTCATCAAAGACCCCCTGACCACCAAAATCAACCTCCACAAAAGAATGAAGGCCGTCGCCGAATGGATGAGAAACAGCCGACTGAAGCTGAACTCAAACAAGACGGAGGTCCTCATCCTCAGATCCACTCCCTCAGCCTGGGATGACTCCTGGTGGCCGACCGCACTAGGAGCTGCTCCAACCCCAACCGACCATGCACACAACCTAGGGGTCATCCTCGACTTGACCCTCTCCATGATGAAGCAGGTCAACGCCTTCTCTTCCTCCTGCTTCAACACCCTCTGCATGCTCTGCCGGATCCCCACCAAAACGAGAAGGACGGTCACCCAGGCCCTCGTCAGCAGCAGACTGGACTACGGAAATGCCCTCTATGCAGGAGGCTCGGCCACACTCCTTCAATGGCTCCAACGCATCCAGAATGCCTCTGAACTCCTGATACTTGGCATCCCTCACCATAGGTACATCACACCCACTTGAGAGACCTGGACTGGCTCCCTGTCAACAAGAGGATAACCTTCAAGCTCCTCACCCACGCACACAAGGCACTCCAGAACACCGGACCAGCGTACTTCAACAGCCAACTCAGCTTCTACACCACCACCCGCCAGCTCCGCTCTGCCGACAACACCCTCGCCACTGTCCCGTGTATCCGTAGGGTCACCGCCTGCGGCAGATCATTCTCCCACCTTGCCGCCAAGACATGGAACACCCTCCCCATCTGCCTACGGCGGACCCACGACCTACTGACCATCAGAAGACTCTTAAGACCTGGCTCTTCAAACAGTAGCAGCACTCCCCCTCCCATGTGCACCATGAGAACCTCACAGGTAAGTAGTGCACTTTGCAAATGATTGATTGATTGATTGATTGATTGGTTCTTGTTCTTTACACCAGTCTGGATGGACTGCATCTTACTTGTCCTCTGAAGCCTGTTTTCCGGAGAAGAATGCTTGTTGGATCTCTGCCTGACACTCCCATCATGTGCTCGACCGGACGTTGATGCTTTACTGGACCCAATAACGGCCCATGTTTTGCAGTGTCCCCAGTGTATTCTCATGTTTTTTTCTTAAACATACTTTATTGTCAGCCAATACAACTGTACATTAATTTTATCATAAGGTTCACAGCTTTTTTTTTTCCTTTTTTGTCGCCCGTCCCATAACATACCATATATCACAGCAGGTGGATCATACAAGTCAATTTGATTGCATTAATTTTGGAATAGAAGGTGTGCCTTGGTTGTCCTTATTCTAGAGTTGCAATAGGACAATCATATATGCAACATTTAGCATGTTTCAGTTATACCACAACATTTTAACACATAAAACCTCCCCCCCACCCTCCACCCACCCTCCTGGTCTGCCATTCCTATCATAGGTAGTGGCCCGTTATCATTTTCCAACAGGTATCATGTAGAGACAATTAAATAATGTATGCAATTTGCATTACAAAAAGGGAAACAAGGAGTCACTGTGGTTTTTTGAAAAAGACAGTATTATTCACCAATGTACATAGGGCGAGGTCTTTCACATGGCAATACAGTTAAACAGCACTGTATAGAACAGATCTTGTGACAACCCAGTGGCACTTGGTGCAAGGTGCTATATACAATAAGTGAAGTGAAGGTGCAAGTGCTAAAGTGGACTGCGTGATCGACGCATGAACATAAGTATATACATCAATTGGTGGCTCAACAGAAACAAGTTGTAATCACTTTAAAATACAATTGTGGTTTCAACAGGAGCACAAATTGTGATATGCGTCATGTAATTTATGCTGTCTTGTCGACGGCGTTTCGATCCCTTCTATTTGGAATCGTCATCAGGACAGGGTTGTCGATGGGACCAGTGAGTAGCACCCAAGCGAGGACGTGTGGGTAGCTGTGGTCCAAGTGGTCGTTCAGAAGTCGACGGCTGATAGTAGAATCAATCTGCTCAGCGGGCAGGATATGCGGCGCCTGTATGTATCAGGGCTGCAGAAGGCACATGGGTCTCTTCTAACGCGGGGCTGTTGGCAGTAAATGCTGGAGCTCCAGATTGATTCTACTATCAGCCGTCGACAAGACAGCACAAATTACATGACGCATATCACAATTTGTGCTCCTGTTGAAACCACAATTGTATTTTAAAGTGATTACAACTTGTTTCTGTTGAGCCACCAATTGATGTATATACTTACGTTCATGCGTCGATCACGCTGTCCACTTTAGCACTTGCACCTTCACTTCACTTATTGTATATAGCACCTTGCACCAAGTGCCACTGGGTTGTCACAAGATCTGTTCTATACAGTGCTGTTTAACTGTATTGGCATGTGAAAGACCTCGCCCTATGTACATTGGTGAATAATACTGCCTTTTTCAAAAAACCACAGTGACTCCTTGTTTCCCTTTTTGTAATGCAGATTGCATACATTATTTAATTGTCTCTACATGATACCTGTTGGGAACTGTTTTTGTGTACTCGATATACCCATCCCAACGTGGTCTATGGGTCCTCTCCTGTTCTTCTTACACACCGTTATCATTTTCAACATATCATCATTTGCTCTACACTGCTCCTTTGTAATGCAAACGTGCCTATTGTGTGGGGCTGATGAGTGCAGGCTGAAGGTCTATCTGCTTTAAGGCTTCCAGCAGGATGTCCCAGTCCATAAAAATTGGGTATTTCCTTAGACCCCTCTCTTCCTTCCGCCTGATCACTGCACCCTCAGCACTGCCCCACTGCATAATATCGTCCTGCCATACAGTCAATAATGGGCTTCTAGGGAATTTCCACCTCATGGTAATTGCTCTCACCTGTAATATCAGGGCGACGTCTATAAACCTCAACTGCACTTTTTGTGTACAAGAGCATTTGCGGAGACCCATAAGACACTCCAGCATATTTTCCTGGATCGGTATATGAGTTACCTCTCAAAGTGTCTGCCTTATCCCATCCCAATAAGCCGACAGACGTGGACAAGCCAACAACATATGGATGAAATTTGCTTCATCTCCCTTACATCAGGGGCAGCAGTGTTGGGCCACAGGGAACATACAGTGAATTATTTGTGGGGTTAAATAAGATCTATGTAATATCATTGTTTGTATGAATTTAAGCCTACCATTACGGGATACCCATTTCGGATGTTCAAGCATGCTTGCCCAGGCTTTGTAGGTAATTTCAGTGTGTGCATCCTCCTCACATTGTCTCCTAAGACCAGTGAATGCAAGAGAAGCTTGTTCTCTAATACCCATATATAACCATTTAACTAAATGGCCTCCTTCACCCATGTAATAGAGTAAGTGAACCCGTTCATGCTGTGGAGGTTCCCTGCGTAGTGGTGCCCACGTCTTCTTGACATAGTGGGATACTGTCGCGTGCAGCAGATACAAGTGTCCTGGTGCCCCAGTGTTCTGTACAAATGTGTCATGGTCAAGAAGAGTGCCATCCACAAAGAACAGTTCCACTTCCTCCACGCCAGCGTCAGTCCAGGCTTGGAGTCTGGTGTTTGTTAGCACTCTGCCAGGGACAGGGATGCCCAACAATGGTATGTTAGTCGCATATGATATTGCGCTTGAGGTTTAGTGCATCACCTTCTTCCAACATTGTAATGTGGTCGTGAGTAATGGTGATCCTCCTGTTGGGATTTTGGCTTTTGGAAGAAGCAGGAAATACAGCTTGCCCCTAACTGTATCCCAAGGTGCATAGCCTATCTCATATAAATTATTGCCCGCGGTCCAGTAAGACAGCAGTTCTAGTTGACAGGCATAGTAATATGCCCCAAAATCAGAGACTCCCAGACCACCCCTATGGAACTCTAGTTGAAGTTTCCCCAGGCTTATCTGCCACTGGCTCTTACCCCAGATAAGCTCAATGAGGATAGTATTCAAGGTGCAGAAAATGGATTGCGGGAGCACCAGTGGTAAATCCACGAAATAATCGGGGGAGGACTACCATTTTCGAAATAGCGACTCTTCCCATCACTGAAAGTGGCAGGGATGTCCAGAAGGCCATACTCGCACATAGCACAGCTATGGCACTTAACAGGTTGCCTTCTAGCTGATCTGCCTGTGTCCTATAGACTTGTATTTCTAAATATTTGAATGTATGGTGTGCGACCGGTAACAAATAAGTACCGACATGCGTCAGGTCTGGGTGAGATCCGTCATGGAAATAAAAGGCATTAGATTTCCGTGGATTGATGGCAAGGCCTGATATTCATTCAAATGTAGAAAGTATATTACGAAGAGGTGTTGCATCAGCAGTCAGGTCTCGAAAATAAAGGAATATATATTCCAGTATATGGAGCTCAAGTGTGTAGTGCTGTCGATGGGTATACTTAACTGTTCTATCGACTGTCTCAGAGCTATCGCCAATGGCTCTAGTGCCAGCACAAACAATCGGGGGGGCAACGGGCACCCCTGCCTGGTGCCCCTGTGCACCGTGTATACACCAGAAAAATTGCTATTCCTTTAACAGATGTATGGCTTTCAAAATGCTAGTAATAGTTCAGACTATACCTACCGACATATTAGAGCAGTAGCCTATCTCCCCTGGGGAGACCTATGGGAATATATACATCACATCTTGCTTAGATAGCTAGAGGATACGAGACTTCCTGGCTGACACACTGACCAGAGATGCTGAGGTTCCTGCATGCAGACACTCCAGCTCGCAGTGGTCTAACATACCTCGTGGGGTGTCCAGCTTGAGACAAGGACAGGGTCCCAAAGTCAAACTTCAGGTAATGGGGTTGACTAAACACACAGATCCTGTATACTTTTTATAGGAACTACAGGACAGGCTGTCTTGGGGTCCAGAAGCCCCACAATGTTGATGCTAACCCTCTCAAATGGGGTGCCGATGACAGGGAAAGGTTGGAGAGTAGCCTTGCACTTCCCACTCTTGCCACTTGCCTGGCAAGTCTGATGGGTCCTACAATGGGTGTCAAACTCTTTGCGCATCAAGGGCAAGTGAAAGTTGGAGACAAGTCTTTCAAAGGTCTTATTTTTCCCCCGATGCCCTGTCAACAGCACATCATGAGCCAGACCATATAGGGAACCTCTGAAGTGCTGAGGGACCAGCAGCACTCAGCCTGACCCAGGCTCAGCAACCTTAGGCTCGTTATACAGGGCACCATTCTCCCAGTAGATCCAATGTGACCCAGACTGATCACCTGCTGCCTGGTTCGCAGCATGCTGCTATAAACCAACAACAGAGGGGCATTCCTTCTGCGCCTTGCAGAATTCCTCCCTGGAGGAGCCCCTTTCCTGTTGACAATGGGTCAGCTCAGGCAAGTCCCCTGTAGGCTCTAGGGCATCCTCCTCAGTTCTGCCTCCTCCTGGGCTGTTTTCCCTCTTCCCCTGCCTCCACTCTGTTTGGCAGGCACCTGGGCCATTCTTCCAGGCTCCAGGTCTTCTTGATTGCCCTTACCGTCTGCCATAGACCACTCAGGCAAACCCAACATCTTCAAATAAGATCTACGTTCCACCTTCTCCCATGAGGAACTCTCCAGATCATTACCTAGCAGAAAGTCAACAGGCATGATTGGCCTTAAACCTACTTTTAAGGTACCTGAGACCCCCCAGTCAAGGGGAACCTGTGCCTCTTTCAGAGGCACTCTGAGTTGTCAGCTGCAACTACTGGATGGAGTACATTTGGGAACATCTGCTCTTCAGACAATAACCAACAACTGATAGCTGTCAGACTGGCTCCAGTGTCTCACAGAGTATGCACACTATGGCCATTGATGGTCACATACTGCCCGTATTTCTTAGTGTTAGCAGACAGGTCAATCCTCAGGACCAACTCATTGTTTCCTAGTGAGACCAGGGTTCAAGTCTGCGTGCTCCCACCCTCCTTGGGACTCCAACTCCTCCCCCAAGGGTACACTAGTCAACCCTCCCATGGTGCGCAATTGCAGGTGTATACTTACGACATTTAGGTCCCTCTCCTTGAGGCCCAACCTTAGCGTTGTGAGCTCCAACTCATGCACTCTGCTTCTCTCTCTGTCCTCCAGCTCCTCTGGAGACAGACCTCTTAAAAACACACTGCTGCCCACCCTGGAAGACACCCTCCCCCCTGACAGGTTCAACAGCCCCCCCCCCCGGCTGCCCATCCAAATTCTCAGCCTCCACCATACGATCCTCCTCTTGCCAATAGCATTTCTGGATTCCAAACAGACCCTCAGCACCTTTTTATACTCTTCCTTTCTGGTGAGGCCTCTTACTGAGATTTAAAATTTCTTGCAGATGGCTTTAAGTTGAGACACACTGTAGGTTTCCACCCTATCTTCTTCAAGCTTGATGTCAACAGATGTGCTGGCTTGGTCATGATGAAATAAATTGGCAGTTCTCAAGTTGCAGAAACTCAAAAAGGAAAAATCTCAACTGTGGTATGTGGTTGCGTAATGGTCAGCACTATACTAGTAGTGTACAAAAATTACTGTATTTAAGGCACAAATAGAAGTCTGTATCCTCACCGTTGACCAGCATTGTTAGAAATAGGGTCTCTAATTGGCAATGGTTTGCACCTTTGTCCAAGTAGGTTGCCTTCTTCATAGTCAGGACAAGAGGGAAACACTTCTAAAATAACCCCTGCTCATCCCCTTTGAAGCTCGGCATGAGCAGACTGGCTTATCTCAGAGGCAGTGTGTAAACCATTTGTGCATGCATACAGCAATACAGTGAAAACACTACAAATGGACACCACACCAGTTTAGAAAAATAAGCAAGATTTTATCTAAACCAACAAGACCATATACAACAAAAATCTGTTATACAATACTGTAAAATTAGTTACTTTGCAAGATAACCTTCAAAATACAAAGGTAGCTGAAAAACACTACTCTTCCCAGTCTGTGACTCTGCCCGGGGCCACCGTAATGCTGAAAATGACAGAGTCTACCATTTCCAACCGACCGCCTTGGTACGGACCAGCTAAATTGTCGACAGACTCATAGACAGTGCTGTTCTCATGGCAGCCAACATGTTGGTACGGTCCAGTTGGGGTAACCATTGCGGTTTCAATGTGAAGTGGGAACGGTGCAACGTGCGTTGCCCTCACAACATGGTGCAGGCAGCGGATCGGTGGCAGTCATACAACGGCATCAGTGAGACCGAGGCTTACGATGCGGGTGAGGTGGTGCTCGATGCGGTGCAGGCAGGTTATGGTGCAGGCAACGGAGCAGGTTGATGATCAGGTTGAGTAGCAACAGTATTGGTGACCTCCATGCAGAGTGAAGTGAGGCGGTGTGGAGGGTGGTGCCCACAGGCTGCGGTGCAAGCAACTGCTCGATGACTGTCACCCAGCGGCATTGATGAGACCAAGGGTGCAGTGCAAAGTGTGGCGGTGCCCTCTGTGGTGCCTTCAGGACACAGTACCTGTGACAGACTTGGAGACAGAGTCAGCTGCTTGCCTTCTTCTGCTGCGACTGGAACCAGTGGTTTCAGAGACAGTGACCAGACGGATGGAGAAGTCATTGAACAGTGGATAAGCTCTACCTCAAGCCCTTGGAGATACCTGATCAAGCATGAAAAACACACACACAGTTCCTCTTCTTGCCAAAATTAGCTACATCAGGCCAACACCATAAAGCACACTGCAAAGTACTTCTCCTCCAGATCTTCTCTGCGGCAGAGGTTCCTTTTGAATTTTGAAAAACGATCTAACATTGAAGGGTCTGGGCCCCACTTTGAAAAGTCCAAAATCATTTGTTGTCTGGAGGCAGAGAGTGTCTGTGCTCCGCAAAACCAGTTCTGTCCTCTCTGGCCCAGCTTCCTGGAAGGAGGTGGAGGCAGCATTGTCTATGGCAGACTAGGCCCATTCATGTGTGAAAGTAAATGCAGTCCAGGTCTATTCAGCCCAGCCCTGATTCACTCTGCTAAATATTGGACGGATTTGTTAGCATGAGCTGAAAGTAAATTTTGTATTTCTGGTAGCCATTTTAGTGTGCCATGTGCTGCCACGTGCTCACCATGTGCTTTGTCCTCCCTCAGTGTTGATTGCTCTTGTAATCTGCCTAGAAACGAACTATATTCAGCATCTTCCACCTTCGCACATGCTCAGTTGAGCATGTAGCTGTCTTTGCAACTGTTCCTAGTCTGTAAATGTCAGGATGTGTTTGGCAAAAACTCCAACTGTAAGCCCCTCCCACTTTGTTGAGCAAGTAGATCTTGCATGTTCATATTAGTCATTTTGCATGCTTACATGAGCCAGGACTGCCCCTTGATCTTATGCTGACTATGTAACCCTAGGGAGAAAATGACAAAAAACAATTTGATGGACAGAATGTAGATCAATGTCTTACATTCACCCCAGTACAAGGATCTGGGCCTAAATCCATCGTTTTTTGCACTCCACACCACCCTGGGTCAGATAATGGCTTTATGCAAATCAGCTCTGACCCTGTGCCCCATGGGAACAGTCCAGTCCGAACTACAACAGCCATATCTTTCCCAGACCGGAATCAAGCATCCGAGGACCGGACCGGTTTCGAGGTAACACCTCTCATCAGCCCGGCTAGCTTGACTCCAGTGGTGTGGAGGCTCTGGGACCCACGTCTGAGCTACCCCAGTACACTCAGGGAGAAAATTACAAAAAACAATTTGATGGACAGAATGTAGATCAATGTCTTACATTCACCCCAGTACAAGGATCTGGGCCTAAATCCATCATTTTTTGCACTCCACACCACCCTGGGTCAGATAATGGCTTTATGCAAATCAGCTCTGACCCTGTGCCCCATGGGAACAGTCCAGTCCGAACTACAACAGCCATATCTTTCCCAGACCAGAATCAAGCATCCGAGGACCAGACCGGTTTCGAGGTAACACCTCTCATCAGCCCGGCTAGCTTGACTCCAGTGGTGTGGAGGCTCTGGGACCCACGTCTGAGCTACCCCAGTACACTCAGGGAGAAAATTACAAAAAACAATTTGATGGACAGAATGTAGATCAATGTCTTACATTCACCCCAGTACAAGGATCTGGGCCTAAATCCATCGTTTTTTGCACTCCACACCACCCTGGGTCAGATAATGGCTTTATGCAAATCAGCTCTGACCCTGTGCCCCATGGGAACAGTCCAGTCCGAACTACAACAGCCATATCTTTCCCAGACCGGAATCAAGCATCCGAGGACCGGACCGGTTTCGAGGTAACCCCTCTCATCAGCCCGGCTAGCTTGACTCCAGTGGTGTGGAGGCTCTGGGACCCACGTCTGAGCTACCCCAGTACATTCAGGGAGAAAATTACAAAAAACAATTTGATGGACAGAATGTAGATCAATGTCTTACATTCACCCCAGTACAAGGATCTGGGCCTAAATCCATCTTTTTTTGCACTCCACACCACCCTGGGTCAGAAAATGGCTTTATGCAAATCAGCTCTGACCCGGTGCCCCATGGGAACAGTCCAGTCCGAACTACAACAGCCATATCTTTCCCAGACCGGAATCAAGCATCCAGGACCGGACCGGTTTCGAGGTAACACCTCTCATCAGCCCGGCTAGCTTGACTCCAGTGGTGTGGAGGCTCTGGGACCCACGTCTGAGCAACCCCAGTACACTCAGGGAGAAAATTACAAAAAACAATTTGATGGACAGAATGTAGATCAATGTCTTACATTCACCCCAGTACAAGGATCTGGGCCTAAATCCATCGTTTTTTGCACTCCACACTACCCTGGGTCAGATAATGGCTTTATGCAAATCAGCTCTGACCCTGTGCCCCATGGGAACAGTCCAGTCCGAACTACAACAGCCATATCTTTCCCAGACCGGAATCAAGCATCCGAGGACCGGACCGGTTTCGAGGTAACACCTCTCATCAGCCCGGCTAGCTTGACTCCAGTGGTGTGGAGGCTCTGGGACCCACGTCTGAGCTACCCCAGTACACTCAGGGAGAAAATTACAAAAAACAATTTGATGGACAGAATGTAGATCAATGTCTTACATTCACCCCAGTACAAGGATCTGGGCCTAAATCCATCGTTTTTTGCACTCCACACCACCCTGGGTCAGATAATGGCTTTATGCAAATCAGCTCTGACCCTGTGCCCCATGGGAACAGTCCAGTCCGAATAACAACAGCCATATCTTTCCCAGACCGGAATCAAGCATCCGAGGACCAGACCGGTTTCGAGGTAACACCTCTCATCAGCCCGGCTAGCTTGACTCCAGTGGTGTGGAGGCTCTGGGACCCACGTCTGAGCTACCCCAGTACACTCAGGGAGAAAATTACAAAAAACAATTTGATGGACAGAATGTAGATCAATGTCTTACATTCACCCCAGTACAAGGATCTGGGCCTAAATCCATTGTTTTTTGCACTCCACACCACCCTGGGTCAGATAATGGCTTTATGCAAATCAGCTCTGACCCTGTGCCCCATGGGAACAGTCCAGTCTGAACTACAACAGCCATATCTTTCCCAGACCGGAATCAAGCATCCGAGGACCGGACCGGTTTCGAGGTAACACCTCTCATCAGCCCGGCTAGCTTGACTCCAGTGGTGTGGAGGCTCTGGGACCCGCGTCTGAGCTACCCCAGTACACTCAGGGAGAAAATTACAAAAAACAATTTGATGGACAGAATGTAGATCAATGTCTTACATTCACCCCAGTACAAGGATCTGGGCCTAAATCCATTGTTTATTGCACTCCACACCACCCTGGGTCAGATAATGGCTTTATGCAAATCAGCTCTGACCCGGTGCCCCATGGGAACAGTCCAGTCCGAACTACAACAGCCATATCTTTCCCAGACCGGAATCAAGCATCCGAGGACCGGACCGGTTTCGAGGTAACACCTCTCATCAGCCCGGCTAGCTTGACTCCAGTGGTGTGGAGGCTCTGGGACCCACGTCTGAGCTACCCCAGTACACTCAGGGAGAACATTACAAAAAACAATTTGATGGAAAGAATGTAGAGCAATGTCTTACATTCACCCCAGTACAAGGATCTGGGCCTAAATCCATTGTTTCTTGCACTCCACACCACCCTGGGTCAGATAATGGCTTTATGCAAATCAGCTCTGACCCTGTGCCCCATGGGAACAGTCCAGTCCGAACTACAACAGCCATATCTTTCCCAGACCGGAATCAAGCATCCGAGGACCGGACCGGTTTCGAGGTAACTCCTCTCATCAGCCCGGCTAGCTTGACTCCAGTGGTGTGGAGGCTCTGGGACCCACGTCTGAGCTACCCCAGTACACTCAGGGAGAAAATTACAAAAAACAATTTGATGGACAGAATGTAGATCAATGTCTTACATTCACCCCAGTGCAAGGATCTGGGCCTAAATCCATTGTTTTTTGCACTCCACACCACCCTGGGTCAGATAATGGCTTTATGCAAATCAGCTCTGACCCTGTGCCCCATGGGAACAGTCCAGTCCGAACTACAACAGCCATATCTTTCCCAGACCGGAATCAAGCATCCGAGGACCGGACCGGTTTCGAGGTAACACCTCTCATCAGCCCGGCTAGCTTGACTCCAGTGGTGTGGAGGCTCTGGGACCCACGTCTGAGCTACCCCAGTACACTCAGGGAGAAAATTACAAAAAACAATTTGATGGACAGAATGTAGATCAATGTCTTACATTAACCCCAGTACAAGGATCTGGGCCTAAATCCATCTTTTATTGCACTCCACACCACCCTGGGTCAGATAATGGCTTTATGCAAATCAGTTCTGACCCTGTGCCCCATGGGAACAGTCCAGTCCGAACTACAACAGCCATATCTTTCCCAGACCGGAATCAAGCATCCGAGGACCGGACCGGTTTCGAGGTAACACCTCTCATCAGCCCGGCTAGCTTGACTCCAGTGGTGTGGAGGCTCTAGGACCCACGTCTGAGCTACCCCAGTACACTCAGGGAGAAAATTACAAAAAACAATTTGATGGACAGAATGTAGATCAATGTCTTACATTCACCCCAGTACAAGGATCTGGGCCTAAATCCATCGTTTTTTGCACTCCACACCACCCTGGGTCAGATAATGGCTTTATGCAAATCAGCTCTGACCCTGTGCCCCATGGGAACAGTCCAGTCCGAACTACAACAGCCATATCTTTCCCAGACCGGAATCAAGCATCCGAGGACCGGACCGGTTTCGAGGTAACACCTCTCATCAGCCCGGCTAGCTTGACTCCAGTGGTGTGGAGGCTCTGGGACCCACGTCTGAGCTACCCCAGTACACTCAGGGAGAAAATTACAAAAAACAATTTGATGGACAGAATGTAGATCAATGTCTTACATTCACCCCAGTACAAGGATCTGGGCCTAAATCCATTGTTTTTTGCACTCCACACCACCCTGGGTCAGATAATGGCTTTATGCAAATCAGCTCTGACCCTGTGCCCCATGGGAACAGTCCAGTCCGAACTACAACAGCCATATCTTTCCCAGACCGGAATCAAGCATCCGAGGACCGGAACGGTTTCGAGGTAACACCTCTCATCAGCCCGGCTAGCTTGACTCCAGTGGTGTGGAGGCTCTGGGACCCACGTCTGAGCTACCCCAGTACACTCAGGGAGAAAATTATAAAAAACAATTTGATGGACAGAATGTAGATCAATGTCTTACATTCACCCCAGTACAAGGATCTGGGCCTAAATCCATTGTTTTTTGCACTCCACACCACCCTGGGTCAGATAATGGCTTTATGCAAATCAGCTCTGACCCTGTGCCCCATGGGAACAGTCCAGTCCGAACTACAACAGCCATATCTTTCCCAGACCGGAATCAAGCATCCGAGGACCGGACCGGTTTCGAGGTAACACCTCTCATCAGCCCGGCTAACTTGACTCCAGTGGTGTGGAGGCTCTGGGACCCACGTCTGAGCTACCCCAGTACACTCAGGGAGAAAATTACAAAAAACAATTTGATGGACAGAATGTAGATCAATGTCTTACATTCACCCCAGTACAAGGATCTGGGCCTAAATCCATTGTTTTTTGCACTCCACACCACCCTGGGTCAGATAATGGCTTCATGCAAATCAGCTCTGACCCTGTGCCCCATGGGAACAGTCCAGTCCGAACTACAACAGCCATATCTTTCCCAGACCGGAATCAAGCATCCGAGGACCGGAACGGTTTCGAGGTAACACCTCTCATCAGCCCGGCTAGCTTGACTCCAGTGGTGTGGAGGCTCTGGGACCCACGTCTGAGCTACCCCAGTACACTCAGGGAGAAAATTATAAAAAACAATTTGATGGACAGAATGTAGATCAATGTCTTACATTCACCCCAGTACAAGGATCTGGGCCTAAATCCATTGTTTTTTGCACTCCACATCACCCTGGGTCAGATAATGGCTTTATGCAAATCAGCTCTGACCCTGTGCCCCATGGGAACAGTCCAGTCCGAACTACAACAGCCATATCTTTCCCAGACCGGAATCAAGCATCCGAGGACCGGACCGGTTTCGAGGTAACACCTCTCATCAGCCCGGCTAACTTGACTCCAGTGGTGTGGAGGCTCTGGGACCCACGTCTGTGCTACCCCAGTACACTCAGGGAGAAAATTACAAAAAACAATTTGATGGACAGAATGTAGATCAATGTCTTACATTCACCCCAGTACAAGGATCTGGGCCTAAATCCATTGTTTTTTGCACTCCACACCACCCTGGGTCAGATAATGGCTTTATGCAAATCAGCTCTGACCCTGTGCCCCATGGGAACAGTCCAGTCCGAACTACAACAGCCATATCTTTCCCAGACCGGAATCAAGCATCCGAGGACCGGACCGGTTTCGAGGTAACACCTCTCATCAGCCCGGCTAGCTTGACTCCAGTGGTGTGGAGGCTCTGGGACCCACGTCTGAGCTACCCCAGTACACTCAGGGAGAAAATTACAAAAAACTATTTGATGGACAGAATGTAGATCAATGTCTTACATTCACCCCAGTACAAGGATCTGGGCCTAAATCCATCGTTTATTGCACTCCACACCACCCTGGGTCAGATAATGGCTTTATGCAAATCAGCTCTGACCCTGTGCCCCATGGGAACAGTCCAGTCCGAACTACAACAGCCATATCTTTCCCAGACCGGAATCAAGCATCCGAGGACCGGACCGGTTTCGAGGCAACACCTCTCATCAGCCCGGCTAGCTTGACTCCAGTGGTGTGGAGGCTCTGGGACCCACGTCTGAGCTACCCCAGTACACTCAGGGAGAAAATTACAAAAAACAATTTGATGGACAGAATGTAGATCAATGTCTTACATTCACCCCAGTACAAGGATCTGGGCCTAAATCCATTGTTTTTTGCACTCCACACCACCCTGGGTCAGATAATGGCTTCATGCAAATCAGCTCTGACCCTGTGCCCCATGGGAACAGTCCAGTCCGAACTACAACAGCCATATCTTTCCCAGACCGGAATCAAGCATCCGAGGACCGGACCGGTTTCGAGGTAACACCTCTCATCAGCCCGGCTAGCTTGACTCCAGTGGTGTGGAGGCTCTGGGACCCATGTCTGAGCTACCCCAGTACACTCAGGGAGAAAATTACAAAAAACAATTTGATGGACAGAATGTAGATCAATGTCTTACATTCACCCCAGTACAAGGATCTGGGCCTAAATCCATAGTTTTTTGCACTCCACACCACCCTGGGTCAGATAATGGCTTTATGCAAATCAGCTCTGACCCTGTGCCCCATGGGAACAGTCCAGTCCGAACTACAACAGCCATATCTTTCCCAGACCGGAATCAAGCATCCGAGGACCTGACCGGTTTCGAGGTAACACCTCTCATCAGCCCGGCTAGCTTGACTCCAGTGGTGTGGAGGCTCTGGGACCCACGTCTGAGCTAACCCAGTACACTCAGGGAGAAAATTACAAAATACAATTTGATGGACAGAATGTAGATCAATGTCTTACATTCACCCCAGTACAAGGATCTGGGCCTAAATCCATCGTTTTTTGCACTCCACACCACCCTGGGTCAGATAATGGCTTTATTCAAATCAGCTCTGACCCTGTGCCCCATGGGAACAGTCCAGTCCGAACTACAACAGCCATATCTTTCCCAGACCGGAATCAAGCATCCGAGGACTGGACCGTAACACCTCTCATCAGCCCGGCTAGCTTGACTCCAGTGGTGTGGAGGCTCTGGGACCCACGTCTGAGCTACCCCAGTACACTCAGGGAGAAAATTACAAAAAACAATTTGATGGACAGAATGTAGATCAATGTCCTACATTCACCCCAGTACAAGGATCTGGGCCTAAATCCATCGTTTTTTGCACTCCACGCCACCCTGGGTCAGATAATGGCTTTATGCAAATCAGCTCTGACCCTGTGCCCCATGGGAACAGTCCAGTCCGAACTACAACAGCCATATCTTTCCCAGACCGGAATCAAGCATCCGAGGACCGGACCGGTTTCGAGGTAACACCTCTCATCAGCCCGGCTAGCTTTGACTCCAGTGGTGTGGAGTATCTGGGACCCACGTCTGAGGGTGGTGTGGAGTGCAAAAAAACGATGTATTTGGGCCCAAGTCTTTGGACTGGGGTGAGTGTGTGACATTGATCCACATTCGGTCCATCACCTGTTGTGTTTGCATATTCCGCCCTAAGTGCGCTGGGGATGCCCAGACGTGGGTCCCAGGCACTCCACACCACTGGAGTCAAGCTAGCCGGGCTGATGAGAGGTGTTACCTCGAAACCGGTCCGGTCCTCGGATGCTTGATTCCGTTCTGGGAAGGACATGGCTTTTGTAGTTCGGACTGGACTGTTCCCATGGGGCACAGGGTCAGAGCTGATTTGCATATCGCCATTGTCTAACCCAGGGTGGTGTGGAGTGCAAAAAAACAATGGATTTGGGCCCAGATCTTTGGACTGGGGTGAGTGTGTGACATTGATCCACATTCGGTCCATCACCTGTTGTGTTTGCATATTCTGCCCTAAGTGCGCTGGGGATGCCCAGACGTGGGTCCAAGGCACTCCACACCACTGGAGTCAAGCTAGCCGGGCTGATGAGAGGTGTTACCTCAAAACCGGTCCGGTCCTCGGATGCTTGATTCCGTTCTGGGAAGGACATGGCTTTTGTAGTTCGGACTGGACTGTTCCCATGGGGCACAGGGTCAGAGCTGATTTGCATATCGCCATTGTCTAACCCAGGGTGGTGTGGAGTGCAAAAAAACGATGGATTTGGGCCCAGATCTTTGGACTGGGGTGAGTGTGTGACATTGATCCACATTCGGTCCATCACCTGTTGTGTTTGCACATTCCGCCCTAAGTGCGCTGGGGATGCCCAGACGTGGGTCCCTGGCACTCCACCCCACTGGAGTCAAGCTAGCCGGGCTGATGAGAGGTGTTACCTCGAAACCGGTCCGGTCCTCGGATGCTTGATTCCGTTCTGGGAAGGACATGGCTTTTGTAGTTCGGACTGGACTGTTCCCATGGGGCACAGGGTCAGAGCTGATTTGCATATCGCCATTGTCTAACCCAGGGTGGTGTGGAGTGCAAAAAAACGATGGATTTGGGCCCAGATCTTTGGACTGGGGTGAGTGTGTGACATTGATCCACATTCGGTCCATCACCTGTTGTGTTTGCATATTCCGCCCTAAGTGCGCTGAAGATGCCCAGACATGGGTCCCAGGCACTCCACACCACTGGAGTCAAGCTAGCCGGGCTGATGAGAGGTGTTACCTCGAAACCGGTCCGGTCCTCGTATGCTTGATTCCGTTCTGGGAAGGACATGGCTTTTGTAGTTCGGACTGGACTGTTCCCATGGGGCACAGGGTCAGAGCTGATTTGCATATCGCCATTGTCTAACCCAGGGTGGTGTAGAGTGCAAAAAAACGATGGATTTGGGCCCAGATCTTTGGACTGGGGTGAGTGTGTGACTTTGATCCACATTCGGTCCATCACCTGTTGTGTTTGCATATTCCGCCCTAAGTGCGCTGGGGATGCCCAGACGTGGGTCCCAGGCACTCCACACCACTGGAGTCAAGCTAGCCGGGCTGATGAGAGGTGTTACCTCGAAACTGGTCCGGTCCTCGGATGCTTGATTCCGTTCTGGGAAGGACATGGCTTTTGTAGTTCGGACTGGACTGTTCCCATGGGGCACAGGGTCAGAGCTGATTTGCATATCGCCATTGTCTAACCCAGGTTGGTGTGGAGTGCAAAAAAACGATGGATTTGGGCCCAGATCTTTGGACTGGGGTGAGTGTGTGACATTGATCCACATTCGGTCCATCACCAGTTGTGTTTGCATATTCCGCCCTAAGTGCGCTGGGGATGCCCAGACGTGGGTCCCAGGCACTCCACACCACTGGAGTCAAGCTAGCCGGGCTGATGAGAGGTGTTACCTCGAAACCGGTCCGGTCCTCGGATGCTTGATTCCGTTCTGGGAAGGACATGGCTTTTGTAGTTCGGACTGGACTGTTCCCATGGGGCACAGGGTCAGAGCTGATTTGCATATCGCCATTGTCTAACCCAGGGTGGTGTGGAGTGCAAAAAAAGATGGATTTGGGCCCAGATCTTTGGACTGGGGTGAGTGTGTGACATTGATCCACATTCGGTCCATCACCTGTTGTGTTTGCATATTCCGCCCTAAGTGCGCTGGGGATGCCCAGACGTGGGTCCCAGGCACTCCACACCACTGGAGTCAAGCTAGCCGGGCTGATGAGAGGTGTTACCTCAAAACCGGTCCGGTCCTCGGATGCTTGATTCCGTTCTGGGAAGGACATGGCTTTTGTAGTTCGGACTGGACTGTTCCCATGGGGCACAGGGTCAGAGCTGATTTGCATATCGCCATTGTCTAACCCAGGGTGGTGTGGAGTGCAAAAAAACGATGGATTTGGGCCCAGATCTTTGGACTGGGGTGAGTGTGTGACATTGATCCACATTCGGTCCATCACCTGTTGTGTTTGCATATTCCGCCCTAAGTGCGCTGGGGATGCCCAGACGTGGGTCCCAGGCACTCCACACCACTGGAGTCAAGCTAGCCGGGCTGATGAGAGGTGTTACCTCGAAAACGGTCCGGTCCTCGGATGCTTGATTCCGTTCTGGGAAGGACATGGCTTTTGTAGTTCGGACTGGACTGTTCCCATGGGGCACAGGGTCAGAGCTGATTTGCATATCGCCATTGTCTAACCCAGGGTGGTGTGGAGTGCAAAAAAACGATGGATTTGGGCCCAGATCTTTGGACTGGGATGAGTGTGTGACATTGATCCACATTCGGTCCATCACCTGTTGTGTTTGCATATTCCGCCCTAAGTGCGCTGGGGATGCCCAGACGTGGGTCCCAGGCACTCCACACCACTGGAGTCAAGCTAGCCGGGCTGATGAGAGGTGTTACCTCGAAACCGGTCCGGTCCTCGGATGCTTGATTCCGTTCTTGGAAGGACATAGATTTTGTAGTTCAGACTGGACTGTTCCCATGGGGCACAGGGTCAGAGCTGATTTGCATATCGCCATTGTCTAACCCAGGGTAGGTGTGGAGTGCAAATAAACAATGGATTTGGGCCCAGATCTTTGGACTGGGGTGAGTGTGTGACATTGATCCACATTCGGTCCATCACCTGTTGTGTTTGCATATTCTGCCCTAAGTGCGCTGGGGATGCCCAGACGTGGGTCCCAGGCACTCCACACCACTGGAGTCAAGCTAGCCGGGCTGATGAGAGGTGTTACCTCGAAACCGGTCCGGTCCTCGGATGCTTGATTCCGTTCTGGGAAGGACATGGCTTTTGTAGTTCGGACTGGACTGTTCCCATGGGGCACAGGGTCAGAGCTGATTTGCATATCGCCATTGTCTAACCCAGGGTGGTGTGGAGTGCAAAAAAACGATGGATTTGGGCCCAGATCTTTGGACTGGGGTGAGTGTGTGACATTGATCCATATTCAGTCCATCACCTGTTGTGTTTGACTATGTAACCCTAAGCATATATAAGGCCCCAGTTTTCTGTACTCCTTAGACTGCCTCATTTATTTGCTAAGGCTTCTGTGTGGCGTAGTCTCCCTCATCTGATGTTTAATAAATATGTATTTTATATTACATCTTCTGTGCCAATTTCTTCTTTGTTGGTTTAAAAGTACCAAGTATCAGTGGCACCCCTAAGAAGGTTTCCTGTTTTCTTCAAATGGCGCTCCAACATGGACCTCATCAGAGAAGTGGCTATCTGAGGGAGTGATCTTGTCAGGAGATAGAAATCTACTGAGGATGGCAGGACAGGATTCTAATAAGGAGGTACTCTGTGCACGGAGATTCTGGGGATTCTCTGTCTCTGCAGCCCAGTATATTTCTGATCTTCCGGATTTTGATCCTCCACATGATGTCACCCCTGACTGAGAACCTTTTTGGCGTGAGTATTCTAAAAAGACCGTTAGGTCATTCAGAACTTGGCAGTTAGAATTTGGACAACCATTTGTTTGGTAAGAGTCGTTCTGCAGCACTTGCTGTTGGTTTAATGCCTTGGATTGGTAAGGTAGTTTAGTAACACTTACTGTGGCTTTGGAATTTTGGAATTTGTGTTGGCTAACTTTGGATTTGTATGGGATAGATATACAAATTGCAATTTGTGTGTGCAGGTAATGAGGAGACCTTTCTCTACTTTGTATAAGATTTCAACGTCTCAACGTACAAAGAGTACCTTAAGCACTACTTTGATTATAATACAGCATATTCAGCACTATGTTTGGCATGCCTGTTTCAAGCACACATCGAAGAATGTGTTGCTTTTTGGAGGTACCATAGTGAGATGTGCATTAAATTAGCCAGCTCCCCCGAGGGAATATCTAAATAGGTTTAGGTATAAAAACATATTTCTTCCTTGGTGATTCTGTATCCCCAGGGAATTAAAATATGAGAATTTACAAACAAGGATCCTTTTTCTGTGCAATTTTATGAATGGAGAAATGCAGAGCGATTTTTGGGTGTTCTGCCAGCCTAAGCTAGTAAATTGAGTGCATTTTGGATTCTTGATAATACAACAGTCTGTTGGGCTGTTTTTATTTGCAGTCTTTTGGAATACTATTGAGAAGCTCTTTTGTAAATATGACTTACAACTAGTATTTACAAATGGTTTGGTTTAAGTAAAGGTTGTTGACTGTTCTTTGTTTCTGTCCTAAGTGTTGGTCTGTGGGTTAAATGTGTGTTTAAATGTCTATGTGGTTCTTGGTTTTACATTCCAACTTCTGTGAGTAAATAGCGATTGTGCTCTTTGTGAAAGGATTGCTAGCCTTAAGCGCGTTGTATTATGTGTCCTGAGTGTTTGACCCCTTCTGTATTTGGTTGGAATGAGCTCAATGTGTGTGTTTGTGTTTTTTTTGCTGTCATCAGTCTGTTATGCAAATTGTCATTTAATTAATAATAAATAAAAATTAAATAAAAATCCATAAATTAACCATATAATATGCTAAATAACTGTATGCTATTATTAAATTGATAAGAATAAGCAACTATGCACATGTACAAACTGCTAATGCTTAAAAGATAAAATTAGAATTCACATTCAATAGGAATAAAATAGGCCTCTAAAACGAAATTGTGTGTTTTGCAATAAATAAACTTACAGCATTTTTCCTAGACACATTGTATTAGATATTAACACGCAAACACATCATCTGATTACATTACATATTATAGAACATGCATTGAAATGCATCAGTTTTAAATAGACTGTCCCCATGCTTACATTTCAACACTGAGAAAAGCTTTCCACCAGCTGTGTTTTTACTGCCGCTAAGCAAATATCTGTTTTTTTTAATTGTAGGCCACGGAGAGACAGGAATGTTGACTCAGCCAAGATTTTGACAGTTAAACACGGGGTAAAATCCTGCTATTTTAAAAAAGTTACAAAAATCAGGTTCATTATTTTAGATACCGGGAAAACATTTAAGGTAGGGATTTCCTTTCTTAAGCCTTTTTTTACATAAGCACATTCTTGGTTCTGATGTTAAATATTGACTTTCCTTTTAAAAAAGTGGCGCACAACTTTTCATGCTTCAAGTTAGGCTTCTGTGCTTAGGCTTATGAATGAATGCATCTAAATATGATAGGCAAGAAATGAAGCTTGCTTTTCCTATATGGAATTATCAAAATGATTGTTTTTTTTGTTTTTTTTTTAATAATTATGAAAACATTATTTAAAAAATAAGTACTTTTAAATTCATTTTTTAATATTCATAAAGCTTAATACTCATACTGTGACCTCCTAGTATTCAAACTTAATTTAAAATGTAAAATATCACAATGCGCAGGCGTAAAAAAACTAATTTTTATACGGGTAAACATGAGATATTTCTGATGTCTCATCTCTGGGCTATGTAGAGAACATTCTGATAATGAATATTATGCAAAACAAATATAGGATATTCATTTTTAAGTGCCCCAAATATCAAAGTCGAAATTGGGTACAATTAACTATTTAAACAGCATTTTTTCCATTCAGAACAGCTTTTAAAGTGTCTTAGGCTTAAGTAAATGCATACATTTAGGTATATTACAAATTGCTGACTTCTATATTGTTAGACAAGTATATTACACACTGCTTACAATTGAAAATATGTATAAAAAACAGCAGAAGTTATTAAACTGACAAAGTAGGGAATGGGTCAGCTTTCTGTTTTCAGGGTGACTTTGAATAGGGAAAGCTGCATGGAATAATTTTCATACAGAATAGGACAGCTGGGAAGAGTTAAATGTCAGTTCTATATTTAGAAGCATAGCATGGCTCCCAGAGTAAAGTTTGCTTTGACATTTTGACCTCTGAAACTTTTTTAAAGTGGAAAGGGGAAAAATTGGAAGTTTTTCCTTTTTTTGGCAAAAAACAAGCACTTTATGCTCTCATGTGATAGAAAACGATATAATGGTATATGTGAACTTTGATTAACAGATAATATTTGCCATATTTATACAGCACTAATGCTTAAAAGCTGAGGCAATGACATTTAGTTTGACTTCATGTGCCCGCATGTTACATTTGTACATTTGCTAAAAGAATTGGGCTTTGGGTATTCATGTATTTTTTTTAGTTCTCCTCAAAAGTGCTATGTGCCTCCTATAACTTTGTTTATGCCCAGTTGCTACAAATAGGGGTTGATACTGTTGACAGAAGTGAAACCTGTTTCAGGTTTCTTACTGTCAAAATGGGGTATGGAGGCTAGCTCCTCTACAAATTAAGGCTAGGCAAAATGTATGTTGCTCTCTCCTTTTCTCAATTTTTTTTTAGCCTGTCTAAATTGTCTGTAAAATAGCAATGAGACATTTATTTGGCTATTCAGTAACATGGTTTTAAACATTGTTAGCATTAATAAAATTAATAAAAATACATGTTATGTTACTGTCTATCCTGTTTGATGAAATTATGACAGTCCTTATTGGAGCTGATGTTGCATAGTTTGAATCATGAAAAGTAGAATGCAGGGAAGATGGCCTTGTGATCCTTAGCAAAAAAAATTGGGGGGAAGAAAATGTTGTTTTATAGATACGAAACCCTGTTAAATCAGCATTTTTTGATTTTCCTGCTGCTCCTATAACATGAAACTATGGTCCTAAGCGTACAATGTAGGTTTACCCCACAAATCTGTCACACCCATCTCAGTTCTGAAAACTGAAGCTGACTATGATTGTAATCATTTACATGTAGGAGTAAGGGCAAGATGTGTTAGTATTTCTCTGCATTTTATGTTGGTTTGTACACCTTGTATACCCTGTAAAGTGCTTTGACACCCTCACGTGTCAAGTTTGTGCTCTATAAGACACTAAAATAAATAAATAAGAAGAATCGTTTTAGAAGTGTCTGCAGTCCTGTACAAGTAATGTCAAATTTATGAGCAAAAGTGTAGAACATTTCCTTTTTTGAGGGTTTTCAGAGTAGTACACAGGAATACACCAATGTAAGGATTTAGAGTATGTCTGTGTTGTTTTTCTCTTTTCCTCACAATTTAGTAAAGGAATACAGACCTTCTTGGCTGCTTGGGATTGGGTGATGTTTATTGTTCTTGTCAGTTCACCAAAGAGTTCCTTTTATACTTGCCAATAGGTCCAGGCTGTTGTTTTTTTTACTCTCACATAGATGGAAGTGGTTCTTGGGTGCCTTGCTAATATATGGGGTGTCCCAAGACTAGGAAATATTTTGAGACTATCCTCTCTGTTGATAGACTGTTTCTGTGCCTTGTTTAAAGACCTTTTGTTCAGCCTGGGAAGTCAGTGTCCACACCAGTCCAGCTTGAAGCCAAAGTGAAGGTAACCAGCACAGGCATTGCTGGCAAGTAAGACCTCAGTGAAGGCAGAAGCCTTGTGATCAAGTGTGTACCCCTGCCACTGTCTTGGGCGAAGGACGGGGTCACAAATCAGAAAGGAGAAATATTTGATGCCCAGCTGGGAGTTACGGACCGACCAGAATGGCGAGGAGGCTTTGCTTGAGGTGACCCCTTTTGAAACAAGGGTTGCTTCAGAGATCCTAGCATCAGGCCTCTGAATCCTAGTCCTAAAGTGAACGCAAGTTTGCTCCTTTGTTTGTTGGTCAAGAGATACCTGGGTACACTGGATGTAATGTGTGGCCCCAACGAATGAACAGTGCACCAGCAGAGCAATACAGGAGTTAGGTAAGGACTTGAGATTAGGGTACAGGTGCTGTGTCTCTGGTGCCTGTTAGATTGAAGCGAAGAAAACTGGTACACTGCCTGAGACACTAGACAGGATTGCTAAGAGCATTTGCCTGGTGGGTGACTGCCCTATCCTGAAAGAAGAGACTTTTTTCCTTAAAACTGGGACTTGGATTCTTGAGTTGCGAGTTGTGCAGCTCCACCGTGGAAACAACAAGAGCCTGCCTGTGAGGCTCAAACGGACACAGGGATAAGACTCCCCTCTGGCTTGGTTGTACAGTGGCTTCAATTTCCCCAAAAGACTTCTTCTTTTTGTCAATAATGTACCCCTTTAGTCGTCCCATTTTTGAGGAGTAGCAGCCCTTTGCAGCTCTTCGTCCTAATTCTTATAGCCCTGTGTGGTCCTCCTGGTCCCTTGGAGCCAAAATTGTTTTTGTAATAATATGTTTAGTCACTTTAATATTTGCATCAGTTATACTTATTATGCACGAAAAAAAAAATTCTGAGCAATTGAAAAATGTGACTTTGCCCTTTCCTTGAATGTGTTAAATTGATGTTCTAGCCCTCATAAAAAGAAAATGTAACAGTCAATTGGAAAATGTTTTTATTAGAGATGTCCTATTAGCTATTCTGAAACTGAAATTGATAGTCACTGAAATGCCTCGGAGCCCTGAAAATGTTTACTAGATAATTTTAGGATTTGCTTTTGCTTAGGACTAAAAAGATGATAATTCTGTTTGTAATAGAGGTCATTACTCTCTCCTGCAATCTGTATGTTAAGTATGACCTGATGCTCTGTTACCTTTGTATTCCTGCTTATACCCGCTTAATGAAATGTTTAGAATGGAAAATGTCCACCTAGCAATGAATTAGGATATTAATAAATTTATGAAAATTAATGTGCAAATATTTTATTTAACCCTAAGCATATATAAGGCCCCGGTTTTCCGTACTACTTAGACTGCCTCATTCATCTGCCAAGGCTTCTCTGTGACGTAGTCTCCCTCATCTGAGGTTTAATAAATTTGTATTTTATATTACAGCTTCTGTGCCAATTTCTTCTTTGTTCGTTTAAAAGGACCAAGTATCAGTGGGACCCCTGAGAAGGTTTCTTGTTTTCTTCAACTCTGGAAAGGCAGGAAAGTCTCCACCCCAAGTGGCTGTCTGAACTGAATGCACATCCCCAACCCATGTCACTCCAAAACAAAACAATCAATCAACAAACTTAGCAAAGGCATACTGGATGGCTAAGCAAGAAAATGCCTACTTTCTAAAAGTGGTATTTTCAAACCCAGAATGTAAAAATCATCCTTACCACAAGATGAATTCAGGCAAACTAAACTCCATTTTCCCATCTTGTTCCCATGGGCAGTTAAACTTATAAGATGTTATAAGTAAACTCCCCATTCTGTCATATGGGAAAGATAGCCTTTCAATAGTGAACAACGACAATTGGTGGTATTTCACTATCAGGACCTGCCACAAACATCAGGGCATGTCCTACCTTTCTCATCCACTGCACCCTGCCCAAAGCCTACCTTAGGAGTGACTCACATGTAAGAAAAGGAAGGGTTAGGGCCCGGCAAGTGGATGCACTTGACAGATCTACAAGGCAGTACCAGACTGCCCACAGATACTTCAGTGGCAGGTCGGAAAACCTTTTGCAAGGCTGCTTGTGTCAGTGCCATGATCAGTTCTGCCGGCCCACCAACAGCATTTGACTTACAAGCCCTGGGCACACACAGTGCACTGTACTAAGGACTTAGGAGAAAGTCAAACAAGCCAATCATGGAAACGCCGGTCCATAATAACAATTTACATTGAGAGCATATGCCGATTAGCACTGACCAGTAGTGGTAAAGTGCCCAGAGTCCTTAAACCAACAAAAACTGGTCAGAAACAGGAGGCCAAAAAGCAAAAGGTCTGGAGATAAACCTGCTGAAAGAGCCAGGTCTAACAATCAGACAACATATTTGCCATGAATTACATATATATTTGTTATTAAAGCTCAAAAATAGTTTATGTAAATATTGTTTCAATGGAGATTTATTTTAAATCCTTGCCTCCATTATGTTTTATGAGAGGTGTTTCAGTACAAGTAGTTGTCAATGTGTAGTACTGGATTTACTATAGGACTGAGCTGGAGTACATTTACAACTATTTTGGGTCCTCTTTGGTTGTAGTAACTTTAGAAATGCAGTTTGTGCATAAAAATGGCATACTCATGTGTTGGTGGGTGCACGTCCCTCTCTAACCCTCTAAACCCTGCCTTAGCCTCTCCATTACCCTCCCTAAACCTATGCCCTTAGCTATAAATATTCAAAGCCACCACCTAGGTTCATTTACTACAAAAACGTTTGGGAATGTTTGTGGGCGTTTCTCACTCAAGGCAGATTTCTCCATACAGATACAATAGGAGAAGTGGATCCATAGTGCGGCGCAAGTACGTTTGTGACTAGCATTTTGTAGTATGTGGATAGTACTACTGCAGTGCAACTAAACGTACTACAAATTATGTTTTTGAATAGGCCCTAGTGTGTTAGAAGAACACTATAGCAACAATGGACATAGGAACCCAGCAATATACATTTTTCAAACCAATTTAATTAAAAAGACTAGTTAATGATTCAAATTACACAAAAATGAAGCAAATCTGATAAAACGATCAGCTAATAAGAATGAAATGGTATTCCTGTTAATTAAAAAGTGTCTAGAAAATTGTACAAAAAAACAATGACACCATTTTTTGGCTCTGAAAGAGGCAATCCCCTCTCCTTTTTGATAAGAATATAGTTCTGGGATGACGGCAGGCATTTCCCATGTACGACACTCTTGCGCTCTCATGCTCTCCACCCACCCCCCTTGCGCAGGAGTTCAAGCAGAAAGGAAGATGGCGATGCTGTACCAAATGCCGTAGCATTTTTATAGAACTCCAACCGCACTCTCCTGATGTCTGCAAACTGCAGACATTGAACAGGCATACCGTCATACCTGTGTTACCTGCCCAAAGTGAAGAGAAGCAAGCTCCATGCCCTCGATGAGCTATCACAGCTGGGTGCAAGGATTGGAAAGGAAGAGGCTGCAGGGCTGCAGGGTCACTGGATGACTGGATGTAACCTCCCCAGCCAGAACAACATGAGTCAATCCCGCATCAAGGTGTCAGGCAGTGGGGGCTCTCTCCGGCAGAATAGGGTTAAGTTATGTTCTGTTAATTGCACTTGTAGAGCGCACGGTTACCCTGGGGTGTCCTGGCGCTAAGTACTGGTTACCAGGGAAATTGAATGTATACCACTTAGAGAAGAGCCATGTCTTCAAACCCTTCTGAAAGGAGAGGAGATCCGGGGCATTCCCAAGATGAAAAGGAAGCTTGTTCCAAGCTCTAGCGGCACAGAGAATGAACCTCCTGCCTCCCCAATTGACTTTTTTAAATGTGGAGACAGTAGACCCTAGCATTCTTCCAGGGACATACCATTGAAATTTAAGCCTAAGGAACTCCAGACCAGCTGCATTGATGACCTTAAAAACGATGCATAATGCCTTAAAGCGAGTTCTTTGTTTTACCGGAAACCAGTGCAATTTCTTAAGTTCTTCTTTCACATTTTGGCGTTCCAGACAGTTTTGGACTAGTTGAAACCTATTAGCATGTTGCTTTTGGACATTAAGATATAGGCCATTGCAGTACAAGCCATTTTTTGGCTCTAAGCTTATCAGAATACCAAGGAGCTGACGGTACAGCTCGTTTGGGAGTCCACTTTTTTTGGGGAGCTAGTCGGGTACAAATTGTAGCTAACCACTTATTATAAGCTACAGTGGCATCTTCCACTCCCAGCAGAAGAGGGCCCATTGAACTCCTAAGGCAATTTTCCAATTTCTTAATGTCCAGTTCTTCCCCATGCTCTGGTTACAATCTCCTGAGCCGATTTTGTACTGGCTTAATGGCCATAGTAGCTGTTCAATTCAAACTGAATGGCACAGTGGTCAGACCACGACATCAGGAGAACTGAGGTGCAAACTAGGTCGCAGTTATTAGAGCATATCCCATCCAGGGTATGTCCTTTTTTGTGAGTTGGGGCCTTCACCAACTGTTTGAGGCCTCCTACCCCATAATTTGCTCCAGCTAATTGGTGTCTGGATCCAAAGGGCTCTCCAAATAGGAGTTAAAATTACCAAGTACCGTATAATACTCTAGGCATAGTCCTTCTTCTAGTAAGGTACCCATTGTGTCCCAAACCCCACTTTATGGTCCCGGTGGGTGATAGAGTAACATACCTTTGAAGGTTCTATGGTTCACTGAAAGAATCTTAAAAGCTAAAGCCTCACAAGCCATGTTGGAGGCAGAGAGAAAATTGGGTTCCACTTTGGCAGCAATTGGGTTAGCATTAGCAGAAGCCATCCAGTATTTAGAGGCTATCTTGTCTGTTTTGTGGAATCCATTTTGTTTGTATTTCTGGCAGCCATTTTGTTTGCCATGTGCTACCACGTGCGTGCCATGTGCTCTGTCCTACCTTGCTGTTGTCTTCTCTTGAAATCTGCCTAGAGACAGGTTATATTTAGCCTCTTCCACTTTGCACATGCTCAGTTGAGCTTGCAGCTGTCCATGCAGCTGCTGTTAGTCCGTAAATGTCAGGATGTGTTCACCAGAATTAGCAACTGTTAGCCCCTCCCACTTGTTTACTGTGCATTTTCTATATGACCTTATCTGTACCTAAAACCTACTTCTTGTACTTGTACCACCTTCCTTTGAGCCCCTGTGTGGGTATAAAAGGTCCAAGCTCCTTCCATTCAGGGTTCTACTTCATACATTGCCGAAGGGTGTTGTGTGAATGTAGTTCCACCTCATGAGGGTAATAAACTTAGTATTTTCTATTCCAGTTTCTGTGCCAACTTCTATCCTATTGGTCTGAGGACTTGTGCAGAGAAGGGCGAATCCCTTGCACTGGTAGGCCTTGCTGAGGCCCACCACCACAAATTGGTGCCCAACCAGTGGGGCTCATCGGCGACTCACATGTCCGAAGGAGTGGTCGAAATGGAGATTTAGAATCTCGCTTTGGACGATCACTGCCCGAGTAGACCCGAGTCTTGGCAACCACAGCGTTTTTCCTCTCTTTCTGATCTGACCCTCCAGGTGGTGCCGGTCCTCGACTGAGAATTCTTCTGTTGATTCGCCGTGCAATGACCATTTGTTCGATTTTGAGAACTTGGCAGTTGGGAACTGGACACCAAGGGATTGGTAAGAGTTGTTATGCAACACTTGCTGTTGGTTTTGTTGCCTGGGATTGGTAAGGTCATTTTTGCAGCGCTTGCTGTGGCTTTGGAATTTGTGTTGGCCAACTTGGATTTGTATGGGATTGAAATATGAATTGCAATTTATATAGGCAGGTGATGAGAAGAATTTTCTTTGTTTTGAATTTATTTGAACGGCACAACGTACTACAGTACCTTAAGTGCTACTTCGGTTATAATACTGCATATTCTGCACAATTTTTGGCATACCTGTTTCTAGCACACTTCGTAGGATGTGTTGCTTTTGTAGTGGTACCAATTTGAGACTTGATAAAGCATAACCGGCACCCCCGGAGGGGACGGCTAATAGGGACATGTATATTAAATATGGTATTTCTTCTATAATGTTCAGCACGTTATGGAATACATATACTCATAAGGATCCTGCGTTGCGTTGGCCTATGCATGGGGCATTTGATTTACGAAAGATTCAGTATGTGGAACAATGTATGTTTGAGCGAAAGACTAGGCAAAATATGTTTGAATGTGTGCGAATGTGGGAGAAAGAAGTGTGTGAACGAATGAAGCGTGAACAAACCTTGATTGAAAAAGAAACACGAAAGAACATCCATGCGAAAGCATTACAAATGAAAAATAAAAGAATTAAAAGATGGAAGATAGGGAGCGCCATTTACAGGTAACTGGCCAATACACTGTTCGGCGACCACTCTCTCCTATCCTTAATAAACCTCACGATGATTTATTGTTATTAGATCCTTCTCCGCCTCCGTACATTTTTCCCTCTGCTCCTCATGAGTCAGATAAGGATTCTCCTTCAGGCCAGGAGAAAGCAGGAGAAACTTGTTCTATGTTGCCCACTGCGCGTTCTGCTGAGCTGAGATCTGCTGCTTGCAAAGCCACCCTTAATAGTGCTTCTGCATCTGAACTATTAGATGACACGAAGGATTGGCAGGAAAGGGAGCAAGTATATTTTACAGAGGTGTTTGCCGCAGAAGTTGTTGAACCGTTTAGGAAACATTCTGAGGAATTGGAGCCTGTTGATATAGCAAATGATTGTAAGCAAATAAATGCGTGATGGTCTTTTTCTCTTTTCTCAGGTGGCTGACTCAATCAGGCGTTTGGTTAAATTACGTGTTGAGACGATCCGTTTGCAAGAGGAGAAAAAAGCAGCAGATGCAGCTGCACAAACATCTCAGACCGGCATGGTACAAGCTTCTATCTTCGGATCAGATAAGACAATGATAGTTCATTTGAAACCTATGCGGAAGCCGCGCCTTTGTATGTTCATCTTAGAGGCGAGGGAACACGTGATGATAAGGATTCTGTTGATGCAAAGGGTTATTTTGTTTATAATTGGGTTTACACTCCTTGGAATTGAGCGGTTGTTATGGCTCTTAAAACTGCATTGCCTGACCCGCGGAAAAATCCAGCAGCTTTTTATGAGGAAGTTGAGGGTGCTATTAGTTCTTGTACTATGACTCTGCCTGATATAAAAAAAAAAATCAGTTTGTTATTACCCCCTGATATATGGAGGACTGTTCGTAAAGTTGATGATCATGCGACTTTTGGAGCATTATGAAAGGAATTAGAACGATTGGACGTAGAGAGGGAACCCGCACAGGAACCATGACAGTACATTTTAGAACTTCCCGCAGCTATATTAGTTAAATTGAAAACAATTATTCCTCCTAAAAAGATAGACTGGACTGTATAAGCGTCTTGCAAGCAAAAGACACATGAATCGGTTTCTGATTTCTTTACACGCTTTGAGGAGGCATTTCCTGATTTTAGTGGCCAGTCATTGACAGATGACACAAGCAGGCATCTGTTCGTCGATAAATATGTTGTAAACCTGTTGCAAGGAATAGCTAGTCACCTAAAGGCCAGTGAGAGCTCATGGACTACCTCTTCTCTGGTTTCTCTTTTGACTATGACTCAGTATTATGAACGACAGAAGTTAGAAGCGAAGGGTAATGAAGATAAGAAGACTAAGGAGTTAAAAATGAAGGTTATGATGGCTCAGGTTTATGGTCCGCCTTCTAGAGGTAATGATAGAGGTGGACGTGGATCTTATGGTTTGTCTTTTCCTTCTTATGGTCATTTGAATTTGTCTGTTGACCAGTGTGCGTACTGTAGGAAATTTGGACATTAGGCTTCTGATTGTCCAGCATTGCGTGCTCAGCAGTATCCACGTGGACGGGAACAAATGAGAAACCATTCAGGATATTCAGGGCCTAGAGGAAGCACAGATGATCGTGCTAAGTTTGATGCTAATACACGTGGACAGGATGGGTTTAACACTTTTGATAGACGAAATCAATATCAAATGTCTGATTATATGCCGTCTGATTTGAAAGATTCTGCTTATGCATAAGATTGCCAAAGATGGGGTAAGGAATCAGTTGATGTTTAAGTAGATCAGAAGGGTCCCTATGTTACAGCACATGTTTTGGGTTCTACTGATCAGTTTCCGGTTGATACAAGAGCTACTCTTAGTGCCTTATCTAAACACTTGTTTCCAAGGGCTCCCCTGTCTGGCTTAACCATTACATCAATAGGTTTCGATGGAACACCTTCCCTTATCCCGCTATTACAACCACTTGCATTCCATGTTGATAAATTTCCTGCTACATGTCCATTTTTGCTTTCTCCGAACACACCAGACAATATTGTGGGTCTTGATATGCTGAAATATTTTAGGGCTACGATACGATGTTCTCCTGAAGGAGCATGTGTTATTTTGAATGACAATTACCCTGTGATTGAGAGATCCTGTCTTGTGAAAGAAGATATAGCATTAGCTTCACTTCCTAGAACTTTGCGGGCTACTTCAGACACCGATGTAGGTCAGATGGTTATCCCAACAGTGCATATTAGTGTCAAGGAGGGCGCTTCATTGCCACAATTGCCTCAATATAAAATTTCTCAAGAAGGCGAAGAAGCAATTATACGAATTGTCCATGATTTGATTAAAGTGGGGGTTGTGGAAGAAGTTCCTTATAATGTTTGCAACAGTCCTATTCTTCCTATTTTGAAAAAAGACACTGTCACTAGGATTTACAGATTCATTATTGATTTGTGAGAAGTTAACAGGATTGTAGTGCCGCAATACCCTGTCGTTTCTGACATTACAATACTTCTTACTCGGGTTTCCCCGATAGGGACTACATTTTCTGTGATTGACCTGAAAAACTTTCTTTTTGATTCATATTCTTCCTGATATCAGATATTTATTCGGCTTCATTTTGAATAATCAATCGTACAGATTTTGTAGAATTCCTCAAGGGTACACTGAGAGTCCTAGCATTTACAGTCAAGCATTGAAAAGACAACTTGATTCTTTCATTTTGCCTAAAGGAGTGGCTCTCATACAATATGTCGATGACATCTTGTTGGCAGCCAATACGCCCGAACCCCCAAGAACCAAATTAAGAGCTTGGGGGTTTGGCTTGATTCCACCTTGGGATTCCAAGTTCAAGCCAGGAAAGTTGTTGCGACCTGCTATGGTCTGCTCAGGCTCCTTAGGAAGGTTTTGACTCTTCTTCCCTTTGAGGCCAGACGCGTGCTGGTCCAGTCATTGATTCTCTCTCGTCTGGACTATGCAAATGCGGTCTATCTTGGGGCCCCTACAGGTACCATTCAAATACTGCAATCTGTTCAGAACTGTGCAGCCAGGCTACTCCTGGTTTTACCCAGACGCAGCTCTGTGAAGGCCGCACTTCGGTCTCTCCATTTGCTCCCGATACAGGAAAGGATCTTGTTCAAAACCATGTGTATGGTTCATAAATCTATTTCCAGTAATGGCCCGGCCATCCTTCACGCTTTGTTCCTCCAAAACATATCCCTCAGATCATTGAGATCCAACCATCGTAACTTGCTGGCAGTACCTAGGGTGAAGCGGTCACGCATGGGTGGCTGCCAGCTTTCTTTCCAAGCAGCTAAATTTTGGAACCAACTCCCAGAGAACATCAGGCTTGAAGCGAAACATCTTGCCTTCAGGAAGTTGCTGAAGACATTCCTATTTCACTGAATGTCTTGTCCCTTGTCAGGTCAAAGCGCTGGGATGCCTCAGTGTAGCCATGCGCTATACAAGAGTGTACTCATTCATTCATTCAGTGTGAAGAATGTACTTTGTCTTTGCTTTCTTTTCTTGCTACGCACCATCATAAAGTGTCACGAAAGAAATTGCAATATTGTAGACCGAAGGTAACCTACTTAGGTCACCTTCTGTCTAAGGAGGGCCGTACACTTACACCAGATCACATTCAAGCAATTTTAGATACACCAGTGCCTTCCACTCAGAAAAATGTTTGTGCATTCATTGGGTTGACTTCTTTTGTAGGAAATGGATATTAGGGTTTTCACACATTGTTAAACCCCTGCTAGCGCTTTTGACTAGATATACTCCAATGCCCCTTCCATGGACAGATGAATGTCAGAATGCTTTTTTTCAGTTACGTCAAGCACTTTTTTATGCACCAGCGTTAGGTACTCCAGATTACACAAAGCCTTTTACATTCTATGTACACGGGAAAGATGGGTGTGCATTGTCGGTTTAAGTACAGACACACGGTGACAAGCAACGTCCCTGTGCATACTTTTCAGCAGTTCTTGATCCTGTTGCTCGTGCATTGCATGGGTGCTTTCGTTCAGTTGCAGCAACAGCTGTTTCCATACATCAGAGTAAAGGGATAGTTTTGTCACATAAACTGTTGGTGCTATTACCCCATTCAGTAGATGCGCTTTTGAATCAGACCAAGACGCAACACTTGACTAGTGATCGTTTGACAGGATACGAAGTGACACTGTTAGCCCCTCACATTACACTAAAGAGATGTGCGACACTAAACCCAGCTACTTTGTTACCATATCCGGTGACTCAGCCTCAGTCACAGGAGTCTCATTATTGTATATTCCTTACTGAGGAACAGACAAAGGGTCGCATCGACTTGCAAGATACGCTCCTTTCAGATGTAGATGGGAAACTGTGGGTTGTTGGGTCCTTTTTGAAATTACCAGATGGTACGACCTCAGCTGCATATGCAATTACTACACTTAAGACAGTAGTGGAGACAGCTCGCATAGCACAGAAGTCAGCTCAAGCAGCTGAGCAAATAGCTTTAACACAAGCTTGTGAACTTAGCACTGACTTGCGTGTGAACATCTATACAGACGGCTGCTATGCTTTTGGAGTGGCCCATGATTTTGGCCTACTTTGGAAGGAAAGAGGCTTCCTTACGTACCACGGGATGCAGATAAAGCACGGAGAATTAGTGCATAATCTATTGACTGCACTAACATATCCAAAGAAGATAGCGAGTGTGAAGTTTAGTGCACACAAGAAAGTAACTGATAAGACAGGATGAGGCTATGCCTTTGCAGAATGCGTAGCTCGTGAGACTGCAATACAACGAAGCACTACTTCCATGTACGTAGTGAAGTCACAAGCTGAGCGATGGCATGATGCTAGACAGGAAGTGCTAGATGTACAGAGCACTGCTTTGGTAGCAGAACTTGAGAAATGGGCCAAAGAAGGAATATTGGACCATGAGGGATGTTGGCACAACAAAGACATGGATAAGTGGAAACTGCCTGCAGCCTATTTACAACCTATGGTTAAAATGGCACATGGGCTCGCACATGTTGGAGCTCTAGCAATAAAGAAATTGCTTACGTGAGTTTGGGAGCATCCTGAAATTGCCAGCACAGCTAAGAGAGTAGTACAGTCATGTTTAATCTGTTGGCAGTATAATCCTGGTAAAGGGACACGAACTCCTACAGGAGGGTTTTCTACACCGACTGCACCTTTTTAAGTTTTGCAGATGGATTACATCCAACTTGAACGCTGCAATAACTTAAAGTATGTCCTAGTGGTGGTATGTCCCTTCAGTAAATGGATAGAGGCATACCCTACAAAGGATAATACAGCTCTCGCTACAGCGAAAGTGCTTCTAAAGGAGTTTTTCCCTAGATATGGTGTTTGTAAACTTTTGTGGAGTGACAACGGACCTCATTTTATTGGGCAAGTTGTTGAGCATGTCCTGAAAGGATTAGGGATCAAAAAGAAATTCCATGCAATCTTCCACCCGCAATCAGCAGGATTAGTGAAGAGGTACAACGCTACACTGAAGCTGAAATTAGAGAAAATACTGGCTTCCATGTCTTTGAAGTGACCAGATGCACTACCTTTGGCATTGTTGTCCATAAGATCGATGCCACATTCACGATCTGGGCTTACACCATATGAAGGGGTATTTGGGAGACAAATTAACATTTGGGGAGTTCCTAAGCCACGCCCCATACATGATGTCCCTTGTGTTCTGATGAATGATTATTTGGCACAGTTAACCAACAGTTTGATCTCTATTCATCAACAGGTTTGAGAAGCTCTTCCTGACAGAGCTACAGGTGAGGCTCACGATCTCCGACCTGGTGACCAGGTTATGGTTAGAATTTTCGAGAGGTCGAACAGCTAAGAGCCGAGGTGGCAAGGACTAGAGCAAGTGCTTATTGGCTACGAGGACAGTAGTTCGAGTGACAAACAGAAAGAACTGGATCCATAGCACACACTGCAAGTGTGTGTCGCCTACCTTGGTGGAACCTTCTGTGCTGACTGACCATCTAGAGATTCTAGATGCGGAGAAAAACCGAGCCATGCCACCTGACGAAACTGAGGAGGTCTTCCCGGACCACACGATTTCTGGAGCATCCCAATACCAACTGAGACCAAGGAAAGAGCCTGCATTGTCGAGAAGGACTGGTTGAGCTACCACCCTGGGTTGGTGAAACGGAATGCCGATGTGGCAAGGGGGGGAGATCAGTCTTGCAAAGTGACACCTGTCTTGAGCCTCGGTGAAGAAATCAACGGCTGCCCAGGGATAAGAGCTCCAACAAATGTTTTTTTGACGACGAAATATTCATGTCTGCTGAAAGATCAAAAGTTGCTAAGATCTGCAATAAGAAAAATCCTTTGTGCTGCAGGGTTTGTTGGTGCAATTGTTCCAGAAAAGAAGATTACCTTGTACATGCAGAAACGCCGTGTGAACAGTTAAGAACAAGAGGTTATCCCAAAAAAATGTTAAAACATGCAACCAAAACGTGCATGGTTTACTCCTCGAGAATCATTACTAACAAAAAGAGACAAAAAACCACTTGAACAACTCGTCTGCGTTTCAACTTATGGCCCACTCACTAACAAATTTAAATCAATTGTTTTCAAAAATTGGCATTTACTGTGAAATCTCAAAATTCCCTTTGCTAAACCTATGTTCGCACTTAAGAAAAACAAAAACATAGGACAACAAATAATCAGGGCAGACTTAGGTACCTCTAAAGTCAAAAGCGACCTACGCACTTTATGAAACCTGAACCCAGTGAAAGGCCACCATAAAGGCGGCACCTGTGTATCATGTGCCAGTACTATTGAGCAATAAATGTCGACTGAAGGATAAACACAACTTTATTAGTTTACCCTGACAATAATTTATGTCATTTGTTTTTTACTCAGTTATCGAATTGTTTTTTAACACAGAACAAAGATAGTTATCAACTTCATGTATTGCCATATATTTTGAAAAAACAATCATGAATATTTACAATAGAAAACACAGTGGAAAACATGTAAATGTGCATGCAATAATAATGTGCTCATGATTGTACTAAAACATGGAACAATTGGATCACAAACTTGAAAAAATCACAATAATAACTACACAACAAGAGGCGCAACAATACTTTCCAAAATAGCGCCCCAATTCCTGAAACAGTATAAATCTTTTACAATTCAGGAAGAAATGCCCATTCCTGCATCAATAACACTGACAATAAATGTTACTAGAGGGAATAATGCCGACGCGTTTCGAATCCCGCTAACTGATTCACAGGATTCTCATCAGGGCAGTGTGAGTCAGGTCCATGGGTACTATTTACAAAGAAGAAAGAGTGTTTTGTCAAAAAATGGGGTCCTCAATCCGAACAATTTTTTTTTTAAATCTGTGCATCGCAAGGATGCGGCATACCTTGTATGATTCTTGCCCAAGGATGCACTTGCTTTGTGGTATCGTGTATGCTGTGGGTGTCAGCTGAAACAGAGTGGACACTGCGTCAGACATCATTCTCAAAGGGACAAGGTGTTACTCACTAAGGTTTATCTGCGGGCAGGGGAAGCATTTACCTTTACTTCACGTGCTCCGGCGGCGTCTGCCGTGTCCCGGATGGATTGTTTCTTGTCCCACTGTATTACATCCCTGAAAAATCATTATGTATCGTGAATAAGGATTTTATGTGTCGCTGTCCTATTGAGGCTGGTGTATTGAGAGAGAAAAATGTGACTTACTCTTTCTGGAATCTGTAAGAAGGCGGGGGAGAATCACTCGGCTGGTCTGTTTGTTCAAAAAATAATATTTTTTGAACAAACAGACCAGCCGAGTGATTCTCCCCCGCCTTTTTTAATTCATACAGAAAGAAACCCTTGAAACCGAAGCGAGATTATTTTCCACGCTTACAGATTCCAGAAAGAGTAAGTCGCATTTTTCTCTCTCTATACACTAGCCTCAATAGGACAGCGGACACATAAAATCCTTATTCTTTTAAACTAGTTATGTGACCAGAACACCAAACAATCACTCGAGAAGGAAGCAGGCAGGAAGAAGCGGAATCACAAAGAAACTGCAGGTAATGACCCACACGGGGGCGAGAATGAAACCATTCTTCTTCGCCTTTTGGTAAACAAGTCCTTAAACCCATTAACTTGAATCTTGCAGTGAATGCGGCAAACCAAAAAGAAAGAAAAGGTGACGCTCTAAAAAAGAAAGTTCGGCGTTCAGCCACCGCGTTGAAAATCTAAAGTAAGTAACACCAGACAAAGGAGAAACTCCCCGTAGTCTCCCGCTAAAGAGTGTGCAAATTCACTGAAAATCCCCTTGTTTTAATATTGCAGAGTTCTGCGAGCCGCTCCCTGTAAAGTCTTAAAACTTTACAATACAAGACAAAGACATGTAGCGACAACATCCAAGACCAAGAAAAATAATAAACGTAAGTTACGATGTGGGCAAACCAAAAAAAAAAAAACAGTGATACCATGTCCCCCATAAGAAATAGATACATTACTTGATCTCTATTTCTACAGAACAATCAAACCGTCAGTCAAGAGTCTGAACCTACCAGAACAGACTGGCATATGCAACTCAGGAAGGTAACAAACGAGTGTAAATGACTCGTCTCACTATTGTTATGTTATGTTATGTTATGTTATGTTATATGGTTGCTTGTAACGCGGACTGTTAGTCAAGACTGTCCTGGCGCGAGAGAGGATTCAGAAGTCAGCTAGAATAAAAGCAGATGGTCTACAAGGTTTGCCTAAATAGGTACGTTTTTAGGTGTTTTTTGAAATATGTGAGGTTTGTCTTGTGTCTGAGGGGGTCGGGGAGATTGTTCCACAGCTGAGCAGCTCTGACCACCAAGGATTTTCCCCCTAGATGAACTCCCTTGAATCTGGGGGTAACCAAAAGTCTCTGGGTGGCAGATCGCAGTTGACGCGGAGGATGGTAGAAAGCAAATCTGTCCCTTAAGTAGGACGGACATGGGCCATGTAAGGCTTTAAAAACCAATGTCAGGATCTTAAAGCGAAGTTACTGGAAGCCAATGTAACTCTGAGAGCTGCTTGCGTACACTGAGACTCCTGGGAATGTTAAACAGGAGCCTTTCTGTCACGTTCTGGACCACTTGCTATTGACGTTATATTTGAAGGTCCCACACTAAAACATGTTCCCCATTTTTATACAGGTACCCAACTAAAAGCCCTGAAGAAAAGCCAGATGAATCAGAAACGGGCTTGGAAACGCATCGGCTTAGTTGTGTTCGTTGAATTCACGAACGTATATTCCGCAAAAGGCCACTAGAATGTTTTGGAAGTGTGGCTCAGGGGTTAGAGGCGGCAGACCCGGAAGCTGAGATCGGCCCTGGACCAGGGTTCAATTCCCCGCCTCGGCGGGTCTTGGGCTAAAATTCCACTGACTCGATAATTCACGCTCCGGTGCCTTCTCGACTCACGGGTTCACACTCTGCGACTCTGGGCAATAGCTTGCTTAATCTCCACAACGGCCCCTCGTGGTGGATGCCTGGCTTTCACCTTGTGGATACCCTGCTAGGGTTATCTCACAGGGGAATACCAGGACGGGTTCCCTAAGCAAGCGCCGGGAAACCCACTGCGGGTAGCTGTGCGCTATATAAGCTCAAATACATTTACATTTACATTTACATTTAACAAATGAAATAACGTTAATTAAATCTCATGCCTTTGCGTGACCAGTCCTAGACTAGATAAAATCAGGATAACGTAGGTCTGGTGTCATAATTAGTTGGTAGGGTACAGCCTAGAATATTGCTAAAAGTGTTTTTTGGAAAGTGTATTGTGTAATGTATAAACGTATCCCAATTGTTTTGTGAATTGTAAAAAGTGTTTATAATATATGTGTAAATTTATGTTTTTGTACGGCAACGAGTAAAACCTCAGACTGTTTGAGAAACCTACAAAGTGATGTAACTTGTACTGGATAAAAAATATATATATACAACACCGAAGGATTAAAACCTCAGGGTGACAATCTGCTCAAAATAAAAATGCGGCAGAATTCAACAGTGACCGGGTTCCTTATTTGTTAAACAATGAGACGTTGTCCTACCCGGCCATAGTAAGGACACCACCCCACTCTTTTTACAAATGGTGGTTATGGCAGCAATTACATGGTAGGTTGAGAAAGTGGGTCCTGTTCGAGAGCTTTTGATCGCCACTACTCCAGTACCAGTTGAGCACCACTACTTTACTCTTCCCTACCATGAGCAGAAGCATCTACAATCCTACCTAAACAATACGTTCATCCAGATGTTGCTTCATACTCATAATGCCACAAATATTACCAACTGTTGGGTGTGTGGGATGATACATGCACACCAAAAGAAAGGAGGAACACCTTTCATTCCTCTTCCTTTTTCACATAATGGTTCTTGTCAAGCCTGGTTTGCGCTTTTGTTTGCCTCTGAATGGGCCCAACATTACAGAGATGACAGTGGGACAAATCAAATATCACCTTAATAAAGAGTGTTATCCTGATGAGAATGGTTACCCTCAAGCTAGAGGAACTAAATGGGAATGTGAGGTGTACCAACCTGACAATATTTCCATGCCACAATTTTTCACAAGTACGAGGACTATAAAGAACAATGGACCTTTTGTAATTTCTGTGACTAGAGCTAAAGCAGACTTATGTATTAGTAGTGTTGGGAGAATTCCAGTAGGGAGAAGTGAATGTACTGCAATTCTAAACATTGCAGGTGCTAATAACAGCAGTTTTATGTCTTCACATAATACTTACTTCGTGTGCAGAATTAAGGGATATTATCAACTACCTGTTGGGTGGTCAGGGGTCTGCTATGTGTCCTTTCTGTTGGCCCTTGAGTTTCTGCTACCTGCATCGTATCACCATAACTTTAAACTTTACAATGACATTTCCAAGAACAGAAATAGGAGGACAATAAGTATGGATGAAGTTGACCAAACTGACGCCACTTTAAAACAATATGTCGACTTTAACTTGGACTTATTTTTCTTTTTGGGTGCTGCATTGAACAGTAGAAAGATAAGGCAATTGACTTGTGTTGTGGAAGCTGTTACCAATCAGACAGCAATGGAACTTGGGAACATTACAGAGGAGCTGCAAGTGGCGAGGATTGTAGCACCCCAAAATCGTATGGTACTTGATGTGATTTTGGCTGATCTAGGTGGTGCATGTCGCATCATTGGCAGCAGCTGTTGTGTTTTCATTGCGGATCACACACCTTCAGTATATGATGCAATCTCTAAACTACATAGGATTTCTGAGGAGATTCACCCAGAGACTGGTTCATGGACTTTTTCAAACTGGTTGTGGACACTCTTTATCACTTGGGGCTGGAAGCTTCTGACTATGCTATGTATACTATTGGTGATACTTTTTACATGCTGTATATGTATACAATGTGTTCCCATGCTTTGCTCTATTTGCATTACTGCTTGTACACCTGCTAAAAGAAATGTTGCAGAAATGAAAGCCCAAAAAATGCTAAATAAAGAGGTAAATGAACTGATGAGAATCGATGTACAGGATGCATATCTAGATTACCCCAGATGAACGAATGTCTTCAGATAATGCTAAAAGGGTCGTCTGTTGTAATTTGGCAGCAATTGGATTAGCATTAGCAGAAGCCATCCTGTATTTAGAGGCTATCTTTTTGTGGAATCCATTTTGTATTTCTGGCAGCCGTTTTGTTTGCCATGTGCTAACACGTGCGTGCCATGTGCTCTCTCCTACCTTGCTGTTGTCTTCTCTTGAAATCTGCCTAGAGACAGGTTATATTTAACCTCTTCCACTTTGCACATGCTAAGTTGAGCTTGCAGCTGTCCATGCAGCTGCTGTTAGTCTGTAAATGTCAGGATGTGTTCACCAGAATTAGCAACTGTTAGCTCCTCCCACTTGTTGACTGTGCATTTTCTGTATGACCTTATATGTACCTAAAACCTACTTCTTGTACTTGTACCACCTTTTATTGAGCCCCTGTATGGGTATAAAAGGACTAAGCTCCTTCCCTTCAGGGTGCTACTTCATACATTGCGGAAGGCTGTTGTGTGAATGTAGTTCCACCTCATGAGGTTAATAAACTTTGTATTTTCTATTCCAGTTTCTCTGCCAACTTCTATCCTATTGGTCTGAGGACTTGTACAGAGAAGGCGAACCCCTAGCACTGGTAGGCCTTGCTGAAGCCCACCACCACACACTGAGTCATGATAGATGACTGCTAGCCCTCCCTCTTTTTTAAATGGCCTGTCCAGTGTGTAACAATGAATCCCAGGGGGGGTTGCCTTCACTAGGTCCAGTCCAGATGCATTATCTGTCCATGATTCAGTAATGAAGGTCAGCTTTACATCAAGTTCCTCCAACAGTTGAGCACTTTCCGTGCTATGTTTAATTACGGATCTGCCATTGAGTAAAATACATTTTAAGGGACCTACCTAAATGGCATTAGTCTTCCTAACTGACCTAACGCCTGGACCAAATACTGGCATATTAAGGATACAGGGAAGTTGTTGCCGGCAGCTCACACAGAGAGTGCTTTCCATGCCATTGTGGACTGCATTTAGGGCCATAGATGGGCAGCATGGCCTACTCTTACCAGGGTTTGACCAGTGGCCCGGTGGCAGTGGGCTGATTGGTCTATACGTGGCGAGTTGCTGCTTCCCTTCACATCTAGCCCTGCTGATTGCGAGCGGAGGCGATACTCTGGCTAAGATTGATTTTAAATTGTCATTAACTTACTTTTAAATTTATGCAGGTACCGACATCTTTGGGCTTTCAGGGTTGAGCTGCCGGCTGGGGCTGATCGTGTTTTTTGTGGGATCCCAGCGGCAGCGGGCGCCATCTTGGCTTGGGCTTAGCTTTCCATCACAGCCCTGCCACTCCCCCACCGCTCCGCCCCTATTTAGTAGCGCGTTCTTCCTCTCCCCTCGTGTTTGACCAGTGGCCCGGTGGCAGTGGGCTGATTGGTCTATACTTGGCGAGTTGCTGCTTCCCTTCACATCTCGCCCCGCTGATTGCGAGCGGAGGCGGTGCTCTGGCTAAGATTGATTTTAAATTGTCATTAACTTACTTTTAAATTTATGCAGGTACCGACATCTTTGGGCTTTCAGGGGTGAGCTGCCGGCTGGGGCTGATCGTGTTTTTCGCGGGCTCCCAGCGGCAGCGGGCGCCATCTTGGCTTGGGCTAAGCTTTCCATCACAGCCCTGCCACTCCCCCGCCGCTCCGCCCCTATTTAGTAGCGCGTTCTTCCTCTCCCCTCGTGTTTGACTAGTGGCCCGGTGGCAGTGGGCTGATTGGTCTATACTTGGCGAGTTGCTGCTTCCCTTCACATCTCGCCCCGCTGATTGCGAGCGGAGGCGATACTCTGGCTAAGATTGATTTTAAATTGTCATTAACTTACTTTTAAATGTATGAAGGTACCGACATCTTTGGGCTTTCAGGGGTGAGCTGCCGGCTGGGGCTGATCGTGTTTTTCGCGGGCTCCCAGCGGCAGCGGGCGCCATCTTGGCTTGGGCTTAGCTTTCCATCACAGCCCTGCCACTCCCCCGCCGCTCTGCCCCTATTTAAACAGGCAATATGAGGCAGCGCAGCGGACGAGCGCAGCGGGCGCGACGGAGGCGCGCCGGAGTTGCGCCTGAGTTAAGCCCGTCTGCGCCCGTCCGCGGCCGACCGGGACTAGGGGCAAGAGACGCTGCTGGTTTTATCTCCTATTCTCCGTCTCAGTTATGCCTTTATTGGGTCCCCGGCAGTATTCACCCCTCTACTACTACCTATCTACAACATCTTGGCCTATACACTTCCCCTCCACATTCCCTCCCTGGGTTAGTATCTCAGCTAGCATCACTAGCCTCCACAGCCCCCCCTATTCCCCCTTCACTCCCAGCCCCCCCTGCCCCGTTGTTTGCCACCTCGGCTGCCCTCCTAAACACCAGGTCCGCAGTAAATCATCAATATGAACTATTTGATTATATCGACTCTAATGAACCAGATCTCCTTTTTTTAACCGAGACCTGGTTCAAGACCGACTCCCTGCCCAATATGCTTGCCGCCTTACCATCGACATATTCCGCCATTCGTGCGGATCGTCCAGAAGGCAAGCGGGGTGGAGGAGTGGCTTTAATAGCTTGTACTGATTTCAACTTTCAAGTTCTTCCCTCCCCTCCTATCCCTGATGTCGATTACCTTGTAGCTTGTTCTACTTCTCACCAAGCCCCCCTCACTTTGTCCTTATCTATCGCCCTCCCCAGTCCACTCCTTCATTTCTCCCTAATATCCAGACCCTTTTGGCCACCCTGGTAGTTAACAATTCATCTGTATTAGTTTTGGGGGATCTCAATTTCTGGCCCAATGACCCTGCCGAAAGCCCTCAATCTAAGGAGTTTACCTGCCTTATGAACAGTTTGAATTTTGTACCGCTCATTCACAGTCCCACCCACTTACATGGCCATATGCTAGACCAAATCTGGACACTGAATGTTCCATCCACACCTCCCATTATATCCCCTTGCCCATGGTCAGATCACTCCACCATCACGCTCTCCCTTGCCCTAGCGCCCCCGGTCAAACCCCCCCTTCCCAAAAACACCTGGGTTCGGAAATGGGGAAAGGTAGACATGCCCTCCTTCTGCTCAGCCCTGGCTAAGACCAGCACTGATCTATCCGGCCTGACAGCCACCCCCCAGTTGGCCGCCATTAACAACTGGCTCACGGTGGCGGGTGATGAATTCGCCCCCCTAAAGCGGCTTTCAGTTAAACGGGCCCACGCAGCCAATCGTTGGTTTACTTCCGACCTTTAAGAAAAAAAACTAGCTGCAAGAAGGGCCGAACGAGTCTGGAGAAGAACTTATGACCCTGCCCAAAAGACAATCTATTTGGCTGTTCTGCAAACATATAAAAAAAGCATCCTGGAAGCAAAAGCCGAATATTACACCAACAGGATAATGATCGCTGAGTCCCAATCGAAGGAAATTTTCTCCACTGTCCATGAACTTGCCTCATCCACTAGAGCCACGGTTACCATCCCCCCTTCCCAATCCCTCTGTGACTCGCTCAACGAGTTTTTCATAGATAAAGTTGTCAAAATTAAACACAACATCCCTCCGCCCTCCTCCACTTTTGTTGACCCTTCCCCTCCCCCCACCACTGTTAAACTGACTAACTTCCCATTACTAACCACTGACACCTCCTCCCTCTGCTTCATCGGGTCAAATCAGGCTCTCCCCTGGACTTTGCCCCTGCTTGTATCCTCAGGGAAGTTTACTCAGCCTTTTCCCACTCCCCCTTTGACCCTCCTTAATGATTCACTTGCACATGGTCTTGTTCCCAGTTCACACAAATCGGCGGTTGTCATCCCAATCTTAAAAAAACTGGACGCCGATCCTTCCTCCCCCTCCAATTACCGCCCCATTTCACTCCTCCCTTACCTTGCAAAAGTTCTTGAAACTCATATCACCTCCACTTTGAGCACTCATATTGAGGCAAATCACTGCCTCTCCCCCTGCCAAGCCGGCTTCCGTCCCCTTCATTCTACTGAGAAAGTGGTCATTTCAGTCATGGACAAGCTGCGTGAAGGTATTGACATCAACCTTCCGCAAGCCTTGATTCTCCTAGATCTATCCGCCGCTTTTGACACGGTGGACCACTCCATCCTCCTTAACCGTGTCAGGGCGGCGGGCATAGAAGGCTTAGCCTTTTCTTGGCTGGAGTCCTTTCTTGCTGGGAGAACTCAAGCGGTCCGTTTGATTGGCGTTGCGGCGGCCTCTCGCAAGGTAGAGTGCGGGGTCCCTCAGGGTTCATCACTTTCCCCTCTTTTGTTCAACCTTTATATTTTTCCCCTTATTTTTATGTTACAGCAACTGGAGGTCACGTGTTCAATTACGGGGATGACCTCCAGTTAATCTTCAATCTGTCTCACTCACCCTCATCTGCCCTGAACGTCCAAACAGTAATGACATTCATTCAAGATTGGATGAACTGCAGCCACCTCAAACTTAACCCGGACAAGACCGAGCTGGTCCTGACCGGAGGTGGCTGCAGTCCATGGTCCCCTTCCTTTTGGCCCCCTTCCCTTGGTGTCCCTCCACTTCCTGTGTCCAAAGTAAAAACCCTGGGAATCCTTCTTAATCCCCAGCTCACTGTCCACCCACAAGTCAGCTCCGTGGTTTCTTCATGTTTCTTTTCCCTTAGAGTAATTAGGAAAGTTTCGCGTTTCTTTTCTCCCTCAGCTTTAAAAATTATTATGTTGGACATGGTACTGTCCCGTATAGACTATGGCAACATAGTCTATAATGGGGCCCCTGCATACATGATCCATTGATTACAACTGGTGCAGAACCAGGCGGCCCGCCTGATCCATGGCCTACCTAAATATCATCGGGTCACTTCACTACTCAAAACACTGCACTGGCTCCCTGTGAGAGAGCGTGCCCTGTTTAAACTCGGCTGCCTCACGTATCAGGCCGATCGGGCACTGCTCCCGAGTTCATCTGCTCTCTCATTAAGCCATACTGTCCAGGCAGAGAACTTCGCTCGGCCCATTTGGCCCGTTTTACCATCCCCCGCTTTAAAAAGCAGAGGGCGGGCGGAGCGAGATTCGCTGTCCTGGCTCCAACTTTTTGGAATTCCCTTCCGGTTACCCTACGCACCTCACCTTCTTACCTTCTGTTCCGGAAGAATCTTAAAACCTTCCTTTTTACATAAGCCTACCTGACCTAATCTCTTAGCTGCTGCCGTCCACTGTTCACCACTAGTGCCATGAAACCGCTGGGTATGCGAGCGCTGTACAAATGTGTACCTCGTAATATTCTGGGTAAAATAGCCAGGGAGACTGACCCTACGCCTGGCCAGAGCGCGGATGGGCATAGAAGCCAGGCTTGCCTTAGGCGCACTTGTGGCACATCTGCCTCAGCATGCGGGCTAAATAGCCCCACATCTAACCACTAGATCGCTAACCAGTAGAATGATGGTTCGGCGGTTTGATCCCCCTCCCTCCCTTTAATTCTCCTGTGCAATAATCAATGTGCAAATTCACAAATGGGAGCCTGCAGGTTAAAAGAACATATCTCAGTATAAAATCAATTAAGAAAGTATAGACCTTGGGTTACAAAAGATGGTCTCACCTGGTGAGCATTCAACACAGCTTTGCCCAGGGAACCAGCGCTGCACGTCTGTGTCAGCATGTGGGCTAAATATCCCAGCGTCTAACAACTAGACCGCTAACCAATGGAATGGTGGTTCGGCAGTTCGATCCCCCTCCATCCCTTTAATTTTCCTGTGCAATAATCAATGTGCAAATTCACAAATCAGAGCAATGAGAGGGTGACTCAGCTGGGAATGTTTGACCTAGGAACCTGCAAGCCAATTCCACACATTTGACTGGAGTACTGTGAAGGATTTTGGAAGGGTTGCCGACCTGAGGACGCTAACTTCGACTTCGACGGAGGGTGCTGAGACTTCTGTTGTTGTTCCATCAGTGCCTTGCCGCACCCGCTTTGCGGGTGCCGCTTCACGGCGCTAGGATTGCCGGAAGGTTCCCGGTTGTGGTTGTGGCGTGGAGCAGCTGTTGCAGGGGTGGAGCGTTGCAGGGACTCACTGATCCAGGAGTCCCTGCATGGCCTGAGTGACCCGGCCTGCTCCCCCTGCTAGCTCCGCCTCCGGGCTGCAAATCATTTAAAGCACCCGTTTATCAGGCATTCTTTGGGAGTACTGTGAAGGATTTTGGAAGGGTTGCCGACCTGAGGACGCTAACTTCGACTACGACGGAGGGTGCTGAGACTTCTGTTGTTGTTCCATCAGCGCCTTGCCGCACCCGCTTCGCGGATGCCGCTTCGCAGCGCTAGGATTGCCGTAAGGTTCCCGGTTGTGGTTGTGACGTGGAGCAGCTGTTGCAGGGGTGGAGCGTTGGAGGGACTCACTGATCCAGGAGTCCCTGCGTGGCCCGAGTGACCCGGCCTGCTCCCCCTGCTAGCTCCGCCTCCGGGTTGCTACACACACCCATAAAACTCACCCTCCTCTTCCGCAGGGCGGGACGCGCGCAGGAGCTCCCGGGGCGAAGCCCGGGCAAAGGGCAGGCCCTCTGAGGCCCTCGGAGACTGCAGGAGACTGGGCTGGGCCCCCTCCCTTTTGTGGTTAAGTCGTTTTTCACACGATTATTTTTTAGCCAGTCTACTCGTGAAGTTAGTGGCTTGTATTGTTTGACGAGTGCTAGAACAAGTTCCACTAGTGACCGATGATGTCGTCTCCCATTAAGGATAAACAGCTACTGTTGGGAGGGGCCAACCAGGGCATGCTGGATAATTTTATATTTAGGGTTACCACTGGAACAGAAAAGGAACTCGCTCTTTCTGAGCGACGTTCTGAGAGACGCCGCTCTATTGAATCCATTAAAAATAAGAGATTACCTTTAGATTCGTCAAAGCAAACGATTTCTCCTATCCATAGCATCTCCCCTGTAAATGGGGACAGTGAGGCATCTCTAAATATCAGTATCCCATTACTCTTGCAAGAAATATCTCTCCCAATAGTTGCAGTCAGTGATTTGACTATAAATGAATCAGCTTTTAATTCTAACATGGCCCCAGAGGCAGAAGGTCTGCCCGATACTTTGCCGCCGCAAGTGGATTTAACTAACATAGTAAAGGGAAAACCTAAAACATCTAAAACCCCCAGAGCCCAAGGTCCACCACCCAAAAGAAGGAAAAAGAGGGGGAATTCTTTATGTAAAAATAAGGCTATTTGTAAAAATGTTGGGCCCTTCCGAAAAACCCTCCCCTAGTGTACCCATACCAACTATAATGGTTAACTCAACACCCACTCTGATTAATGACCCATCCACCATCAACTTATTGGGCAGTATAAAACAATTAATAAGATTGTTTACGCTGCCATTGATGGAGAGACTGAAGGGATTAACCCATCAATTTGAGAAGCTAGAAAAGGACATTGGGGAAATCAAAGTGTCAATTAGGGATTTAACCAAACCAGAGCTAGAACTTCAACCCCCGGTAGTGCCTTTAACCACTATTGCCCAGGATAGAAAAAAAAAAACAATTTGCCCCAACCAAAACCCCGTAAAACATTACTCACTAACACAGCAGTGATAAATAGCAAAAATAATGAGCCATGTTATAGAAATCTAACTTGGTTTTCATCAAATCCTGCTGTGATCTAGGAATTTTTATGTGATGCCTTATTCTTTGCAACATGGCATTTAGGAAGGCATTAAAAAATCTGGAAAGTGAAGTCTGGGAGACACCACCAGCAATGGCTATTACACCCTGAAATGACCCAGAAGCAAGGAGGTGCAGTGAACACAATACCTGAACATGGGTTGGTATAGCTTGTGTCCTGCATGTTAGCCTCTGTAAGATTGGGTCCAATTCTTGAATTAAATCTAAAATTAAATGAGCATTGAGCCTATACCTATCATAGATCTCTGCTTCAGTCTGCCCTAGTAAGGTTATGCGCACTCTGAAGATTCTCTCTTGTATCAGCCTTCTCCTCCATCCTGCAGCTACTCTCAACCTCTGCCTGCGAGCCAAAAAGAAAAGTTCTGCCATTCTGAAAAGCACTGTAATGGTCTCTGAGGTCCTTATATGCAGTCCTGATGATTGATACCTGTTGTGAATAAAGTTTGAAAAATTACCACCAGGTTTCACTTCTTCTATTTTAAGAATTCCAATTTGCGATTTCTAAAAAAATCGCAAATTGCGATTTTTCATGCACAGCATTTTTTCGCAAAAAAATGTGATTCGCAACTTTTGCAATTTATTTTAGAAATCGCAACTACATTTGCGATTCCTAAGATTGCGAAAAAACACTTTGAACTTGATGCATCCCAAACACATGAATTGCATTCGCAAACGGCCGAATTATGCGATTCGCACCAATTGCGAATGCAATTTTCTTTGATGCATATGGGCATTTGTTCCTTAGGAATTGCGATTTCCTAATTGTGATTCAGTAAGAATTGCAATTATGAAATTGCAATTCCTGCATTTTGTACATGTGGCCCTAAATTTTCTCATAAACTGCTGCACAGAAACAGAATACTTGATAAAGAATACTGCATTCTCCTTTAAAACAACAGTCATCTTCACGTCCAACTCCATATTGTTCCACAAAGATAACTAGCCATACTATGAAAAGCAAGGTTGCGGTCAGGGCCAAGCCAATCGCTATGTGGGGAAAGGAAACAATTGCCAGCTCTACAAAAACAGCCAGAGAAATCAGGCAGCTGGAACCTTGAATTATATTCATAAACGTAGATATTGTCATTGGCACGTGTCACCACACGTAACAGCAGCGCAATATTTTCTTCTTATCATCATGAGACAGAGGTTCCCAGCCGGAACTCCCTCAGGATGCACTTGGAAGTCCGGAAGCTCTTGGAAGGGGCCAGGCTAGCAGGGGTAGGGCATCCGCTTCTGCATGTCGAACTGGAGATCAATGAAAACATAGAGTAAATTATTGCAGCCCTGCAGAACAATGCATATGTCAAAGATACATTTTTAAACGTAATGTAATCATGAATGCAACTTTCAAATGGACCATCAGTGACACTATGCCACAGCACAGTGGAGGCTCTTGCACTGATGGGCAAATGCATGTCAAGCTATACCATTATTGTTTGTCGTACAATGTGTATCAAATGTATTCGGCAACCAATTTGCCCTGCCAGTCAGAAATATACAACCCAAAAAATATATTTAATCTTAATATAAACAATGAAAATGCAACAAGGACGTTCTTTTTTTTGGACACAGCACTTCATGAAGCAATAGAAAATATGTCTCCGCATATATTAACATAATGTATGAGGCCGACTACAATGAGTTGCAGGGGAACAGTTTAAATGTAGACATATTTTAATATTAATCTTCGGAGCAGAGTGAAGTATTTCAGAAGAACATCTCAGTGAAGCACTTTTTTCTGTTTAATGGAACTTGAAACTGAAACATAAACGAATACATGCATCTTTGGGAAATGTTCTCATTTATAGTCTTATTTCGTTTTAGATTTTCAGTTAAATATGTTAGAAATGCCAAAAATGTATACAGCGTTAAATCAACATAGCAGAAACCATCTATTTTTGAACGCATAGGTATTTTTCTTTTCAGTTAATCTTTTAGAAGAGATAACGGTGTCTGATTCCCGACAGAGTTCGACAAACCTGGTGAAAGTAACCTTCATCATTCACTCTCAATAACACAAGACATAACTTTCTCCCCATTGAGTACAGACAGGTTGTCGGCCTGGGGCTGAGAACTGAATATCGTAAGCTCATACTCCATATGGAAAGCAAACGCAGGGGAAATCAATCAATATTTTCTTAAGGTGCAGGATTACACTACCAGCAGTGTTTAACAAAAACAAGGTCAAAAACCTTGCAGTGCAAAATTGCATTTCTTTAACCCATTTATTCAGCATTATCATTATAAGGCCAGGGCATACAATTCTGCTCTGCTTGTGGAGTTTGTGGATTTGGCAACTCCGCGTTTCCACAGACTTACCGATAAACTCCATACTCCGGAACGGAGTGCAATTTGTTTTCAATTGGTGCGCTTGTCACCCCATTTTGCATGCACGGGCAGCGCAATGAGACTTGCTGGGCGCTCACAAGCACCCATGAGATTTGCTAACCACCTGCGAGGGCCTACACTATTTTGCATCTGCTAATGTGACTTTAGGTTGCAACAGCAACTTCTTGTGTGTCGTGGTGATTAGGCGAGCGTGATCGAGAGTGAGTGACCGTAGCTCCAACCTGGAGAAGAGCAGCTAAATCTCCTCAAAAGACATTTTGGAGTTATTAAACTCAAATGGACGTTTGCGTTGTTTTTTTTTGAGCGAGAAGCACTTTTTAAATTGTACTTTTTTTTTCATCATGGAGGAAGTGCCCCAGAAACTCCAACTTCCTGTTCCTATTCAGCAGGTTCCTCCCACTGCTTTGTCCACCTTCTGGTGACTTTTGTTTTGGAATTGGAGCTGGAAGGATTACTCTGCTTGTTTGCTGCATATATACCATTGGAGTTGGGGACTTTATATTTGTGACATCACTAGTAAGTTCAAAACTGTTGTATAAGGGGTTGTTTGTTTGATAGAGGGCATGCACCAAGATTTATTTGTACTTTTATTCAATTTTAAAAATGTATTGTGGTAGCTGGCCTGAATTTTCGTTAGGGCCCTTCTTTTTTTTTGCATGTGATTTTTCTCCTTTTGTAATGGAAACATGTTGCAAACTACAGTGCATTTTCTCCATGTTTAAAAAAATTGCAGTATTAATTTAGGTACTTTGGCCTATTCTGCTAAAGGACCTTCCAGACAGTTGGCCCAGTATTAGTCATGGGTGCATGAAACAACTGTTTCTATTGAATTGAAAAATCATTTAGGCCATGGATGTGTTTTTGGGGGGATTGTCTCTTTTTTTGCATATTGTGTATAGGTGGGGTAATATATAGCTGATGGCTTCGGAGGATGTATTTTGTTGAAAAAATGTATATCCCAGTTAATTTCCATTTTTGCATTGCTAAATTACTTCTGTTTTCTCCAGTGTTATCATGCCAGTGAGTGAGTATGTTAAACAGAAGCCACCATTTATCTTTATTTCCCATGCCAGGTGACCAGGGGCCATTTTGTATAGTCAGTGTCCATAGGCCTGCATGTGTCCTTTGTTTACTATGCCTCACTGCTTGTTGTTTGACCATGTGACTGGCAGCCATTTTATGTGGCCAGCTGGTGTGCGTTTTCCCACAGGCTTGCATGTATTCCTTGTTGGGGCCATGCCTCCTTGCTGGTTGTTGTTTGATCATGTAGATGACAGCCACCGTGTGTAGCCAGCCAGTGTAATTTTGCTACACGCCTGCATGTGTTCTTTTATGTGGCTATGCCTACTTGTGGTTGTTGTAACTTGACGATGTGGCTGGTGGCCATTGTGTGTAGCCAGCCAGTGTGCTTTTGCCATAGGCCTGATTGTGTTCTTTGTTGGGGCCATTCCTCCTTGCTGGTTGTTGCTGTTTGACCACTTTATTAACCAACCAATATGGTTTTTGCTTGTGTTCTTTGTTTTCAATGCCTCCTTGCTTGTTATTTGACCATGTGGCCATTAGGTACAACCATCCTTGTTTTCAGTTTTCAAAGATATTTTTGTTTGTGCTCATTTTTCATTTTTAGTTTTCCATGATATCAGTTAATAATATGCTTGAGGCCGAGTTTCTTCTTAATGCTCATAGTAAATGTATTATATGAACACTGCTTACATTCTTTTATGTTGTTGGTTGCCTTTTTACCTGCACTAATCCTTGTATCCTAAATCCCAATGGGGTTCTCATGGTAGTCCCCTAGTATGTTCAGCATTTTTTAAATACTTTTTTTCTTACAAGTTTTATTGAATTGTTTTTATTTACATTTTTTAAATATTTTTTAATTTGTTTTTTAAATATATATTATTAAGAAGTAATTTTCTTATAATAATCTTTTTCACATTTGCCCAAAATCCATTAGCCCCCTGTCCGACATAGACAGAACTGAATGGCAGCATTCATTTTCTAAGGATTATTCATTTGTTACCTGCTCCTCCCTGAGTGCCACATCCCAACTTGATGCACATAAACAAACATTTACATCGGTATGTTGCTGCTCGTTCTTATCCTTCCTGATTGTAAATTAAATGTAATGTTGGGGTGGTGTTAGTTTTGAATGGATACACGTAATTGCTGTTAATTATTTACAACTTAAGTAACCCAACTAAATTATGTTGTTTGTACTACTAATTTAAACTGCAACAATGGAACGTTTCCCAAAAAAGACATCACCCACAGTACTGCCTGACAGAAAGCCCATGACCACACAACACATAAGGTCAGTGCTCACAACTCTTCAGCTGTGAATCTAAGTACAACTGCCAACAGACAGCTTCAAGATGGTCCCAAGGAAAGGTGCTACCAAGAAAGTGGCCAGTGTGAAGAAGGAGCTTACCACCACTGGCATGTCACCCCCGACCTTTTATGGGCAATGTCGTGCGGCTGCTGCGCCTGCATCCAGGAAGCAAGCTGGGATCAGTACTCCCACAACAACACACCCACCCCAACTTAGGCCTAAGCCCATGTCTGGCACAGAGTCAGCCACTGTCATGGCAATGACGACAAGCAGTGAAGTTGAATTGAAGTTATCTCTTTTGTAAATTATTACTGTTGCTAGAAACTCATCTAAACTCAAAAATGTTTTAAATTACCATTTAGGCTCTTAATAAAATGTAGCCACGAATAAATCTGCAATTTGTATATATGTAACTCTAACCACTTGTTTCTGAAGTAGACTTTTGTACTTACTACCATTCTTATGTGATTTTAGAGCTTCTCTGTTTGTATCTTTCCTCGAGTGAATCTGCAACTTGGATATATGTAACTCTAACCTCTAGCATCTGTAGTAGACTTTTGTACTCACTACTATTCTTATGTGAATTTAGAGTTTTTCAGTTTATATCTTTTATATAACTCATGTGCACTGAAGTTCTCATGTACATAACTGGTCCTTTAGTAAAGCACTCTGACACCTTTGGGTAAAGTTTGCGCTATATAAAATTGCATTACATAAATAAATAAATAAGTGAACAACAACAGCAGCAGCCAGCAATAGTAGTTCCTCCTGAAGTAGGATCACTTCAAGAGATTGAGCTTCATGATGAAGAAACAGAAGAAGCCCCTTTTTCAGAAGAGCCATTGTCTTCCAGCTCTCCAGCAAGAGAAAGGATGGGTACTTCACCATCTTCTTCTCCAAACCCACCTTCTGATGATCAAAACTCCACTTAGATCCCTCCCCCCTCTGAGACATACCATGAGAGGCAAAGAAAAAGGAAGTTTCCTGAAAGTCTCAGTGAAGACGAGGATAAGGATGACCAGTCATCGTGGATGCTAGCCCAACCTCCAGAGGAGAATGAGGTTACCCCATCTCAACCTGTTTTGAGTGATGTGGCACAGATACCACCACCATCAACTTCCATATTTGCAATGCCTCTGTGACCTGCACCCACAACCACCAGAGTCAGAAAGTTGACCTCCCAGTTTAGGACTTCTCTATGGTTCACAAGCAAGAGGCGAACATTCCCATATACCCGCAATGCAGCACAAGTGTTATTCTATGTAAGCTTGGTACAAACTATGGTACTGGAGTCCAAACAACCCAATGAAAAAACACTACACAATCCGCTCGGAGGATCACCTTATCAAAAAAATCTTCAGTGGTGAGAGCAGGGAATCTGACTCTGCTTCAATCATGGTGGAAGGTGATGGTCGAAGGTGATAAAGAGGAAGACATAAAGATGACATTTTTGTTATGCAAATCAGGCCTGTCCCCAGCAGTGCAGTAAAATTACCCACATCAGGAAAACCACAATGGCACAAGACTCAAAGTCAGTTTGAGACACTAAGGCAAGACAGAGCATACAGTGACTGCCTCCTGAAATGCACATTGAGTCTGCTATCTTCTTCTCTATAGTCGCTTGTGTCAGTGGCAACAGAAAAGAAAAAACTCAGGCTACTATTCTTTGCAAGGTTAGGCAGGAGGGGCAGTATAAACTCAACCATCCAACTGCATGTTTGTACAAAGGGAAGCTGGCTAAAATGTTAGCTCTGGACCTCCTCTATTTTTCTGAGGAAGGAATGTGTTTTCTAGAATTTGTGGTGGCCATGTGCCTGAAATGGAAAGTTCCCAGCTGGACCTATTTTGCCAGAGTTGCTCTTCCAGAAGCTACATCACGTTGTGCTGGAATTGTTTGGACAAGCTTTGCAGCATAGTGCTGTTCACGCTATTCACCTGATGACAGACATGTGGACCAATTGCAACACCACTGATTACATGTGCATCACTGCACAATGGGTCACTTTTGTGGGATTAGAGAAATTATATCTGCAGGTTTTGACACTGCGGATATCTTTAATAGCACTAGGAATCATGCCAAAGTAGCCGTTTGCCATTGAGAAATCCCATGCAGCTCCAATCCTCTTGGATTGCTTTAACAACAATGTTCTTGAATGTCTGTGACCCAGAGGGCTTACCATTGGATTCGTTGCCATGGACAATGGCAGTAATATAGTTATGGCCATGTCTGATGGTGGCTGTTTCAGCGTCCTGTGTCTGGCGCACTGCATCAACATAATTTACAGGACTGTCTCAAAAGAAAAAAGATTAAGTCAGCAACTTACTGTCCACCTGCAGAAGGATTTGTACTCATTTAATGCATTGCTTCAAACCTTGCAATACGTTGAGGATCATATGGCGTGCTAATAGCAAGCCAGTTAAAGTCCTCATGCAGAAGTAGCCAGAACTTTGGAACTCAACTTATTACATGTTGCAATGTCTGTTAGAGCAGTACAGACTGATCAATGAATAGGTCATGAAAAGAGGGGATCGAACTGTGAAAGGTTTGACGATTTATCTGGACCAATGGGGCCTAGTTAAATGCCTGACAGAGATCCTGCTTCCTTTTGTGGTTTTTCCACAGGAAGTCAGCAAGGAGGATAGTACCATGGGCCAAACTACTCCATTGTTGCATATGCTACAGGAACAGCTAAAGAGGTGTCTCAAATGTACGCAGATATGGATGAAAAAAAGATGCATATGAGTTAGTGGAGAGCTTAATCTTTCACCTGGGTCTTAATACATGCCTGCAAAGAGACATTGTACCATCCAAACATTACATCTGTGCCACACTTTTAGATCTATGATACAAACTATTATGGGCTATCTTTATTCCTTTTTCAGACGGGGATGTTCTAGACTCCATGCAGGATCTTCAGTTCTATCATGTAAACAATAGCCCACACTGGTCCCATTTACCCACCCATGCATAAAAAGTGATAAATATTTTAAAAATGGAAGAAAATCATTTGTCAGCATCATCATTCCAACATTGTGTTGCATACACGCTTAACCTTGTCAACTACAGACTTTGAGTGCACTTTACAGAACTCAAGGATTTTGTAACTTTAGTTTTGAAAAATATACTAGGTCACCATTACTCAGAAGAAGTTACTATTGCTATTTTCAAATATATTTGCACTTTCAGGTATACTACTATTCTTTGTTGTGTTGTAATCTGGTTTCAATTCTTTGTGAAATTATGATATCATATATAACCCAATAACTCAGTGCTTTTAATTTGATTTAGTTGCCTGTGGCGATTAATCCTTCAAATAATCCTACTGTTGGAGTTTACCTAGGTGGGATTTGGACCTCACTTCTGTACTGATAACTTCACTGCTAATGTGCTAGCCTGCTACTACTACCTCCACCATAAGATGGCACCTTGAGAAACCATGCAGCCTATGGAACTATGGAGTGTTGTTGTAAGCAATATAGGCAATGACAACCCCCAGTGGTCAATATAGGTGCAAACTGCAGTGACTAAGATAGTGGTGGGACAAGGTACAGGGTCCCACATAACTAATTTTTATACACTAAGCAGATTCTAAAAAAAACGGCTGCGTTAAAAGGCAGCAATGCAAAGTAAAACCCCCCAAAAACGTTTGAGGCATGAATAACATTGAATAAATATCTATTTCCCTTTTTTAGCAATAGAAAAGTCACCCCTTCCACCCACAACTCATCCACTTCTCTCCCCATTGCCAACCAATGTCCAAAAGGTCCAACAAGAAAAAACTAAAGTCCAAACAAAAGTCACAGTCCCAAATCCCATCATTACCACCCTCTCCACCCACAACAGTCCCAATCAACCAAAACAAATATTAAAATGGGAGGAAAGAAGAGGACACTAGTAGAAAGGGTGGCCCAGAAGCTTCTTGAGGTACGCCGCCATCTTATGAACGGCGCATGTAACAAGTGTGACAGCGAGAGGCAGTGCAAAAACTAAACAGTAGAGGCAATATTTGCCAAGGTTTTTGGTTCATGATTATTGATTTACAAAAATGCAACAGTTAAGGCAAATTAGGTGAACCGTGGATTTGTGCCAACATTTGCACTGGGCAATCCACTTTTTCAAGAGCACTTATGTTCACAAGTACCTTCGGGTTACCTAACTCAATGTAAATAGTGTTGATGCTTTTCCTCTGGCCCTTGTTTGCTTTGATTTAAATCACTCTCAATTTTTCTCAAACAGCTGCTTTGGTCTCCTTGTTTTCCCTTTATGCAACATAATGTGCATGTTTTATTAACTGTCTCTCATTGCTACCTGTTGAGACATAGTTGTTTGTTACATAATAATTACACTCAGACTCAACTGAGTTTAAAAGGTGCCTCCTGTTGTTTGTAGTAAGAATACCTGACCTAAAATGCATCCTCTGAGTCTTACAGCATCAGTCCACTAGATATATAAGGGGAGAGGTAAAGTTTACTGACAAAGATAAAGAATGGAAGCTACAGACAGAATATTACAGATTGAAGTCAAATACAGAAACTTGAAATATAGAAAATAAGTAAATAGGATAATGCAGTAATAAGAAGAATTCGGCAAAGATTTGATATAATGAAGAGGAGTTGGAAATAATTAGGAGACAGGCACAGTAAAAAATAAATAAAAAGGAAACATAATTCTAAATGTGGAGCAGTAAAAGTTAGAGAAATAATAATATTATTAACAGGAGGCCTTCCTGGGCTCAGCAGATCCATCTGCCACAGCCCTTGTAGAGGCACCCTGGGCTCACCAGCCACCCCTTAAGTGCCAGCCGTCTTCTTGTCCCTAAAAGAAAATGGAAGAAATAGTGAAAATAAAATAAAAAAGATTAGTGGTACAGTTAATATTCTCCCCACAAATATTTTGACAGGCAAAAGCAATAACATTCAACTTTTCTAAATCAGATTGCCTATAGTTTTAGCACCCATCGTTGACCAATTCCTAATTTCCTAAATGTAACCATAATCCACATTTTCTAAACCACATTTTGTAACTACTAATAAATTGCAACAAATGATCTTTGCTTTTCATCTAATTTTCAACATCTCAACCGCCTTTGAAGTGCCACATCAGTCGGCATTATTTCAATGCATAGATCCATTCATTGAATACTACTTGGGACTGTATGAGCTACAAAAGGAAGGTGCAGAGAAGTGAGAGAACACTAACTCAGATCAGATCAGAATACGCTTAATGCAATTGAAAAATATGTTAAACCATAAAAGAACAAAACATAGCAAGAAATAAAAACATACATTTCATGTATATATACAAAATACAAATTCAAACAATGTTTTAGGAAAAAGTGGGACCATCCATTGTCAGTCGTTGTCTAACCACCCCTTTCAAGTATTTAACAATGTGATCAGTCACAGATCTATCATTCAGATATTGCAGCTTTAGAAAGGCGGGGTGGCATTGTCTCAAGCCATAATTCATTAACATTGATAAAATCAATTTTTTCTTGGGCATAGAATAAAACTTGCAAAAAATCATAACATGAATTGTTGACTGAGCAGAGATGTTATCACCCGGGCATAAATATAGGGTGCGGGACCAGTCATTAGTTATTGGGAAGGTAACCCTAATGTGAAAGATGCCAAGGCGTAGGTGGGTCAATAACAATCTATCCTAGGCTCCTGCAGTATTCAATAAGTATGGTTGTATTTCTGGTTGAGTCAAGAGTAGTTGGTGTGTACTCACTGACGGTTTTACAATGTTTCTAGATAAATTAATGGACTTCAAATAATCCAGACATAATGATTCTAAATTATTTCTAGTATCATTGTTCAAGCTGTCAGGGTTTGAAAAATATTGCGTGTGTCCTAAACTCTCTAAAAAAATGTTAACGTAAGTCAACCAGGAAATACGATCAGCCCCATCTAGGGACAAGCAATCATTGATCAGGTCCCTGTTCAAGCCAGTAGAAGTACCAGCCAAAACTTTTTGCCACAACAAGATGGGCTGCAATTTAATCAAGTCTAGAAGATAAGGCAATCCCAGCTCAGCGTGGCATACGAACGCGGCTGTACTACTGGGTACAGCTAAAAGATATCTCAGGAACCGATTTGCAACTATTTGCAGGCATTTGGCATTGGCATAACCCCAGACGGCTGCTCCATACATGGCAGCAGGAATGCATTTGGCTTTATAGATTGTTACTAAGTCTGCAACTGGGCGCCTCCCCAATTTCCTGGCAAAGTTAATTATATCACCAGTGGCCTTACAAAATAATAATTTCCTGGATTCAATAGCTTTAGCCCATAGAGCCCTTTTTTTCAAATACAATGCCCAAGTAGGAAAAATGAGCTGTGAATTTGAGTTTCCTGTTTTCAATAACAAATTCGCGGCACTAGGTACTGGGCTTACAACATTTAATTGTAAATGTTTTGTTTATATTGACATAAAGGTCAAGATTTAGCATATAGGCAGAAAAGCTGGTAACTATGGGGGAACGGGCCAATTGGACGGCATCATCTGCATATAATAAGGCTCTAATTGGCCGTCCGTTTATGCATGGCAAGTCCTGACAATCATTACCTAATTTTGCTCCCAGGCTAATAATATAAAGAGTAAATAGGAGGGGTGCCAACACGCACCCCTGCCTCAACCCCTTCTTTACCGGTAGAGTCTTAGTGAGTTCACCACCCCTTCCATAGTGCACCGGGCCCTAGCATCTAAATAAGACTGTTTTAAAAAGTTAAGAAGGGGTGGATCAACCCCCATAGCATCTAAAATGCTCCATAGCTTACAATGGTTTACACAGTCAAAGGCTGAACTCAAATCAACAAAGCATAAAAATAAGTTCCCCCTTTTAGCCTTTAAGTACTTTCCTACCAGTAAGTTCAGATTCAAACATCGTTCGATGGTTCCCACACCTTGGCGGAAGCCATACTGTAATTCAGAAATTATACAGTTTTCCTCTGCCCATAACTGGAGGCGGTTTAAAACAAAACATCCAGCCCCCTTTGCAAAAGAAATTTATAATGATATTGTTCTATAGCAGGATGGGTCAAGATCACATCCTGGGCATCAAAGTCGATTTCAATAGGAAGATGGTTTGGAGGATTTAAGCATATGGCACCCTCATTTTAGGGGTCAACCTGGTTATTATAAAGGCCAGAGAAATGGGACACCCATTTATCCTCCCCTATTGCTATACTAGGCAGGTTACCTGGGGCAAGGAAAGGGGAATTCACTGCCTTCCAGAAACCTTTTGTATCTTTCAAGACTGATGTTTGTTTTAGCTCTTGCCATAATTCAGACTTTATGATCGCCTTGTGGTCCTTAAGAGATCTTTTATGGGCTTGTGTAAGGCGGTTATCAAGGCTGCATGGGTTTGAGAACATTTGGAATCAAATCAACCGCTTCGCTTGTCAGCCCATTTCTTTCTTTTTGCCCGTAGCCTGTTTTGTATAGTCTGAGTTATTTTCCCAAAATAACTAAGGATATCTGTTTTGTTAGTGTTTTCATCGAGACAGGCTATAAAATTATCTTTGCAGATGGTTAAGAGGTGCTTACAAAGTTCAGATTGATTCACACCCGCCCATTTGACTGTGTAACCAGTTTGTCTATCAATAGCAATATCTCCCACCAGGTGAGTTGCCAATGTTTTACTTGTTAATGCTTTGGCAGGGAGTTTTAAAAGGACGCTAATTGGATAATGATAGCTAAAAGCGACAGGATGTACTTTAAAATTGTGCATTCTGTCCGCATATCTATTTGATACCAGTATAGGGTCTATGGCTGAAAACAAGCCACATCTGTTAAAGGTACTATTAAAAGGAGTTTGGGGCGAACACACACTATTTGCAAATCCCAGGTCCATAGAATAATTTAGCAAATTAAATGAATCTCCAACAGCAGTGTGCAAAAAAATGGGCTGAATCATCTGCGTCATCTGGATCTATACCACAAACATCTCCCATAGTATGTGGGCAGGGTCACAATTAAAGTCCCCGCCCCAGATTATACCGTAGTCTTTACCAGAACTTCTTTGGGTCTTGTCCGGATCTCTCTGCAAATAAATGAATGAATGAATGAATGAAGGGATTTTTGTAAATGACATGCTACCCTGAGGCCTCGGAGCGCTATGGACGGACAGACTGGGGAGCAGAGTAAAACCGGTTAAGAGGGGTTCATAAAGAGATGAGTTTTCAAGAGACGGCGAAAGATCTGGAAGTTGGATTCCCTGCGGAGAGCGGGAGGCAATGAGTTCCAAAGCATAGAAGCAATATAGGAGAAGGAGCGGCCAATCCCATCTGGATCTGTGGATCTTCCTCGTAGTTGCAAGGAAAGCTGTGCTGGAACGAAGACTCCTCAATGGATGATAGGCCGTAACGAAGGGATGAGTGATGGCAGGTCCAGTTCTCCAAATAGAACCATGGGCCAAGCACATGGCATTGAAGCAAACTCTGGACTGAATCGGCAGCCAGTGCAGCTTCCTTAGAGCTGGTCTAGCCGACTGTCTCTGTGGAATCTCGAGGAGAAGGCGGGCCGCACACTTCTGAATTACTTGTAATTTCTGTACGGTGGCCTGCGGGGTGCCCAGATACAGTGCGTTCCCGTAGTCCAGACGGGACAGGATGATGGCTTGTACCATAATCCTTCAGACCAGGAAGGGAAGTAGAGGGAGAATCTTCCTTAACATCTTCATCGGGCCAAAGCAGGTACCGGAGAGCTTATTGGCTTGATAGTTGAAGCAGAGGGAGTTGTCGAGCCATATACCAAGGCTCTTAATTTGGAGCTTGGGAGCAGGCATTGTGCCAAGACAGGGCAGCCAGGAGAGGGCCGGCGACAACGAGGGAGACTTGCCCAGAAACATTAATTCTGTCTTGCCACTGTTCAGCTTAAGGAGGGATAGTGCCATCTACTTGGCTACAGCCTCTAAGCAGCTGCCAAGATCACACTGTGACACTTCGAGGTGGTTTATCGCAACCACCAACTGGGTGTCATCCACGTAGGTTACAATTTCAACACCAAATGGTAGCACTATCTCAGCCAATAGCGTCATATAGATATTGAAGAGCGTGGGGCTCAGGGAGGAACCCTGGGGAACCCCACAACTCAGAGGCCACCGGTTGGATGTGACCATACCCTCAGAGACCTGGAAAGAACGGTCCACAGCTGGTATATTATTATAAAAACTTGATAAGACTAAGTAATACTTGTTGTCTAGATTGATTTTCTAACACCTGATAATAGGTTTTAGACTTTATGAGGTCTATCTTGTGGGCATTTAACCTGTAGGACACATAGATGCAAAGGCCGCCCTTATTCCTTCCCTTACTTGATGGCACCGCTGAACTGGAAAATGTCTTAAAACCATTAATATGTAAGATGTTATCAGACCAAGTTTCTTGAATGCATATAATATCAAAATTATGGATGAATTCAATCCAGGCAGGGTTAGACAGTTTAGCTTTAAGACCTGCCACATTCCAGAACAGGATCTCTATTTCTTTCAGTCTAGGCCCAGACTGTGATGTACAATCAGTGGGGGCAAGAACTATGTTGGTGCCACCAGAGCTATTTGGTGTTTCACTATAAGGGGTGCTAGCCTACGACTGAGTTATTTCACTCTGAGTGTTACAGTTGTTACAGTTATTAGCTGCATTTCTTGCCTTAATGTTGGGTTGTTCAATATTTGCAACTAAAGCTGTGCATTACGGGAATGTTCCTATTGAGTGACATAGTACCTTATTGCTATTACTGTTGCTAACTCAGGGCCCGATTCACAGAATGAAATTAAGACTCAATCCTAAACTGACTACTATTTTGGCATTCACAGAATGCACTTACTACTTTTGGCTTTCTCAGAATGAACTTACTACTTTTGGTATTCACAGAAGTTAGGATTTTTGTCAAGGGTATACTAAATTGAGTGTGGTGCATGTTATTCATGAAGTGGGCTGGAGGCTGCATCTCCAGTCCTACGCTTCGGTGGTAGTTAGTGGGGGAATAAAAGTAACCCAATGGGAGAACATTTATACCATGATTGGTCACATGGAGGGAACCCTGTCGGCGCAAATTTTCTTGTGTTAAACTTGGTGTTCTAAAAGTGAGAACTATGCAATCACCCGGGAACCACCTATCTCATTTCCCCACCCATCCCACTCTCCTTGCCATTTTAAATTCCCTAAATAGGGCATAAATTAGACCAATTTTAGAACCGAGCCCGCCAAGAGACTTATTACGTAAAGTCTCCCAGGATTCCATTGATTTGCACGTGGATTGTGGAACATTTGCCAGTATTATTGTATACGGTGTGGCTTCTGGAGGTAGATTTAAGGTCAAGCTCTCTTCATTTACCCTGTCCCTTTCCCTGTATGTGATCTCTGGGTTGGGCAGTCTTTGATTAATAACGGGTGATATTACGAATGGCGCTTTGGTATAATCTAGATTAAGATGACTCATGTGTCCAGCACCCCTCCCAGATTGTACAGCTGTCATGTCATGTCATGTCACATTTTTTTATATAGCGCAACTTTTCACCGTGAGGTCTCAAGGCGCTTGCAGCAAAAACGGTAGACAACGTTAAGAGCTGTTGTGTGAGGTGTTGAGAGTTATTTAGAAAACAGCCAAGTTTTGAGAGTTTTACAGAATTGTTTGTGCTAGGTAATGAATAGCAAGTGGGGGGGCAATTTGTTCCAGAGCAAAGGAGCGAAATAGGAAAAGGAACGATGGCCATAACGGGAGGTACGGACCCGTGGTTGAATAAGTAATGATTTGTTACTAGACCTTAAGGGTCTTTTCGGTACATACTAGTTGAGTTTTTTTCGAAGATATTCAGGACCGGTGTCGTACAAAGTCTTGTGGGTTATACTCAAAATCTTGAAATGGCTTCTCAGACGAACAGGGAGCCAATGGAGTTTTTTCAAGCATGGGGCAGAGGCAGTTCTGGGAGAGAGATTCAAAAACAATCTGGCTGCAGCATTTTGGAGGGTCTGCAGCTTTGAAAGCAGGTCCTCGTAGAGTGCCGCGTACACGGCATTGCCATAGTCAAAATGGCTGATGATCAGGCCTTGTACCAGAGGCTTCCTGGCTTCAATAGGTAGCCATTTGAAAATATTCCGAAGATTCCGCATGATACCATAACAGATTCCAGTAACCTGGTTAACATGGTTTTTCATGGACAGGGCACAGTCAATCGTTATTCCCAGATTGTGTACTGCTGGTTTAGGGAAGGGACATGCTCCCAGTTCAGGAGGCCACCAATCTTGCAACCAAGATTTTTCAGCATTGCCAAACAGAATGACTTCGGTTTTACTAGCATTCAGTTGCAGTTTGTTGTTATTCATCAAGTTGCTGATCTCAATCATGCAGTTTTGTGAGATACAGCTGGCTGTGAGATGTCTGCCATATGAGAGTTGGCAATATTTCCGCCATTTGATGTGCTCCCTAAACACCCTAAGCGACTGGGCGGTATGTTGTTTGTGGCTACACCCTGTATTTTGCTCAGCAGTTCCTCGATGGCCAGGGTCAATGACAACAGTTTCTCTAATGCGGCCGAGCCCGATGGTGAAAGTTGATGGTGTGAGGCATTTCCAGAGCTCTGCCCCTCACTGGGCACCAAAGAGTTCACGGAAATAGAACATGACACAAAACTAATCGATGTCAGTTGGGGTGTGCGGTGCCTCTTAGAACTTCCTCAATTTCACTCATTTTTTAAAATTGTCATTCACATTGTTTTTAAATTGCAGAGTCCGAATTGGGAGACTGTGGAGAACAAGCCTACCTGTTACATCCCTTCCGGCTGTTTCTTGGTCCCGGTACGACATGGCTTGTGCCGTTTGATCGGAGGGCCCCCCTGGATTCAAAAGCGCGGTTAGCGCTCTCGCGTCCTGGCACTTAACGCTATTTTGGGCAAGGCTATGCACACACGCGGATGACACAACACTAACCCGATGTCAGTTGTGGTGTGCGGTGCCTCTTAGAACTTCCTCAATTTCACTCGTTTCTTAACCCCTGCCATGCTGGTGAGCATGTGCTGATGACGGCTGGGGTTCGCCACGGCCCGCCCTGTTCTTTTGTTTACCACACAGCGGTAAAATCACGGCTGCAGCGATGGGGTTAAAATTGTCATTCACATGCTTTTTAAATTGCACTGAGTCCGAATTGGGACTGTGGGGAAAACTCTATCTGTTACATCACTTCCGGCTGCTCCTTGGCCCTGGTTCGACGCGGCTTGTACCGTTTGATCGGAGGGCCCCCCTGGTGTCAGAACCGCGGTTAGCGTTCTAGCGTCCTGGCACTTCACGCTATTTAGGGCAAGGCTATGTGACGCGCAGCGGGCTCTCCAGCGGCGCGCCAAAGGCAAGCCCATCTGCGCCCGTCCCGCCTGGTCCGGGCGGAGGGCCAGAACCCCGGCCTCTGTCACTTCAGGACTTATTTCCTACTCCCATGAGGAGCTATGGGGATGGAAACCTGATTCTGAACATCTGTGTTGTCCTAGGATTGATCCTTTGATAGAGCCCAGTAAGTGTCCACACTGTGATCTTGGATTCGCTTTCTCGCAGTCGTGGTCTTTGCACTTAAAAACACAACAGGAGTCTAGTAAACAGTTCAGGGCCATGTTACTTAACACCTGCTCCTTAGTCAAACATAACTTGGAGATGGCCGAGCTGATTGACAGTCCTAAACTAGACTTAGCTTTTGTCACAGAAACGTGGGCCAATGAATCGTCTGACCCGGACACAATAGCAGCTCTTCCCCTAAATTTTCAAATTACTAGAGTTGATAGGACACATAAACGGGGGGGGGGCTAGCAATTGTTGCAAAAAATGAAATTTCAGTGAAAGTTTCCTCTCTGGGTACCTCACCGGACTGTGAATTGCTTAAGTTTCAGGTTTTATTGAACCATAATGATTCTCTCAATGGCCTCTTAATCTATCGCCCTCCTAAAGCTCAGCGCCCGCTGCTTGAAATTCTCACCCCTTTTTTAGAATCCAGCATAAATTATGCTAGTTATACTATTTTAGGGATTTTAATCACCCTCTCGAGAGCCCCCCATGTACTAGTAGTGGGGATCTTGTAGAAGCATTGGCTGGGCTGAGCTTGGAACAGCTGGTTAAAGAATGTACCTACGATGCTGGACACATCCTGGACGGTATTTTTACGTCCAATCCCTTGATTAGTATCGACAAAATCCTTCCAGTGGTATGGTCTGATCACAAAGCAATTATATTTTTAATTAAAACCTCTGCCCAATTACATAGTGATTCTGCGTCGCGACTATCCTTTTCTTATCGGAACTGGGACAAAATGGATCTGGACCTTTTCTATATCACCCTCCAAAAGAATGTACCTAATCCGGGGCTAGACATAGACTTGGACCTAGCAGTCAACAAACTTAGCGATTGTATTACTCAGGCGGCTAATAAAGCTGCACCTTTTCTCGCCTCTTGGACAAAAAGGAAAATACCATCTGAACCTTGGTTCTCAGAGACTTTAAGACTTCACAAACAATTGTGCCGAAGGACAGAAAAACAATGGAGATCAAACTATAGTATATAATCAAGAAATAAATATGCACAGTCTCTGTCTTCATATAAAAAATTGATCAAGGAGGAAAAAAGTAGATACTACTCAGACAAGATCGCAGTAGCCAATAACTTGAGTAAAGAACTCTTTAAGACGGTCAAAAAATTAGCTGAAATCCCCGAGAAATGGATTCCGAGTAATAATGCTGATTTCTGTAATATTTTAGGTCAGGCTTTTGTTGATAAAGTGCAAGTAATCTATGCAACACTTCTATTGAGCTCAATGTTAACGCCGCCCCCATAATGGAAACTCAGATTTTCTCTTTCACCCCACCCAGCAGGGACCAAATCTTACAAACCATTAAAGAAATTAAATCAGGAGCCCCCACTGACCCTTGACCCTCCAAGATATATCCTTTGTGTGCTGAAGAGCTCAGCACTCATTTAATGGATATACTTAGGCGAATTATACAGCGCAGAAAGTTTCCAATGGCATGGAAAGGAGCAACAGTGCTTTCTTTGTTAGAAAAAACCTCACCTAAGCACTGACGCTGTTAACATCTATCGTCCGATCTCTAGAATTCCGTTCCGTGCAAAGGTCCTGGAGAAAATACTTAATATTCAACTTTCCACCTTCATCTCCTCAAACAATCTGCTGGACCATTTCCAGAACGGATTCAGAGAAGGGCATGGGACTGAATCGGCCCTGGTGACTGTTAGTGAGAAGCTCAGGCAGTCTTTGGATGGACACGGTCAATCACAATATCCTTATCTCTAGACTGTCTGAGCTGGGCGTGCACAGCTTGTCACTAGAACTACTTCTAGCTTATCTGACTGAAAGATCGTTCAGAGTAGAAGTAGGAGGTACCAGCTCACAAATTTTTAATTTACATTACGGAGGGCCTCAAGGATCATCCTTGAGCCCTACGCTCTTCAATGTATATGTGGCCCCTTTAGCTGCCTTAATCAGACAGTATGGCTTTTCTGTAATCAGCTACGCCGATGGCACTCAAATTGTGGTGTCAATCACCGACAATGAAAACGAGGTGGCAGATCATTTTAACACCTGCATGTCAAAGGTGAATAGCTGGATGCAAGCAAACTGTCTGAAATTGAATGGTAGCAAGACAGAGGTCCTACTCTTGAGAACTAACCCTCTGGGTTGGTTGCCTACATGGTGGCCCTCTGAGCTGGGTGAATTTCCCCAACCTGTTTCTAAAGTCAGAAATCTTGGGGTGATTTTTGAAGATCGGCTAACATTTAATAGTCAGATAAATGCTCTCACAGTAAGGTTTTGGGCCACTCTCAAGCTGATCAGAAAGATTCGAGCTTTTATTCCCCCAGAGTCATTGAAAAGAGTGGTAATTGCCCTTGCAATATCCAAATTAACTATGGCAATTCACTGTACCTTGGAATCCAAAAGCAATATTTAAGCAAGCTTCAACGTTTGCCGAATGCGGTAGCCAGATTAATCCTGAATATCCCCAGACATGAATCAGTGGCTCAGCGACTGGTTTAACTCCACTGGCTGCCTGTTAGAAAAAGAATAGCTTTCAAGACATCATGCATCACATTTAATGCACTTCATGGCAGAGGTCCACTCTATTTGACCTCTAGAATAAAATACTATGCTCCTACGGGGAATCTTAGATCAGTTAGCCACAAGTTGCTGCATGCACCTAGATTCAAACAAGTTCGTTGGGTCGGCAGATGTTTCTTGGAAAGAGTGACCAAACTCTGGAACAGCCTACCCATCTCGATCAAAAGTAGTCCGAACCTCATTATCTTTCAGAAAATCTTTAAAAACCTGTTTTTTTAAAACAGATATTTAACACACATGCATTTGCTCTGACGTCGATTTCCTTAGCGTCAGCGGCAAGACACCTCCGGGCATTCGTTGCGCTTTATACATTTTTAAATCAAATCAGAACACGACTCCAGGCGCCCAGACAGATCAGTCAATGTACCTTCCAGAAGCTTTAAACGGCCGTCCAATGAGGTAAAAATGTTGTCTATAGATTTCCTGATTCGATCAAGGGCAGAGTCTAATACAGTCATATCAATGGCATTAGTGGCTGTACAATCCTCCTTGAGGCAGGATTGTATTGACAATGAAACGTCCATGGTCTGAGTACCTACAGAGCAACTCTTTACCGCTGTATTGGTTTGGGAGTCGCACTGGGACTCTTTTTGAAGGTTTTGTTTTGACAAACCCATACCCTTCTTAGCCTTTGTGCCCCTGATAGAAGACTTAGAAGTCCGGGTTCTTGAGCCTATACTTGGCCCGTTAGAGATATCCATTTGTAGTGCTAGCTGCTCATCGTTTACAAGGGCCAACAAATCCGAGGCCACTGGTGCTGTCCCCAAGTTATAAGGTGATGAGCAGGATTGAATTGAGTTTTGAGAGATGCCTGCCAGATTATATAATCCTAATGAGGTTTCCTTGGTTGAGATAGGGGGTCTAGAGACAACCACCTCTCTGTAACTTCTATCTCATGGCATAGTAATGATTCTGCCCTCGTTATAAATGAGTCCAATGTCCCTTTGACCCCCTTTCTAATCGTCATTACAGAATTACTCATTTTTATGCATCAGATAGTCACTCCACCACAACGTTCAGTACCAATCGCACTTCACACGCATCAATAGCGCAAAAGGTATAATTGAAATCTGTACCTGGAGGTCGTTATAAAGGTGGTATTATGTAGGGCCACAGGTTTGAGAAGGGGCCCAGCCTCCTCCGAGCTTTGACGGGCAAGGACGGGCCCACCCTTGGCCCGGGCTTCGCCCAGGTGAGCCCACGCTTCGCCCGGGTGAGCCCACGTGCGTCAAGCACCGCAGGAGCCCCCGGAGAATTTTATGGACCCAGTGGCTGGCTAACACTGCTCCTAACATGAGACTGCTCTGCCCTCGGGGAGATGGAGTCCAGGCAGTCCGCGTTCTGGAGCAGAGATTAAATAATGCAGAGTCCTGTGGTGATGGCACAATATCCCAGAGAGGGCCCAGGCAGTAGCACAAACAGCAGAGCAGCAATGCGGGCAAGTAAGGGCGTCCCACTAATTCACTAATACTTTTAACTGCCATTTTCTTAGTGACAGAACAGAGAATTCTCTGCATGATTTCTTAAATAATCAGCCCTAGAGGGTACCAATGAGTAGGGTTAGCTGTGATGAGCACCTGGCTAGATGATGATCACATAATATTCATAAGATAAACTTATGTTTACCTCCAAGTGTGAGCAGCATGCTTGCTATTTGGGAAATAAGTATTAGCATAGAACACAACAAAATAAATAATTATTACTCACAGAGTCTTGCCACCTCAATGGCCAGCAGGTCGGACAGGTCCTGTTCCCTGTCAAGTATATTGACCCACCGGTGCGTCAGCTGTTGTGGGGTGGGCCATACCTCAGATCTGCGACACACAGTACAGTGCACCCTCTCCCACCACTGCCGATGCTTCCGGAGGTCATACCCACAGCTAGGCTTGCTGCCTGCTGCTAGGGTGGAGTGGAGGTGGATGTGCACATGATAACTAGTGCAGTCCCATCCACCTCTAAAATAATGGCATAGGCAGCATCTCTTTGGGGCACCACCAACCACAAGCAAGGCAACTCATGCTGTGGATGGTTCAAGGGGACCTGGTGCTGCTGCTCCACTTCTCTGCAATGGTGCTGGGTGTGTGGAAGATGAGAAGTAGGAATAGAAAAGAACGAAGGAAAAAAAGAAAGTTAAGTAAAAAATGAAATAAGTGCAAAAGTTACCCAAAATACCAAAAACACAACAAAAACATAAAATACACAAAGACACACACTACTATAATAAATACAAATAATGGGTATATACTTTTGATAGGAGAGGATTAAAGAGACTAAAGACGGACTAAAAAAATAGACCCAGCACAGTAAAGAAAAGCAATAAACAAGATGGCTGCGCCCATGCGAACCACATGGTGCCATTCACGCATGATTTCCAGTGCGAAGACGCACTTCGCGTAGAAGAAAACATAATACGTTTTACAAGCGGGTGTGGCGAGTAGCTGTGCCCGCTCGAGGATATCCACTTATTTCCAAGGATTTTTTGGGACACTTTACAGAGCTCTATATGGAGCATCTCCGTGAATTCCGCCAAGACTAAATATTATTCTATTCATAAGAAGAACAAAGAACTAGCAGAAGTCAGGAAAAATGTGTCACAGGAAATTGAGATTGTCTAATACAGCCTGCACATCATTAGTTACAAAGCAGATACCTGCTAATATAGAATTGAGCTGCAATTTGAGCTTTTATCTTCCCAATGAGAGATTGTCTTAACGTGCTATACAATCTCTCTATTTAGGATTATGCTTTCACAGTGCACATTTGTGATTGGGAAAATTCAAATAGCAAGTTAACACAATGTTTCTTTCCTCGCACATGCATCCATAAAGAAGGCAGCATGTTAAATTCAAATATACCATATCCTGCATCCCTGTGACATTCTGTAGCAATCATTTGGTCACAGATATTTCTACTCTGGCATATTCCATTTATTTCTGTAGAACATCTATTCTCTGATCGCTAACACTTTGCATACATATACCTTTACCACACTCTCATTCAATTTGTCACTCACATCCTTCAGTTGGGGCAATTTCATGTGCTCTTCAACACTTCCACAAAAAATAAAATTGCTTCATTTCAAACTTACTATATTCATGATACTGTAACTTTGGATCCTTTTGGTGTGCTAACACAACTTTTTCAACCATAAACAAATATGCATACAGACCTTCACAAAGGTTTAGCACACTGGTGTTCTCTAGTTGGGAGGGGGGAGTTGTGCCTCATCTAACCTGCCTTTACTGTTGCACTTACCCATGAATTTGTGTGGGAGAGCGACCACTGATCCTAAAATATTTCCACCCCCATACATGGAGGGGAAATTCTACTCCTAAGGCACATTTGCACTCACTACTTCAAAGGGAGAAACCTAGCAGAGTATGTCTATCTCTTCCACCTGTTAGTTTACCTGAGTAAGGTTCTCAATCACAAGTGCCAACAACCTTTAATGGACTTTCATAACCTGAAAGACGTACCGCTTAAGAAGACTCAAGCATATACTTAATAAACCACCCCTCCCCTGAAGGAAAAAAAACACACACTTTTCCTTCACCAGTCTGCTTTTTTGTTCACTCACTCTGTGGCGATGTGTAAGGGATAAAAACCTGGCATGCCTTTACCTCTCACATGTGACCTCACTGCAGTCTACCTATGTATTCCTCCTTTACACTTTCCCTGCCTGTCCCCTTCCCTACGCCTCTCCATGCTCTCAAAGAACCATTACAGTACCACGTAGCAATCCTGCCAAGTTGGGGGTCTAGAGCAGAAGGTCAGAGTTTTAGGGTAATATCCCCCCATTTAGCATGCCTTCCATGTTTGCCAAGATCACCATAACTTGATGTTAAGTGTCAATCTTGGTACTGCTTTCCTCCACTAAACTGTCAACATCTGAACCTTGAATACAATTCATAAGCAGGATCATTCTATTTACTGAATGACATGGGAGCTCCTGGAGCTCTTGCTAATGTGTTATAAAATCTCAAAGCACAGGTAGTTATGCCATCTTCCAGCAATGGCAAATGACTCAACAATTAGATTTAAGGACGGACAATTAGGTGTGTATTCATTATACACTTTACAACAACTTCCTGGTTTATTGCTAACTTTTGGTAAACAGTGCATTCTTTCCACAGCAGATGTTACTCTGAGAAACACTTGCACATGTCAGAACAAAAGCATCACATCTTGTTTCCTAGTCTCGGTGCTATTCTCTGTAAAATACCCTTAATTATTAGTTGTTGATGCTCAAGCATCTATTAGTGCTTAATCAATGCATTCAAGTGACATAAGCAAGATGGAGTCTGTTTAGTTTTTGCAATTGCAGCGTAAGTGCCAACAGACTTACTTTACAAGGCTTCCCAATAATTTACTTACATGATGGTAAATCTAGCATAAAAATAACAGAAGCTGGTTTAATATTCAATTTACTTATTAGAGACTAATCTGGAGTGGGGCATGACTGCAACTAAGCTAATGGCATACAACTAGCTCCCAGCGAACGACACACGGAACCTCGGTGTGAACACCAATAAATGGCTCACCAACGGTGCCAATTGCGCTGCTCCTACTATAAACAAGACCTACAAAACCAACAAACAACCCAGCTGGTACATGAATGATCTCAGAGAGTCCAAGCACTACTACAAACAACTTGAGATATAATGAGGCTAAAGAAAAACACCACTGCAATGCTCACATACAAAACACCCCTCGAACGCTACCACCACCAACAACAAGATGCAAAGAAACAGGTCTTAACTCTCAAACTCCAAGCCAGTTTGAACAATGGCAAATCATTCTTTACCATCGTCAAGCTTCTGACAATGACATTATCCCATCCCAAGCACTCTGCAATGACCTGTCAAGCTTCTTCAAACAGAAGATTGTGAAGATCAACAACACAACCAACCCGCAGCATACCGATACGACCTACTCTGAGAAGTCGGACGCCTCCTTTATTGCCAAATAGCAGCTAAGCAACTGGAAGCCCCACTCGAATTGAAAGAAACCACTGCTATGATAAATACCACTCAGGAACCTCCTCAGACTCATGCCTTCACTTCATGTAGAATCGTCAAAGAATCATCATCTCTCCACACTCAACACTATCATCAACACCTTCAAAATCAGTTGCCAGCTTCCAGTCTTGCTGGAAAAATGCCGAAGTCAGTGCCATATGGAAGAAACCAACAGTGGACCCCAAAACCCCCAGAAGCTCCAGACCAATCTCACTCCTGCCTTTTCCAGCTTAAGTCATGGAGGAAACCATTAATACCCGACTTGCAAACTACCTAGAACTCCATCAACTTCTAGAAAGCTCTCAATCAGGCTTTCACACCAACCACAGTCCAGTGACAACCCTCATTGCAGTCATTTATGATATCAAAAGCATCCTTAGGGAGAAACAACTTCACTCATACTCCTTCACCTCTTTGCAGCTTTCAATATGGTCTCCCACGAGTCCGAAAGCTTCAGCAGGCTACTTGTGACAGTCATCTTTTACATTGTCACTTTTGTGGTGGTATATACAAATTGCTGCTCACCACCAACACAGTAAGAACATGGAGGGGGAGAGAGTCCATTGTATGCTTGACCATACGTCAAGAAGCAGTACTCCATTGTATGCTCGATTATACGGCAAAAACTGAATCGGATAATCTGGACCTATATCGGTGGGCCTCTTTGGAAAGCTTTTACACATGGCATAAATTAGGATACACCAATTTTAGGGCACGCATTCTCCATGATAATTGTAAAGAAGGGTTTATCACACATTTTTCTATGGGCCTGTTTAGGAGAAATAATATCACCTGGTCATCAAACATGGTTGGAATGAATATTGTAGCTTCTGTAATTCATGCTTCCTTTGTGGCTACGAGTGAAAGTGCTCAATACATATCATATGTGCTCATATGAGGGGTAATGGGTTTAACCAATTATGGTGATAAGTCAATAGATACTCTCCTTAATACTATGTATACTGATTGATCAAAAGAACATATTTTATGTTGGTAATTCATATTACTGGGTGATAACCATGAATTAGGGAATGTGTCACATGATTGGCAGACAATGTTGAGGTGGCGAAGTGACCTACAGAATGATGATGGATTCAACCCAGATCTAATAGTGACGGTCGGTGAGTATCTGAAAAGTTTCAGCGCTCTGTCCATCATCTCCTTGTGTTTCCAATGTTTATGTGCTCTCTGGCTGATTCCTGAACTTGTGAGAAGTAATATGAGCTGGGTCTAAACTATTATCACAGCTGTTTTAAGTAATCTATGTGACAGGAACGGGAAATACATAATTTCCTGTGTTTTTGCCCCATGCGAGATAACCACAATCTAGAACTATTCGTAATATATATGGCCTGGTGATTGTACCCACCCATAAACATATAGGCGGTGTTTAAGCAACCACCATACTCATATAGCAGTGAGTGGAAAGGATTTGTAGGGTTTGTTCCATATGCCTGGATGCATCATGAAAGGTGGTGTGCCAGTCCTGTTGAAGGATTATGGAATAAGGAAATATCTAACCGGGAGGATGGAAATGGAACATTCAAAGGAACACAATTCCGTTGTTCAAATATAACGAGAGATCCTGACTTCCTGATATGCATTACAGAGAAGGCAAAATTGGTAATGCAATCATACCATTCATTTCTAATTCCAACAGATTCCGATGCTAACATAGGCTTTGAATACGCATACTGAGAGACTAGTCTCTAACAAGACAAGAGAGATGTTGACACAGCGATAAGAGGTACATTATGTAATAATTATTTTTTAGGAATTACTGTTGTTAATATAATCAATAAAAGAACAGTTCGAGTAATGGTTTATCCACAAAATTTGTTTAACCCCTTCCATGCTGATGACGAACCCCAGCCGTCATGCACTACGGTGCTCGTGTGCTGATGACGGCTGGGGTTCGTCACGGCCCGCCCCTGTTCGTGTTGTTTACAGCACACCAGGGGAATCGCGGCCGCATGGAAGGGGTTAAGAATTAGTGAATTGTGTCATAACAAGTGCATGAGGCCATCAGAATATACATATGTCTTTAGAAGACAATAGAACTTACTTCTTGGATATGAATCTGTTCTAGATTAAGGAATATGGTTTTTGAGGCCTCTATGTGCTAAGCAACAAATCAAGGTATATTACAATGCGGAATCGGTTTAAATTGTGAAAAGTATGCCATCTGTCACATAAAACCTGAGTAAATAATCAAATCTTTTGTGCCATAACAATGTAAAGGTTGATAAGAGAATGGTTTTGAAAAATATACGTATAAGAGTATAAACTTGAAGCACTGATGAGTCTCTCTAAAAAAACATTATGCAGATGGGTACAACTTAGGAAAGAATATGAAATGAAGAGTATCTGTGCAAATAAATGGATAATTGCTTGAATGTTCAATCAAATAGTATCCCCCAAGAAACATTAAACTGTTGTGTCAAATTAAAAAATAGTAAAGACAAAATTTAATTTAATAAACTAGCCTCGCACATTAAGACATAATGCTGTTGTAGAACATGAAATAATTAATAAATGGGTTGCACATTGTTGTAAACTTTTGATCAAAGGTTGAAAAATCATTATCAAATGGTTTAGATGAAAAGCAATACATATTTGGTAAGCTTGTGTGAAAATGTGTTTTTTATCTTATAACTAAAACATTTTTCGTAATCGATTTTAATTATGTGTGTATTATCTGTATTTTTTAGCTATGAAGATGTCTCTTGTGAAGAAATGAAACACATTCACTACATGAAAAACCATATTTCAAGAAGATTTAAATAAAGGAAATCTTTTTAAAACAAAGAAAGATGTGACTGAAGTTTGTGAATCCCATGTCTCAACAAGATGTGTATTACATAATATTTATGAATTAAAGATGTGTCTACTGATTACTTTTGTACAGGAGGCCTAAAGCTGCTAGAAGCCCACTTCCCTGAAAGAGCCTAGCTAAACAATTTCAACATCACCTGCCTTGTGTAATGCACTCACATGGTACAAATCGCAGAGATAGGACTAGAGCCTATGCTGCATCTCCTATTCCTCTCAGAGCGGCACACGATAAAGGGACCAAACTCCTTAGATCATGCACGTCCCCTTGGGGACTAAGAAGATGCTATTTAATTAAAAAAGAGAGACTTGTGTTATTGGATCTGCTTAGCGGCTGTGCAACACTACGTAACAGGATTTGTCACTTCTTAGACCTTCTGTGCTTGAAAGGTAGAAGTGCACTGGACCAGAGCCTCTGGTTTTGGGATTACACGATATACCGGAAATAACACAATGATGCAGTTACCATCAGTACACTACCCTGCACTGACTTTAGTGATATACAGTTACAGGTTTCATCCTCAACATGGCATGAGAACAGAATATCTAAAATCACAGATTGGGTTGAGATAAACTCAGAACACAGGTTGGAGGTACTTGCACCCCCAAGGAAAAACACAAGTTAGAGTTACATGCACTCCAAAGGATAAACTCAGAACAAAGGTTGGAGTTACTTGAACTCTATAGGATAAACTCAGAACAGAGGTTTGGGTACAAGGTTCGTGCATAAATCCAAGACTCTGAAGTGCTTTCTCTTGGCACTACTGATCATCAGATAAACACAGAGCTATAGTCTTTAATCCTTGCACGATCACAGTTCTAGCACCAAGGTTGCAGGAAGGGTCCGGAGCAAAAAACACACAAGATCCACTGAAGTAAATCACTAGAGGAAAATTCTGTAGTCTTTGAAGATGCTGATACTTGGCCCTGCTTACTTTTTAGGAGGATTAGAGCACACTGTCCTGATATCAAGTACTTCTACTTGACTGCAGTTCAAAAAAGATCTGAACCCTTTGACTCAGGGAGTCACAGAGGGTCCGGAGCTTCTTGATTCTGGCTGGATACTTCAGGTGAGGAGGAATGGTAAAAAGTGTTCCACAGGGAGCAAGGCCAAGCAACTATTAGGGGTTGGGTAAGATTTATATAGCCTCTCAAAGGTTCAACGGATGTAGCTAGATCACATGTGGCCTCAGGAATGTTCCTCAATCCTTGAAGAAAACAAGGTGCAACTTGACTATGTTATGTTATGTTATGTTATAAATGTTTTTATAGCGCACAGCTGCCCCAGCCAAGGGGCGTTCCAACACTAGCTGTCTATGTCCAAAGGAGACTGCTGAAGATGTAGTCTGCAGGTGACACAACATAACTAACGGAAGAGGTGGGTTTTTATAGCTTTTCTGAAGGATAGAAGATCCTTCAGCTCACGAATCTGGGCTGGGAGTCCATTCCAGAGCTTTGCCGCAAGGTATCTTAATGAGCAACGCCCATCCGACTTAATTTAATGCAGGGAATAGTGGCCAGGTTCTGTCCCTCCGACCGTAGAGTGCATCGAGGAACGTAGGATGAGAGGAGTGGACATAGCATGGGGGAAAGCAAGTTTCAGAATTTTAAAAGCAAGGCATAAGGTTTTAAAATGAATCCTCTTTTCTACAGGGAGCCAGTGTAGACTCTTGAGGGTAGTAGTGACAGATTTGTGATGGGAAGGCCCGTTAGAGCTCTTGCGGCGGCATTTTGGACTCGCTGTAATCTGGCTTTCTCTGCAGCAAGGAGCTAGCGTAGTCCAACCGCGAAAGAATTGCTGATTGTACCACCAATTGGTGGGTATGGTGGTCAAAGTATTTTAAGATAGGCCATAAGTTTCGTAAAATTCCAAAACAGGTGGCAGACACTTTTTTTGTATGATGGGTAAAGTTCAAGGCAGAATCCACCCATACTCCTAAATGTTTTACCACATTTTTGGGCACAGGTGGTTGATCCAGAGTCTCAGGCCACCAATTATTCCCCCAGGCTGTTGTATCTTTACCTAACAGCAGGACCTCCATCTTGCCGGCATTGAGTTGGAGGTAGTTTGATGACATCCAGCTGGTGATATCTGCGAGAGTCTGTTCAAAATTCTGCGCACTCAGGCCGCTCTCGTCTTTTAATGCTACCACCAGCTGGGTATCATCGGCGTAGGACACAAGTGAAAGCCCTCGCTTCCTGGCTACCTCTGCCAGAGGAAGGACATAAACATTGAATAAGGTGGGGCTGAGGGCAGACCCCTGAGGTACTCCCTGTTCAACGGGACATTCCTTGGAGAGATACCGTGGGATGGAGACTCTGAAAGATCTGTCTGACAGGAAAGCTTTAAACAAGCTAATAGCCTGACCAGAAACCCCTACTTCCTCTAGTCTGGACAACAGCACCTTGTGGGAAACCGTATCAAAGGCAGCACTGAGATCTAAAAGAAACTGTGCTGCCGTTCCTCCTGAGTTTAGTATAGTCCGGAGATGTTCAATAACACTCAGGAGGGCTGTTTCGGTGCTGTGCCCGGCCCGGAAGCCATGTTGAGACCTGTCTAGAATGGAGTTAGACACCAAAAAGTTGGTCACAGTGGAGTTAACATGGGCTTCCGCCACTTTGGCTGGGCAAGGAAGTAGAGAAATGGGCCTGAAGTTTTCAGGTAAGTTAGGGTCAAGTGTGGGTTTCTTTATAATAGAAGAGACCCATGCTTGCTTCCAGCTGGCGGGAATACTGGCCGTGAGAAAAGACGAGTTGATAATGTCTCTGAGTGGGCCTAGTATTATCTTACCGGCTTCTCTGAATAGTTCAGGTTTCAGGGGATCTACCGGGGAACCAGATTTAATTTTGTTACATAATATCAGAAGGTTTTTATGACTAAGTGCTGGAATGATGGAAAGTTTGGGCCTGTTAGGGTCTGCTATGGGAGTAGGTTAGGAAGTAGTCGGAAAGGAGTTGTAAATTATCGCATAATGCAGGTGAGGTGTTTTTTTAGCACTGAGCTCTTTCAGAATTCTAAAAATAGTTTTGGAAGCGTTCTGGCTGTTGTGGATTTCAGTAGCGTAATGTGCTGCTCTAATCCTACATATATTGCGGTAGTAGCTTTTTTGTAGCTGGACATACAAGGTCTTGAACGTAGGATCATAGTCCCTTCTCCATCTGCGTTCTGTTATTTTTAACTCCTTTCTTTGTAAAATAAGCTCGTCGTTAAACCATGGGCTTCATGAGATCGTGACTTGATCCACTTCGCTGGGATCAGCGTATCTAAGGCTCTGTTGATCCAGTCGCAAAGACATACCCTAAATTAGGATCCTCACTAAGCATGGGGGGGTCCGCTGTGAGGAGAGCGTGGAGTTCCTCAAGACAGAGCTTTTTCCATGGTCTCTTCCTAACCTGCTGAGCGGGGTTAATGTATGAGTCGCCCCCAGTGGATAGTACCATAATCACTAAGTAGTGGTCTGTCCCAGTCATGGGAATAGGCGATTCTACATTCATATTGGTAAGGTTGGAAGAGATCGGGTCTAAGAGGTGCTTGCCGCAGTGCGTGGGACCACTCACAAGTTGGCAGAGCTGTAAGGCTATTAAGGTATTGATCTTATTATCGGTGGTAATATCAAAATGGATATTTAGGTCCCCGACGATAGAAAAATTAGCGGTTCCGATAACCAGGGAGCATGCATTCTCTAGGAGAGATATTATGAAGTTTGCGTCAGCTCCCGGAGGTCTATAGATCAGAAGACCTGCAAGGGTAAGTTGGGGATTAATTTTGATATTGTATCGGGCGCATTTACAATCTTCAATTTCTAACCTAGTGAGGTACAAGTGAGATGGGATTTAGCCATCATCGCTATCCCGCCACCCCTGGTGTGTCTGTTTAGGGTATACGTCGTGTAACCCTTAGGGGTAGCTAGGTTGACAACTGAATCCATTTCATCCTTCAACCACGTTTCTGTTAGGAATAAAATGTCTAAGGTGTAATTGGACAATAGGTTGTGGATTTCCAGATGGTGTTTCTGCATGGATCTGATATTCAGTTGGCCTAGCCTAATATGTTGCAATGGAGCTCTAATGCAAGACGGTGGTAGTAAGGGCGTTGGTAGGGAAAAGCCACAGGGACAGGCAAGGTGGGTTTTACTCCGTGAAAGGTTGAGTTTAGAGCAGCCACCTTTCAGACGATTAAAAGCTAGTAAGTCGTCTTTAGAGTACATATGTTCACCTTTCTTAGTTTCTCCGGGGGCCTGGGCGAGGGGCGACGAACAGCGGCGGACGGGCGCAGACAGGCAGGACTCTGGCGTGACTCCGGCGCAGGTCCGTCGCGTCGGCTGCACGCGCCCTCTACGCGGAGGCATGTCCGTTTCTTTTATGCGCTGTGGACTAGAGCGCTGCAGCTTCAAACTTCCCCCAAGATGGCGGCAGCAGTGCTCTGGGTCCGTGTGACTCAGCGCCAAAATCGGCCGAGCACCGGGAGAACCAGCAGCAAATGCGGGGCACGGGGTCAGCTACTGCCTGGAGGTCTGGGGTAGGTAGAATCAAAGTGCAGTATTTCCTCTCAGTAAAATGCAAATTAAGTAGTCTAAAATGCGGCGATTTTACAAAGAGGAAGGTGAGAGCGAAATTCAAAGTGCGGTATTCCTCTGAGAGAGTGCAAATTAAGTAATCCAAAATGCGGCGATTTTAAAAGAGGAAGGAGAGCGAAATTTTAAATGACCAGACATGCAGGTACACAACACACCCTCCCTGCTTTCCGCCTCAGGAGGGAAAACACAGCAAGACACGAGCTTGACTGGGGGCTCTTTTATGCGCTGTGGACTAGAGCGCTGCAGCTTCAAACTTCCCCCAGGATGGCGGTCGCAGTGCTCCGGGTCCATGTGACTCAGCTCCAAAATCGTCCGAGCACCGGGAGAACCAGCAGCAAATGCGGGGCACAGGGTCAGCTACTGCCTGGAGGTCTGGGGTAGGTAGAATCAAAGTGCAGTATTTCCTCAGAGTAAAATGCAACAGTAAACAAAGGTATAATTTTTGCTTGAATATGAATAATGGATGACAACTCCAAGGCCTTAGTAAGAGCAGGAGCAAGGCTTTCCATTGGCTCCCGAGATTCTGGGGGAAACTTGCAGGGACTCAACCAAAATGGAATTACAGGTTCTGGGGAACATTTGCAAATACTCAAGCGCAACAGAAACAGGTCATGGGAAACATCTGTCATGGTACCATAGCATGCCATAAAGCACTACAGGGGTAATACAAAATGAGCCCTGCACACTAGAGCACTCTGTAGGTTCCTTGGGTCCTGCAATACCTAGCTGGTTCCAGAGTATACTTCTCATGACTAACCATCAAAACTGGGACATGGACCAGCATTCGACAATGTCAGACCTTGCCCAGCTACAGCATGCAGCTTTATCTTGCTGAAGGAACCCGATTTTCAGGAGTCTTAATCCAAAGGCAGATAATTGTTACCGCACCAGACGCCAAGCAGTATCTGGTTAAAGGTGAAGTCTTCTAGTAGGCGTACTTATCCTACTCAGAGCTATCCCCACATTCCTCAATAGCTTCACCTAGATCTCTTCCTCCTCCTCCATCTTGTCGAAGGCCCCGTCTTTGGATCCAACCTGTTGTCTTGCACCACTGACGACCCTACTTTCTCAGAAAATATTTAAGTCCCAAGCAACTCTATGACAAGGATCAACCTGGTCCTTGTACCTGGCCATGGCTCCATTGCAGTTCTCCTCAAACCTCACCCTTGTCCCAGTCTAGGTTGACCAGTTGCCCTAGGTTGGAGCTTTGCACTTTTATTTTGCTATTTTCATATCTCCAGCTCCCCTTATAAGATGTTTGTTGTTTTGGTTTCATTTTGTTCATTAAACAATATTTATTTTATAAACTGTAGTGGGATTATTATTGTTTTGTGTTTCTGACTATTTACTCTTTGACTACTTCTAAATTGCTTACATCTTTTTTTCTCAATACTGAAGTGGGCTTCTACATCACAACTGAACATATGCAAGAGTTGCTAGTTGTCAGAACTTGACCTTCAGACGTATCTTGCAGGCATTGACCAGTGAACATGACCTTATAAGCACAACTTCCTCCAGAGTCTGCTGAGTACTCCCATCATCTATACTAATGAACTCTAGGCATTTTGCACCTGTCCACAGCATACTTAGAATTGAGAGTACTCCAACCTGATTACACATTTGATGAAGAAAAAGATGCCAGGGTTTTTGCGCTATGCTTTTGTAATATTTGCTCAGTAATACTATTTCAAAATCTTTGTGCTATTGTAATGTTACCAGGAGCAGATCGTATTTTTGTTTTTTTACATATTTATTTAGCATTTCTGAAATGTTTGCATTAGAAAAAGGAGTTGAATGGTTCAGTTTGACCCTGAACAGTTGACATAGCTTTTATTACTATCAAGTATCAAACATCCAAGAAGCTGACTTACTGCCAGGACACAAACATTTTTGTAATGACTGCAATTTATTCAACAAGGGAACCTCTGGGCTAAACAGTATTCTCCCATATGGCGCCTTCCCTACACATCCTGTCTAGCTCATTTTGAATATCGCTAGTCTTGGTGAAAAGGTATGGAGCCTTTGGGTTGGTCTCGTAATGGGTCAGATTCATTATTACTCTGTGGGGTTCTACCTTGTTGGACTGGATTTAGACCCTGATTCAGCATGGTTATAAGTGAAGAAAACATCTTTGGGTAAGTAGAACATACGTAACACAACCTGACTGATGTCTTGGAGTCCCAGCAGCCATGTGCTGATGCAAAGTGCTGTGTAGGAGGGTGCTGTGTAGTGCATGTGGAATGATAGTGTTTTGGTTGATCTAATTGTAAGTGACATGAGAGAGATCCCCGAGCAAGTGCTGTAATATTTTTTGAATGGACTCCATGTGACCAGGCAGTTCTTTAGCAGTGAATAGATGTAGCAGCACCCTAAATAGACAGAGGGTACACAGAAGTGGAAAAATACATAACTTTTTATTAAACATTGCAGATCTTGTATATGGATCCAGGGGAGAGATTTGTGGTCCTCTAGTGCTTGGGGTTTTTCATTCAACAGTTTGATCAAAAAGTTCACAAAGCAGTTTGCAATCATGAATCAAACACTTTAATCCATGTTGGGGTGTTAATGTTTCAGAAAAAGGGGTGGTGATGAATAGAGTGTCTGAATTAAGCAGACCACTCTTACCCAGTCCAAAGATCAGGGCTTGATCCATCACCGTTATTTATCTCACTGCACCATCCCAGCTCAGAACCTGGCTATATGCAAATCAGTCTGTCCCTGGCCCAGTGCATCATGGGAACAGGGCAGACTAAACTACCAAGCCAATTCTTCACCGGAAAAGAGACAAGCTACCGGGGACCGGTTTCTGGCATTTCAGCCTTCTTCGGCCCGGCTTGCTTGAATCCTGATGGTGCAGTGAGAAAGGGACTCATGTCTGAGTATACCCTGCCACGCCTATAGTGGCCAAAAACGATTCAGAAAAAGGGGTGGTGATGAATAGAGTGTCTGAATTAAGCAGACAACTCTTACCCAGTCCAAAGATCAGGGCTTGATCCATCACCGTTATTTATCTCACTGCACCATCCCAGCTCAGAACCTGGCTATATGCAAATCAGTCTGTCCCTGGCCCAGTGCATCATGGGAACAGGGCAGACTAAACTACCAGCCTTCTTCGGCCCGGCTTGCTTGAATCCTGATGGTGCAGTGAGAAAGGGACTCATGTCTGAGTATAACCTGCCACACCTACGGTGATGGATCAAGCCCTGATCTTTGGACTGGGTCAGAGTGGTCTGCTTAATTCAGACACTCTGTTCATCACCACCCCCTTTTCTGAATAATTTTGTCCACCATAAGCGTGGAAGGGTATACTCAGATGTGAGTCCCCTGCTCATTGCACCATCAGGATTCAAGCAAGCCGGGCCGACGACGGCTGAAATGCCAGAAACCGGTCCCCGGTAGCTTGTTTCCTTCCCAGTATAAGAATTGGCTTGGTAGTTTGGTTTGCCCTGTTCCCACCATGCACTGGGACAGGAACAGACTAATTTGCATGTAGCCAGGTTCTGAGCTGGGATGGTGCAGTGAGCTAAAAAACGGTGATGGATCAAGCCCTGATCTTTGGACTGGGTAAGAGTGGTCTGCTTAATTCAGACACTCTGTTCATCACCACCCCCTTTTCTGAATCATTTTGTCCACCATAAGCATGGAAGGGTATACTCAGATGTGAGACCCTTGCTCATTGCACCATCAGGATTCAAGCAAGCCGGGCCGACGACGGCTGAAATGCCAGAAACCGGTCCCCGGTAGCTTGTTTCCTTCCCAGTATAAGAATTGGGTTGGTAGTTTGGTTTGCCCTGTTCCCACCATGCACTGGGACAGGAACAGACTAATTTTCATGTAGCCAGGTTCTGAGCTGGGATGGTGCAGCGAGCTAAAAAACAGTGATGGATCAAGCCCTGATCTTTGGACTGGGTAAGAGTGGTCTGCTTAATTCAGACACTCTGTTCATCACCACCCCCTTTTCTGAATCATTTTGTCCACCATAAGCGTGGAAGGGTATACTCAGATGTGAGTCCCTTACTCATTGCACCATCAGGATTCAAGCAAGCCGGGCCGACGACGGCTGAAATGCCAGAAACTGGTCCCCGGTAGCTTGTTTCCTTCCCAGTATAAGAATTGGCTTGGTAGTTTGGTTTGCCCTGTTCCCACCATGCACCTTGACAGGAACAGACTAATTTGCATGTAGCCAGGTTCTGAGCTAGGATGGTGCAGTGAGCTAAAAAATGGTGATGGATCAAGCCCTGATCTTTGGACTGGGTAAGAGTGGTCTGCTTAATTCAGACACTCTGTTCATCACCACCCCCTTTTCTGAATCGGGTGTTAATGTGGCACCTGAAAGGGTGATGCTCTCGCAGGTTTGATTGTAAACCTGTTAGATAAGAGCCTGGTTTATTCTTAATACAGAAAACATTGCATTTGCCATGGTTAAGGATTTTTCTTTGGAGTTCCTGTACTTACCCTTTAGGGTTGTGTTCTCCACACTCCAATTATACAATTTTCTGTGAGGCACCGGAAGGTGGCCCCGATCATGCTATCATTTGACAGCTAAAACTTGAAGGTAGCATATTGGTAATCAGGTAAATTCATCTATTTTATGAATCTTCATACTGGACTGGGTGTTTGGATTAGTTTGAAATGGTTATGGAGTGGTCTTGTGATCTTAGGGGTGGCTCATATCAGTTTTATCTAGGGTTTTATGGGCACCACCTGACCATGTGAATGAATGAAGGGTCATTTATAGAGTGCGTCGTTACCCGGGGACATCCCAGCACTAAGACGTCATATAAACTATTGAGAAGATCAAGGGAAATAAAAATGTTTTCAGTAGTTTCCTGAACTTGAGATAGTCAGGTTCAGAATGTATGTGGAGGGGGAGACTGTTCCAAAGTCTGGATGCATTTTATGTGAACAGTGGACCTCCACTACGTGCACATTTAATTTTAGTAACTAAGATTAATCCTTTGTTCTCAGATCTAAGGACTTTCTTGGGTACATTAGGTTGAATCCAAGGATGGATGAAAGGCAAGCCCTTTCCAGAGAATGACTTATGGGTGATACACAGAGCCTTAAATCAAATTCTTTCTTGGACAGGGAGCCAATGCAGGGTAGCGAGAGCGCATTTTGCGGAGGCGCATCTAGAAATATTCAGCAGCATACAAGCTGCACAGTTCTGTACTGATTGAAGTCTTTTGGTGGTAGACTGGGGGGCTCCAAGGTATATGGCATTGGCATAGTCCAGTCGTGATAGAATAAGGGCTTGGACTGGCTGCCATCTAGCAGCAAAAGGTAACCGTGGGAGTATCCTTCTAATCATTCTTAAAAGGACGTAAAAACTAGCTGCCACTATGTGTGATTTTTCCTTAAAATCAAGGTTACAGTCAAGCCAGACTCCTAGACTTTTGATTTGTTTTTTTGGGATGGGGGACCTAGGCAGCTAGACCAGAGATGGTCTATGTTTAAAGGAGTGGACTTCCCCAACGGAAGGAGTTCGGACTTTGACCCATTGAGCTACAGGAATGAGTTATTCATCCAGTTAAAATCTTTCTCAAGGCAGGTGGCTAGATCAGGATCATATTGATTGGATTGCATCATAGAGATAACTAACTGAGTGTCGTCAGCATATAAGACGATCTGTACACCAAATGGGCATACCGTTTCAGCCAGCGAGCTCATGTAAACATTGAACATAGTGGGGCTTAGGGAAGATCCTTGTGGAACCCCACATGTCAATGGTATTTATTTCGAAGAGTATTCATCTTTGAAGACTGTGAAGACCCTGTTTTGAAGAAAATACTGTAGCCATTTTAGAGCTAATAGAGTCACTCCGTCCTCCCTCAGTCTTTGTATCATTAGATGGTGATTTACAGTATCGAAGGCTGCACTGAGTTCCATTGTCAAGGGTCTTCCTTGTTTCCTCTCCTACAGCAGAAGAACAGTTTCTGTACCCTGTTGGGGTCTAAATCCTGTCTGCGTAAGATGGAGGCAGTTATTATTTTCCAAGAAAGCCAATAGAATCGAATTAATGTACTTCTCAGCTAATTTACTTACACCCGGCAGTAAGGAAATCGGATAATTTCCTCAGTTTTCTGGATCTAGGTTAGGTTTCTTTAGGAGTGCTTTGCCCCTTGCATGTTTCCATAGGGATGGAACAATCCCTGTCTTGAGTGATGTATTTATCACATCAAGTATAACTGGTGACACCACTTCCGAGATCTGATGGAGAATGGTAGGAGAAGCAGGGTCTAGGAGGGAACCTGATTTAAGCTCTCTCAGCAACCCTTGCAGGGTAGTAAGATCCAGAGTGGGAAATCCTCCAGCATAGTCGGAGTTTCAGAAGTGACTATATCCGCTGAAAGAGATGCCTGTGGAGCTATAATTAGAGGGAAAGATTTATAAATCGTTTGTATTTTTTAAGAAAAAAAATCAGCGATTTGATTGCACCGCAATTGAACATTACCTGAGACATTAGGTGAGTGGGGGGTGTGAGAAGAGATTTGGCGATTTTGAATACCTCTTGAGGAGAATTTGCAGCTCAAAATTTATCTTGGTAGTAAAGGGCTTGGGTGTTTTTTAATTCATTTTTGTAGATTTTGATGGCTTCTCAATAATTGGTTTTCCTAGAAGAAGAGAAATCCTTCCTCCAGCTCCTTTCATGCCTTTTACATATCTGCTTTAGTTGACCAAGTTTCTGGGAGTACCATGTTTTTTTTTTACTCCTACTTTTTCTGAAATTTCTTTCCTTGGAAGAACACAATTGAATGATGACTTGAGCCAGTTCTTAAAATTGTCGTTGGCGATGATGGGATTTGAATGAAATGGAGGAGAAGTATCCTTAAGGTTCCTTTCAAGGCATCTAAGGGGAGTTTCGGCCACTTGCGTGCACGTTTAGTAGCTCTAACAGTTAGTAGAATGGCCTCGGGTAATGCCCATTTGAAAGGAAGTAAGAAGTGGTCTGACCAAGGAATAGGGACAGCATTATCTACTGAAAGGTTGCTTATATTTGAAAAAATAGGGTCAAGTAGGTGGCCTTTTATATGGGAAGGCCATCCACTTTTTGAATAAGTTAGAATGTTACCTATTCATCGACGAGATCTATTGAGGATACAGATTGAGCTTCATCAACATGCAAATTAAAGTCACCCAAAATAGTGAAGTTGGGGGAGGAATTGGCAAGATTTGCTACAAGATCAGGTGAGTCTTTGTTAAAGAGCTCGAGGGGGCCTGGAGGTTGGTAAACAAGAATCGGTGAAAAGGTGTACGTGGGGGCTAAGTCAATTGCAAAGGACATGCTTTCACAGTCGGGAATGAGGTTTGTGGTTGTTCTACATATAAAATTATCTTTATAGATTATAGCCAATCCACCTCCACGACCTATGTTGTAGTCAAGCCTTTCGATTACATAATTTGGAGAAATGTGATTGAACAATGGCAAAATCTGTTTCTTTGTTTAACCAGGTCTCAGTTAGAAATAAAACATCTGGGTTTCTCTCTTCAAGGAGTAGATGAATTTCAGCAGAATGTTTGGGAAGCAAGGGCCAGTTAAGAAAAAGTATCGAAATCAGTTTTTTATTGGGAGTATCTGCTAGAATTTGGCTGGTGGTTTGGAAATTTAACTTGCAGCCTGTACATTGCACACTAATATTATCTGGCAGCATGGTATGAGCATACTTACTGTCCGCCTCTCTTCTAGATAGTGGAGTTGTGCTGCGTCATAAGAGATTCTCTCCCTCCCAAAACCTGCAGGGGTTCCTGCCCCTGACCCCGTTTGGGTACGGAGGGGCACAGACAGGCGGTCGGGTCATCGGCCAATTTATCGAGCTGAGTGTTCGCATTAGCATAAAGACTAGATCGCTAATTCGTGCGTTGTGGATCTCCCCCCGAGCTTTAACACAACTCTTCACACAGTGCAAACTAAACAATGTATAAAACACAAAGTTAAAATACTGTTAAAAACGCAGGTTTTAAAAAAAATATGAGGAGAAGTGCAATAAGTTCTATTCTCGCTTGCAAGTATTAAGAAAGGCACAGTCCTGGTGTGTGCATGCAGGCGCCATCAGTGTGGGCTACTTTCAACCTACATGTGTGCAGGATTACACAAGAAGAGGCTATGTCACAGTTAAGTGTTGTTGGTGGTTGTAATGTGCCCCAATATCATGCGTG